>NW_028270158.1:51148854-51769409 GCF_037043375.1 Chiloscyllium plagiosum | reverse complement strand
GTGACTGTTTGTGTTTGTGTGTGTGACAGTTTGTGTATATGTGTGTGACTGATTGTGTATGTGTGACTGTGCATGTGTGTGTGACTGTGTACGTGTGTGTGACTGTGTTAATTTGTGTGTGACTGTTTGTGTATGTGTGTGACTGTTTGTGTATGTGTGTGTGACTGTTTGTGTATATGGGTGTCTGTTTGTGCATATATGTGTGACTGATTGTGTATATGTGTTTGACTGTTTGTGCATATGTGTGTGACTGTGCATATGTGTGACTGTTTGTGTAGATGTGTGTGACTGTGCATATGTGTGACTGTTTGTGTATGTGTGTGTGACTGTTTGTGTATATGTGTGTGACTGTTTGTGTAACTGTTTTGGTATGTGTGTGACTGTTTATGTATATGCGTGTGATTGTTTGTGTATATGTGTGACAGCTGGTGTATGTGAGTGGCTGTTTGTGTATGTGTATGACTGTTTGTGTATGTGTGTGTGACTGTTTGTGTATATGTGTGTGACTGTTTGTGTGTGTGACAGATTGTGTATATGTGTGTGACTGTTTGTGTATGTGTGTGTGACTGTATATGTGTGACTGTTTGTGTATGTGTGTGTGACTGTTTGTGTATGTGTGTGTGACTGTGTATATGTGTGACTGTTTGTGTATGTGTGTGTGACTGTGTATATGTGTGAGACTGTTTATGTGTGTGTAACTGTTTGTGTATATGTGTGTGACTGTGCATGTGTGTGGCTGTTTGTGTCTGTGTATGTGACTGATGGTCTATATGTGCAACTGTTTGTGTATATGTGTGTGACTGTTTGTGCATATGTGTGTGACTGTGCATATGTGTGACTGTTTGTGTAGATGTGTGTGACTGTGCATATGTGTGACTGTTTGTGTATGTGTGTGTGACTGTTTGTGTATATGTGTGTGACTGTTTGTGTAACTGTTTTGGTATGTGTGTGACTGTTTATGTATATGCGTGTGATTGTTTGTGTATATGTGTGACAGCTGGTGTATGTGAGTGGCTGTTTGTGTATGTGTATGACTGTTTGTGTATGTGTGTGTGACTATTTGTGTACCCGTGTGTGACTTTTTGTGTATGTGTGTGTGACTGTTTGTGTTTATGTGTGATTGTTTGTGTATGTGTGTGTAATTGTGTATGTGTGTGTGACTGTTCGTGTGTGTGTGACTGTTTGTGTATATGTGTGTGATTGTGTATATGTGTGACTGCTGGTTTATGTGTGTGACTGTTTGTGTATGTGTATGACTGTTTGTGTATGTGTGTGTGTGACTGTCTGTGTACATGTGTGTGACTGTTTGTGTATGTGTGTGTGTGACTGTTTGTGTATATGTGTGTGACTGTTTGTGTATGTGTGTGTGACTGTTTGTGTTTATGTGTGTTACTGTTTGTGTATTTGTTTGACTGTTTGTGTATAAGTGTGTGTGACTGTGTACATGTCTGACTGTTTGTGTATGCATGTGTGTGACTGTTTGTGTATATGTGCGGGAATGTTTGAGTAGGTGTGTGTGACTGTTTGTATTTGTGTGTGTGACAGTTTGTGTGTATGTGTGTGACTGATTGTGTATGTGTGACAGTTTGTGTATGTGTGTGTGACTGTGTACGTGTGTGTGACTGCTTGTGTATTTGTGTGAATGTTTATGTACGTGTGTGACTATATATGTGACTGTGTATGTGTGTGTGACTGTGTATATGTGTGACTGTGTATGTGTGTGTGACTATTTGTGTATATGTGTGTGACTGTTTGTGTATGCGTGTGTGACTGTGTATGTGTGTGACTGTATATGTGTGACTGTTTGTGTATATATGTGTGACTGTTTGTGCGTGTGTGTGTAACTGTTTGTGTATATGTGTGTGATTGTGTATGTGTGTGTGACTGTTTGTGTATATGTGTGTGACTGTTTGTGTATAGGTGTGTGACTGTGTCTATATGTGACAGTTTGTGTATGTGTGTGTGACTGTTTGTGTATATGTGTGTGACTGTGTATGTGGCTGTGTGACTGTATATATGTGTGACTGTTTGTGTGTGCATGTGCTACTGATTGTGTATGTGTGTGCGACTGTGTACATGTGTGACTGTTTGTGTATGTGCGTGCAACTGTTTGTGTATGTATGTGTGTGACTGTTTGTGTGTGTGACAGATTGTGTATATGTGTGTGACTGTTTGTGTATGTGTGTGTGACTGTATATGTGTGACTGTTTGTGTATGTGTGTGTGACTGTTTGTGTATGTGTGTGTGACTGTATATGTGTGACTGTTTGTGTATGTGTGTGTGACTGTATATGTGTGACTGTTTGTGTATGTGTGTGTGACTGTTTGTGTATGTGTGTGTGACTGTGTATATGTGTGACTGTTTGTGTATGTGTGTGTGACTGTGTATATGTGTGAGACTGTTTATGTGTGTGTAACTGTTTGTGTATATGTGTGTGACTGTGCATGTGTGTGGCTGTTTGTGTCTGTGTATGTGACTGATGGTCTATATGTGCAACTGTTTGTGTATATGTGTGTGACTGTTTGTGCATATGTGTGTGACTGTGCATATGTGTGACTGTTTGTGTAGATGTGTGTGACTGTGCATATGTGTGACTGTTTGTGTATGTGTGTGTGACTGTTTGTGTATATGTGTGTGACTGTTTGTGTAACTGTTTTGGTATGTGTGTGACTGTTTATGTATATGCGTGTGATTGTTTGTGTATATGTGTGACAGCTGGTGTATGTGAGTGGCTGTTTGTGTATGTGTATGACTGTTTGTGTATGTGTGTGTGACTATTTGTGTACCCGTGTGTGACTTTTTGTGTATGTGTGTGTGACTGTTTGTGTTTATGTGTGATTGTTTGTGTATGTGTGTGTAATTGTGTATGTGTGTGTGACTGTTCGTGTGTGTGTGACTGTTTGTGTATATGTGTGTGATTGTGTATATGTGTGACTGCTGGTTTATGTGTGTGACTGTTTGTGTATGTGTATGACTGTTTGTGTATGTGTGTGTGTGACTGTCTGTGTACATGTGTGTGACTGTTTGTGTATGTGTGTGTGTGACTGTTTGTGTATATGTGTGTGACTGTTTGTGTATGTGTGTGTGACTGTTTGTGTTTATGTGTGTTACTGTTTGTGTATTTGTTTGACTGTTTGTGTATAAGTGTGTGTGACTGTGTACATGTCTGACTGTTTGTGTATGCATGTGTGTGACTGTTTGTGTATATGTGCGGGAATGTTTGAGTAGGTGTGTGTGACTGTTTGTATTTGTGTGTGTGACAGTTTGTGTGTATGTGTGTGACTGATTGTGTATGTGTGACAGTTTGTGTATGTGTGTGTGACTGTGTACGTGTGTGTGACTGCTTGTGTATTTGTGTGAATGTTTATGTACGTGTGTGACTATATATGTGACTGTGTATGTGTGTGTGACTGTGTATATGTGTGACTGTGTATGTGTGTGTGACTATTTGTGTATATGTGTGTGACTGTTTGTGTATGCGTGTGTGACTGTGTATGTGTGTGACTGTATATGTGTGACTGTTTGTGTATATATGTGTGACTGTTTGTGCGTGTGTGTGTAACTGTTTGTGTATATGTGTGTGATTGTGTATGTGTGTGTGACTGTTTGTGTATATGTGTGTGACTGTTTGTGTATAGGTGTGTGACTGTGTCTATATGTGACAGTTTGTGTATGTGTGTGTGACTGTTTGTGTATATGTGTGTGACTGTGTATGTGGCTGTGTGACTGTATATATGTGTGACTGTTTGTGTGTGCATGTGCTACTGATTGTGTATGTGTGTGCGACTGTGTACATGTGTGACTGTTTGTGTATGTGCGTGCAACTGTTTGTGTATGTATGTGTGTGACTGTTTGTGTGTGTGACAGATTGTGTATATGTGTGTGACTGTTTGTGTATGTGTGTGTGACTGTATATGTGTGACTGTTTGTGTATGTGTGTGTGACTGTTTGTGTATGTGTGTGTGACTGTGTATATGTGTGACTGTTTGTGTATGTGTGTGTGACTGTGTATATGTGTGAGACTGTTTATGTGTGTGTAACTGTTTGTGTATATGTGTGTGACTGTGCATGTGTGTGGCTGTTCGTGTCTGTGTATGTGACTGATGGTCTATATGTGCGACTGTTTGTGTATATGTGTGTGACTGTTTGTGCATATGTGTGTGACTGTGCATATGTGTGACTGTTTGTGTAGATGTGTGTGACTGTGCATATGTGTGACTGTTTGTGTATGTGTGTGTGACTGTTTGTGTATATGTGTGTGACTGTTTGTGTTACTGTTTTGGTATGTGTGTGACTGTTTATGTATATGCGTGTGATTGTTTGTGTATATGTATGACAGCTGGTGTATGTGAGTGGCTGTTTGTGTATGTGTATGACTGTTTGTGTATGTGTGTGTGACTATTTGTGTACCCGTGTGTGACTTTTTGTGTATGTGTGTGTGACTGTTTGTGTTTATGTGTGATTGTTTGTGTATGTGTGTGTAATTCTGTATGTGTGTGTGACTGTTCGTGTGTGTGTGACTGTTTGTGTATATGTGTGTGATTGTGTATATGTGTGACTGCTGGTTTATGTGTGTGACTGTTTGTATATGTGTATGACTGTTTGTGTATGTGTGTGTGTGACTGTCTGTGTACATGTGTGTGACTGTTTGTGTATGTGTGTGTGTGACTGTTTGTGTATATGTGTGTGACTGTTTGAGTAGGTGTGTGTGACTGTATATGTGTGACTGTTTGTGTATGTGTGTGTGACTGTGTATATGTGTGACTGCTTGTGTATGTGTGTGTGACTGTGTATATGTGTGACTGTATGTTTATATGTGTGTGACTGTTTGTGTGGGTGTAACTGTTTGAGTATATGCCTGTGACAGTGTATGTGCATATGTGACTGATGGTCTATATGTGCGACTGTTTGTGTATGTGTGTGTGACTGTTTGTGCATATGTGTGTGACTGTGAATATGTGTGACTGTTTCTGTAGATGTGTGTGTCTGTGCATATGTGTGACAGTTTGTGTATGTGTGTGTGACTGTTTGTGTATATGTGTGTGACTGTTTGTGTATGTGTGCGTAACTGTTTTTGTATGTGTGTGACTGTTTATGTATATGCGTGTGATTGTTTGTGTATATGTGTGACGGCTGGTGTATGTGAGTGACTGTTTGTGTATGTGTATGACTGTTTGTGTATGTGTGTGTGACTATTTGTGTTCACGTGTGTGACTTTTTGTGTATGTGTGTGTGACTGATTGTGTTTATGTGTGATTGTGTATGTGTGTGTAATTGTGTATGTGTGTGTGACTGTTCGTGTATGTGTGTGTGACTGTTTGTGTATATGTGTGTGATTGTGTATATGTGTGACTGCTGGTGTATGTGTGTGACTGTTTGTGTATGTGTATGACTGTTTGTGTATGTGCGTGTGACTGTTTGTGTATATGTGCGTGACTGAGTAGGTGTGTGTGACTGTTTGTGTTTGGGTGTGTGACAGTTTGCGTATATGTGTGTGACTGATTGTGTATGTGTGACTGTTTGTGTATGTGTGTGACTGTGTACGTGTGGGTGACTGTTTGTGTATTTGTGTGACTGTTTGTGTATGTGTGTGTGACTGTGTATATGTGTGACGGCGTATGTGTGTGTGACTATTTGTGTATATGTGTGTGACTCTGTATGTGTGTGAGACTGTTTGTGTATATGTGTGTGACTGTGTATATGTGTGACTGTGTATGTGTGTGTGACTATTTGTGTATATGTGTGTGACTGTTTATGTATGTGTGTGAGAGTGTTTGTGTATGTGTGTGACTGTATATGTGTGTGACTGTGTATATGTGTGTGACTGTTTGTGTATATGTGTGTGACTGTTTGTGTATATGTGTGTGACTGTGTATGTGTGTGTGACTGTTTGTGTGTACGTGTGACTGTTTGTGTATCTGTGCGACACTGTTTGTGTATGAGTGTGTGATTGTGTATGTGTGTGTGACTGTTTGTGTGTATGTGTGACTGTTCGTGTATGTGTGTGACTGTTTGTGTATAGGTGTGTGACTGTGTCTATATGTGACTGTTTGTGTATGTGCGTGTGACTGTTTGTGTATATGTGTGTGACTGTTTGTGTATGTGTCTGTGTGACTGTATATATGCGTGACTGTTTGTGTATATACATGTGCTGCTGATTGTGTATGTGTGTGACTGTTTGTGTATGTGTGTGCGACTGTGTACATGTGTGATTGTTTGTGTATGTGTGTGTGTAACTGTTTGTGTATATGTGCCTGACTGTTTGAGTAGGAGTGTGTGACTGTTTGTGTTTGTGTGTGACTGTTTGTGTATGTGTGTGTGGCTGTGTATATGTGTGACTGTTTGTGTATATGTGTGCTACTGATTGGGTAAGTTTGTGACTGTTTGTGTTTGTGTGTGTGACTGTGTACATGTGTGACTGTTTGTGTGTGTGTGACTGTTTGTGTATGTTTGTGTGTGACTGTTTGTGTATAAGTGTGTAACTGTTTGAGTAGGTGTGTGTGCCTCTTTGTTTTTATGTGTAGGACAGTTTGTGTATGTGAGTGTGTCTGTTTGTGTATATGTGCGTGACTGTTTGTGTATGTGTGTGAATGTGTAAGTGTGTGTGACTGTTTGTGTATTCATGAGAATGTTTGTGTATGTGTGTGTGACTGTATATGTGTGACTGTTTGTGTATGTGTGTGACTGTGTATATGTGTGTCAGTTTGTGCATATGTGTGTGACTGTGTATATGTGTGACTGTTTGTGTACATGTGTGTGTGACTGTTTGTGATTGTGTGACTGTTTGCATATATGTGTGTGACTCTATGTGCGTGGCTGTTTGTGTATGTGTGTGTGACTGTTGGTCTATATGTGTGACCGTTTGTGTATATATGTGTGACTGTGCATATGTGTGTGACTGTGCATATGTGTGACAGTGTATATGTATGTGACTGTCTGTGCATATGTGTTTATGTGTGATTGTTTGTGTATGTGCGTGAGATTGTTTGTGTATGTGTGTGTGACTGTTTATGTATATGTTTGTGACTGTTTGTGTATGTGTGTGTGACTGTTTGTGTATTTGCGTGACTGTTTGTGTTTGTGTGTGTGTGACTGTATATATGTGTGACTGCTGGTGTATATGTGTGTGACTGTTTGTGTGTGTGTGTGTGACTGTGTATATGTGTGTGATTGTTTGTGTATATGTGTGACTGCTATTGTATGTGTGTGACTGTGTATGTGTATGACTGTGTATATGTGTGTGACAGTTTGTTTATCTGTGTGTGACTGTCTGTGAATGTATGTGTGTGACTGTTTGTGTACATGTGTGTGACTGTTTGTGTATGTGTGTGTGACTATTTGTGTTTATGTGTGATTGTTTGTGTATGTGCGTGAGATTGTTTGTGTATGTGTGTGACTGTTTGTGTATTTGTGTGACTGTTTGTGTTTGTGTGTGTGTGACTGTCTATATGTGTGACTGTGTATATGTGTGTGACTGTTTGTGCATGTGTGTGTGACTGTTTGTGTATATGTGTGTGACTGTGTCTATACGTGAGTGTTTGTGAATGTGTTTGTGACTGTTTGTGTATATGTGTGAATGTTTGTGTATATGTCCGTGAATGTTTGTGTATCTGTGTGACTGTTTGTGTATGTGTGTGACTGTATATGTGTGACTGTGGGTGTATATGTGAGTGACTGTTTGTGTGTGTGACTGCTTGAGTATATGTGTGTGACTGTGTATGCGTGTGACTGTTTGTGTATATGTATGTGACTGTTTGTGGATGTGTGTGACTGTTTGTGGATGTGTGTGTGTGACTGTGTATGTCTGTGACTGTGTATATGTGTGTATGTTTGTGAATATGTGTGTTACTGTTTGTGTATATGTGTGACTGTTTGTGTGTGTGTGTGTGACTGTTTGTGTATATGGGTGTTACTGTTTGTGTGTGCATGTGTTTGACTGTATGTGTGTGACTTTTTGTGTATATGTGTGTGACGGTTTGTGTATGCCTGTGACTGCTTCATATATGTGTGTGACTGTTGGTGTATGTGTGTGACTCTTTGTGTATAGGTGTGTGACTGTGTCTATATGTGACTGTTTGTGTATGTGCGCGTGACTGTTTGTGTATATGTGTGTGACTGTTTGTGTATGTGTCTGTGTGACTGTATATATGCGTGACTGTTTGTGTATATACATGTGCTCCTGATTGTGTATGTGTGTGACTGTTTGTGTATGTGTGTGCGACTGTGTACATGTGTGATTGTGTGTGTGACTGTGCATATGTGTGTATGACTGTTTGTGGATGTGTGTGACTGTTTTTGCTCATGTGTGTGATTGTTTGTGTATGTGTGTGTTTGACTTGGTATGTGTGTGTGACTGTGTATATTTGTGTGACTGTTTGTGTATGTGTGTGTGTGAGACTGTGTATATGTGTGTGGACTGTTTGTGTATATGTGTGACTGTTTGTGTATATGTGTGTGACTGTGTGTGTATGTGTGTGCGTGACTGTTTGTGTACATGTGTGTGACTGTGTATGTGTGTGTGACTGTTTGTGTTTATGTGTGTGATTGTTTCTGTATGTGTGTGTGATTGTTTGTGTATGTGTGTGACTGTTTGTGTATTTGTGTGACTGTTTGTGCATGTGTGTGTGACTGTGTATATGTGTGACTGTTTGTGGTTGTGTGTGCTACTGATTGGGTATGTGTGTGACTGTTTGCATATGTGTGTGTGACTGTGTAAATGTGTGACTGTTTTTGTGTGTGTGTGACTGTTTGTGTATGTTTGTGTGTGACTGTTTGTGTATAAGTGTGTGACTGTTTAAGTAGGTGTGTGTGACACTTTGTATTTGTGCATAGGACTGTTTGTGTATGTGTGTGTGCCTGTTTGTGTATGTGTGACTGTTTGTGTATGTGAGTGAATGTGTATGTGTGTGTGACTGTGTATATGTGTGACTGCATATGTATATGTGTGTGACAGTTTGTGTATATGTGTGTGACTGTTTGTGTGCATGTGACAGTTTGTGTATATGCCTGTGACTGTGTATGTGTGTGGTTGTTTGTGTATGTGTGTTTGACTGTTTGTGCATATGTGTGTGACTGTGCATATGTGTGACTGTTTGTGTATATGTGAGTGACTGTCTGTGCATATGTGTGACTGTTTGTGTATGTGTGTGTGACTGTTTGTGTATGTGTGTGTAACTCTTTTTGTATGTGTGTGTGACTGTTTGTGTATATGTGTGTGATTGTTTGTGTATATGTGTGATGGCTGGTGTATGTGTGTGACTGTTTGTGTATGTGTATGACTGTGTATGTGTGTGTGACTGTTTGTGTACACGTGTGTGACTGTTTGTTTATGTGTCTGTGACTGTGTTTATGTGTGATTGTTTGTGTATGTGTGTGTGATTGTGTATGTGTGTGTGACTGTTTGTGTATATGTGTATGATTCTTTGTGTATATGTGTGACTGATGGTGTGTATGTATGACTGTTTGTGTATGTGTATGACTGTTTGTGTATGTGTGTGTGTGACTGTTTGTGTACATGTGTGTGACTGTGCATGTGTGTGTGACTGTTTGTGTGACTTTGTGTGATTGTTTGTGTATGTGTGGGTGATTGTGTATGTGTGTGTGACTGTTTGTGTATGTGTGTGTGTGACTGTGTATGTTTGTGACTGTTTGTGTATGTGTGTGCTACTGATTGGGTATGTGTGTGACTGTTTGTGTATGTGTGTGTGACTGTGTACATGTGTGACTGTGTGTGTGACTGTGCATATGTGTGACTGTTTGTGTATGTGTGTGTGACTGTTTGTGTATATGTGTGTGACTGAATGTGTATGTGTGTGTGACTGTTTGTGTATGTGTGCTTAACTGTTTTTGTATGTGTGTGACTGTTTGTGTATATGCGTGTGATTGTTTGTGTATATGTGTGACGGCTGGTGTATGTGAGTGACTGTTTGTGTATGTGTATGACTGTTTGTGTATGTGTGTGTGACTATTTGTGTTCACGTGTGTGACTTTTTGTGTATGTGTGGGTGACTGTTTGTGTTTATGTGTGATTGTGTATGTGTGTGTAATTGTGTATGTGTGTGTGACTGTTCGTGTATGTGTGTGTGACTGTTTGTGTATATGTGTGTGATTGTGTATATGTGTGACTGCTGGTGTATGTGTGTGACTGTTTGTGTATGTGTATGACTGTTTGTGTATGTGCGTGTGACTGTTTGTGTATATGTGCGTGACTGAGTAGGTGTGTGTGACTGTTTGTGTTTGTGTGTGTGACAGTTTGCGTATATGTGTGTGACTGATTGTGTATGTTTGACTGTTTGTGTATGTGTGTGACTGTGTACGTGTGGGTGACTGTTTGTGTATTTGTGTGACTGTTTGTGTATGTGTGTGTGACTGTGTATATGTGTGACGGTGTATGTGTGTGTGACTATTTGTGTATATGTGTGTGACTCTGTATGTGTGTGAGACTGTTTGTGTATATGTGTGTGACTGTGTATATGTGTGACTGTGTATGTGTGTGTGACTATTTGTGTATATGTGTGTGACTGTTTATGTATGTGTGTGAGAGTGTTTGTGTATGTGTGTGACTGTATATGTGTGTGTGACTGTGTATATGTGTGTGACTGTTTGTGTATATGTGTGTGACTGTTTTGTATATGTGTGTGACTGTTTGTGTATATGTGTGTGACTGTGTATGTGTGTGTGACTGTTTGTGTGTACGTGTGACTGTTTGTGTATCTGTGCGACACTGTTTGTGTATGTGTGTGTGATTGTGTATGTGTGTGTGACTGTTTGTGTATATGTGTGACTGTTCGTGTATGTGTGTGACTGTTGGTGTATGTGTGTGACTCTTTGTGTATAGGTGTGTGACTGTGTCTATATGTGACTGTTTGTGTATGTGCGTGTGACTGTTTGTGTATATGTGTGTGACTGTTTGTGTATGTGTCTGTGTGACTGTATATATGCGTGACTGTTTGTGTATATACATGTGCTGCTGATTGTGTATGTGTGTGACTGTTTGTGTATGTGTGTGCGACTGTGTACATGTGTGATTGTTTGTGTATGTGTGTGTAACTTTGTGTATGTGTGTGTGTAACTGTTTGTGTATATGTGCCTGACTGTTTGAGTAGGAGTGTGTGACTGTTTGTGTTTGTGTGTGACTGTTTGTGTATGTGTGTGTGACTGTGTATATGTGTGACTGTTTGTGTATATGTGTGCTACTGATTGGGTAAGTTTGTGACTGTTTGTGTTTGTGTGTGTGACTGTGTACATGTGTGACTGTTTGTGTGTGTGTGACTGTTTGTGTATGTTTGTGTGTGACTGTTTGTGTATAAGTGTGTAACTGTTTGAGTAGGTGTGTGTGCCTCTTTGTTTTTATGTGTAGGACAGTTTGTGTATGTGAGTGTGTCTGTTTGTGTATGTGTGTGAATGTGTAAGTGTTTGTGACTGTTTGTGTATTCGTGAGAATGTTTGTGTATGTGTGTGTGATTTATATGTGTGACTGTTTGTGTATGTGTGTGACTGTGTATATGTGTGTCCGTTTGTGCATATGTGTGTGACTGTGTATATGTGTGACTGTTTGTGTACATGTGTGTGTGACTGTTTGTGATTGTGTGACTGTTTGCATATATGTGTGTGACTCTATGTGCGTGGCTGTTTGTGTATGTGTGTGTGACTGTTGGTCTATATGTGTGACCGTTTGAGTATATATGTGTGACTGTGCATATGTGTGTGACAGTGCATATGTGTGACTGTGTATATGTGTGTGACTGTCTGTGCATATGTGTTTATGTGTGATTGTTTGTGTATGTGCGTGAGATTGTTTGTGTATGTGTGTGTGACTGTTTATGTATATGTTTGTGACTGTTTGTGTATGTGTGTGTGGCTGTTTGTGTATTTGCGTGACTGTTTGTGTTTGTGTGTGTGTGACTGTGTATATGTGTGACTGCTGGTGTATATGTGTGTGACTGTTTGTGTGTGTGTGTGTGACTGTGTATATGTGTGTGATTGTTTGTGTATATGTGTGACTGCTATTGTATGTGTGTGACTGTGTATGTGTATGACTGTGTATATGTGTGTGACAGTTTGTTTATCTGTGTGTGACTGTCTGTGAATGTATGTGTGTGACTGTTTGTGTACATGTGTGTGACTGTTTGTGTATGTGTGTGTGACTATTTGTGTTTATGTGTGATTGTTTGTGTATGTGCGTGAGATTGTTTGTGTATGTGTGTGACTGTTTGTGTATTTGTGTGACTGTTTGTGTTTGTGTGTGTGTGACTGTCTATATGTGTGACTGTGTATATGTGTGTGACTGTTTGTGCATGTGTGTGACTGTTTGTGTATATGTGTGTGACTGTGTCTATACGTGAGTGTTTGTGAATGTGTTTGTGACTGTTTGTGTATATGTGTGAATGTTTGTGTATATGTCCGTGAATGTTTGTGTATCTGTGTGACTGTTTGTGTATGTGTGTGACTGTATATGTGTGACTGTGGGTGTATATGTGAGTGACTGTTTGTGTGTGTGACTGCTTGAGTATATGTGTGTGACTGTGTATGCGTGTGACTGTTTGTGTATATGTATGTGACTGTTTGTGGATGTGTGTGACTGTTTGTGGATGTGTGTGTGTGACTGTGTATGTCTGTGACTGTGTATATGTGTGTCTGTTTGTGAATATGTGTGTTACTGTTTGTGTATATGTGTGACTGTTTGTGTATGTGTGTGTGACTGTTTGTGTATATGGGTGTTACTGTTTGTGTGTGCATGTGTTTGACTGTATGTGTGTGACTTTTTGTGTATATGTGTGTGACGGTTTGTGTATGCCTGTGACTGTTTCATATATGTGTGTGACTGTTGGTGTATGTGTGTGACTCTTTGTGTATAGGTGTGTGACTGTGTCTATATGTGACTGTTTGTGTATGTGCGTGTGACTGTTTGTGTATATGTGTGTGACTGTTTGTGTATGTGTCTGTGTGACTGTATATATGCGTGACTGTTTGTGTATATACATGTGCTCCTGATTGTGTATGTGTGTGACTGTTTGTGTATGTGTGTGCGACTGTGTACATGTGTGATTGTGTGTGTGACTGTGCATATGTGTGTATGACTGTTTGTGGATGTGTGTGACTGTTTTTGCTCATGTGTGTGATTGTTTGTGTATGTGAATGTTTGACTTGGTATGTGTGTGTGACTGTATATTTGTGTGACTGTTTGTGTATGTGTGTGTGTGAGACTGTGTATATGTGTGTGGACTGTTTGTGTATATGTGTGACTGTTTGTGTATATGTGTGTGACTGTGTGTGTATGTGTGTGCATGACTGTTTGTGTACATGTGTGTGACTGTGTATGTGTGTGTGACTGTTTGTGTTTATGTGTGTGATTGTTTCTGTATGTGTGTGTGATTGTTTGTGTATGTGTGTGACTGTTTGTGTATTTGTGTGACTGTTTGTGCATGTGTGTGTGACTGTGTATATGTGTGACTGTTTGTGGTTGTGTGTGCTACTGATTGGGTATGTGTGTGACTGTTTGCATATGTGTGTGTGACTGTGTAAATGTGTGACTGTTTTTGTGTGTGTGTGACTGTTTGTGTATGTTTGTGTGTGACTGTTTGTGTATATGTGCGTGACTGTTTAAGTAGGTGTGTGTGACACTTTGTATTTGTGCATAGGACTGTTTGTGTATGTGTGACTGTTTGTGTATGTGAGTGAATGTGTATGTGTGTGTGACTGTGTATATGTGTGACTGCATATGTATATGTGTGTGACAGTTTGTGTATATGTGTGTGACTGTTTGTGTGCATGTGACAGTTTGTGTATATGCCTGTGACTGTGTATGTGTGTGGTTGTTTGTGTATGTGTGTTTGACTGTTTGTGCATATGTGTGTGACTGTGCATATGTGTGACTGTTTGTGTATATGTGAGTGACTGTCTGTGCATATGTGTGACTGTTTGCGTATGTGTGTGTAACTCTTTTTGTATGTGTGTGTGACTGTTTGTGTATATGTGTGTGATTGTTTGTGTATATGTGTGATGGCTGGTGTATGTATGTGACTGTTTGTGTATGACTGTGTATGTGTGTGTGACTGTTTGTGTACACGTGTGTGACTGTTTGTTTATGTGTCTGTGACTGTGTTTATGTGTGATTGTTTGTGTATGTGTGTGTGATTGTGTATGTGTGTGTGACTGTTTGTGTATATGTGTGTGATTCTTTGTGTATATGTGTGACTGATGGTGTGTATGTATGACTGTTTGTGTATGTGTATGACTGTTTGTGTATGTGTGTGTGTGACTGTTTGTGTACATGTGTGTGACTGTGCATGTGTGTGTGACTGTTTGTGTGACTTTGTGTGATTGTTTGTGTATGTGTGTGTGATTGTGTATGTGTGTGTGACTGTTTGTGTATTTGTGTGACTGTTTGTGTATGTGTGTGTGACTGTGTATGTTTGTGACTGTTTGTGTATGTGTGTGCTACTGATTGGGTATGTATGTGACTGTGCATGTATGTGTGTGTGACTGTGTACATGTGTGACTGTGTGTGTGACTGTGCATATGTGTGACTGTTTGTGTATGTGTGTGTGACTGTTTGTGTATATGTGTGTGACTGTTTGTGTGCATGTGAATGTTTGTGTATATGTATGTGACTGTGTATGTGTGTGGCTGTTTGTGTATGTGTATGTGACTGGTGGTCTATATGTGTCACTGTTTGAGTATATGTGTGTGACTGTTTGTGTATATGTGTGTGACTGTGCATATGTGTGACTGTTTGTGTATATGTGTGTGACTGTGCATATGTGTGACTGTTTGTGTATGTGTGTGTGACTGTGTATATGTGTGACTGTGTGTGTGACTGTGCATATGTGTGACTGTTTGTGTATGTGTGTGTGACTGTTTGTGTATATGTGTGTGACTGTTTGTGTGCATGTGAATGTTTGTGTATATGTATGTGACTGTGTATGTGTGTGGCTGTTTGTGTATGGGTATGTGACTGGTGGTCTATATGTGTGACTGTTTGAGTATATGTGTGTGACTGTTTCTGCATATGTGTGTGACTGTGCATATGTGTGACTGTTTGTGTATATGTGTGTGACTGTGCATATGTGTGACTGTTTGTGTTTGCGTGTGTGATTGTTTGTGTATATGTGTGTGACTGATTGTGTATGTGTGTGTAACTCTTTTTGTACGTATGTGACTGTTTGTGTATATGTGTGTATGTGTATGACAGTGTATATGGGTGTGACTTTTTGTGTATTTGTGTGTGACGTTTTGTGTATGTGTGTGTGTGACTGTTTGTGTACATGTGTATGACTGTTTGTGTATGTGTCTGTGTGACTGTATATATGTGTGACTGTTTGTGTGCGTGTGCTACTGATTGTGTATGTGTGTGTGACTGAGTACATGTGTGACTATTTGTGTATGTGTGTGATTGTTTGTGTATTTGTGTGACTGTTTGTGTATGTGTGTGTGTGTGACAGTGTATATGTGTGTGACTGTGTATGTGTGCTAATGATTGTGTATATGTGTGACTGTTTGTGTATGCGTGTCTGACTGTGTACATGTGTGACTGTTTGTGTATGTGTGTGTGTGACTTTGTGTATATGTGTGTGACTGTTTGTGTATGTGTGTGACTGTATATGTGTGACTGTTTGTGTATATGTATGTGACTGTTTGTGTATATGTGTGTGACTGTTTGTATGCTTGTGAATGTTTGTGTATATGTGTGTGACTGTTTGTGTATGTGTCTGTGACTGTGTATATGTGTCTGACTGTTTGTGTTGTGTGTGTGACTGTTTGTGTATGTGTGTGAATGTTTGTGTATATATCTGTGAATGTTTGAGTATCTGTGTGACTGTTTGTGTATGTGTCTGAGTATATATGTGTGACTGTTTGTGTATATGTGTGTGACTCTTTGTGTTTATGTGTGTGACTGTTATGCGTGTGACTGTTTGTGTAGATGTGTGTGACTGTTTGTGTATGTGTGTGACTGTTTATGTACGTGTGTTTGTGACTGTTTGTGTACATGTGTATGACTGTTTGTGTATGTGTCTGTGTGACTGTATATATGTGTGACTGTTTGTGTGCGTGTGCTACTGATTGTGTATGTGTGTGCGACTGTGTACATGTGTGACTATTTGTGTATGTGTGTGATTGTTTGTGTATGCGTGTGTCTGTTTGTGTATTTGTGTGACTGTTTGTGTATGTGTGTGTGACAGTGTATATGTGTGTGACTGTGTATGTGTGCTACTGATTGTGTATATGTGTGACTGTTTGTGTATGTGTGTCTGACTGTGTACATGTGTGACTGTTTGTGTATGTGTGTGTGTGACTTTGTGTATATGTGTGTGACTGTTTGAGTAGGTGTGTGTGACTGTGTTTGTGTGTGTGACAGTTTGTGTATATGTGTGTGATTGTTTGTGTATGAGTGTGTGACTGTGTACGTGTGTGTGACTGTTTGTGTATTTGTGTGTGTGACTGTGTATGGGTGTGTGACTGTATATGTATGACTGTGTTTGTGTGTGTGACTGTTTGTTTATGTGTGTGTGACTGTTTGTGTATGTGTGTGTGACTGTTTGTGTTTATGAGTGTGACTGTTTGTGTATGTGTGTGACTGTTTGTGTATTGTTTGACTGTTTGTGTATAAGTGTGTGTGACTGTGTACATGTCTGACTGTTTTGTATATGTGTGTGTGACTGTTTGTGTACAGGTGTGTGTGACTGTTTGTGTATATGTGCGTGAATGTTTGAGTAGGTGTGTGTGACTGTGTTTGTGTGTGTGAGACCGTTTGAGTATATGTGTGACTGATTGTGTAATGTGACTGTTTGGGTATGTGTGTGTAACTGTTTACGTGTGTGTGACTGTTTGTGTATTTGTGTGAATGTTTATGTAAGTGCGTGTGACTGTATATGTGTGACTGTTTGTGTATCTGTGCGTGACTGTGTATATGTGTGACTGTGAATGTGTGTGTGACTATTTGTGTATATGTGTGTGACATGTTTGTGTATATGTGTGACACTGTTTGTGTATATGTGTGTGACTGTATATTTGTGTGACTGACTATTTGTGTATATGTGTCTGACTGTTTGTGTATGTGTGTGAGACTGTTTGTGTATGTGTGTGACTGTATATGTGTGACTGTTTGTGTATATATGTGTGACTGTTTGTGTGTGTGTGATTTTTTGTGTATATGTGTGTGACTGTGTATGTGTGTGACTGTTTGTGTACATGTGTGACTGTTTGTGTATATGTGTGTGACTGTTTGTGTATGTGTGTGTGACTGTGTATGTGTGTGTGACTGTTTGTGTATATGTGTGACTGTTTGTGTATGTGTGTGACTGTTTGTGTATAGGTGTGTGACTTTTTGTGTATGTGTGTGTGACTGTTTGTGTTTATGTGTGATTGTTTGTGTATGTGTGTGTAATTGTGTATGTGTGTGTGACTGTTCGTGTATGTGTGTGTGACTGGTTGTGTTTATGTGTGTGATTGTGTATATGTGTGACTGCTGGTGTATGTGTGTGACTGTTTGTGTATGTGTATGACTATTTGTGTATGTGTGTGTGTGACGGTCTGTGTACATGTGTGTGACTGTTTGTGTATGTGTGTGTGTGACTGTTTGTGTATATGTGTGTGACTGTTTGAGTAGGTGTGTGTGAATGTTTGTGTGTGTGACAGATTGTGTATAAGTGTGTGACTGTTTGTGTATGTGTGTGTGACTGTATATGTGTGACTGTTTGTGTATATGTGTGTGACTGTGTATATGTGTGACTGCTTGTGTATGTGTGTGTGACTGTGTATATGTGTGTGACTGTGTATATGTGTGACTGCATGTGTATATGTGTGTGACTGTTTGTGTGGGTGTAACTGTTTGAGTATATGCCTGTGACTGTGTATGTGTGTGGCTGTTCGTGTCTGTGTATGTGACTGATGATCTATATGTGCGACTGTTTGTGTATATGTGTGTGACTGTTTGTGCATATGTGTGTGACTGTGCATATGTGTGACTGTTTGTGTAGATGTGTGTGACTGTGCATATGTGTGACTGTTTGTGTATGTGTGTGTGACTGTTTGTGTATATGTGTGTGACTGTTTGTGTATGTGTGTGTAACTGTTTTTGTATGTGTGTGACTGTTTATGTATATGCGTGTGATTGTTTGTGTATATGTGTGACGGCTGGTGTATGTGAGTGACTGTTTGTGTATGTGTATGACTGTTTGTGTATGTGTGTGTGACTATTTGTGTATGTGTGTGTGACTATTTGTGTTCACGTGTGTGTGACTGTTTGTGTTTATGTGTGATTGTGTATGTGTGTGTAATTGTGTATGTGTGTGTGACTGTTCGTGTATGTGTGTGTGACTGTTTGTGTATATGTGTGTGATTGTGTATATGTGTGATTGCTGGTGTATGTGTGTGACTGTTTGTGTATGTGTATGACTGTTTGTGTATGTGTGTCTGTGACTGTCTGTGTACATGTGTGTGACTGTTTGTGTATGTGTGTGACTGTTTGTGTTTATGTGTGATTGTTTGTGTATGTGTGTGTGATTGTGTATGTGTGTGACTGTTTGTGTATTTGTGTGACTGTTTGTGTATGTGAAGTGTGTGTGACTGTGTATATGTGTGACTGTTTGTGTATATGTGTGCTACTGATTGGGTATGTGTGTGACTGTTTGTGTATTTGTGTGTGACTGTTTGTATGTGTGTGACTGTTTGTGTATGTGTGTGTGACTGTTTGTGTATGTGTGTGTCTGTTTGTGCATATATGTGTGACTGATTGTGTATATGTGTGTGACTGTTTGTGTATATGTGTGTGATTGTTTGTGTATGTGTGAATGTTTGTGTATATGTATGTGACTGTGTATGTGTGTGGCTGTTTGTGTATGTGTATGTGACTGGTGGTCTATACGTGTGACTGTTTGTGTATATGTGTGTGACTGTTTCTGCATATGTGTGTGACTGTGCATATGTGTGACTGTTTGTGTATATGTGTGTGACTGTCTGTGCATATGTGTGACTGTTTGTATATGTGTGTGTGACTGTTTGTGTATATGTGTGTGACTGTATGTGTATGTGTGTGTAACTGTTTTTGTATGTATGTGGCTGTGTATATGTGTGTGATTGTTTGTGTATATGTGTGACTGCTGGTGTTTGTGTGTGATTATTTGTGTATGTGTGTGAAAGTGTATATGGGTGTGACAGTTTGTGTATTTGTGTGTGACTTTTTGTGTATGTGTGGGTGTGAATGTTTGTGTGCATGTGTGTGACTGTTTGTGTATGTGTGTGACTGTTTGTGTTTATGTGTGATTGTTTGTGTATGTGTATGTGATTGTTTGTGTATTTGTGTGACTGTTTGCGTATGTGTGTGTGACTGTGTATATGTGTGTGACTGTGTATGTGTGCTACTGATTGTGTACGTGTGTGACTGTTTGTGTATGTGTGTCTGACTGTGTACATGTGTGACTGTTTGTGTATGTGTGTGTGACTTTGTGTATATGTACGTGACTGTTTGAGTAGGTGTGTGTGACTGTTTGTGTTTCTGTGTGACAGTTTGTGTATATGTGTTTGACTGTTTGTGTATGTGTCTCAGTTTGTGTAAGTGTGTGTGACAGTGTACGTGTGTAGACTGTTTGTGTATTTGGGTGTGTGACTGTGTATGTGTGTGTGACTGTATATGTGTGACTGTTAGTGTTTGTGTGTGTGACTGTTTGTGTATGTGTGTGTGTGGCTGTTTGTGTATGTGTGTGTGACTGTTTGCGTTTCTGTGTGTGACTGTTTGTGTATGTGTGTATGATTGTTTGTGTGTGTGACTGTTTGTGTATAGGTGTGTGTGACTGTGTACATGCCTGACTGTTTGTGTATGTGTGTGTGACTGTTTGTGTTTGTGTGTGTGACAGTTTGTGTATATGTGTGTGACTGATTGTGTATGTGTGACTGTGCATGTGTGTGTGACTGTGTACGTGTGTGTGACTGTGTTAATTTGTGTGTGACTGTTTGTGTATGTGTGTGACTGTTTGTGTATGTGTGTGTGACTGTTTGTGTATGTGGGTGTATGTTTGTGCATATATGTGTGACTGATTGTGTATATGTGTGTGACTGTTTGTGTATATGTGTGTGATTATTTGTATATGTGTGAATGTTTGTGTATATGTATGTGACTGCGTATGTGTGTGGCTGTTTGTGTATGAGTATGTGACTGGTGGTCTATATGTGTGACTGTTTGTGTATATGTGTGTGACTGTTTCTGCATATGTTTGTGACTGTGCATATGTGTGACTGTTTGTGTATATATGTGTGACTGTCTGTGCACATGTGTGACTGTTTGTGTATGTGTGTGTGACTGTCTGTGTATATGTGTGTGACTGTTTGTGTATGTGTGTGTAACTGTTTTTGTACGTATGTGACTGTTTGTGCATATGTGTGTGATTGTTTGTGTATATGTGTGACTGCTGGTGTATGTGTGTGATTGTTTGTGTATGTGTATGACAGTGTATATGGGTGTGACAGTTTGTGTATCTGTGTGTGACTTTCTGTGTATGTGTGGGTGTGACTGATTGTGTGCATGTGTGTGACTGTTTGTGTATGTGTGTGTGACTGTTTGTGTTTATGTGTGATTGTTTGTGTATGCATGTGTGTCTGTTTGTGTATTTGTGTGACTGTTTGTGTATGTGTGTGTGTGACTGTGTATATGTGTGTGACTGTCCATGTGTGCTACTGATTATGTATATGTGTGACTGTTTGTGTATGTGTGTCTGACTGTGAACATGTGTGACTGTGCATGTGTGTGTGTGACTTTGTGTATATGTGCGTGACTGTTTGAGTAGATGGATGTGACTGTTGTGTTTGTGTGTGACTGTTTGTGTATGTGTGTCAGTTTGTGTAAGTATGTGTGACTGTGTACGTGTGTGTGACTGTTTGTTTATTTGTGTGTGTGACTGTGTATGTGTGTGTGACTGTATATGGGTGTGACAGTTTGTGTTTCTGTGTGTGACTGTTTGTGTATGTGTGTGTGTGTGACTGTGTATGGGTGTGTGACTGTATATGTGTGACTGTTTGTGTTTGTGTGTGTGACTGTTTGTTTATGTGTGTGTGACTGTTTGTGTATGTGTGTCTGTGACTGTCTGTGTACATGTGTGTGACTGTTTGTGTATGTGTGTGACTGTTTGTGTTTATGTGTGATTGTTTGTGTATGTATGTATGACTGTGTACATGTGTGACTGTTTGTGTATGTGTGTGTGACTTTGTGTATATGTGTGTGACTGTTTGAGTAGGTGTGTGTGACTGTGTTTGTGTGTGTGACAGTTTGTGTATATGTGTGTGATTGTTTGTGTATGCGTGTGTGACTGTGTACGTGTGTGTGACTGTTTGTGTATTTGTGTGTGTGACTGTGTATGGGTGTGTGACTGTATATGTGTGACTGTTTGTGTTTGTGTGTGTGACTGGTTGTTTATGTGTGTGTGACTGTTTGTGTTTATGAGTGTGACTGTTTGTGTATGTGTGTGTGATTGTTTGTGTATGTGTGTGACTGTTTGTGTATTGTTTGACTGTTTGTGTATAAGTGTGTGTGACTGTGTACATGTCTGACTGTTTGTGTGACTGTTTTTGTACAGGTGTGTGTGACTGTTTGTGTATATATGTGTGAATGTTTGAGTAGGTGTGTGTGACTGTGTTTGTGTGTGTGACCGTTTGTGTATATGTGTGACTGATTGTGTAATGTGACTGTTTGGGTATGTGTGTGTAACTGTTTACGTGTGTGTGACTGTTTGTGTATTTGTGTGAATGTTTATGTAAGTGTGTGTGACTGTATATGTGTGACTGTTTGTGTATGTGTGCGTGACTGTGTATATGTGTGACTGTGAATGTGTGTGTGACTATTTGTGTATATGTGTGTGACTGTTTGTGTATATGTGTGACACTGTTTGTGTATATGTGTGTGACTGTATATTTGTGTGACTGTGTATGTGTGTCTGACTATTTGTGTATATGTGTCTGACTGTTTGTGTATGTGTGTGAGACTGTTTGTGTATGTGTGTGACTGTATATGTGTGACTGTTTGTGTATATATGTGTGACTGTTTGTGTGTGTGTGTGACTTTTTGTGTATATGTGTGTGACTGTGTATGTGTGTGACTGTTTGTGTACATGTGTGACTGTTTGTGTATATGTGTGTGACTGTTTGTGTATGTGTGTGTGACTGTGTATGTGTGTGACTGTTTGCGTATATGTGTGACTGTTTGTGTATAGGTGTGTGACGTTTTGTGTATGTGTGTGTGACTGTTTGTGTTTATGTGTAATTGTTTGTGTATGTGTGTGTAATTGTGTATGTGTGTGTAACTGTTTGTGTATGTGTGTGACTGTATATGTGTGACTGTTTGTGTATATATGTGTGACTGTTTGTGTGTGTCTGACTTTTTGTGTATATGTGTGTGACTGTGTATGTGCGTGACTGTTTGTGTACATGTGTGACTGTTTGTGTATATGTGTGTGACTGTTTGTGTATGTGTGTGTGACTGTGTATGTGTGTGTGACTGTTTGTGTATATGTGTGACTGTTTGTGTCTATATGTGACTGTTTGTGTATGTGTGTGTGACTGTTTGTGTATATGTGTGTGACTGTTTATGTATGTGTGTGAATGTTTTTGTATATGTGTGTGAATGCTTGTGTATGTGTGTGACTGTTTGTGTATGGGTGTGACTGTATATGTGTGACTGTTTGTGTATATGTGTGTGACTGTTTGTGTGTGTGTGTGACTGTTTGTGTATATGTGTGTGACTGTTTGTGTGCGTGTGAATGTTTGTGTATATGTGTGTGACTGTTTGTGTATGTGTCTGTGATTGTGTATATGTGTGTGACTGTTTGTGTATTTGTGTGACTGTTTGTGTATGTGTGTGAATGTTTGTGTATATATCTGTGAATGTTTGAGTATCTGTGTGACTGTTTGTGTATGTATCTGAGCATATATGTGTGACTGTTTGTGTATATGTGTGTGACTCTTTGTGTATATGTGTGTGACTGTTATGCATGTGACTGTTTGTGTAGATGTGTGTGACTGTTTGTGTATGTGTGTGACTGTTTATGTACGTGTGTTTGTGACTGTTTGTGTACATGTGTATGACAGTTTGTGTATGTGTCTGTGTGACTGTATATATGTGTGACTGTTTGTGTGCGTGTGCTACTGATTGTGTATGTGTGTGCGACTGTGTACATGTGTGACTATTTGTGTATGTGTGTGATTGTTTGTGTATGCGTGTATCTGTTTGTGCATTTGTGTGACTGTTTGTGTATGTGTGTGTGTGTGACAGTGTATATGTGTGTGACTGTGTATGTATGCTACTGATTGTGTATATGTGTGACTGTTTGTGTATGCGTGTCTGACTGTGTACATGTGTGACTGTTTGTGTATGTGTGTGATTGTTTGTGTATTTGTGTGACTGTTTGTGTATGTGTGTGTGTGTGACAGTGTATATGTGTGTGACTGTGTATGTGTGCTAATGATTGTGTATATGTGTGACTGTTTGTGTATGCGTGTCTGACTGTGTACATGTGTGACTGTTTGTGTATGTGTGTGTGTGACTTTGTGTATATGTGTGTGACTGTTTGTGTATGTGTGTGACTGTATATGTGTGACTGTTTGTGTATATGTATGTGACTGTTTGTGTATATGTGTGTGACTGTTTGTATGCTTGTGAATGTTTGTGTATATGTGTGTGACTGTTTGTGTATGTGTCTGTGACTGTGTATATGTGTCTGACTGTTTGTGTTGTGTGTGTGACTGTTTGTGTATGTGTGTGAATGTTTGTGTATATATCTGTGAATGTTTGAGTATCTGTGTGACTGTTTGTGTATGTGTCTGAGTATATATGTGTGACTGTTTGTGTATATGTGTGTGACTCTTTGTGTTTATGTGTGTGACTGTTATGCGTGTGACTGTTTGTGTAGATGTGTGTGACTGTTTGTGTATGTGTGTGACTGTTTATGTACGTGTGTTTGTGACTGTTTGTGTACATGTGTATGACTGTTTGTGTATGTGTCTGTGTGACTGTATATATGTGTGACTGTTTGTGTGCGTGTGCTACTGATTGTGTATGTGTGTGCGACTGTGTACATGTGTGACTATTTGTGTATGTGTGTGATTGTTTGTGTATGCGTGTGTCTGTTTGTGTATTTGTGTGACTGTTTGTGTATGTGTGTGTGACAGTGTATATGTGTGTGACTGTGTATGTGTGCTACTGATTGTGTATATGTGTGACTGTTTGTGTATGTGTGTCTGACTGTGTACATGTGTGACTGTTTGTGTATGTGTGTGTGTGACTTTGTGTATATGTGTGTGACTGTTTGAGTAGGTGTGTGTGACTGTGTTTGTGTGTGTGACAGTTTGTGTATATGTGTGTGATTGTTTGTGTATGAGTGTGTGACTGTGTACGTGTGTGTGACTGTGTATTTGTGTGTGTGACTGTGTATGGGTGTGTGACTGTATATGTGTGACTGTTTGTGTTTGTGTGTGTGACTGTTTGTTTATGTGTGTGTGACTGTTTGTGTATGTGTGTGTGACTGTTTGTGTTTATGAGTGTGACTGTTTGTGTATGTGTGTGACTGTTTGTGTATTGTTTGACTGTTTGTGTATAAGTGTGTGTGACTGTGTACATGTCTGACTGTTTTGTATATGTGTGTGTGACTGTTTGTGTACAGGTGTGTGTGACTGTTTGTGTATATGTGCGTGAATGTTTGAGTAGGTGTGTGTGACTGTGTTTGTGTGTGTGAGACCGTTTGAGTATATGTGTGACTGATTGTGTAATGTGACTGTTTGGGTATGTGTGTGTAACTGTTTACGTGTGTGTGACTGTTTGTGTATTTGTGTGAATGTTTATGTAAGTGCGTGTGACTGTATATGTGTGACTGTTTGTGTATCTGTGCGTGACTGTGTATATGTGTGACTGTGAATGTGTGTGTGACTATTTGTGTATATGTGTGTGACATGTTTGTGTATATGTGTGACACTGTTTGTGTATATGTGTGTGACTGTATATTTGTGTGACTGACTATTTGTGTATATGTGTCTGACTGTTTGTGTATGTGTGTGAGACTGTTTGTGTATGTGTGTGACTGTATATGTGTGACTGTTTGTGTATATATGTGTGACTGTTTGTGTGTGTGTGATTTTTTGTGTATATGTGTGTGACTGTGTATGTGTGTGACTGTTTGTGTACATGTGTGACTGTTTGTGTATATGTGTGTGACTGTTTGTGTATGTGTGTGTGACTGTGTATGTGTGTGTGACTGTTTGTGTATATGTGTGACTGTTTGTGTATGTGTGTGACTGTTTGTGTATAGGTGTGTGACTTTTTGTGTATGTGTGTGTGACTGTTTGTGTTTATGTGTGATTGTTTGTGTATGTGTGTGTAATTGTGTATGTGTGTGTGACTGTTCGTGTATGTGTGTGTGACTGGTTGTGTTTATGTGTGTGATTGTGTATATGTGTGACTGCTGGTGTATGTGTGTGACTGTTTGTGTATGTGTATGACTATTTGTGTATGTGTGTGTGTGACGGTCTGTGTACATGTGTGTGACTGTTTGTGTATGTGTGTGTGTGACTGTTTGTGTATATGTGTGTGACTGTTTGAGTAGGTGTGTGTGAATGTTTGTGTGTGTGACAGATTGTGTATAAGTGTGTGACTGTTTGTGTATGTGTGTGTGACTGTATATGTGTGACTGTTTGTGTATATGTGTGTGACTGTGTATATGTGTGACTGCTTGTGTATGTGTGTGTGACTGTGTATATGTGTGTGACTGTGTATATGTGTGACTGCATGTGTATATGTGTGTGACTGTTTGTGTGGGTGTAACTGTTTGAGTATATGCCTGTGACTGTGTATGTGTGTGGCTGTTCGTGTCTGTGTATGTGACTGATGATCTATATGTGCGACTGTTTGTGTATATGTGTGTGACTGTTTGTGCATATGTGTGTGACTGTGCATATGTGTGACTGTTTGTGTAGATGTGTGTGACTGTGCATATGTGTGACTGTTTGTGTATGTGTGTGTGACTGTTTGTGTATATGTGTGTGACTGTTTGTGTATGTGTGTGTAACTGTTTTTGTATGTGTGTGACTGTTTATGTATATGCGTGTGATTGTTTGTGTATATGTGTGACGGCTGGTGTATGTGAGTGACTGTTTGTGTATGTGTATGACTGTTTGTGTATGTGTGTGTGACTATTTGTGTATGTGTGTGTGACTATTTGTGTTCACGTGTGTGTGACTGTTTGTGTTTATGTGTGATTGTGTATGTGTGTGTAATTGTGTATGTGTGTGTGACTGTTCGTGTATGTGTGTGTGACTGTTTGTGTATATGTGTGTGATTGTGTATATGTGTGATTGCTGGTGTATGTGTGTGACTGTTTGTGTATGTGTATGACTGTTTGTGTATGTGTGTCTGTGACTGTCTGTGTACATGTGTGTGACTGTTTGTGTATGTGTGTGACTGTTTGTGTTTATGTGTGATTGTTTGTGTATGTGTGTGTGATTGTGTATGTGTGTGACTGTTTGTGTATTTGTGTGACTGTTTGTGTATGTGAAGTGTGTGTGACTGTGTATATGTGTGACTGTTTGTGTATATGTGTGCTACTGATTGGGGATGTGTGTGACTGTTTGTGTATTTGTGTGTGACTGTTTGTATGTGTGTGACTGTTTGTGTATGTGTGTGTGACTGTTTGTGTATGTGTGTGTCTGTTTGTGCATATATGTGTGACTGATTGTGTATATGTGTGTGACTGTTTGTGTATATGTGTGTGATTGTTTGTGTATGTGTGAATGTTTGTGTATATGTATGTGACTGTGTATGTGTGTGGCTGTTTGTGTATGTGTATGTGACTGGTGGTCTATACGTGTGACTGTTTGTGTATATGTGTGTGACTGTTTCTGCATATGTGTGTGACTGTGCATATGTGTGACTGTTTGTGTATATGTGTGTGACTGTCTGTGCATATGTGTGACTGTTTGTATATGTGTGTGTGACTGTTTGTGTATATGTGTGTGACTGTATGTGTATGTGTGTGTAACTGTTTTTGTATGTATGTGGCTGTGTATATGTGTGTGATTGTTTGTGTATATGTGTGACTGCTGGTGTTTGTGTGTGATTATTTGTGTATGTGTGTGAAAGTGTATATGGGTGTGACAGTTTGTGTATTTGTGTGTGACTTTTTGTGTATGTGTGGGTGTGAATGTTTGTGTGCATGTGTGTGACTGTTTGTGTATGTGTGTGACTGTTTGTGTTTATGTGTGATTGTTTGTGTATGTGTATGTGATTGTTTGTGTATTTGTGTGACTGTTTGCGTATGTGTGTGTGACTGTGTATATGTGTGTGACTGTGTATGTGTGCTACTGATTGTGTACGTGTGTGACTGTTTGTGTATGTGTGTCTGACTGTGTACATGTGTGACTGTTTGTGTATGTGTGTGTGACTTTGTGTATATGTACGTGACTGTTTGAGTAGGTGTGTGTGACTGTTTGTGTTTCTGTGTGACAGTTTGTGTATATGTGTTTGACTGTTTGTGTATGTGTCTCAGTTTGTGTAAGTGTGTGTGACAGTGTACGTGTGTAGACTGTTTGTGTATTTGGGTGTGTGACTGTGTATGTGTGTGTGACTGTATATGTGTGACTGTTAGTGTTTGTGTGTGTGACTGTTTGTGTATGTGTGTGTGTGGCTGTTTGTGTATGTGTGTGTGACTGTTTGCGTTTCTGTGTGTGACTGTTTGTGTATGTGTGTATGATTGTTTGTGTGTGTGACTGTTTGTGTATAGGTGTGTGTGACTGTGTACATGCCTGACTGTTTGTGTATGTGTGTGTGACTGTTTGTGTTTGTGTGTGTGACAGTTTGTGTATATGTGTGTGACTGATTGTGTATGTGTGACTGTGCATGTGTGTGTGACTGTGTACGTGTGTGTGACTGTGTTAATTTGTGTGTGACTGTTTGTGTATGTGTGTGACTGTTTGTGTATGTGTGTGTGACTGTTTGTGTATGTGGGTGTATGTTTGTGCATATATGTGTGACTGATTGTGTATATGTGTGTGACTGTTTGTGTATATGTGTGTGATTATTTGTATATGTGTGAATGTTTGTGTATATGTATGTGACTGCGTATGTGTGTGGCTGTTTGTGTATGAGTATGTGACTGGTGGTCTATATGTGTGACTGTTTGTGTATATGTGTGTGACTGTTTCTGCATATGTTTGTGACTGTGCATATGTGTGACTGTTTGTGTATATATGTGTGACTGTCTGTGCACATGTGTGACTGTTTGTGTATGTGTGTGTGACTGTCTGTGTATATGTGTGTGACTGTTTGTGTATGTGTGTGTAACTGTTTTTGTACGTATGTGACTGTTTGTGCATATGTGTGTGATTGTTTGTGTATATGTGTGACTGCTGGTGTATGTGTGTGATTGTTTGTGTATGTGTATGACAGTGTATATGGGTGTGACAGTTTGTGTATCTGTGTGTGACTTTCTGTGTATGTGTGGGTGTGACTGATTGTGTGCATGTGTGTGACTGTTTGTGTATGTGTGTGTGACTGTTTGTGTTTATGTGTGATTGTTTGTGTATGCATGTGTGTCTGTTTGTGTATTTGTGTGACTGTTTGTGTATGTGTGTGTGACTGTGTATATGTGTGTGACTGTCCATGTGTGCTACTGATTATGTATATGTGTGACTGTTTGTGTATGTGTGTCTGACTGTGAACATGTGTGACTGTGCATGTGTGTGTGTGACTTTGTGTATATGTGCGTGACTGTTTGAGTAGATGGATGTGACTGTTGTGTTTGTGTGTGACTGTTTGTGTATGTGTGTCAGTTTGTGTAAGTATGTGTGACTGTGTACGTGTGTGTGACTGTTTGTTTATTTGTGTGTGTGACTGTGTATGTGTGTGTGACTGTATATGGGTGTGACAGTTTGTGTTTCTGTGTGTGACTGTTTGTGTATGTGTGTGTGTGTGACTGTGTATGGGTGTGTGACTGTATATGTGTGACTGTTTGTGTTTGTGTGTGTGACTGTTTGTTTATGTGTGTGTGACTGTTTGTGTATGTGTGTCTGTGACTGTCTGTGTACATGTGTGTGACTGTTTGTGTATGTGTGTGACTGTTTGTGTTTATGTGTGATTGTTTGTGTATGTATGTATGACTGTGTACATGTGTGACTGTTTGTGTATGTGTGTGTGACTTTGTGTATATGTGTGTGACTGTTTGAGTACGTGTGTGTGACTGTTTGTGTATTTGTGTGTGTGACTGTGTATGGGTGTGTGACTGTATATGTGTGACTGTTTCTGTTTGTGTGTGTGACTGGTTGTTTATGTGTGTGTGACTGTTTGTGTTTATGAGTGTGACTGTTTGTGTATGTGTGTGTGATTGTTTGTGTATGTGTGTGACTGTTTGTGTATTGTTTGACTGTTTGTGTATAAGTGTGTGTGACTGTGTACATGTCTGACTGTTTGTGTGACTGTTTTTGTACAGGTGTGTGTGACTGTTTGTGTATATATGCGTGAATGTTTGAGTAGGTGTGTGTGACTGTTTGTGTTTGTGTGTGTGACCGTTTGTGTATATGTGTGACTGATTGTGTAATGTGACTATTTGGGTATGTGTGTGTAACTGTTTACGTGTGTGTGACTGTTTGTGTATTTGTGTGAATGTTTATGTAAGTGTGTGTGACTGTATATGTGTGACTGTTTGTGTATGTGTGCGTGACTGTGTATATGTGTGACTGTGAATGTGTGTGTGACTATTTGTGTATATGTGTGTGACTGTTTGTGTATATGTGTGACACTGTTTGTGTATATGTGTGTGACTGTATATTTGTGTGACTGTGTATGTGTGTCTGACTATTTGTGTATATGTGTCTGACTGTTTGTGTATGTGTGTGAGACTGTTTGTGTATGTGTGTGACTGTATATGTGTGACTGTTTGTGTATATATGTGTGACTGTTTGTGTGTGTGTGTGACTTTTTGTGTATATGTGTGTGACTGTGTATGTGTGTGACTGTTTGTGTACATGTGTGACTGTTTGTGTATATGTGTGTGACTGTTTGTGTATGTGTGTGTGACTGTGTATGTGTGTGTGACTGTTTGTGTATATGTGTGACTGTTTGAGTATGTGTGTGACTGTTTGTGTATAGGTGTGTGACGTTTTGTGTATGTGTGTGTGACTGTTTGTGTTTATGTGTAATTGTTTGTGTATGTGTGTGTAATTGTGTATGTGTGTGTAACTGTTTGTGTATGTGTGTGACTGTATATGTGTGACTGTTTGTGTATATATGTGTGACTGTTTGTGTGTGTCTGACTTTTTGTGTATATGTGTGTGACTGTGTATGTGCGTGACTGTTTGTGTACATGTGTGACTGTTTGTGTATATGTGTGTGACTGTTTGTGTATGTGTGTGTGACTGTGTATGTGTGTGTGACTGTTTGTGTATATGTGTGACTGTTTGTGTCTATATGTGACTGTTTGTGTATGTGTGTGTGACTGTGTATATGTGTGTGACTGTTTATGTATGTGTGTGAATGTTTTTGTATATGTGTGTGAATGCTTGTGTATGTGTGTGACTGTTTGTGTATGTGTGTGACTGTATATGTGTGACTGTTTGTGTATATGTGTGTGACTGTTTGTGTGTGTGTGTGACTATTTGTGTATATGTGTGTGACTGTTTGTGTGCGTGTGAATGTTTGTGTATATGTGTGTGACTGTTTGTGTATGTGTCTGTGATTGTGTATATGTGTGTGACTGTTTGTGTATGTGTGTGTGACTGTTTGTGTATGTGTGTGAATGTTTGTGTATATATCTGTGAATGTTTGAGTATCTGTGTGACTGTTTGTGTATGTGTCTGAGCATATATGTGTGACTGTTTGTGTATATGTGTGTGACTCTTTGTGTATATGTGTGTGACTGTTATGCATGTGACTGTTTGTGTAGATGTGTGTGACTGTTTGTGTATGTGTGTGACTGTTTATGTACGTGTGTTTGTGACTGTTTGTGTACATGTGTATGACAGTTTGTGTATGTGTCTGTGTGACTGTATATATGTGTGACTGTTTGTGTGCGTGTGCTACTGATTGTGTATGTGTGTGCGACTGTGTACATGTGTGACTATTTGTGTATGTGTGTGATTGTTTGTGTATGCGTGTATCTGTTTGTGCATTTGTGTGACTGTTTGTGTATGTGTGTGTGTGTGACAGTGTATATGTGTGTGACTGTGTATGTATGCTACTGATTGTGTATATGTGTGACTGTTTGTGTTTGTGTGTCTGACTGTGTACATGTGTGACTGTGTATGTGTGTGTGTCTTTGTGTATATGTGTGTGACTGTTTGAGTAGGTGTGTGTGACTGTGTTTGTGTGTGTGACAGTTTCTGTATATGTGTGTGATTGTGTGTGCGTGTGTTACTGTGTACGTGTGTGTGACTGTTTGTGTATTTGTGTGTGTGACTGTGTATGGGTGTGTGACTGTATATGTGTGACTGTTTGTGTTTGTGTGTGTGACTGTTTGTGTATGTGTGTGTGACTGTTTGTGTATGTGTGTGTGACTGTGTTTATGAGTGTGACTGTTTGTGTATGTGTGTGATTGTTTGTGTATGTGTGTGACTGTGTATTGTTTGACTGTTTGTGTATAAGTGTGTGTGACTGTGTACATGTCTGACTGTTTGTGTATGTGTGTGTGACTGTTTGTGTACAGGTGTGTGTGACTGTTTGTGTATATGTGCATGAATGTTTGAGTAGGTGTGTGTGACTGTTTGTGTTTGTGTGTGTGACCGTTTGTGTATATGTGTGACTGATTGTGTAATGTGACTGTTTGGGTATGTGTGTGTAACTGTTTACGTGTGTGTGACTGTTTGTGTATTTGTATGAATGTTTATGTAAGTGTGTGTGACTGTATATGTGTGACTGTTTGTGTATGTGTGCGTGACTGTGTATATGTGTGACTGTTTGTGTATGTGTGTGACTATTTGTGTATATGTGTGTGACTGTTTGTGTGTGTGTGACTGTTTGTGTATATGTGTGTGACTGTTTGTGTGCGTGTGAATGTTTGTGTATATATGTGTGACTGTTTGTGTATGTGTCTGTGGCTGTGTATATGTGTGTGACTGTTTGTGTATGTGTGTGTGACTGTTTGTGTATGTGTGTGAATGTTTGTGTATATATCTGTGAATGTTTGAGTATCTGTGTGACTGTTTGTGTATGTGTCTGAGTATATATGTGTGACTGTTTGTGTATATGTGTGTGACTCTTTGTGTATATGTGTGTGACGGTTATGCGTGTGACTGTTTGTGTAGATGTGTGTGACTGTTTGTGTATGTGTGTGACTGTTTGTGAACGTGTGTGTGTGACTGTTTGTGTATGTCTGTGACTGTGTATATTTGTGACAGTTTGTGTATGTGCGTGGGACTGTTTGTGTATGTGTGTGTGACTGTGTATACGTATGACTGTGTATGTGTCTGTGACTGTTTGTGTATGTTTGTGACTGTTTGTGTATATGTGTCTCACTGTGTATATGTGTGACTGTTTGTGTATATGTGTGTGACTGCGTGTGTGTGTGACTCTTTGTGTATATGTGTGTGACTGTGTATGCGTGTGACTGTTTGTATATGTGTGAGATTGTTTGTGTATGTGTGTGACTGTGTACGTGTGTGTGACTGTTTGTGTATGCCTGTGACGGTGTATATTTGTGAGTGTTTGTGTATGTGTGTGGGACTGTTTGTGTATCTGTGTGACTGTTTGTGTACGTGTGTGTGTGACTGTTTGTGTATGTCTGTGACGGTGTATATTTGTGACTGTTTGTGTATGTGTGTGGGACTGTTTGTGTATGTGTGTGTGACTGTGTATACGTATGACTGTTTGTGCATGTGTCTGTGACTGTTTGTGGATATGTGTGCTACTGTTTGTGTATGCATGTGTGTGACTGTATGTGTGTGATGTTTTGCGTATAAGTGTATATGTCTGTGACGGCTTGTGTATATGTGTGTGACTGTGTATATGTGTGACTGTTTGTGTATATGTGTGTGACTGTTTGCATATGTGTGTGTGTGACTGTGTATGTGTGTGTCTGTTTGTGTATATGTGTGACTGTTTGTGTATATGTGTGTGACTGTTTGTGTATGTGTGTGTGTAGACTGTTTGTGTACATGATTGTGACTGTTTGTGTTTATGTGTGTGATTGTTTGTGTATGTCAGTGATTGTGTATGTGTGTGACTCTTTGTGTATTTGTGTGACTGTTTGCATATGTGTGTGTGTGACTGTGTATGTGTGTGTCTGTTTGTGTATATGTGTGACTGTTTGTGTATATGTGTGTGACTGTTTGTGTATGTCAGTGATTGTGTATGAGTGTGACTGTTTGTGTATTTGCGTGATTGTTTGTGTATATGTGTGTGGCTGTGTATATATGTGACTGTTTGTGTATATGTGTGCTACTGATTGGGTATGTGCGTGACTGTTTGTGTATGTGTGTGTGTCTGTGTACATGTGTGACTGTTTGTGTGTGTGTGACTGTTTGTGTATGTTTGTGTGTGACTGTTTGTGTATAAGTGCATGACTGTTTGAGTAGGTGTGTGTGACTCTTTGTTTTTGTGTGTAGGACAGTTTGTGTATGTGTGTGTGTCTGTTTGTATATGTATGATTGTTTGTGTATGTGTGTGAATGTGTATTGTGTGTGACTGTGTATTTGTGAGAATGTTTGCGACTGTATATGTGTGACTGTTTGTGTATGTGTCTGTGACTGTTTGTGTATATGTGTGTGTCTGTATATGTGTGACTGTTTGTGTGCGTATGACTGTTTGTGTATATGCGTGTGACTGTGCATATGTGTGACTGTTTGTGTATATGTGTGTGATTGTTTGTGTATTTGTGTGACTGCTGGTGTATGTGTGTGACTGTTTGTGTATGTGTATGACTGTTTGTGTATGTGTGTGTGTGACTGTGTATATGTGTATGACTGTGTGTATGTGTGTGTGACTGTTTGTATATGTGTGTGTGACTATTTGTGTATGTGTGTGACTGTGTACATGTGTGTGACTATTTGTGTATGTGTGTGACTGTTTGTGTATGTGTGTGTGATTGCTTGTGTATGTGTGTGTGACTATTTGTGTATTTGTGTGACTTTTTGTGTATGTGTGTGTGTGACTGTGTATATGTGTGAATGTTTGTGTATATGTGCTCTACTGATTGTGTGACTGTGTACATGTGTGTGACTATTTGTGTATGTGTGTGACTGTCTGTGTATGTGTGTGTGATTGCTTGTGTATGTGTGTGTGACTATTTGTGTATTTGTGTGACTGTTTGTGTATGTGTGTCTGACTGTGTACATGTGTGACTGTTTGTGTATGTGTGTGTGACTTTGTGTATATGTGCGTGACTGTTTGAGTAGGTGTATGTGACTGTTTGTGTTTGTGTTTGTGACTGTTTGTGTATGTGCGTGTGACTGTGTATATGTGTGTGACTGTGTATTTGTGTGTGTGACTGTGTATGTGTGTGTGACTGTATATGTGTGACTATTTGTGTTTGTGTGTGTGACTCTTTGTGTATGTGTGTGACTGTGTATGTGTGTCTGACTGTGTATATGTGTTATTATTTGTATATATGTGTGTGGCTGTTTGTGTATATGTGTGTGACTGTTTGCTTATGTCTGGTGTGACTGTGTATGAGTGTATGACTGTTTGTGTATGTGTGTGACTGTTTGCGTATGTGTGTGCGACTGTGTACATGTGTGACTGTTTGTGTATGTGCATGTAACTGTTTGTGTATGTGTGTGTGACTGTGTTTGTGTGTGTGACAGTTTGTGTATATGTGTGTGACTCTTTATGTATGTGTGTGTGACTGTGTAAATGTGTGACTGTTTGTATATATGTGTGCTACTGATTGGGTATGTGTGTGACTGTTTGTATATGTGTGTGTGACTGTGTACATGTGTGACTGTTTGTTTGAGTGTGACTGTTTGTGTATGTTTGTGTGTGACTGTTTGTGTAGGTGTGTGTGCCTCTTTGTTTTTGTGTGTAGGACAGTTTATGTATGTGAGTGTGTCTGTTTGTGTATGTGTGTGAACTGTGTACATGTGTGTGACAGTTTGTGTATGTGTATGTGACTGTGTACATGTGTGTGACTACGTTTGTGTGTGACTGTTTGTGTATGTGTGTGTGACTGTTTGTGCATATGTGTGACTGTTTGTGTATGTGTGTGTAATTGTTTGTGTATTTGTGTGACTGTTTGTGTATTTGTGTGACTGTTTGTGTCTAAGTGTGACTGTTTGTGTGTATGTGTGTGATTGTGTATATGTGTGACTGTGTATGTGTGTGACTGTTTGTGTATATATGAATGTTTGTGTATGTGTGTGACTGTTTGTGTATTTGTGTGTGACTGTTTAAGTATGTGTGAGACTGTCTATATGTGTGACTGTTTGTGTGTGACTGTTTGTGTTTATGTATGTGACTGTGTATGTGTGTTTGACGGTTTGTGTATGTGTGTGTGACTGTTTGTGTATGTGTGTGTGACTGTGTATATTTGTGTTACTGTTTGTGTGACTGTGTATGTGTGTGATTTTTTGTGTATATGTGTGTGACTATTTGTGTATGTGTGTGACTGCTTTTGTATATGTGCGTGACTGTTTGTGTATGTGTGTATGACAGTTTGTGTATATGTGTGACTGATTGTGCATATGTGTGTGACTCTTTGTGTATGTGTGTGATTGTGTATGTGTGTGTGACTGTTTATGTATGTGTGTGACTGTTTGTGTATATGTGTGTGACTGTTTATGTATGTGTATGTGTGACTGTGTATATCTGTGACTGTGTATATGTGTGACTGTGTATACGTGTGTGACTGTTTGTGTATGTGTGTGTGAATGTGTATATTTGTGTTACTGTTTGTGTATGTGTGTGTGACTGTGTATGTGTGTGATTTTTTGTGTATATGTGTGTGACTATTTGTGTATGTGTGTGACTGCTTTTGTATATGTGCGTGTCTGTTTGTGTATGTGTGTATGACAGTTTGTGTATATGTGTGACTGATTGTGCATATGTGTGTGACTCTTTGTGTATGTGTGTGATTGTGTATGTGTGTGTGACTGTATACGTGTGACTGTTTGCATATATGTGAGACTGTTTGTGTATGTATGTGTGACTGTTTGTGCATCTGTGTGACTGTTTGTGGCTATGTGTGCGACTGTGTAGGTGTGTGACTGTTTGTGTATACGTGTGTGACTGTTTGTGTATGTGTGTGTGAATGTGTATGTCTGTGCCTGCGTATATGTGTGACTGTGTATATGTGTGTGACTGTTTGTGTATATGTGTGACTGTGTATATGTGTGTGTATGACTGCTTGTGTATATGGGTGTTACTGTTTCTGTATGTGTATGTGTGACTGTGTATGTGTGTGACGTTTTGTGTATTTGTGTTGACTGTGTATATGTGTGACTGTTTGTGTATGTGTGTGTGACTGTGAATGTGTGTGACTGTTTGTGCATATATGTGTGTGACTGTTTGTGTATGTGTGTGTGACAGTTTGTGTATGTGTGTGACTGTATATGTGTGACTGTTTGTGTATATGTGTGTGAGTGTTTGTGTGTGTGTGAGTGTTTGTGTATGTGTGTGACTGTGTATGTCTGTGACTGTTTGTGTATATCTGTGTGACTGATGGTGTGACTGATTGTGTATATGTGTGTGACAGTGTATATATTTGTGACTGCTTGTGTATGTATGTGTGACTGTGTATATCTGTGTGACTGTTTGTGTATGTGTGTGTGTGACTGTTTGTGTCTAAGTGGGTGACTGTTTGTGTATGTGTGTGTGACTGTTTGTGTATGTGTGTGAATGTATATGTGTGACAGCTTGTGTATATGGGTGTGACTGTGAGTGTCCGTCTGTTTGTGTATATGTGTGTAACTGTGTATGTGTGTGACTGTTTGTGTATGTGTGTGTGACTGTTTGTGTATGTGTGACTGCATATGTGTGTGACTGTGTATATGTGTGACTGTGTGTATGTGTGTGACTGTGTATTTGTGTGACTGTTTGTGTATGTGTGTGTGACTGTTTGTGTATATGTGTGTGATTGTTTGTGTATGTGTATGATTGTGTATGTGTGTGTGACTGTGTATATGTGTGACTGTTTGTATATATGTGAGACTGTTTGTGTATGTGTGTGACTGTTTGTGTATATGTGTGTGACAGTTTGTGTATGTCTGTGTGTCACTGTGTATCTGTGTGTGACTGTTTGTGTATATGTGTGACTGTTTGTGTATATGTGTGTGACTGTTTGTGTACATGTATGACTGGTTATGTATGTTTGTGTGACTGTGTATGTGTGTATGACTATTTGTATATATGTGTGACTGTTTGTGTATATGTGTGTGACTGTTTGTGTAAGTGTGTGTGACTATGTACATGTGTGTGACTGTTTGTGTCGATATGTGTGACTGTTTGTGTATGTGTGTGACTGTTTGTGTATACGTGTGACTGTTTGTGTATGAGTGTGTGACTATTTGTGTATATGTGTGTGACTGTATGTGAGTGACTGTTTGTGTATGGGTGTGTGACTATTTTTTATATGTGTGTGACTGTGTATGTGTGCGACTGTTTGTGTATATGCGTGTGACTGTTGTGTATCAGTGTGTGACTGTTTGTGTATGTGTGACTGTATATGTGTGCCTGTTTATGTATATGTGTGTCTGTTTGTGTGGGTGTGACTGTTTGTGTATGGGTGTGACTGTGTATTTGCGTGACTGTTTGTGTATATGTGTGTGACTGTTTGTGTATGCGTGACTGGTGGTGTATGTGCGTGTGACTGTGTGTGTGTGACTCTTTGTGTATTTGTGTGACTGTGTTTGTGTGTGTGACTGTGTATGTGAGTGTGTGACTGTGTATATGTGTGACAGTTTGTGTATGTGTGTGTGACTGTTTTTGTATATGTTTGTGACTGTGCATGTGTGTGACTGTGTATGTGTGACTGTTTGTTTATACGTGTTTGACAGTTTGTGTATGTGTGTGTGACTGTTTATGTATGTGCGTGTGTGACTGTGTATGTCTGTGACTGTGTATATGTGTAACAGTGTATATGTGTGTCTTTTTGTACATGTGTGACTGTGTGTGTGACTGTTTGTGTATATGTTTGTTACTGTGTGTATGTGTGTGTGTGACTGTGTATGTGTGTCACTTTTTGTGTATATGTGATTGACTCTTTGTGTATGTGTGTGACAGTTTGTGTATATGTGTGACTGTTTGTGTATGTGTGTGACTCTTTGTGCATATATGTGTGTGACTGTTTGTGTATGTGTGTGTGACTGTGTATGTGTGTGTGACAGTTTGTGTATATGTGTGACTGTTTGTGTATGTGTGTGTGTGACTGTTTGTGTCTAAGTGGGTGACTGTTTGTGTATGTGTGTGTGACTGTTTGTGTATGTGTGTGAATGTATATGTGTGACAGCTTGTGTATATGGGTGTGACTGTGAGTGTCCGTCTGTTTGTGTATATGTGTGTAACTGTGTATGTGTGTGACTGTTTGTGTATGTGTGTGTGACTGTTTGTGGATGTGTGTGACTGTTTGTGTATGTGTGACTGCATATGTGTGTGACTGTGTATATGTGTGACTGTGTGTATGTGTGTGACTGTGTATTTGTGTGACTGTTTGTGTATGTGTGTGTGACTGTTTGTGTATATGTGTGTGATTGTTTGTGTATGTGTATGATTGTGTATGTGTGTGTGACTGTGTATATGTGTGACTGTTTGTATATATGTGAGACTGTTTGTGTATGTGTGTGACTGTTTGTGTATATGTGTGTGACAGTTTGTGTATGTCTGTGTGTCACTGTGTATGTGTGTGTGACTGTTTGTGTATATGTGTGACTGTTTGTGTATATGTGTGTGACTGTTTGTGTACATGTATGACTGGTTATGTATGTTTGTGTGACTGTGTATGTGTGTATGACTATTTGTATATATGTGTGACTGTTTGTGTATATGTGTGTGACTGTTTGTGTAAGTGTGTGTGACTATGTACATGTGTGTGACTGTTTGTGTCGATATGTGTGACTGTTTGTGTATGTGTGTGACTGTTTGTGTATACATGTGACTGTTTGTGTATGAGTGTGTGACTATTTGTGTATATGTGTGTGACTGTATGTGAGTGACTGTTTGTGTATGGGTGTGTGACTATTTTTTATATGTGTGTGACTGTGTATGTGTGCGACTGTTTGTGTATATGCGTGTGACTGTTGTGTATCAGTGTGTGACTGTTTGTGTATGTGTGACTGTATATGTGTGCCTGTTTATGTATATGTGTGTCTGTTTGTGTGGGTGTGACTGTTTGTGTATGGGTGTGACTGTGTATTTGCGTGACTGTTTGTGTATATGTGTGTGACTGTTTGTGTATGCGTGACTGGTGGTGTATGTGCGTGTGACTGTGTGTGTGTGACTCTTTGTGTATTTGTGTGACTGTGTTTGTGTGTGTGACTGTGTATGTGAGTGTGTGACTGTGTATATGTGTGACAGTTTGTGTATGTGTGTGTGACTGTTTTTGTATATGTTTGTGACTGTGCATGTGTGTGACTGTGTATGTGTGACTGTTTGTTTATACGTGTTTGACAGTTTGTGTATGTGTGTGTGACTGTTTATGTATGTGCGTGTGTGACTGTGTATGTCTGTGACTGTGTATATGTGTAACAGTGTATATGTGTGTGTTTTTGTACATGTGTGACTGTGTGTGTGACTGTTTGTGTATATGTTTGTTACTGTGTGTATGTGTGTGTGTGACTGTGTATGTGTGTCACTTTTTGTGTATATGTGATTGACTCTTTGTGTATGTGTGTGACTGCTTGTGTATATGTGTGCGACTGTTTGTGTATGTGTGTGACTCTTTGTGCATATATGTGTGTGACTGTTTGTGTATGTGTGTGTGACTGTGTATGTGTGTGTGACAGTTTGTGTATATGTGTGACTGTTTGTATGTATGTGTGTGACGGTTTGTGTATATGTGTGTGACTGTTTGTGTACATGTGTGACTGGTTGTGTATGTTTGTGTGACTGTGTATGTGTGTGTGACTGTTTGTATATATCTGTGACTGTTTGTGTATATGTGTGTGACTGTTTGTGTACTTGTGTGAGACTGTTTGTGTATGTGTGTGACTGTATATGTGTGACTGTTTGTGTATACGTGTTTGATAGTTTGTGTAGGTGTGTGTGACTGTTTATGTATGTGCGTGTGTGACTGTGTATGTCTGTGACTGTGTATATGTGTGACAGTGTATATGTGTGTGACTGTTTGTGTATATGTGTGACTGTGTGTGACAGCTTGTGTATATGTGTGTTACTGTGTGTATGTGTGTGTGACTGTGTATGTGTGTCACTTTTTGTGTATATGTGATTGACACTTTGTGAATGTGTGTGATTGCTTGTGTATATGTGTGCGACTGTTTGTGTATGTGTGTGACTGTATATGTGTGACTGTTTGTGTATACGTATTTGATAGTTTGTGTAGGTGTGTGTGACTGTTTATGTATGTGCGTGTGTGACTGTGTATGTCTGTGACTGTGTATATGCGTAACAGTGTATATGTGTGTGTTTTTGTACATGTGTGACTGTGTGTGTGTGACTGTTTGTGTATATGTTTGTTACTGTGTGTATGTGTGTGTGACTGTGTATGTGTGTCACTTTTTGTGTATATGTGATTGACTCTTTGTGTATGTGTGTGACTGCTTGTGTATATGTGTGCGACTGTTTGTGTATGTGTGTGACTCTTTGTGCATATATGTGTGTGACTGTTTGTGTATGTGTGTGTGACTGTGTATGTGTGTGTGACAGTTTGTGTATATGTGTGACTGTTTGTATGTATGTGTGTGACGGTTTGTGTATATGTGTGTGACTGTTTGTGTACATGTGTGACTGGTTGTGTATGTTTGTGTGACTGTGTATGTGTGTGTGACTGTTTGTATATATCTGTGACTGTTTGTGTATATGTGTGTGACTGTTTGTGTACTTGTGTGAGACTGTTTGTGTATGTGTGTGACTGTATATGTGTGACTGTTTGTGTATACGTGTTTGATAGTTTGTGTAGGTGTGTGTGACTGTTTATGTATGTGCGTGTGTGACTGTGTATGTCTGTGACTGTGTATATGTGTGACAGTGTATATGTGTGTGACTGTTTGTGTATATGTGTGACTGTGTGTGACAGTTTGTGTATATGTGTGTTACTGTGTGTATGTGTGTGTGTGACTGTGTATGTGTGTCACTTTTTGTGTATATGTGATTGACACTTTGTGAATGTGTGTGACTACCTGTGTATATGTGTGTGACTGTTTGTGTATGTGTGTGACTGTTTGTGCATATATGTGTGTGACTGTTTGTGTATGTGTGTGTGACAGTTTGTGTATATGTGTGCCTGTTTGTATGTATGTGTGTGACTGTTTGTGTATATGTGTGTGACTGTTTGTGTACATGTATGACTGGTTGTGTATGTTTGTGTAACTGTGTATGTGTGTGTGACTATTTGTATATATGTGTGACTGTTTGTGTATATGTGTGTGACTGTTTGTGTATGTGTGTGTGACTATGTACATGTGTGTGACTGTTTGTTTATGTGTGTGTGACTGTTTGTGCTTATGTGTGTCATTGTTGGTGTATGTGTGTGATTTTGTGTGTATGTGTGTGATTGTTTTTGTGTGTGTGACAGTTTGTATATATGTGTGTGATTGTGTGTATGTGTGTGTGATTGTTTGAGTAGGTGTGTGTGACTGTTTGTATTTGTGTGTGTGACTGTTTGTGTATATGCGTGTGACTGTTTGTGTATGTGTGACTGTTTGTGTATGTGTGTGTGACTGTACATCTGTGTGTGACTGCGTCTTTGTGTGAATGATTGTGTATGTGGGTGTGACTGTATATGTGTGACTGTTTGTGTTTGTGTTTGACTGTTTTTGAATGTGTTTGTGACTTTGTATATGTGTGCCTGTTTGTGTATGTGTGTGTGACTGTGTATATGTGTGTGACTGTGTATGTGTGTGTGACTGTGTATGTGTGTGTAACTGTTTGTGTATATCTGTGTGACTGTTTGTGTATGTATGTGTGACTGTGTATGTGTGGGTGACTGTGTATATGTGTGTGTGTGACTGTTTATGTGTGTGACCTTTTGTGTATAGGTGTGTGACTACTTGTGTGTATGAGTGCTCGACTGTTTGTGTATGTGTGTATGACTGTGTGTATGTGTGTGACTGTTTGTGCATATGTATGTGACTGTTTGTGTATGTGTGTGTGAATGTTTGTGTATGTGTGCATGTGACTGTTGGTGTACGTGTGTGTGACTGCTGGAGTATATATCTGTATATATGTGTGACTGTTCGTGTATGTGTGTGACAGTTTGTGTATGGGTGTGTGACTGTGTATATGTGTGACTGTGTATATGCGTGTCTGTTTGTGTATGTGTGTGTGACTGTGTATATATGTGTGACTGTGTATATGTGTGACTGTTTGAGAATGTGGGTGTGACTATTTGTGTATAAGTGTGTGACAGTTAGTGTATGTGTGTGTGACTGTGTATATGTGTGTGCCTTTGTGTATGTGTGTGTGTGACTGTTTATGTGTGTGATTGTGTATGTGTGTGTGACTGTTTGTGTATATGTGTGTGACTGTTTGTGTATGTGCATGTGACTGAGTATGTCTGTTTGTGTTTATTTGTGTGACTGTTTGTGTATATGTGTGTGATTGTTTATGTATGTGTGTGTGACTGTTGGTGTATATGTGTGTGACTGTGTTTGTGTGTGACAGTTTGTATATATGTGTGTGACTGTATGTGTCTATGTGTGACTGTTTGTGTATGTGTGTGACTGTTTGTGCTTATGTGTGTCATTGTTGGTGTATGTGTGCGTGTTTTTTTGAGCATGTGTGTGATTGTTTGTGTTTGTGTGTGTGACAGTTTGTGTATATGTGTGTGACTGTGTGTGTGATTGTTTGAGTAGGTGTGTGTGACTGTTTGTGTTTGTGTGTCTGACAGTTTGTGTATATGTGTGTGACTGTTTGTGTATGTGTGACTGTTTGTGTATGTGTGTGTGACTGTGCATCTGTGTGTGATTGTTTGTGACTTTGTGTGAATGATTGTGTATGTGGGTGTGACTGTATATGTGTGACTGTTTGTGTTTGTGTGTGTGACAGTGTATATGTGTGTGACTGTGTATGTGTATATACGTGACTGTTTGTGCATCTGTGTGTGACTGTTTGTGTATATGTGTGTGACTGTTTGTGTATGTGTTTGTGACAGTTTGTGTATATGTGTGACTGTTTGTGTATGTGTGCTCGACTGTTTGTGTATGTGTGTGTGACTGTGTACATGTGTGTGACTGTTTTTGTATGCGTGTGACTGTTTGTGTATGTGTGTGAATGTTTGTGTATGTGTGCTCGACTGTTTGTGTATGTTTGTGTGACTGTGTGTAAGTGTGACTGTTTGTATATGTGCGTGACTTTGTTTGTGTGTGTCTGTTTGTGTATGTGTGTGTGACTGTTTGTGTATGTGTGCATGTGACTGTTGGTGTACGTGTGTGTGACTGCTTGAGTATATATGTGTATATATGTGTGACTGTTTGTGTATAAGTGTGACTGTATATATGTGTATGATTGTGTATATGTGTGACTGTGTATATATGTCTGACTGTTTGTGTATGTGTGTGACTGTTTGTGTATGTGTGTCTATCTGTTTGTGTATCTGCATGTGAGTGTTTGTGTATATGTGTGTGACTGTTTGGGTATATGTGGGTGTGATTGTTTGTTTATATGTGTGTGACTGTTTGGGTATATGTGTGTGACTATTTGTGTATGTGTGTGAATGTTTGTGTCTGTGTGTGTGTGTGACTGTGTATGTGTGTGTAACTGTTTGTGTATATGGGTGTTACTGTTTGTGTATGTGTTTGTGTGACTGTATATGTGTGTGACTTTTTGTGTATATGTGTGTGACTGTTTGTGTATATGTATTGACTGTGTATATGTGTGACTGTTTGTGTATGTGTGTGTGACTGTGAATGTGTGTGACTGTTTGTGTATATGTGTGTGACTGTTTGTGTATGTGTGTGTGACTGTTTGTGTATGTGTGTGACTGCATATGTGTGACTGTTTGTGTATATGTGTGTGAGTGTTTGTGTGTGTGTGAGTGTTTGTGTATGTGTGTGACTGTGTATATGTGTGTGACTGATGGTGTGACTGATTGTGTATTTGTGTGTGACTGTATATATGTGTGACTGTTTGTGTATGTGTGTGTGACTATTTGTGTATATGTGTGTGACTGTTTGTGTAAGTGTGTGACTGTTTGTGTCTATGTGGGTGACTGTTTGTGTATGTGTGTGTGTGACTGTGTATGTGTGTGAATGTATATGTGTGACAGCTTGTGTAAATGGCGTGACTGTGAGTATGCGTCTGTTTGTGTATATGTGTGTAACTGTGTATGTGTGTGACTGTTTGTGTATATCTGTGTAAAAATTTGTGTATGTATGTGTGACTGTGTATGTGTGTGTGACTGTGTATGTGTGTGTAACTGTTTGTGTATATCTGTGTGACTGTTTGTGTATATGTGTGTCACTGTGTATGTGTGGGTGACTGTTTGTGTATATGTGTGTTACTGTTTGTGTATGTGTGTGTGTGACTGTTTATGTGTGTGACTGTTTGTGTATACGTGTGTGACTGCTTGTGTGTATGGGTGTGACTGTTTGTGCATATGTATGTGACTGTTTGTGCATGTGTGCATGTGACTGTTGGTGTATGTGTGTGTGGCTGCTTGTGTATACATGTGTGACTGTTTGTGTATGTGTGTGACATTTGTTGTATGCGTATGTGACTGTGTATATGTGTGTCTGTTTGTGTATGTGTGTGTGACTGTTTGTGTATATGTGTGTGACTGTGTATATGTGTGACTGTTTGAGAATGTGGGTGTGACTGTTTGTGTATATGTGTGTGACTTTGTGTATGTGTGTGTGACTGTTTATGTGTGTGTGACTGTTTGTGTATATGTGTGTGACTGTTTGTGTATGTGTATGTGACTGAGTATGTCTGTTTGTGTTTATTTGTGTGACTGTTTGTGTATATGTGTGTGACTGTTTATGTATGTGTGTGTGACTGTTTGTGTATATGTGTGTGACTGTGTTTGTGTGTGACTGTATGTGTATATGTGTGTGACTGTATGTGTATATGTGTGACTGTTTGTGTATATGTGTGTGACTGTTTGTGTATATATGTGACTGTTAATGTATGTGTGTGACTGTTTGTGTCTATGTGGGTGACTGTTTGTGTATGTGGGTGTGACTGTTTGTGTATGTGTGTGAATGTATATGTGTGACAGCTTGTGTATATGGGTGAGACTGTGAGTGTGCGGCTGTTTGTGTCTATGTGTGTAACTGTGTATGTGTGTGAGTGTTTGTGTATATGTGTGTTACTGATTGTGTATGTGTGTGACTGTTTGTGTATGTGTATGTGTGACTGTGTATGTCTGCGACTGTGTATATGTGTGACTGTTTGTGTTTTTTTGTGTGACTGTTTCTGTATATGTGTGTTACTGTTTGTGTGTGTGGGACTGTGTATGTGTGTGACTTTTTGTGTATCTGTGTGTGACAGTTTGTGTATGTGTGTGAATGCTTGTGTATATGTGTGTGACTGTTTGTGTATGTGTGTATGACTGTTTGTGTATGTGTGTGACTGATTGTGCATATGTGTGTGACTGTTTGTGTATGTGTGTGACTGTATATGTGTGACTGTTTGTGTATATGTGTGTGAGTGTTTGTGTGTGTGTGAGTGTTTGTGTATGTGTGCGACTGTGTAAGTGTGTGACTGCTGGTGTATATGTGTGTGATTGTTTGTGTATGTCTGTGTGTGACTGTGTATGTGTGTGTGACTGTTTGTGTATATGTGTGACTGTGTATATGTGTGTGACAGTTTGTGTATGTCTGTGTGTGAATGTTTGTTTACATGTGTGACTGTTTGTGTATGTGTATGTGATTGTTTGTGTATGTGTGTGACTGTGTAAGTGTGTGACTGCTGGTGTATATGTGTGTGATTGTTTGTGTGACCGTTTGTGTATATGTGTGTGACTGTTTGTGTAAGTGTGTGACTGTTTGTGTCTATGTGGGTGACTGTGTATGTGTGTGTGACTGTTTGTGTATGTGTGTGAATGTATATGTGTGACAGCTTGTGTATATGGGTGTGACTGTGAGTGTGCGTCGGTTTCTGTCTATGTGTGTAACTGTGTATGTGTGTGACTGTGTATATGTGTGACTGTTCTATATATGTGAGACTGTTTGTGTGTGTGAATATTTGTGTATATGTGTGTGACGGTTTGTGTATGTCTGTGTGTGACTGTGTATGTGTGTGTGACTGTTTGTGTATATGTGTGACTGTGTATATGTGTGTGACGGTTTGTGTATGTCTGTGTGTGAATGTTTGTTTACATGTGTGACTGTTTGTGTATGTGTATGTGATTGTTTGTGTATGTGTGTGTGACTGTTTGTGTATTTGTGTGACTGTTTGTGTATGTGTCTCTGTGACTGTGTATATGTGTGAATGATTGTGTATATGTGTGCTACTGATTGTGTATGTGTGTGACAGTTTGTTGTATGTGTGTGTGACTGTACATGTGTGACTGTGTTTGTGCGTGTGACTGTTTGTGTATGTGTGTGTGACTGTGTATATGTTTGACTGTTTGTGTATGTGTGTGACTGTTTATGTATGTGTGTGACTGTGTATTTGTGTGACTGTGTATGTGTGTGTGACTGTTTGTGTATGTGTGTGACTGTTTGTGTATATGTGTGTGACTTTTTGTGTATGTGTGTGTGACTGTTTGTGTATATGTGTGTGACTGTGTATGTGTGTGACTGTTTGTAAATATGTGTGTGAATGTTTGTGTATGTGTGTGTGACTGTTTGTGTCTATGTGTAACTGTTTGTGTATGTGTGTGCGACTGTTTGTGTATTTGTGTGACTGTTTGTGTATAAGTGTGACTGTTTGTGTATATGTGTGTGATTGGGCATATGTGTGTCTGTGTATGTGTGTGTGACAGTTTGGGTATATATGTCTGACTGTTTGTGTATGTGTGTGACTGTGTACATGTGTGTGACTGTTTGTGTATGTGTATGTGACTGTGTACATGTGTGTGACTACGTTTGTGTGTGACTGTTTGTGTATGTGTGTGTGACTGTTTGTGCATATGTGTGACTGTTTGTGTATGTGTGTGTAATTGTTTGCGTATTTGTGTGACTGTGTATTTGTGTGACTGTGTATAAGTGTGACTGTTTGTGTATATGTGTGTGATTGTGTATATGCGTGACTGTGTATGTGTGTGACTGTTTGTGTATAAATGAATGTTTGTGTATGTGTGCGACTGTTTGTGTATTTGTGTGTGACTGTTTAAGTATGTGTGAGACTGTCGATATGTGTGACTGTTTGTGTGTGACTGTTTGTGTTTATGTATGTGACTGTGTATGTGTGTTTGACGGTTTGTGTATGTGTGTGTGACTGTTTGTGTATGTGTGTGTGACTGTGTATATTTTTGACTGTTTGTGTATGTGTGTGTGACTGTTTATGTATGTGTGTGACTGTTTGTGTATATGTGTGTGACTGTGTATATTTTTGACTGTTTGTGTATGTGTGTGTGACTGTTTATGTATGTGTGTGACTGTTTGTGTATATGTGTGTGACTTTGTGTATGTGTATGTGTGACTGTGTATATCTGTGACTGTGTATATGTGTGACTGTGTATACGTGTGTGACTGTTTGTGTATGTGTGTGTGAATGTGTATATTTGTGTTACTGTTTGTGTATGTGTGTGTGACTGTGTATGTGTGTGACCTTTTGTGTATATGTGTGTGACTATTTGTGTATGTGTGTGACTGCTTTTGTATATGTGTGTGACTGTTTGTGTATGTGTGTATGACAGTTTGTGTATATGTGTGACTGATTGTGCATATGTGTGTGACACTTTGTGTATGTGTGTGATTGTGTATGTGTGTGTGACTGTATATGTGTGACTGTTTGCATATATGTGAGACTGTTTGTGTATGTATGTGTGACTGTTTGTGCATCTGTGTGACTGTTTGTGGCTATGTGTGCGACTGTGTATGTGTGTGACTGTTTGTGTATACGTGTGTGACTGTTTGTGTATGTGTGTGTGACTGTGTATGTGTGTGATTTTTTGTGTATATGTGTGTGACTATTTGTGTATGTGTGTGACTGCTTTTGTATATGTGCGTGACTGTTTGTGTATGTGTGTATGACAGTTTGTGTATATGTGTGACTGATTGTGCATATGTGTGTGACTCTTTGTGTATGTGTGTGATTGTGTATGTGTGTGTGACTGCATACGTGTGACTGTTTGCATATATGTGAGACTGTTTGTGTATGTATGTGTGACTGTTTGTGCATCTGTGTGACTGTTTGTGGCTATGTGTGCGACTGTGTATGTGTGTGACTGTTTGTGTATACGTGTGTGACTGTTTGTGTATGTGTGTGTGAATGTGTATGTCTGTGCCTGCGTATATGTGTGACTGTGTATATGTGTGTGACTGTTTGTGTCTATGTGTGACTGTGTATATGTGTGTGTGTGACTGATTGTGTGTATGGGTGTTACTGTTTGTGTATGTGTTTGTGTGACTGTGTATGTGTGTGACATTTTGTGTATTTGTGTTGACTGTGTGTATGTGTGACTGTTTGTGTATGTGTGTGTGACTGTGAATGTGTGTGACTGTTTGTGCATATATGTGTGTGACTGTTTGTGTATGTGTGTGTGACAGTTTGTGTATGTGTGTGACTGTATATTTGTGACTGTTTGTGTATATGTGTATGAGTGTTTGTGTTTGTGTGAGTGTTTGTGTATGTGTGTGACTGTGTATGTCTGTGACTGTTTGTGTATATGTGTGTGACTGATTGTGTATATGTGTGTGACAGTGTATATATTTGTGACTGCTTGTGTATGTATGTGTGACTGTTTGTGTATATGTGTGTGACTTTTTGTGTATTTCTGTGACTGTTTGTGTCTAAGTGGGTGACTGTTTGTGTATGTGTGTGTGACTGTGTATGTGTGTGAATGGTTATGTGTGACTGCTTGTGTATATAGGTGTGACTGTGAGTGTCCATCTGATTGTGTATATGTGTGTAACTGTGTATGTGTGTGACTGTTTGTGTATGTGTGTGTGACTGTTTGTGTATGTGTGTGACTGTTTGTGTATGTGTATGTGTGTGGCTGTGTATATGTGTGACTGTGTGTATGTGTGTGACTGTGTATTTGTGTGACTGTTTGTGTATGTGTGTGTGACTGTTTGTGTATATGTGTGTGATTGTTTGTGTATGTGTATGATTGTGTATGTGTGTGTGACTGTGTATATGTGTGACTGTTTGTATATATGTGAGACTGTTTGTGTATGTGTGTGACTGTTTGTATATATGTGTGTGACAGTTTGTGTATGTCTGTGTGTCACTGTGTATGTGTGTGTGACTGTTTGTGTATATGTGTGACTGTTTGTGTATATGTGTGTGACTGTTTGTGTATGTGTGTGTGAATGTTTGTTTGCATGTGTGACTGTTTGTGTATGTGTGTGTGACTGTTTGTATATATGTGTGTGATTGTTTGTGTATGTGTGTGTGATTGTTTGTGTATGTGTGTGACTGTTTGTGCATATGTGTGACTGTTTGTGTATGTGTGTGTAACTGTTTGTGTATGTGTGTGTGACTGTTTGTGTATATGTGTGACTGTTTGTGTATGTGTGTGTGTGACAGTTTGTGTATGTGTGTGACTGTTTGTGTATGTGTGTGAATGTTTGTGCATATGTGTGACTGTTTGTGTATGTGTGTGTAACTGTTTGTGTATGTGTGTGTGACTGTTTGTGTATATGTGTGACTGTTTGTGTATGTGTGTGTGTGACAGTTTGTGTATGTGTGTGACTATTTGTGTATGTGTGTGACTGCTTTTGTATATGTGTGTGACTGTTTGTGTAGGTGTGTATGACTGTTTGTGTATGTGTGTGACTGATTGTGCATATGTGTGTGACTGTTTATGTATACATGAGACTGTCTATATGTGTGACTGTTTGTTTGTGTGTGACCGTTTGTGTTTATGTATGTGACTGTGTATGTGTGTTTGACGGTTTGTGTATATGTGTGTGACTGTTTGTGTATGTGTGTGTGACTGTGCCTGTGTATGTTTGACTGTTTATGTGTGTGTGACTGTTTGTGTATGTGTGTGACTTTTTGTGTATATGTGTGTGACTGTTTGTGTATGTGTATGTGTGACTGTGTATATCTGTGACTGTGTATATGTGTGGCTGTGTATATGTGAGTGACTGTTTGTGTATGTGTGTGTGAATTTGTATATTTGTGTTACTGTTTGTGTATGTGTGTGTGACTGTGTATGTGTGTGACGTTTTGTATATATGTGTGTGAATATTTGTGTATGTGTGTGACTGCTTGTGTATATGTGTGTGACTGTTTGTGTATGTGTGTATGACTGTTTGTGTATGTGTGTGTGTGAATGTGTATATTTGTGTTACTGTTTGTGTATGTGTGTGTGACTGTGTATGTGTGTGACTTTTTGTCTATATGTGTGTGACTATTTGTGTATGTGTGTGACTGATTGTGCATATGTGTGTGACTCTTTGTGTATGTGTGTGACTGTACACGTGTGACTGTTTGTATATATGTGTAACTGTTTGTGTATGTCTGTGTGACTGTTTGTGGCTATCTGTGCGACTGTGTATGTGTGTGACTGTTTGTGTATACGTGTGTGACTGTTTGTGTATGTGTGTGACTGTGTATGTCTGTGCCTGTGTATATGTGTGACTGTGTATATGTGTGTGTGACTGCTTGTGTATTTGGGTGTTACTGTTTGTGTATGTGTTTTTGTGACTGTGTATGTGTGTGACTTTATGTGTATATGTGTGTGACTGTTTGTTTATGTGTGTGACTGTTTGTGTATATGTGTTGACTGTGTATATGTGTGACTGTTTGTGTATGTGTGTGCGACTGTGCATGTGTGCGACTGTTTGCGTATATGTGTGTGACTGTTTGTGTATGTGTGTGTGACTGTTTGTGTATGCGTGTGTGACTATTTGTGTATGTGTGTGACTGTATATGTGTGACTGTTTGTGTATATGTGTGTGAGTGTTTGTGTGTGTGTGAGTGTTTGTGTATGTGTGTGACTGTGTATGTGTGTGACTGCTGGTGTATATGTGTGTGATTGTTTGTGTGACCGATTGTGTATATGTGTGTGACTTTGTATATGTGTGACTGCTTGTGTAAGTGTGTGACTGTTTGTGTCTATGTGGGTGACTGTGTATGTGTGTGTGACTGTTTGTGTATGTGTGTGAATGTATATGTGTGACAGCTTGTGTATATGGGTGTGACTGTGAGTGTGCGTCGGTTTGTGTCTATGTGTGTAACTGTGTATGTGTGTGACTGTTTGTGTATATGTGTGTGACTGTTTGTGTATGTGTGTGACTGTTGGTGTATGTGTATGTGTGACTGTGTATGTCTGTGACTGTGTATATGTGTGTGACTGTGTGTATGTGTGTGACTGTTTCTGTAAATATGTGTTACTGATGGTGTATGTGTGTGTGACTGTGCATGTGTGTGACGTTTTGTGTATATGTGTGTGACTGTGTATGTGTGTGAATGCTTGTGTATATGTGTGTGACTGTTTGTGTATGTGTGCGACTGTGTATGTGTGTGTGACTGTGTATACGTGTGACTGTTTGTATATATGTGAGACTGTTTGTGTATGTGTGTGTGACTGTTTGTGTATATGTGTGTGACGGTTTGTGTATGTCTGTGTGTCACTGTGTATGTGTGTGAGACTGTTTGTGTATATGTGTGACTGTTTGTATATATTTGTGTGACTGTTTGTATATATGTGTGTGATTGTTTGAGTATGTGTGTGTGATTGTTTGTGTATGTGTGTGACTGTTTGTGTATGTGTGTGACTGTGTATGTGTCTGTGTGACTGTTTATATGTGTGATTGATTGTGTATATATGTGCTACTGATTGTGTATGTGTGTGACAGTTTGTGTATATATGTGCGACAGTTTGTGTTTGTGCGTGTGACTGTTTGTGTATGTGTGTGACTGTGTAATTGTGTGACTGTGTATGTGTGTGTGACTGTGTATGAGTGTGACTGTTTGTGTATATGTGTGTGACTTTTTGTGTATGTGTGTGAGACTCTTTGTGTATGTGTGTGACTGTATATGTGTGACTGTTTATGTTTATGTGAGTGACTGTTTGTGTATGTGTGGGTGACTGTTTGCGTATATGTGTGTGACTGTGTATGTGTGTGACTGTTTGTATATACCTGTGTGAATGTTTTTGGATGTGTGTGTGGCTGTTTGTATATATGTGTAACTGATGGTATATATCTGTGTGACAGTTTGTCTATATGTGTTACTGTTTGTGTATATGTGTGTGACAGTTTGTGTGACTGTTTCTGTATGTGTGTGTGACTGTGAATGTGCGTGACTATTTGCGTATATGTGTGTGAATGCTTGTGTATATGTGTGTGACTGTTTGTGTATGTGTGTGTGACTGTTCGTGTATGTGTGTAACTGATGGTATATATGTTTGTGGCAGTTTGTGTATGTGTATTACTGTTTGTGTATGTGTTTGTGTGACTGTGTATGTGTGACATTTTGTGTATATGTGTCTGACTGCTGGTGTATATGTGTGTGACTGTTTGTGTATGAGTGTGACTGTTTGTATATAAGTGTGTGACTGTTTGTGTATGTGTGTGTGACTGTTCGTGTATGTGTGTAACTGATGGTATATATGTTTGTGGCAGTTTGTGTATATGTATTACTGTTTGTGTATGTGTTTGTGTGACTGTGTATGTGTGTGACATTTGTGTATATGTGTCTGACTGCTGGTGTATATGTGTGTGACTGTTTGTGTATGAGTGTGACTGTTTGTGTATATGTGTGTGACTGTTTGTGTGTGTGTGACTGTTTGTGTATGTGTGTGACTGTGTATGTGTGTGTGACTGTTTGTGTATATGTGTAACTGTTGGTATAGGTGTGTGTGATAGTTTGTGTATATGTGTGTAACTGTTTGTGTATGTGTTTGTGTGACTGTGTATGTGTGTGACGTTTTGTGTATATGTGTGTGACTGCTTGTGTATATGTGTGTGACTGTGTATGAGTGTGACTGTTTGTGCATATGTGTGTGACTGTTTTGTATGTGTGTGTGACTGTGTATGTGTGTGACTGTTTGTATCTATGTGTGACTGTTTGTGTATATGTGTGTGACTGTTTGTGTAAGTGTGTGTGACTGTGTATATGTGTGACTGTTTGTGCATATGTGTGTAACTGTTTGTGTATGTGTGTGTATGCTTGTGTAAATGTGTGTGTCTGTTTGTGTATGTGTGTATGACTGCTTGCGTATGTGTGTGACTGTGCATATGTGTGTGACTGTGTATGTGTGTGATTGTGTATGTGTGTGTGACTGTGTATACGTGTGACTGTTTGTATATATGTGAGACTGTTTGTGTATGTGTGTGACTGTTTGTGTATATGTGTGACAGTTTGTGTCTGTCTGTGTGTCACTGTGTATGTGTGTGTGACTGTTTGTGTATATGTGTGACTGTTTGTGTATATGTGTGTGACTGTTTGTGTATGTGTGTGTGAATGTGTGTTTACATGTGTGACTGTTTGTGTATGTTTGTGTGATTGTTTGTGTATGTGTATGACTGTTTGTGCATATGTGTGACTGTTTGTGTATGTGTGTGTAACTGTTTGTGTATGTGTGTGTGGCTGTTTGAGTATTTGTGTGACTGTTTGTGTATAAGTGTGACTGTTTGTGTATATGTGTGTGATTGTGTATATGTGTGACTGTGTACATGTGTGTGACTGTTTGTGTATGTGTGTGTGTGACTGTTTGTGCATATGTGTGACTGTTTATGTATGTGTGTGTAACTGTTTGCGTATGTGTGTGTGTGACTGTTTGTGTATGTGTGTGACTGTTTGTGTATAAGTGTGACTGTTTGTGTATATGTGTGTGATTGTGTATATGTGTGACTGTGTATGTGTGTGACAGTTTGTGTATATATGAATGTTTGTGTATGTGTGCGAATGTTTGTGTATTTGTGTGTGACTGTTTATGTAAATGTGAAACTGTCTATATGTGTGACTGTTTGTTTGTGTGTGACCATTTGTGTTTATGTATGTGACTGTGTATGTGTGTTTGACTGTTTGTGCATATGTCTGTGAATGTTTGTGTATGTGTGTGTGACTGTTTATGTATGTGTGTGTGACTGTGAAGTTGTGTGACTGTGTATGTGTGTGTGGCTGTTTGTGTATGTGTGTGACTGTTTGTGTATATGTGTGTGACTGTTAATGTATATTTGTATGTGTGACTGTGCATATCTGTGACTGTGTATATGTGTGGCTGTGTATATGTGTGTGACTGTTTGTGTATGTGTGTGTGACTGTGTATGTGTGTGACGTTTTGTGTATATGTGTGTGACTGCTTGTGTATATGTGTGTGACTGTTTGTGTATGTGTGTATGACTGTTTGTGTATGTGTGTGTGAATGTGTATATTTGTGTTACTGTTTGTGTATGTGTGTGTGACTGTGTATGTGTGTGACTTTTTGTCTATATGTGTGTGACTATTTGTGTATGTGTGTGACTGATTGTGCATATGTGTGTGACTCTTTGTGTATGTGTGTGACTGTATACGTGTGACTGTTTGTATATATGTGAGACTGTTTGTGTATGTCTGTGTGACTGTTTGTGGCTATATGTGCGACTGTGTATGTGTGTGACTGTTTGTGTATACGTGTGTGACTGTTTGTGCCTGTGTGTGACTGTGTATGTCTGTGCCTGTGTATATGTGTGACTGTGTATATGTGTGTGTGACTGCTTGTGTATTTGGGTGTTACTGTTTGTGTATGTGTTTTTGTGACTGTGTATGTGTGTGACTTTATGTGTTTATGTGTGTGACTGTTTGTTTATGTGTGTGACTGTTTGTGTATATGTGTTGGCTATGTATATGTGTGACTGTTTGTGTATGTGTGTGCGACTGTGCATGTGTGCGACTGTTTGCATATATGTGTGTGACTGTTTGTGTATGTGTGTGTGACTGTGTATACGTGTGACTGTTTGTATATATGTGAGACTGTTTGTGTATGTGTGTGACTGTTTGTGCATATGTGTGTGACTGTTTGTGTATGTCTGTGTGTCACTTTGTATGTTTGTGTATATGTGTGACTGTTTGTATATATTTGTGTGACTGTTTGTGTATGTGAGTGTGAATGTTTGTTTACATGTGTGGCTGTTTGTGTATGTGTGTGTGACTGTTTGTATATATGTGTGTGATTGTTTGAGTATGTGTGTGTGATTGTTTGTGTATGTGTGTGTGACTGTTTGTGTATGTGTGTGACTGTTTGTGTATGTATCTGTGTGACTGTGTATATGTGTGATTGATTGTGTATATGTGTGCTACTGATTGTGAATGTGTGTGACAGTTTGTGTATATGTGTGTGACTGTATATGTGTGACTGTTTGTGTTTGTGTGTGTGACTGTTTGTGTATGTGTGTTTGACTATGTATTTGTGTGACTGTGTATGTGTGTGTGACTGTGTATGTGTGTGACTGTTTGTGTATATGTGTGTGACTTTTTGTGTATGTGTGTGAAACTCTTTGTGTATGTGTGTGACTGCTTGTGTATATGTGTGTGACTGTTTGTGTATGTGTGTGACTTTTTGTGTATGTGTGTGTGAATGTGTATATTTGTGTTACTGTTTGTGTATGTGTGTGTGACTGTGTATGTGTGTGACTGTTTGTGCATATGTGTGTGACTGTTTGTGTATGTCTGTGTGTCACTTTGTATGTTTGTGTATATGTGTGACTGTTTGTATATATTTGTGTGACTGTTTGTGTATGTGAGTGTGAATGTTTGTTTACATGTGTGGCTGTTTGTGTATGTGTGTGTGACTGTTTGTATATATGTGTGTGATTGTTTGAGTATGTGTGTGTGATTGTTTGTGTATGTGTGTGTGACTGTTTGTGTATGTGTGTGACTGTTTGTGTATGTATCTGTGAGACTGTGTATACGTGTGATTGATTGTGTATATGTGTGCTACTGATTGTGAATGTGTGTGACAGTTTGTGTATATGTGTGTGACTGTATATGTGTGACTGTTTATGTTTGTGCGTGTGACTGTTTGTGTATGTGTGTTTGACTGTGTATTTGTGTGACTGTGTATGTGTGTGTGACTGTGTATGTGTGTGACTGTTTGTGTATATGTGTGTGACCTTTTGTGTATGTGTGTGAAACTCTTTGTGTATGTGTGTGACTGCTTGTGTATATGTGTGTGACTGTTTGTGTATGTGTGTGACTTTTTGTGTATGTGTGTGTGAATGTGTATATTTGTGTTACTGTTTGTGTATGTGTGTGTGACTGTGTATGTGTGTGACTTTTTGTCTATATGTGTGTGACTATTTGTGTATGTGTGTGACTGATTGTGCATATGTGTGTGACTCTTTGTGTATGTGTGTGACTGTATACGTGTGACTGTTTGTATATATGTGAGACTGTTTGTGTATGTCTGTGTGACTGTTTGTGGCTATATGTGCGACTGTGTATGTGTGTGACTGTTTGTGTATACGTGTGTGACTGTTTGTGCCTGTGTGTGACTGTGTATGTCTGTGCCTGTGTATATGTGTGACCGTGTATATGTGTGTGTGACTGCTTGTGTATTTGGGTGTTACTGTTTGTGTATGTGTTTTTGTGACTGTGTATGTGTGTGACTTTATGTGTATATGTGTGTGACTGTTTGTTTATGTGTGTGACTGTTTGTGTATATGTGTTGACTATGTATATGTGTGACTGTTTGTGTATGTGTGTGCGACTGTGCATGTGTGCGACTGTTTGCGTATATGTGTGTGACTGTTTGTGTATGTGTGTGTGACTGTTTGTGTATGCGTGTGACTGTATATGCGTGACTGTTTGTGTATATGTGTGTGAGTGTTTGTGTGTGTGAGTCTTTGTGTATGTGTGTGACTGTGTATGTGTGTGACTGCTTGTGTATGTGTGTGTGACTGTTTGTGTATATGTGTGTGACTGTTTGTGTAAGTGTGTGACTGTTTGTGTCTATGTGGGTGACTGTGTATGTGTGTGACTGCTTGTGTATATGTGTGTGACTGTTTGTGTATGTGTGTGACTGTTTGTGTATGTGTATGTGTGACTGTGTATGTCTGTGACTGTGTATATGTGTGTGACTGTGTGTATGTGTGTGACTGTTTCTGTATATGTGTGTTACTGATTGTGTATGTGACTGTGCATGTGTGTGACTTTTTGTGTATATGTGTGTGACTGTGTATGTGTGTGAATGCTTGTGTATATGTGTGTGACTGTTAGTGTATGTGTGTATGACTGTGTATGTGTGTGACTGATTGTGCATATGTGTGTGACTGTTTGTGTATGTGTGTGCGACTGTGCATGTGTGCGACTGTTTGCGTATATGTGTGTGACTGTTTGTGTATGTGTGTGTGACTGTGTATGCGTGTGTGACTATTTGTGTATGTGTGTGACTGTATATGTGTGACTGTTTATGTATATGTGTGTGAGTGTTTGTGTGTGTGTGAGTGTTTGTGTATGTGTGTGACTGTGTATGTGTGTGACTGCTGGTGTATATGTGTGTGATTGTTTGTGTGACCGATTGTGTATATGTGCGTGACTTTGTATATGTGTGACTGCTTGTGTATGTGTGCGTGACTGTTTGTGTATATGTGTGTGACTGTTTGTGTAAGTGTGTGACTGTTTGTGTCTATGTGGGTGACTGTGTATGTGTGTGTGACTGTTTGTGTATGTGTGTGTGACTGTTTATGTATGTGTGTGTGACTGTGAAGTTGTGTGACTGTGTATGTGTGTGTGACTGTTTGTGTATGTGTGTGACTGTTTGTGTATATGTGTGTGACTGTTAATGTATATTTGTATGTGTGACTGTGCATAGCTGTGACTGTGTATATGTGTGGCTGTGTATATGTGTGTGACTGTTTGTGTATGTGTGTGTGACTGTGTATGTGTGTGACGTTTTGTATATATGTGTGTGACTGCTTGTGTATATGTGTGTGACTGTTTGTGTATGTGTGTATGACTGTTTGTGTATGTGTGTGTGAATGTGTATATTTGTGTTACTGTTTGTGTATGTGTGTGTGACTGTGTATGTGTGTGACTTTTTGTCTATATGTGTGTGACTATTTGTGTATGTGTGTGACTGATTGTGCATATGTGTGTGACTCTTTGTGTATGTGTGTGACTGTATACGTGTGACTGTTTGTATATATGTGAGACTGTTTGTGTATGTCTGTGTGACTGTTTGTGGCTATATGTGCGACTGTGTATGTGTGTGACTGTTTGTGTATACGTGTGTGACTGTTTGTGCCTGTGTGTGACTGTGTATGTCTGTGCCTGTGTATATGTGTGACCGTGTATATGTGTGTGTGACTGCTTGTGTATTTGGGTGTTACTGTTTGTGTATGTGTTTTTGTGACTGTGTATGTGTGTGACTTTATGTGTATATGTGTGTGACTGTTTGTTTATGTGTGTGACTGTTTGTGTTTATGTGTTGGCTATGTATATGTGTGACTGTTTGTGTATGTGTGTGCGACTGTGCATGTGTGCGACTGTTTGCGTATATGTGTGTTTATGTTTGTATATGTGTGTGTGACTGTTTGTGTATGTGTGCGACTGTATATGTGTGACTGTTTGTGTATATGTGTGTGAGTGTTTGTGTGTGTGTGACTGTTTGTGTATGTGTGTGACTGTGTATGTGTGTGACTGCTGGTGTATATGTGTGTGATTGTTTGTGTGACGGATTGTGTATATGTGTGTGACTGTGTATATGTGTGACTGCTTGTGTATGTGACTGTTTGTGCATATGTGTGTGACTGTTTGTGTATGTCTGTGTGTCACTTTGTATGTTTGTGTATATGTGTGACTGTTTGTATATATTTGTGTGACTGTTTGTGTATGTGAGTGTGAATGTTTGTTTACATGTGTGGCTGTTTGTGTATGTGTGTGTGACTGTTTGTATATATGTGTGTGATTGTTTGAGTATGTGTGTGTGATTGTTTGTGTATGTGTGTGTGACTGTTTGTGTATGTGTGTGACTGTTTGTGTATGTATCTGTGTGACTGTGTATATGTGTGATTGATTGTGTATATGTGTGCTACTGATTGTGAATGTGTGTGACAGTTTGTGTATATGTGTGTGACTGTATATGTGTGACTGTTTGTGTTTGTGTGTGTGACTGTTTGTGTATGTGTGTTTGACTATGTATTTGTGTGACTGTGTATGTGTGTGTGACTGTGTATGTGTGTGACTGTTTGTGTATATGTGTGTGACTTTTTGTGTATGTGTGTGAAACTCTTTGTGTATGTGTGTGACTGCTTGTGTATATGTGTGTGACTGTTTGTGTATGTGTGTGACTTTTTGTGTATGTGTGTGTGAATGTGTATATTTGTGTTACTGTTTGTGTATGTGTGTGTGACTGTGTATGTGTGTGACTGTTTGTGCATATGTGTGTGACTGTTTGTGTATGTCTGTGTGTCACTTTGTATGTTTGTGTATATGTGTGACTGTTTGTATATATTTGTGTGACTGTTTGTGTATGTGAGTGTGAATGTTTGTTTACATGTGTGGCTGTTTGTGTATGTGTGTGTGACTGTTTGTATATATGTGTGTGATTGTTTGAGTATGTGTGTGTGTGATTGTTTGTGTATGTGTGTGACTGTTTGTGTATGTGTGTGACTGTTTGTGTATGTATCTGTGAGACTGTGTATACGTGTGATTGATTGTGTATATGTGTGCTACTGATTGTGAATGTGTGTGACAGTTTGTGTATATGTGTGTGACTGTATATGTGTGACTGTTTATGTTTGTGCGTGTGACTGTTTGTGTATGTGTGTTTGACTGTGTATTTGTGTGACTGTGTATGTGTGTGTGACTGTGTATGTGTGTGACTGTTTGTGTATATGTGTGTGACTTTTTGTGTATGTGTGTGAAACTCTTTGTGTATGTGTGTGACTGCTTGTGTATATGTGTGTGACTGTTTGTGTATGTGTGTGACTTTTTGTGTATGTGTGTGTGAATGTGTATATTTGTGTTACTGTTTGTGTATGTGTGTGTGACTGTGTATGTGTGTGACTTTTTGTCTATATGTGTGTGACTATTTGTGTATGTGTGTGACTGATTGTGCATATGTGTGTGACTCTTTGTGTATGTGTGTGACTGTATACGTGTGACTGTTTGTATATATGTGAGACTGTTTGTGTATGTCTGTGTGACTGTTTGTGGCTATATGTGCGACTGTGTATGTGTGTGACTGTGTATACGTGTGTGACTGTTTGTGCCTGTGTGTGACTGTGTATGTCTGTGCCTGTGTATATGTGTGACCGTGTATATGTGTGTGTGACTGCTTGTGTATTTGGGTGTTACTGTTTGTGTATGTGTTTTTGTGACTGTGTATGTGTGTGACTTTATGTGTATATGTGTGTGACTGTTTGTTTATGTGTGTGACTGTTTGTGTATATGTGTTGACTATGTATATGTGTGACTGTTTGTGTATGTGTGTGCGACTGTGCATGTGTGCGACTGTTTGCGTATATGTGTGTGACTGTTTGTGTATGTGTGTGTGACTGTTTGTGTATGCGTGTGACTGTATATGCGTGACTGTTTGTGTATATGTGTGTGAGTGTTTGTGTGTGTGAGTCTTTGTGTATGTGTGTGACTGTGTATGTGTGTGACTGCTTGTGTATGTGTGTGTGACTGTTTGTGTATATGTGTGTGACTGTTTGTGTAAGTGTGTGACTGTTTGTGTCTATGTGGGTGACTGTGTATGTGTGTGACTGCTTGTGTATATGTGTGTGACTGTTTGTGTATGTGTGTGACTGTTTGTGTATGTGTATGTGTGACTGTGTATGTCTGTGACTGTGTATATGTGTGTGACTGTGTGTATGTGTGTGACTGTTTCTGTATATGTGTGTTACTGATTGTGTATGTGACTGTGCATGTGTGTGACTTTTTGTGTATATGTGTGTGACTGTGTATGTGTGTGAATGCTTGTGTATATGTGTGTGACTGTTAGTGTATGTGTGTATGACTGTGTATGTGTGTGACTGATTGTGCATATGTGTGTGACTGTTTGTGTATGTGTGTGCGACTGTGCATGTGTGCGACTGTTTGCGTATATGTGTGTGACTGTTTGTGTATGTGTGTGTGACTGTGTATGCGTGTGTGACTATTTGTGTATGTGTGTGACTGTATATGTGTGACTGTTTATGTATATGTGTGTGAGTGTTTGTGTGTGTGTGAGTGTTTGTGTATGTGTGTGACTGTGTATGTGTGTGACTGCTGGTGTATATGTGTGTGATTGTTTGTGTGACCGATTGTGTATATGTGCGTGACTTTGTATATGTGTGACTGCTTGTGTATGTGTGCGTGACTGTTTGTGTATATGTGTGTGACTGTTTGTGTAAGTGTGTGACTGTTTGTGTCTATGTGGGTGACTGTGTATGTGTGTGTGACTGTTTGTGTATGTGTGTGTGACTGTTTATGTATGTGTGTGTGACTGTGAAGTTGTGTGACTGTGTATGTGTGTGTGACTGTTTGTGTATGTGTGTGACTGTTTGTGTATATGTGTGTGACTGTTAATGTATATTTGTATGTGTGACTGTGCATAGCTGTGACTGTGTATATGTGTGGCTGTGTATATGTGTGTGACTGTTTGTGTATGTGTGTGTGACTGTGTATGTGTGTGACGTTTTGTATATATGTGTGTGACTGCTTGTGTATATGTGTGTGACTGTTTGTGTATGTGTGTATGACTGTTTGTGTATGTGTGTGTGTGAATGTGTATATTTGTGTTACTGTTTGTGTATGTGTGTGTGACTGTGTATGTGTGTGACTTTTTGTCTATATGTGTGTGACTATTTGTGTATGTGTGTGACTGATTGTGCATATGTGTGTGACTCTTTGTGTATGTGTGTGACTGTATACGTGTGACTGTTTGTATATATGTGAGACTGTTTGTGTATGTCTGTGTGACTGTTTGTGGCTATATGTGCGACTGTGTATGTGTGTGACTGTTTGTGTATACGTGTGTGACTGTTTGTGCCTGTGTGTGACTGTGTATGTCTGTGCCTGTGTATATGTGTGACCGTGTATATGTGTGTGTGACTGCTTGTGTATTTGGGTGTTACTGTTTGTGTATGTGTTTTTGTGACTGTGTATGTGTGTGACTTTATGTGTATATGTGTGTGACTGTTTGTTTATGTGTGTGACTGTTTGTGTTTATGTGTTGGCTATGTATATGTGTGACTGTTTGTGTATGTGTGTGCGACTGTGCATGTGTGCGACTGTTTGCGTATATGTGTGTTTATGTTTGTATATGTGTGTGTGACTGTTTGTGTATGTGTGCGACTGTATATGTGTGACTGTTTGTGTATATGTGTGTGAGTGTTTGTGTGTGTGTGACTGTTTGTGTATGTGTGTGACTGTGTATGTGTGTGACTGCTGGTGTATATGTGTGTGATTGTTTGTGTGACGGATTGTGTATATGTGTGTGACTGTGTATATGTGTGACTGCTTGTGTATGTGACTGTTTGTGCATATGTGTGTGACTGTTTGTGTATGTCTGTGTGTCACTTTGTATGTTTGTGTATATGTGTGACTGTTTGTATATATTTGTGTGACTGTTTGTGTATGTGAGTGTGAATGTTTGTTTACATGTGTGGCTGTTTGTGTATGTGTGTGTGACTGTTTGTATATATGTGTGTGATTGTTTGAGTATGTGTGTGTGATTGTTTGTGTATGTGTGTGTGACTGTTTGTGTATGTGTGTGACTGTTTGTGTATGTATCTGTGTGACTGTGTATATGTGTGATTGATTGTGTATATGTGTGCTACTGATTGTGAATGTGTGTGACAGTTTGTGTATATGTGTGTGACTGTATATGTGTGACTGTTTGTGTTTGTGTGTGTGACTGTTTGTGTATGTGTGTTTGACTATGTATTTGTGTGACTGTGTATGTGTGTGTGACTGTGTATGTGTGTGACTGTTTGTGTATATGTGTGTGACTTTTTGTGTATGTGTGTGAAACTCTTTGTGTATGTGTGTGACTGCTTGTGTATATGTGTGTGACTGTTTGTGTATGTGTGTGACTTTTTGTGTATGTGTGTGTGAATGTGTATATTTGTGTTACTGTTTGTGTATGTGTGTGTGACTGTGTATGTGTGTGACTGTTTGTGCATATGTGTGTGACTGTTTGTGTATGTCTGTGTGTCACTTTGTATGTTTGTGTATATGTGTGACTGTTTGTATATATTTGTGTGACTGTTTGTGTATGTGAGTGTGAATGTTTGTTTACATGTGTGGCTGTTTGTGTATGTGTGTGTGACTGTTTGTATATATGTGTGTGATTGTTTGAGTATGTGTGTGTGTGATTGTTTGTGTATGTGTGTGACTGTTTGTGTATGTGTGTGACTGTTTGTGTATGTATCTGTGAGACTGTGTATACGTGTGATTGATTGTGTATATGTGTGCTACTGATTGTGAATGTGTGTGACAGTTTGTGTATATGTGTGTGACTGTATATGTGTGACTGTTTATGTTTGTGCGTGTGACTGTTTGTGTATGTGTGTTTGACTGTGTATTTGTGTGACTGTGTATGTGTGTGTGACTGTGTATGTGTGTGACTGTTTGTGTATATGTGTGTGACTTTTTGTGTATGTGTGTGAAACTCTTTGTGTATGTGTGTGACTGCTTGTGTATATGTGTGTGACTGTTTGTGTATGTGTGTGACTTTTTGTGTATGTGTGTGTGAATGTGTATATTTGTGTTACTGTTTGTGTATGTGTGTGTGACTGTGTATGTGTGTGACTTTTTGTCTATATGTGTGTGACTATTTGTGTATGTGTGTGACTGATTGTGCATATGTGTGTGACTCTTTGTGTATGTGTGTGACTGTATACGTGTGACTGTTTGTATATATGTGAGACTGTTTGTGTATGTCTGTGTGACTGTTTGTGGCTATATGTGCGACTGTGTATGTGTGTGACTGTGTATACGTGTGTGACTGTTTGTGCCTGTGTGTGACTGTGTATGTCTGTGCCTGTGTATATGTGTGACCGTGTATATGTGTGTGTGACTGCTTGTGTATTTGGGTGTTACTGTTTGTGTATGTGTTTTTGTGACTGTGTATGTGTGTGACTTTATGTGTATATGTGTGTGACTGTTTGTTTATGTGTGTGACTGTTTGTGTATATGTGTTGACTATGTATATGTGTGACTGTTTGTGTATGTGTGTGCGACTGTGCATGTGTGCGACTGTTTGCGTATATGTGTGTGACTGTTTGTGTATGTGTGTGTGACTGTTTGTGTATGCGTGTGACTGTATATGCGTGACTGTTTGTGTATATGTGTGTGAGTGTTTGTGTGTGTGAGTCTTTGTGTATGTGTGTGACTGTGTATGTGTGTGACTGCTTGTGTATGTGTGTGTGACTGTTTGTGTATATGTGTGTGACTGTTTGTGTAAGTGTGTGACTGTTTGTGTCTATGTGGGTGACTGTGTATGTGTGTGACTGCTTGTGTATATGTGTGTGACTGTTTGTGTATGTGTGTGACTGTTTGTGTATGTGTATGTGTGACTGTGTATGTCTGTGACTGTGTATATGTGTGTGACTGTGTGTATGTGTGTGACTGTTTCTGTATATGTGTGTTACTGATTGTGTATGTGACTGTGCATGTGTGTGACTTTTTGTGTATATGTGTGTGACTGTGTATGTGTGTGAATGCTTGTGTATATGTGTGTGACTGTTAGTGTATGTGTGTATGACTGTGTATGTGTGTGACTGATTGTGCATATGTGTGTGACTGTTTGTGTATGTGTGTGCGACTGTGCATGTGTGCGACTGTTTGCGTATATGTGTGTGACTGTTTGTGTATGTGTGTGTGACTGTGTATGCGTGTGTGACTATTTGTGTATGTGTGTGACTGTATATGTGTGACTGTTTATGTATATGTGTGTGAGTGTTTGTGTGTGTGTGAGTGTTTGTGTATGTGTGTGACTGTGTATGTGTGTGACTGCTGGTGTATATGTGTGTGATTGTTTGTGTGACCGATTGTGTATATGTGCGTGACTTTGTATATGTGTGACTGCTTGTGTATGTGTGTGTGACTGTTTGTGTATATGTGTGTGACTGTTTGTGTAAGTGTGTGACTGTTTGTGTCTATGTGGGTGACTGTGTATGTGTGTGTGACTGTTTGTGTATGTGTGTGTGACTGTTTATGTATGTGTGTGTGACTGTGAAGTTGTGTGACTGTGTATGTGTGTGTGACTGTTTGTGTATGTGTGTGACTGTTTGTGTATATGTGTGTGACTGTTAATGTATATTTGTATGTGTGACTGTGCATAGCTGTGACTGTGTATATGTGTGGCTGTGTATATGTGTGTGACTGTTTGTGTATGTGTGTGTGACTGTGTATGTGTGTGACGTTTTGTATATATGTGTGTGACTGCTTGTGTATATGTGTGTGACTGTTTGTGTATGTGTGTATGACTGTTTGTGTATGTGTGTGTGTGAATGTGTATATTTGTGTTACTGTTTGTGTATGTGTGTGTGACTGTGTATGTGTGTGACTTTTTGTCTATATGTGTGTGACTATTTGTGTATGTGTGTGACTGATTGTGCATATGTGTGTGACTCTTTGTGTATGTGTGTGACTGTATACGTGTGACTGTTTGTATATATGTGAGACTGTTTGTGTATGTCTGTGTGACTGTTTGTGGCTATATGTGCGACTGTGTATGTGTGTGACTGTTTGTGTATACGTGTGTGACTGTTTGTGCCTGTGTGTGACTGTGTATGTCTGTGCCTGTGTATATGTGTGACCGTGTATATGTGTGTGTGACTGCTTGTGTATTTGGGTGTTACTGTTTGTGTATGTGTTTTTGTGACTGTGTATGTGTGTGACTTTATGTGTATATGTGTGTGACTGTTTGTTTATGTGTGTGACTGTTTGTGTTTATGTGTTGGCTATGTATATGTGTGACTGTTTGTGTATGTGTGTGCGACTGTGCATGTGTGCGACTGTTTGCATATATGTGTGTGACTGTTTGTGTATGTGTGTGTGACTGTTTGTGTATGCGTGTGACTGTATATGCGTGACTGTTTGTGTATATGTGTGTGAGTGTTTGTGTGTGTGAGTCTTTGTGTATGTGTGTGACTGTGTATGTGTGTGACTGCTTGTGTATGTGTGTGTGACTGTTTGTGTATATGTGTGTGACTGTTTGTGTAAGTGTGTGACTGTTTGTGTCTATGTGGGTGACTGTGTATGTGTGTGACTGCTTGTGTATATGTGTGTGACTGTTTGTGTATGTGTGTGACTGTTTGTGTATGTGTATGTGTGACTGTGTATGTCTGTGACTGTGTATATGTGTGTGACTGTGTGTATGTGTGTGACTGCTTGTGTATATGTGTGTTACTGATTGTGTATGTGACTGTGCATGTGTGTGACTTTTTGTGTATATGTGTGTGACTGTGTATGTGTGTGAATGCTTGTGTATATGTGTGTGACTGTTAGTGTATGTGTGTATGACTGTGTATGTGTGTGACTGATTGTGCATATGTGTGTGACTGTTTGTGTATGTGTGCGACTGTGTATGTGTGTGTGACTGTGTATACGTGTGACTGTTTGTATATATGTGAAACTGTTTGTGTATGTGTGTGACTGTTTGTGCATATGTGTGTGACTGTTTGTGTATGTCTGTGTGTCACTTTGTATGTTTGTGTATATGTGTGACTGTTTGTATATATTTGTGTGACTGTTTGTGTATGTGAGTGTGAATGTTTGTTTACATGTGTGGCTGTTTGTGTATGTGTGTGTGACTGTTTGTATATATGTGTGTGATTGTTTGAGTATGTGTGTGTGATTGTTTGTGTATGTGTGTGTGACTGTTTGTGTATGTGTGTGACTGTTTGTGTATGTATCTGTGTGACTGTGTATATGTGTGATTGATTGTGTATATGTGTGCTACTGATTGTGAATGTGTGTGACAGTTTGTGTATATGTGTGTGACTGTATATGTGTGACTGTTTGTGTTTGTGTGTGTGACTGTTTGTGTATGTGTGTTTGACTATGTATTTGTGTGACTGTGTATGTGTGTGTGACTGTGTATGTGTGTGACTGTTTGTGTATATGTGTGTGACTTTTTGTGTATGTGTGTGAAACTCTTTGTGTATGTGTGTGACTGCTTGTGTATATGTGTGTGACTGTTTGTGTATGTGTGTGACTTTTTGTGTATATGTGTGACTGCTTGTGTATATGTGTGTGACTGTTTGTGTATTTGTGTGACTGTTTATGTTTATGTGTGTGACTGTGTATGTGTGGGTGACTGTTTGCGTATATGTGTGTGACTGTGTATGTGTGTGACTGTTTGTATATACGTGTGTGAATGTTTGTGGACGTGTGTGGCTGTTTGTATATATGTGTAACTGATGGTATATATCTGTGTGACAGTTTGTCTATATGTGTTACTGTTTGTGTATATGTGAGTGACAGTTTGTGTATGTGTGTGTGACTGTGAATGTGTGTGACTGTTTGTGTATATGTGTGTGAATGCTTGTGTATATGTGTGTGACTGTTTGTGTATGTGTGTGTGACTGTTCGTGTATGTGTGTAACTGATGGTATATATGTTTGTGGCAGTTTGTGTATATGTATTACTGTTTGTGTATGTGTTTGTGTGACTGTGTATGTGTGTGACATTTTGTGTATATGTGTCTGACTGCTGGTGTATATGTGTGTGACTGTTTGTGTATGAGTGTGACTGTTTGTGTATATGTGTGTGACTGTTTGTGTGTGTGTGACTGTTTGTGTATATGTGTAACTGTTGGTATAGGTGTGTGTGATAGTTTGTGTATATGTGTGTTACTGTTTGTGTATGTGTTTGTGTGACTGTGTATGTGTGTGACGTTTTGTGTATATGTGTGTGACTGCTTGTGTATATGTGTGTGACTGTGTATGAGTGTGACTGTTTGTGTATATGTGTGTGACTGTTTTGTATGTGTGTGTGACTGTGTATGTGTGTGACTGTTTGTGTATATGTGTGACTGTTTGTGTATATGTGTGTGACTGCTTGTGTAAGTGTGTGTGACTGTGTATTTGTGTGACTGTTTGTGCATATGTGTGTGACTGTTTGTGTATGTGTGTTTGACTGTGTATATATGTGACTGTGTAAGCGTGTGACTGTTTGTGTATATGTGTGTGACTGTTGCATATGTGTATGATTTTGTATATGTGTGTGACTGTTTGAGTATATGTGTGTGACTGTGTATGTGTGTGTGACTGCTGGTGTATGTGTGTGACTGTATATGTGGGACTGTTTGTGTATATGTGTGTGACTGTGTGTGTGACTGTTTGTGTCTTTGTGTTTGACTGTGTATGTGTGTGTGACGGTTTGCGTATATGTGTGACCGTTTGTGTCGATGTGTGTGACTGTTTGTGTATGTGTGACTGTATATGTGTGTGACTGTTTGTGTATATGTGTGACTGTTTGTGTATGAGTGTGTGACTATTTGTGTAGATGTGTGTGACTGTGTATGTGTGGGACTGTTTGTGTATGGGTGTGTGACTATTTTTTATATGTGTGTGACTGTGTATGTGTGTGACTGTTTGTGTATATGCGTGTGACTGTTGTGTATCTGTGTGTGACTGTTTGTGTATGTGTGACTGTATATGTGTGCCTGTTTGTGTATATGTGTGTCTGTTTGTGTGTGTGTGACTGTTTGTGTATGGATGTGACTGTGTATGTGTGTGACTGTTTGTGTATATGTGTGTGACTGTTTGTGTATGTGTGACTAGTGGTGTATGTGCGTGTGACTTTGTATGTGTGTGTGACTCTTTGTGTATTTGTGTGACTGTTTGTGTTTGTGTGTGTGACTGTTTGTGTATGTGTGTGTGACTGTGTATATGTGTGACAGTTTGTGTATGTGTGTGTGACTGTTTTTGTATATGTTTGTGACTGTTTGTGTCTGTGTGTGACTGTGTATGTGTGACTGTTTCTTCATATGTGTTTGACAGTTTGTCTATGTGTGTGTGACTGTTTATGTATGTCCGGGTGTGACTGTGTATGTCTCTGACTGTGTATATGTGTGACAGTGTATATGTGTGTGACTGTTTTTGTATATGTGTGACTGTGTGTGTGTGTGACTGTTTGTGTATATGTTTCTTACTGTGTGTATGTGTGTGTGACTGTGCATGTGTGTCACCTTTTGTGTATATGTGATTGACTCTTTGTGTATGTGTGTGACTGCTTGTGTATATGTGTGTGACTGTTTGTGTATGTGTGTGAGCCTTTGTGCATATATGTGTGTGACTGTTTGTGTATGTGTGTGTGTGACTGTGTATGTGTGTGTGACAGTTTGTGTATATGTGTGACTGTTTGTATGTATGTGTGTGACTGTTTGTGTATATGTGTGTGACTGTTTGTGTACCTGTGTGACCGGTTGTGTATGTTTGTGCGACTGTGTATGTGTGTGTGACTGTTTGTATATATGTGTGACTGTTTGTGTATATTTGTGTGACTGTTTGTGTACTTGTGTGAGACTGTTTGTGTAAGTGTGTGACTGTATATGTTTGACTGTTTGTGTATACATGTTTGACAGTTTGTGTATGTGTGTGTGACTGTTTATGTATGTGCGTGTGTGACTGTGTATGTCTGTGACTGTGTATATGTGTGACAGTGCATATGTGTGTGACTGTTTGTGTATATGTGTGACTGTGTGTGTGTGTGGCAGTTTGTGTATATGTGTGTTACTGTGTGTATGTGTGTGACTGTGTATGTGTGTCACTTTTTGTGTATATGTGACTGACTCTTTGTGTATGTGTGTGACTACTTGTGTATATGTGTGTGACTGTCTGTGTATGTGTGTGACTCTTTGTGCATATATGTGTGTGACTGTTTGTGTATGTGTGTGTGTGACTGTGTATGTGTGTGTGACAGTTTGTGTACATGTATGACTGGTTGTGTATGTTTGTGTGACTGTGTATGTGTGTGTGACTATTTGTATTTTTGTGTGACTGTTTGTGTATATGTGTGTGACTGTTTGTGTATGTATCTGTGTGACTGTGTATATGTGTGATTGATTGTGTATATGTGTGCTACTGATTCTGAATGTGTGTGACAGTTTGTGTATATGTGTGTGACTGTATATGTGTGACTGTTGGTGTTTGTGCGTGTGACTGTTTGTGTATGTGTGTTTGACTGTGTATTTGTGTGACTGTGTATGTGTGTGTGACTGTGTATGTGTGTGACTGTTTGTGTATATGTGTGTGACTTTTTGTGTATGTGTGTGAAACTCTTTGTGTATGTGTGTGACTGCTTGTGTATATGTGTGTGACTGTTTGTGTATGTGTGTGACTTTTTGTGTATGTGTGTGACTGCTTGTGTATATGTGTGTGACTGTTTGTGTATTTGTGTGACTGTAGATGTTTATGTGTGTGACGGTTTGTGTATGTGTGGGTGACTGTTTGCGTATATGTGTGTGACTGTGTATGTGTGTGACTGTTTGTATATACGTGTGTGAATGCTTGTGGATGTGTGTGTCGCTGTTTGTATATATGTGTAACTGATGGTATATATCTGTGTGACAGTTTGTCTATATGTGTTACAGTTTGTGTATATGTGAGTGACAGTTTGTGTATGTGTGTGTGACTGTGAATGTGTGTGACTGTTTGCGTATATGTGTGTGAATGCTTGTGTATATGTGTGTGACTGTTTGTGTATGTGTGTGTGACTGTTTGTGTATGTGTGTGTGACTGTTCGTGTATGTGTGTAACTGATGGTATATATGTTTGTGGCAGTTTGTGTATATGTATTACTGTTTGTGTATGTGTATGTGTGTGACATTTTGTGTATATGTGTCTGACTGCTGGTGTATATGAGTGTGACTGTTTGTGTATAAGTGTGTGACTGTGTATGTGTGTGTGACTGTTCGTGTATGTGTGTAACTGATGGTATATATGTTTGTGGCAGTTTGTGTATATGTATTACTGTTTGTGTATGTGTTTGTGTGACTGTGTATGTGTGTGACATTTTGTGTATATGTGTCTGACTGCTGGTGTATATGTGTGTGACTGTTTGTGTATGAGTGTGACTGTTTGTGTATATGTGTGTGACTGTTTGTGTATATGTGTAACTGTTGGTATAGGTGTGTGTGATAGTTTGTGTATATGTGTGTTACTGTTTGTGTATGTGTTTGTGTGACTGTGTATGTGTGTGATGTTTTGTGTATATGTGTGTGACTGCTTGTGTATATGTGTGTGACTGTGTATATGTGTGACTGTTTGTGCATATGCGTGTGACTGTTTGTGTATATGTCTGTGCGACTCTTTGCGTGCATGTATGAATGTGTATATGTGTGTGACTGTTTGTGTATGTGTGTTTGACTGTGTATATGTGTGACTGTGTAAGCGTGTGACTGTTTGTGTATATGTGTGTGACTGTTGCGTATGTGTATGATTGTGTATATGTGTGTGACTGTTTGAGTATATGTGTGTGACTGTGTATGTGTGTGTGACTGCTGGTGTATGTGTGTGACTGTATATGTGGGACTGTTGTGTATATGTGTGTGACTGTGTGTGTGACTGTTTGTGTCTTTGTGTTTGACTGTGTATGTGTGTGTGACGGTTTGCATATATGTGTGACCGTTTGTGTCGATGTGTGTGACTGTTTGTGTATGTGTGACTGTGTATGTGTGTGACTGTTTGTGTATATGTGTGACTGTTTGTGTATGAGTGTGTGACTATTTGTGTATATGTGTGTGACTGTGTATGTGTGGGACTGTTTGTGTATGGGTGTGTGACTATTTTTTATATGTGTGTGACTGTTTGTGTATATGCGTGTGACTGTTGTGTATCTGTGTGTGACTGTTTGTGTATGTGTGACTGTATATGTGTGCCTGTTTGTGTATATGTGTGTCTGTTTGTGTGTGTGTGACTGTTTGTGTATGGATGTGACTGTGTATGTGTGTGACTGTTTGTGTATATGTGTGTGACTGCTTGTGTATATGTGTGTGACTGTGTATGAGTGTGACTGTTTGTGTATATGTGTGTGACTGTTTTGTATGTGTGTGTGACTGTGTATGTGTGTGACTGTTTGTATATATGTGTGACTGTTTGAGTATATGTGTGTGACTGCTTGTGTAAGTGTGTGTGACTGTGTATTTGTGTGACTGTTTGTGCATATGTGTGTGACTGTTTGTGTATTTGTGTGACTGTTTGTGTATGTGTGTGTAACTGTTTGTGTATGTGTGTGGCTGTGTATATGTGTGACTGTTTGTGCATATGCATGTGACTGTTTGTGTATATGTCTGTGCGACTCTTTGCGTGCATGTATGAATGTGTATATGTGTGTGACTGTTTGTGTATGTGTGTTTGACTGTGTATATATGTGACTGTGTAAGCGTGTGACTGTTTGTGTATATGTGTGTGACTGTTGCATATGTGTATGATTTTGTATATGTGTGTGACTGTTTGAGTATATGTGTGTGACTGTGTATGTGTGTGTGACTGCTGGTGTATGTGTGTGACTGTATATGTGGGACTGTTTGTGTATATGTGTGTGACTGTGTGTGTGACTGTTTGTGTCTTTGTGTTTGACTGTGTATGTGTGTGTGACGGTTTGCGTATATGTGTGACCATTTGTGTCGATGTGTGTGACTGTTTGTGTATGTGTGACTGTGTATGTGTGTGACTGTTTGTGTATATGTGTGACTGTTTGTGTATGAGTGTGTGACTATTTGTGTAGATGTGTGTGACTGTGTATGTGTGGGACTGTTTGTGTATGGGTGTGTGACTATTTTTTATATGTGTGTGACTGTGTATGTGTGTGACTGTTTGTGTATATGCGTGTGACTGTTGTGTATCTGTGTGTGACTGTTTGTGTATGTGTGACTGTATATGTGTGCCTGTTTGTGTATATGTGTGTCTGTTTGTGTGTGTGTGACTGTTTGTGTATGGATGTGACTGTGTATGTGTGTGACTGTTTGTGTATATGTGTGTGACTGTTTGTGTATGTGTGACTAGTGGTGTATGTGCGTGTGACTTTGTATGTGTGTGTGACTCTTTGTGTATTTGTGTGACTGTTTGTGTTTGTGTGTGTGACTGTTTGTGTATGTGTGTGTGACTGTGTATATGTGTGACAGTTTGTGTATGTGTGTGTGACTGTTTTTGTATATGTTTGTGACTGTTTGTGTCTGTGTGTGACTGTGTATGTGTGACTGTTTCTTCATATGTGTTTGACAGTTTGTCTATGTGTGTGTGACTGTTTATGTATGTCCGGGTGTGACTGTGTATGTCTCTGACTGTGTATATGTGTGACAGTGTATATGTGTGTGACTGTTTTTGTATATGTGTGACTGTGTGTGTGTGTGACTGTTTGTGTATATGTTTCTTACTGTGTGTATGTGTGTGTGACTGTGCATGTGTGTCACTTTTTGTGTATATGTGATTGACTCTTTGTGTATGTGTGTGACTGCTTGTGTATATGTGTGTGACTGTTTGTGTATGTGTGTGAGCCTTTGTGCATATATGTGTGTGACTGTTTGTGTATGTGTGTGTGTGACTGTGTATGTGTGTGTGACAGTTTGTGTATATGTGTGACTGTTTGTATGTATGTGTGTGACTGTTTGTGTATATGTGTGTGACTGTTTGTGTACCTGTGTGACCGGTTGTGTATGTTTGTGCGACTGTGTATGTGTGTGTGACTGTTTGTATATATGTGTGACTGTTTGTGTATATTTGTGTGACTGTTTGTGTACTTGTGTGAGACTGTTTGTGTAAGTGTGTGACTGTATATGTTTGACTGTTTGTGTATACATGTTTGACAGTTTGTGTATGTGTGTGTGACTGTTTATGTATGTGCGTGTGTGACTGTGTATGTCTGTGACTGTGTATATGTGTGACAGTGCATATGTGTGTGACTGTTTGTGTATATGTGTGACTGTGTGTGTGTGGCAGTTTGTGTATATGTGTGTTACTGTGTGTATGTGTGTGACTGTGTATGTGTGTCACTTTTTGTGTATATGTGACTGACTCTTTGTGTATGTGTGTGACTACTTGTGTATATGTGTGTGACTGTCTGTGTATGTGTGTGACTCTTTGTGCATATATGTGTGTGACTGTTTGTGTATGTGTGTGTGTGACTGTGTATGTGTGTGTGACAGTTTGTGTACATGTATGACTGGTTGTGTATGTTTGTGTGACTGTGTATGTGTGTGTGACTATTTGTATTTTTGTGTGACTGTTTGTGTATATGTGTGTGACTGTTTGTGTATGTATCTGTGTGACTGTGTATATGTGTGATTGATTGTGTATATGTGTGCTACTGATTCTGAATGTGTGTGACAGTTTGTGTATATGTGTGTGACTGTATATGTGTGACTGTTGGTGTTTGTGCGTGTGACTGTTTGTGTATGTGTGTTTGACTGTGTATTTGTGTGACTGTGTATGTGTGTGTGACTGTGTATGTGTGTGACTGTTTGTGTATATGTGTGTGACTTTTTGTGTATGTGTGTGAAACTCTTTGTGTATGTGTGTGACTGCTTGTGTATATGTGTGTGACTGTTTGTGTATGTGTGTGACTTTTTGTGTATGTGTGTGACTGCTTGTGTATATGTGTGTGACTGTTTGTGTATTTGTGTGACTGTTGATGTTTATGTGTGTGACGGTTTGTGTATGTGTGGGTGACTGTTTGCGTATATGTGTGTGACTGTGTATGTGTGTGACTGTTTGTATATACGTGTGTGAATGCTTGTGGATGTGTGTGTCGCTGTTTGTATATATGTGTAACTGATGGTATATATCTGTGTGACAGTTTGTCTATATGTGTTACAGTTTGTGTATATGTGAGTGACAGTTTGTGTATGTGTGTGTGACTGTGAATGTGTGTGACTGTTTGCGTATATGTGTGTGAATGCTTGTGTATATGTGTGTGACTGTTTGTGTATGTGTGTGTGACTGTTTGTGTATGTGTGTGTGACTGTTCGTGTATGTGTGTAACTGATGGTATATATGTTTGTGGCAGTTTGTGTATATGTATTACTGTTTGTGTATGTGTATGTGTGTGACATTTTGTGTATATGTGTCTGACTGCTGGTGTATATGAGTGTGACTGTTTGTGTATAAGTGTGTGACTGTGTATGTGTGTGTGACTGTTCGTGTATGTGTGTAACTGATGGTATATATGTTTGTGGCAGTTTGTGTATATGTATTACTGTTTGTGTATGTGTTTGTGTGACTGTGTATGTGTGTGACATTTTGTGTATATGTGTCTGACTGCTGGTGTATATGTGTGTGACTGTTTGTGTATGAGTGTGACTGTTTGTGTATATGTGTGTGACTGTTTGTGTATATGTGTAACTGTTGGTATAGGTGTGTGTGATAGTTTGTGTATATGTGTGTTACTGTTTGTGTATGTGTTTGTGTGACTGTGTATGTGTGTGATGTTTTGTGTATATGTGTGTGACTGCTTGTGTATATGTGTGTGACTGTGTATATGTGTGACTGTTTGTGCATATGCGTGTGACTGTTTGTGTATATGTCTGTGCGACTCTTTGCGTGCATGTATGAATGTGTATATGTGTGTGACTGTTTGTGTATGTGTGTTTGACTGTGTATATGTGTGACTGTGTAAGCGTGTGACTGTTTGTGTATATGTGTGTGACTGTTGCGTATGTGTATGATTGTGTATATGTGTGTGACTGTTTGAGTATATGTGTGTGACTGTGTATGTGTGTGTGACTGCTGGTGTATGTGTGTGACTGTATATGTGGGACTGTTGTGTATATGTGTGTGACTGTGTGTGTGACTGTTTGTGTCTTTGTGTTTGACTGTGTATGTGTGTGTGACGGTTTGCATATATGTGTGACCGTTTGTGTCGATGTGTGTGACTGTTTGTGTATGTGTGACTGTGTATGTGTGTGACTGTTTGTGTATATGTGTGACTGTTTGTGTATGAGTGTGTGACTATTTGTGTATATGTGTGTGACTGTGTATGTGTGGGACTGTTTGTGTATGGGTGTGTGACTATTTTTTATATGTGTGTGACTGTTTGTGTATATGCGTGTGACTGTTGTGTATCTGTGTGTGACTGTTTGTGTATGTGTGACTGTATATGTGTGCCTGTTTGTGTATATGTGTGTCTGTTTGTGTGTGTGTGACTGTTTGTGTATGGATGTGACTGTGTATGTGTGTGACTGTTTGTGTATATGTGTGTGACTGTTTGTGTATGTGTGACTAGTGGTGTATGTGCGTGTGACTTTGTATGTGTGTGTGACTCTTTGTGTATTTGTGTGACTGTTTGTGTTTGTGTGTGTGACTGTTTGTGTATGTGTGTGTGACTGTGTATATGTGTGACAGTTTGTGTATGTGTGTGTGACTGTTTTTGTATATGTTTGTGACTGTTTGTGTATGTGTGTGACTGTGTATGTGTGACTGTTTCTTCATACGTGTTTGACAGTTTGTCTATGTGTGTGTGACTGTTTATGTATGTCCGGGTGTGACTGTGTATGTCTCTGACTGTGTATATGTGTGACAGTGTATATGTGTGTGACTGTTTTTGTATATGTGTGACTGTGTGTGTGTGACTGTTTGTGTATATGTTTCTTACTGTGTGTATGTGTGTGTGACTGTGCATGTGTGTCACTTTTTGTGTATATGTGATTGACTCTTTGTGTATGTGTGTGACTGCTTGTGTATATGTGTGTGACTGTTTGTGTATGTGTGTGAGTCTTTGTGCATATATGTGTGTGACTGTTTGTGTATGTGTGTGTGTGACTGTGTATGTGTGTGTGACAGTTTGTGTATATGTGTGACTGTTTGTATGTATGTGTGTGACTGTTTGTGTATATGTGTGTGACTGTTTGTGTACCTGTGTGACCGGTTGTGTTTGTTTGTGCGACTGTGTATGTGTGTGTGACTGTTTGTATATATGTGTGACTGTTTGTGTATATTTGTGTGACTGTTTGTGTACTTGTGTGAGACTGTTTGTGTAAGTGTGTGACTGTATATGTTTGACTGTTTGTGTATACATGTTTGACAGTTTGTGTATGTGTGTGTGACTGTTTATGTATGTGCGTGTGTGACTGTGTATGTCTGTGACTGTGTATATGTGTGACAGTGCATATGTGTGTGACTGTTTGTGTATATGTGTGACTGTGTGTGTGTGGCAGTTTGTGTATATGTGTGTGACATTTTGTGTATATGTGTCTGACTGCTGGTGTATATGAGTGTGACTGTTTGTGTATAAGTGTGTGACTGTGTATGTGTGTGTGACTGTTCGTGTATGTGTGTAACTGATGGTATATATGTTTGTGGCAGTTTGTGTATATGTATTACTGTTTGTGTATGTGTTTGTGTGACTGTGTATGTGTGTGACATTTTGTGTATATGTGTCTGACTGCTGGTGTATATGTGTGTGACTGTTTGTGTATGAGTGTGACTGTGACTGTTTGTGACTGTGTATGTCTGTGACTGTGTATATGTGTGACAGTGCATATGTGTGTGACTGTTTGTGTATATGTGTGACTGTGTGTGTGTGGCAGTTTGTGTATATGTGTGTTACTGTGTGTATGTGTGTGACTGTCTATGTGTGTCACTTTTTGTGTATATGTGACTGACTCTTTGTGTATGTGTGTGACTACTTGTGTATATGTGTGTGACTGTCTGTGTATGTGTGTGACTCTTTGTGCATATATGTGTGTGACTGTTTGTGTATGTGTGTGTGTGACTGTGTATGTGTGTGTGACAGTTTGTGTACATGTATGACTGGTTGTGTATGTTTGTGTGACTGTGTATGTGTGTGTGACTATTTGTATTTTTGTGTGACTGTTTGTGTATATGTGTGTGACTGTTTGTGTATGTATCTGTGTGACTGTGTATATGTGTGATTGATTGTGTATATGTGTGCTACTGATTCTGAATGTGTGTGACAGTTTGTGTATATGTGTGTGACTGTATATGTGTGACTGTTTGTGTTTGTGCGTGTGACTGTTTGTGTATGTGTGTTTGACTGTGTATTTGTGTGACTGTGTATGTGTGTGTTACTGTGTATGTGTGTGGCTGTTTGTGTATATGTGTGTGACTTTTTGTGTATGTGTGTGAAACTCTTTGTGTATGTGTGTGACTGCTTGTGTATATGTGTGTGACTGTTTGTGTATGTGTGTGACTTTTTGTGTATGTGTGTGACTGCTTGTGTATATGTGTGTGACTGTTTGTGTATTTGTGTGACTGTTTATGTTTATGTGTGTGACTGTTTGTGTATGTGTGGGTGATTGTTTGCGTATATGTGTGTGACTGTGTATGTGTGTGACTGTTTGTATATACGTGTGTGAATGTTTGTGGATGTGTGTGTCGCTGTTTGTATATATGTGTAACTGATGGTATATATCTGTGTGACAGTTTGTCTATATGTGTTACAGTTTGTGTATATGTGAGTGACAGTTTGTGTATGTGTGTGTGACTGTGAATGTGTGTGACTGTTTGCGTATATGTGTGTGAATGCTTGTGTATATGTGTGTGACTGTTTGTGTATGTGTGTGTGACTGTTTGTGTATGTGTGTGTGACTGTTCGTGTATGTGTGTAACTGATGGTATATATGTTTGTGGCAGTTTGTGTATATGTATTACTGTTTGTGTATGTGTATGTGTGTGACATTTTGTGTATATGTGTCTGACTGCTGGTGTATATGTGTGTGACTGTTTGTGTATGAGTGTGACTGTTTGTGTATAAGTGTGTGACTGTGTATGTGTGTGTGACTGTTCGTGTATGTGTGTAACTGATGGTATATATGTTTGTGGCAGTTTGTGTATATGTATTACTGTTTGTGTATGTGTTTGTGTGACTGTGTATGTGTGTGACATTTTGTGTATATGTGTCTGCCTGCTGGTGTATATGTGTGTGACTGTTTGTGTATGTGTGTGACTGTTTGTGTGTGTGTGACTGTTTGTGTATATGTGTAACTGTTGGTATAGGTGTGTGTGATAGTTTGTGTATATGTGTGTTACTGTTTGTGTATGTGTTTGTGTGACTGTGTATGTGTGTGATGTTTTGTGTATATGTGTGTGACTGCTTGTGTATATGTGTGTGACTGTGTATATGTGTGACTGTTTGTGCATATGCGTGTGACTGTTTGTGTATATGTCTGTGCGACTCTTTGCGTGCATGTATGAATGTGTATATGTGTGTGACTGTTTGTGTATGTGTGTTTGACTGTGTATATGTGTGACTGTGTAAGGGTGTGACTGTTTGTGTATATGTGTGTGACTGTTGCGTATGTGTATGATTGTGTATATGTGTGTGACTGTTTGAGTATATGTGTGTGACTGTGTATGTGTGTGTGACTGCTGGTGTATGTGTGTGACTGTATATGTGGGACTGTTTGTGTATATGTGTGTGACTGTGTGTGTGACTGTTTGTGTCTTTGTGTTTGACTGTGTATGTGTGTGTGACGGTTTGCGTATATGTGTGACCGTTTGTGTCGATGTGTGTGACTGTTTGTGTATGTGTGACTGTGTATGTGTGTGACTGTTTGTGTATATGTGTGACTGTTTGTGTATGAGTGTGTGACTATTTGTGTAGATGTGTGTGACTGTGTATGTGTGGGACTGTTTGTGTATGGGTGTGTGACTATTTTTTATATGTGTGTGACTGTTTGTGTATATGCGTGTGACTGTTGTGTATCTGTGTGTGACTGTTTGTGTTTGTGTGACTGTATATGTGTGCCTGTTTGTGTATATGTGTGTCTGTTTGTGTGTGTGTGACTGTTTGTGTATGGATGTGACTGTGTATGTGTGTGACTGTTTGTGTATATGTGTGTGACTGTTTGTGTATGTGTGACTAGTGGTGTATGTGCGTGTGACTTTGTATGTGTGTGTGACTCTTTGTGTATTTGTGTGACTGTTTGTGTTTGTGTGTGTGACTGTTTGTGTATGTGTGTGTGACTGTGTATATGTGTGACAGTTTGTGTATGTGTGTGTGACTGTTTTTGTATATGTTTGTGACTGTTTGTGTATGTGTGTGACTGTGTATGTGTGACTGTTTCTTCATACGTGTTTGACAGTTTGTCTATGTGTGTGTGACTGTTTATGTATGTCCGGGTGTGACTGTGTATGTCTCTGACTGTGTATATGTGTGACAGTGTATATGTGTGTGACTGTTTTTGTATATGTGTGACTGTGTGTGTGTGACTGTTTGTGTATATGTTTCTTACTGTGTGTATGTGTGTGTGACTGTGCATGTGTGTCACTTTTTGTGTATATGTGATTGACTCTTTGTGTATGTGTGTGACTGCTTGTGTATATGTGTGTGACTGTTTGTGTATGTGTGTGAGTCTTTGTGCATATATGTGTGTGACTGTTTGTGTATGTGTGTGTGTGACTGTGTATGTGTGTGTGACAGTTTGTGTATATGTGTGACTGTTTGTATGTATGTGTGTGACTGTTTGTGTATATGTGTGTGACTGTTTGTGTACCTGTGTGACCGGTTGTGTATGTTTGTGCAACTGTGTATGTGTGTGTGACTGTTTGTATATATGTGTGACTGTTTGTGTATATTTGTGTGACTGTTTGTGTACTTGTGTGAGACTGTTTGTGTAAGTGTGTGACTGTATATGTTTGACTGTTTGTGTATACATGTTTGACAGTTTGTGTGTGTGACAGTTTATGTATGTGCGTGTGTGACTGTGTATGTCTGTGACTGTGTATATGTGTGACAGTGCATATGTGTGTGACTGTTTGTGTATATGTGTGACTGTGTGTGTGTGGCAGTTTGTGTATATGTGTGTTACTGTGTGTATGTGTGTGACTGTGTATGTGTGTCACTTTTTGTGTATATGTGACTGACTCTTTGTGTATGTGTGTGACTACTTGTGTATATGTGTGTGACTGTCTGTGTATGTGTGTGACTCTTTGTGCATATATGTGTGTGACTGTTTGTGTATGTGTGTGTGTGACTGTGTATGTGTGTGTGACAGTTTGTGTACATGTATGACTGGTTGTGTATGTTTGTGTGACTGTGTATGTGTGTGTGACTATTTGTATTTTTGTGTGTCTGTTTGTGTATATGTGTGTGACTGTTTGTGTATGTATCTGTGTGACTGTGTATATGTGTGATTGATTGTGTATATGTGTGCTACTGATTCTGAATGTGTGTGACAGTTTGTGTATATGTGTGTGACTGTATATGTGTGACTGTTTGTGTTTGTGCGTGTGACTGTTTGTGTATGTGTGTTTGACTGTGTATTTGTGTGACTGTGTATGTGTGTGTGACTGTGTATGTGTGTGACTGTTTGTGTATATGTGTGTGACTTTTTGTGTATGTGTGTGAAACTCTTTGTGTATGTGTGTGACTGCTTGTGTATATGTGTGTGACTGTTTGTGTATGTGTGTGACTTTTTGTGTATGTGTGTGACTGCTTGTGTATATGTGTGTGACTGTTTGTGTATTTGTGTGACTGTTTATGTTTATGTGTGTGACTGTTTGTGTATGTGTGGGTGACTGTTTGCGTTTATGTGTGTGACTGTGTATGTGTGTGACTGTTTGTATATACGTGTGTGAATGTTTGTGGATGTGTGTGTCGCTGTTTGTATATATGTGTAACTGATGGTATATATCTGTGTGACAGTTTGTCTATATGTGTTACAGTTTGTGTATATGTGAGTGACAGTTTGTGTATGTGTGTGTGACTGTGAATGTGTGTGACTGTTTGCGTATATGTGTGTGAATGCTTGTGTATATGTGTGTGACTGTTTGTGTATGTGTGTGTGACTGTTTGTGTATGTGTGTGTGACTGTTCGTGTATGTGTGTAACTGATGGTATATATGTTTGTGGCAGTTTGTGTATATGTATTACTGTTTGTGTATGTGTATGTGTGTGACATTTTGTGTATATGTGTCTGACTGCTGGTGTATATGTGTGTGACTGTTTGTGTATGAGTGTGACTGTTTGTGTATAAGTGTGTGACTGTTTGTGTATGTTTGTGTGACTGTTCGTGTATGTGTGTAACTGATGGTATATATGTTTGTGGCAGTTTGTGTATATGTATTACTGTTTGTGTATGTGTTTGTGTGACTGTGTATGTGTGTGACATTTTGTGTATATGTGTCTGACTGCTGGTGTATATGTGTGTGACTGTTTGTGTATGAGTGTGACTGTTTGTGTATATGTGTGTGACTGTTTGTGTGTGTGTGACTGTTTGTGTATATGTGTAACTGTTGGTATAGGTGTGTGTGATAGTTTGTGTATATGTGTGTTACTGTTTGTGTATGTGTTTGTGTGACTGTGTATGTGTGTGATGTTTTGTGTATATGTGTGTGACTGCTTGTGTATATGTGTGTGACTGTGTATGAGTGTGACTGTTTGTGTATATGTGTGTGACTGTTTTGTACGTGTGTGTGACTGTGTATGTGTGTGACTGTTTGTATATATGTGTGACTGTTTGTGTATATGTGTGTGACTGCTTGTGTAAGTGTGTGTGACTGTGTATTTGTGTGACTGTTTGTGCATATGTGTGTGACTGTTTGTGTATTTGTGTGACTGTTTGTGTATGTGTGTGTAACTGTTTGTGTATGTGTGACTGTGTATATGTGTGACTGTTTGTGCATATGCGTGTGACTGTTTGTGTATATGTCTGTGCGACTCTTTGCGTGCATGTATGAATGTGTATATGTGTGTGACTGTTTGTGTATGTGTGTTTGACTGTGTATATGTGTGACTGTGTAAGCGTGTGACTGTTTGTGTATATGTGTGTGACTGTTGCGTATGTGTATGATTGTGTATATGTGTGTGACTGTTTGAGTATATGTGTGTGACTGTGTATGTGTGTGTGACTGCTGGTGTATGTGTGTGACTGTATATGTGGGACTGTTTGTGTATATGTGTGTGACTGTGTGTGTGAGACTGTTTGTGTCTTTGTGTTTGACTGTGTATGTGTGTGTGACGGTTTGCGTATATGTGTGACCGTTTGTGTCGATGTGTGTGACTGTTTGTGTATGTGTGACTGTGTATGTGTGTGACTGTTTGTGTATATGTGTGACTGTTTGTGTATGAGTGTGTGACTATTTGTGTAGATGTGTGTGACTGTGTATGTGTGGGACTGTTTGTGTATGGGTGTGTGACTATTTTTTATATGTGTGTGACTGTGTATGTGTGTGACTGTTTGTGTATATGCGTGTGACTGTTGTGTATCTGTGTGTGACTGTTTGTGTATGTGTGACTGTATATGTGTGCCTGTTTGTGTATATGTGTGTCTGTTTGCGTGCGTGTGACTGTTTGTGTATGGATGTGACTGTGTATGTGTGTGACTGTTTGTGTATATGTGTGTGACTGTTTGTGTATGTGTGACTAGTGGTGTATGTGCGTGTGACTTTGTATGTGTGTGTGACTCTTTGTGTATTTGTGTGACTGTTTGTGTTTGTGTGTGTGACTGTTTGTGTATGTGTGTGTGACTGTGTATATGTGTGACAGTTTGTGTATGTGTGTGTGACTGTTTTTGTATATGTTTGTGACTGTTTGTGTATGTGTGTGACTGTGTATGTGTGACTGTTTCTTTATACGTGTTTGACAGTTTGTGTATGTGTGTGTGACTGTTTATGTATGTCCGGGTGTGACTGTGTATGTCTCTGACTGTGTATATGTGTGACAGTGTATATGTGTGTGACTGTTTTTGTATATGTGTGACTGTGTGTGTGTGACTGTTTGTGTATATGTTTACTTGTGTATGTGTGTGTGACTGTGCATGTGTGTCACTTTTTGTGTATATGTGATTGACTCTTTGTGTATGTGTGTGACTGCTTGTGTATATGTGTGTGACTGTTTGTGTATGTGTGTGAGTCTTTGTGCATATATGTGTGTGACTGATTGTGTATGTGTGTGTGTGACTGTGTATGTGTGTGTGACAGTTTGTGTATATGTGTGACTGTTTGTATGTATGTGTGTGACTGTTTGTGTATATGTGTGTGACTGTTTGTGTACATGTGTGACCGGTTGTGTATGTTTGTGCGACTGTGTATGTGTGTGTGACTGTTTGTATATATGTGTGACTGTTTGTGTATATTTGTGTGACTGTTTGTGTACTTGTGTGAGACTGTTTGTGTAAGTGTGTGACTGTATATGTTTGACTGTTTGTGTATACATGTTTGACAGTTTGTGTATGTGTGTGTGACTGTTTATGTATGTGCGTGTGTGACTGTGTATGTCTGTGACTGTGTATATGTGTGACAGTGTATATGTGTGTGACTGTTTGTGTATATGTGTGACTGTGTGTGTGTGGCAGTTTGTGTATATGTGTGTTACTGTGTGTATGTGTGTGACTGTGTATGTGTGTCACTTTTTGTGTATATGTGATTGACTCTTTGTGTATGTGTGTGACTACTTGTGTATATGTGTGTGACTGTCTGTGTATGTGTGTGACTCTTTGTGCATATATATGTGTGACTGTTTGTGTATGTGTGTGTGTGACTGTGTATGTGTGTGTGACAGTTTGTGTACATGTATGACTGGTTGTGTATGTTTGTGTGACTGTGTATGTGTGTGTGACTATTTGTATTTTTGTGTGACTGTTTGTGTATATGTGTGTGACTGTTTGAGTAAGTGTGTGTGACTATGTACGTGCGTGTGACTGTTTGTGTATGTGTGTGTGACTGTGCTTATGTGTGTCATTGTTGGTGTATGTGTGTGATATTTTGTGTATGTGTGTGATTGTTTGTGTTTGTGTGTGTGACAGTTTGTGTATATGTGTGTGACTGTGTGTATGTGTGTGTGTGATTGTTTGTGTAGGTGTGTGTGACTGTTTGTATTTGTGTGTCTGACAGTTTGTGTATATGTGTGTGACTGTGTATGTGTGTGTGACTGTGCATCTGTGTGTGACTGTTTGTGTCTTTGTGTGAATGATTGTGTATGTGGGTGTGACTGTATATGTGTGACTGTTTGTGTATGTGTGTTTGACTGTTTTTGTATGTGTATGTGACTGTGTATATTGGTGACTGTTTGTGTATGTGTGTGTGACTGTGTACATGTGTGTGACAGTGTATGTATGTGTGACTGTGTATGTGTGTAACTGTTTGTGTATATCTGTGTGACTGTTTGTGTATGTGTGTGTGACTGTGTATGTGTGGGTGACTGTTTGTGTATATGTGTATTACTGTTTGTGTATGTGTGTGTGTGACTGTGTATGTGTGTGACCTTTTGTGTATATGTTGTGACTGCTTGTGTGTATGTGTGCTCGACTGTTTGTGTATGTGTGTATGACTGTGTGTATGTGTGTGACTGTTTGTGCATATGTATGTGACTGTTTGTGTATGTGTGTGTGAATGTTTGTGTATGTGTGCATGTGACTGTTGGTGTATGTGTGTGTGACTGCTTGAGTATATATGCGTATATATGTGTGACTGTTTGTGTATGTGTGTGACAGTTGGGGTATGTGTGTGTGACTGTGTATATGTGTGACTGTGTATATGCGTGTCTGTTTGTGTATGTGTGTGTGACTGTGAATATGTGTGTGACTGTGTATATGTGTGACTGTTTGAGAATGTGGTGTGACTATTTGTGTAATATGTGTGTGACAGCTTGTGTATGTGTGTGTGACTGTGTATATGTGTGTGACTTTGTGTATATGTGTGTGACTGTTTATGTGTGTGTGACTGTTTGTGTATATGTGTGTGACTGTTTGTGTATGTGTATGTGACTGAGTATGTCTGTTTGTGTTTATTTCTGTGACTGTTTGTGTATATGTGTGTGACTGTTTATGTATGTGTGTGTGACTGTTTGTGTATATGTGTGTGACTGTGTTTGTGTGTGACAGTTTGTGTATATGTGTATATGTGTGACTGTTTGTGTATATGTGTGTGACTGTGCTTATGTGTGTCATTGTTGGTGTATCTGTGCGTGATTTTTTGTGTATGTGTGTGATTGTTTGTGTTTTTGTGTGTGACAGTTTGTGTATATGTATGTGACTGTGTGTATGTGTGTGTGATTATTTGATTAGTTGTGTGTGACTGTTTGTGTTTGTGTGTCTGACAGTTTGTGTATATGTGTGTGACTGTTTGTGTAAGTGTGACTGTTTGTGTATGTGTGTGTGACTGTACATCTGTGTGTGACTGTTTGTGTCTTTGTGTGAATGATTGTGTATGTGGGTGTCACTGTATATGTGTGACTGTTTGTGTTTGTGTGTTTGACTGTTTGTGTATGTGTGTGTGACTGTTTGAGTATATGTGTGACTGTTTGTGTATGTGTGTGACTGTTTGTGTCGATGTGGGTGACTGTTTGTGTATGTGTGTGTGACTGTTTGTGTATATGTGTGACTGTTTGTGTATGTGTGTGACTGTTTGTGTCTATGTGTGTGACTGTTTGTGTATGTGTGCGTGAATGTTTGTTTACATGTGTGACTGTTTGTGTATGTGTGTGTGATTGTTTGTGTATGTGTGTGTGACTGTTTGTGTATTTGTGTGACTGTTAGTGTATGTGTCTGTGTGACTGTGTATATGCGTGAATGATTGTGTATATGTGTGCTACTGATTGTGTATGTGTGTGACAGTTTGTGTATATGTGTGTGACTGTACATGTGAGACTGTTTGTGTTTGTGCGCGTGACTGTTTGTGTATGTGTGTGTGACTGTGTAAATGTTTGACTGTTTGTGTATGTGTGTGACTGTTTATGTATGTGTGTGACTGTATTTGTGTGACTGTGTATGTGTGTGTGACTGTTTGTGTATGTGTGTGACTGTTTGTGTATATGTGTGTGACTTTTTGTGTATGTGTGTGAGACTCGTTGTGTATCTGTGTGACTGTATATGTGTGACTGTTTGGGTATATGTGTGTGACTGTTTGTGTATATGTGTGTGACTGTGTATGTGTGTGACTGTTTGTATATACGTGTGTGAATGTTTGTGTGACTGTTTGTGTCTATGTGTAACTGTTTGTCTATATGTGTGTGACTGTTTATGTATGTGTGTGTGACTGTTTGTGCATGTGTGTGACTGTTTGTGGATATGTGTGCGACTGTGTATGTGTGTGACTTTTTGTGTATACGTGTGTGACTGTTTGTGTATGTGTGTGTGACTGTGTATGTCTGTGCCTGTGTATATGTGTGACTGTGTATATGTGTGTGACTGTTTGTGTATATGTGTGACTGTGAATATGTGTGTGTGACTGCTTGTGTATATGGGTGTTACTGTTTGTGTATGTGTTTGTGTGACTGTGTATGTGTGTGACTTTTTGTGAATTTGTGTGTGACTGTTTGTGTATTTGGGTGTGAGTGTTTGTGTGTGTGTGAGTGGTTGTGTATGTGTGTGACTGTGTATGTGTGTGACTATTTGTGTATATGTGTGTGACTGATGGTGTGACTGATTGTGTATATGTGTGTGACAGTGTATATATTTCTGACTGCTTCTGTATGTGTGTGTGACTGTTTGTGTATATGTGTGTGACTGTTTGTGTAATTGTGTGACTGTTTGTGTCTATGTGGGTGACTGTTTGTGTATGTGTGTGACTGTTTGTGTATGTGTGTGAATGTATATGTGTGACTGCTTGTGTATATAGCTGTGACAGTGAGTGTGCGTCTGTTTGTGTATATGTGTGTAACTGTGTATGTGTGTGACTGTGTATATGTGTGTGACTGGTTGTCTATGTGTGTGATGTTTGTGTATGAGTATGTGTGACTGTGTATGCCTGTGACTGTGTATATGTGTGACTGTGTGTATGTGTGTGACTGTTTGTGTATATGTGTGTGACTGTTTGTGTATATGTGTGTTACTGTTTGTGTATGTGTGTGTGTGACTGTGTATGTGTGTGACCTTTTGTGTATATGTGTGTGACTATTTGTGTATGTGTGTGAATGCTTGAGTATATGTGTGTGACTGTTTGCGTTTGTGTGTATGACTGTTTGTGTATATGTGTGTGACTGATTGTGCATATGTGTGTGACTGTGCATGTGTGTGACTGTGTATGTGTGTGTGACTGTGTATTCGTGTGACAGTTTGTATATATATATATATATGTGAAACTGTTTGTGTATGTGTGTGACTGTTTGTGTATATGTGTGTTACGGTTTGTGTATGTCTGTGTGTGACTGTGTATGTGTGTGTGACTGTTTGTGTATATGTGTGACTGTTCGTGTATAACTGTGACTGTTTGTGTATATGTGTGTGATTGGTTATATCTGTGACTGTGTATGTGTGTGTGACTGTTTGGGTATACGTGTGTGATTGGGCATATGTGTGACTGTGTATGTGTGTGTGACAGTTTGTGTATAAGTGTGACTGTTTGTGTATGTGTGTAACTGTGTACATGTGTGTGACTGTTTGTGTATGTGTATGTGAATGTGTATATGTGTGTGACTGCATTTGTGTGTGACTGTTTGTGTATGTGTGTGACTGTTTGTGTGTGACTGTTTGTGTTTATGTATGTGACTGTGTATGTGTGTTTGACTGTTTGTGTATGTGTGTGTGACTGTTTGTGAATATGTGTGACTGTTTGTGTATATGTGTGCGACTGTTTGTGTATTTGTGTGTGATTGTGTATATGTGTGACTGTGTATGTGTGTGACTGTTTGTGTATATATGAATGTTTGTGTATGTGTGCGACTGTTTGTGTATTTGTGTGTGACTGCTTTTGTATGTGTGAGACTGTGTATATGTGTGACTGTTTGTTTGTGTGTGACTGTTTGTGTTTATGTATGTGACTGAGTATGTGTGTTTGACTGTGTATGTGTGTGTGACTGTTTGTGAATATGTGTGACTGTTTGTGTATATGTGTGTGACTGTTTGTGTATATGTGCGTGACTGGTTGTGTATGTGTGTGTGACTGTGTATGTGTTTGACTGTTTGTGATGTGTGATTGGGAATGTTTGTGGATGTGCATGACAGTTTATATGTGTGACTCGTTGTGTATGTGTGTGTGACTATTTGTGTATGTGTGTGACTGTTTGTATATGTATGTGTGACTGCTTGTGTAGGTGTGTGACTTTGTGTATATGTGCGTCTGTTTGTATACGTGTGTGTGTGACTGTTTGTGTATATATGTGGGACTGTTTGTGTAGGTGTGTGTGACTGTGAATATGTGTGACTGTGAATATATGTGTGACTGTTTGTGTATGTGTGTGACTGTTTGTGTATATGTGTTTGACTGTTTGTGTATGTGTGTGTGACTGTTTGTGTATATGTGTGACTGCTGGTGTGTGTGTGTGATTGCGTATATGTGTGTAGGTGTGTGTGACCGTTTGTGTATATGTGTGCGACTGTTTGTGATTATGTGTGTGACTGTTTGTGTATGCATGTGTGCGGCTGTGTATGGGTGTGTGACTGATTGTGTATATGTGTGACTGTGTGTGTACATGTGTGTGATGGTTTTTGTATGTGTATGTGACTGTTTGTGTATATGTGTGTGATTGTGTTTGTGTGTGACTGTTTGTGTATATGTGTGTGACTGTTTGTGTATGTGTGTGTAACTAGTTGTGTATGTGTGTGTGACTGTTTGTGTATTTGTGTGACTGTTTGTGTATAACTGTGACTGTTTGTGTATATGTGTGTGATTGGTTATATCTGTGACTGTGTATGTGTGTGTGACTGTTTGTGTATATATGTCTGACTGTTTGTGTATGTGTGTGACTGTGTACATATGTGTTCCTGTTTGTGTACGTGTGTGTGACTGTGTATATATGTGTGACTGTGTTTGTGTGTGACTGTTTGTGTATGTGTGTGTGTGACTGTTCGTGCATATGTGTGACTGTTTGAGTGTGTGTGTGTAACTGTTTGTGTATGTGTGTGTGTGAGTCTGTGTATGTGTGTGTGACTGTTTGTGTATATGTAAGTGACTGTTTGTGTATGTTGTGTAATTGTTTGTGTATGTATGTGTGAGTCTGTTTGTGTATGTGTGTGACTGTTTGTGTATAAGTGTGACTGTTTGTGAATATGTGTGTGACTGTTTGTGTATGTGTGTGACTGTTTGTGTATGCGTGTGACTGTGTATGTGTGTGTGACTGTTTGTGTATATGTGTGTGACTGTTTGTGTATGTGTGTGACTGTTTGTGTATGTGTGTGTGACTGTTTGTGTATGTGTGTGACTGTCTATATGTGTGACTGTTTGTGTGTCACTGCTTGTGTATATGTGTGTGACTGTGTACGTGTGTTTGACTGTTTGTGTATGTGTGTGTGACTGTTTGTGAATATGTGTGACAGTTTGTGTATATGTGTGTGACTGTTTGTGTGTGCGTGACTGTTTGTGTATGTGTGTGTGACTGTGTATGTGTGTGACTGTGATGTGTGATTGGGAATGTTTCTGTATGTGCGTGAGTGTGTATATGTGTGACTGTTTGTGTATGTGTGTGTGACTATTTATGTATATGTGTGGCTGTTTGTGTAAGTGTGTGACTGTTTGTGTATGTGTGTGTGCGACTGTTTGTATATTTGTGTGTGACTGTGTAGGTATGTGATTTTGTGTATATGTGCGTCTGTTTGTATATGTGTGTGTGTGGCTGTTTGTGTATATTTGTGTGACTGTTTGTGTGTGTGTGTGTGTGATTGTGCATATGTGTGTAGGTGTGTGTGACCGTTTGTGTATATGTGTGCGACTGTTTGTGAATATGTGTGTGACTGTTTGTGTATGCGTGTGTGCAACTGTGTATGGGTGTGTGACTGTTTGTGCATATGTGTGACTGTTTGTGTATGTGTGTGTAACTGTTTGTGTATGTGTGTGTGACTGTTTGTGTATAACTGTGACTGTTTGTGCATATGTGTGTGATTGGGTATATCTGTGACTGTGTATGTGTGTGTGACTGTTTGTGTATATATGTCTGACTGTTTGTGTATGTGTGTGACTGTGTACATATGTGTTCCTGTTTGTGTACATGTGTGTGACTGTGTATATGTGTGTGACTGTGTTTGTGTGTGACTGTTTGTGTATGTATGTGTGACTGTTCTTGCATATGTGTGACTGTTTGAGTATGTGTGTGTGACTGTTTGTGAATATGTGTGACTGTTTGTGTATATGTGAGTGACTGTTTGTGTGTGACTGTTTCTGTATATGTGCGTGACTGTTTGTGTATGTGTGTGTGACTGTGTATGTGTGTGACTGTGAAATGTGATTGGGAATGTTTGTGTATGTGCGTGAGTGTGTTTATGTGTGACTGTGTATGTGTGTGTGACTATTTATGTATATGTGTGGCTGTTTGTGTATGTGTGTGACTGTGTATGTGTGTGTGCGACTGTTTGTATATGTGTGTGTGACTGTTCTTGCATATGTGTGACTGTTTGAGTATGTGTGTGTAACTGTTTGTGTATGTGTGTGTGACTGTTTGTGAATATGTGTGACTGTTTGTGTATATGTGCGTGACTGTTTGTGTATGTGTGTGTGACTGTGTATGTGTGTGACTGTGATGTGTGATTGGGAATGTTTGTGTATGTGCGTGAGTGTGTATATGTGTGACTGTTTGTGTATGTGTGTGTGATTATTTATGTATATGTGTGGCTGTTTGTGTAAGTGTGTGACTGTTTGTGTATGTGTGTGTGCGACTGTTTGTATATGTGTGTGTGACTGTGTAGGTGTGTGATTTTGTGTATATGTGTGTGTGGCTGTTTGTGTATATTTGTGTGACTGTTTGTGTGTGTGTGTGTGTGATTGTGCATATGTGTGTAGGTGTGTGTGACCGTTTGTGTATATGTGTGCGACTGTTTGTGAATATGTGTGTGACTGTTTGTGTATGCGTGTGTGCGACTGTGTATGGGTGTGTGACTGATTGTGTATATGTGTGTGATTGTGTTTGTGTATGACTGTTTGTGAACATGTGTGTGACTGATTTTGTATGTGTATGTGACTGTTTGTGTATATGTGTGTGATTGTGTTTGTGTGTGACTGTTTGTGCATGTGTGTGTGACTGTTTGTGCATATGTGTGACTGTTTGTGTATGTGTGTGTAACTAGTTGTGTACGTGTGTGTGACTGTTCTTGCATATGTGTGACTGTTTGAGTATGTGTGTGTAACTGTTTGTGTATGTGTGTGTGACTGTTTGTGAATATGTGTGACTGTGTATATGTGAGTGACTGTTTGTGTGTGTGTGTGACTGTTTCTGTATATGTGCGTGACTGTTTGTGTATGTGTGTGTGACTGTGTATGTGTGTGACTGTGATGTGTGATTGGGAATGTTTGTGTATGTGCGTGAGTGTGTATATGTGTGACTGTTTGTGTATGTGTGTGTGACTATTTATGTATATGTGTGGCTGTTTGTGTAAGTGTGTGACTGTTTGTGTATGTGTGTGTGCGACTGTTTGTATATGTGTGTGTGACTGTGTAGGTGTGTGATTTTGTGTATATGTGTGTCTGTTTGTATATGTGTGTGTGTTGCTGTTTGTGTATATTTGTGTGACTGTTTGTGTGTGTGTGTGATTGTGCATATGTGTGTAGGTGTGTGTGACCATTTGTGTATATGTGTGCGACTGTTTGTGAATATGTGTGTGACTGTTTGTGTATGCATGTGTGCGACTGTGTATGGGTGTGTGACTGATTGTGTATATGTGTGACTGTTTGTGTACATGTGTGTGACTGATGTTGTATGTGTATGTGACTGTTTGTGTATATGTGTGTGATTGTGTTTGTGTGTGACTGTTTGTGTATGTGTGTTTGACTGTTTGTGCATATGTGTGACTGTTTGTGTATGTGTGTGTAACTGTTTGTGTATGTGTGTGTGACTGTTTGTGTATAACTGTGACTGTTTGTGTATATGTGTGTGATTGGGTATATCTGTGACTGTGTATGTGTGTGTGACTGTTTGTGTATATATGTCTGACTGTTTGTGTATGTGTGTGACTGTGTACATATGTGTTCCTGTTTGTCTACGTGTGTGTGACTGTGTATATGTGTGTGACTGTGTTTGTGTGTGACTGTTTGTGTATGTATGTGTGACTGTTCTTGCATATGTGTGACTGTTTGAGTATGTGTGTGTAACTGTTTGTGTATGTGTGTGTGACTGTTTGTGAATATGTGTGACTGTTTGTGTATATGTGAGTGACTGTTTGTGTGTGTGTGACTGTTTCTGTATATGTGCGTGACTGTGTATGTGTGTGTGACTGTGTATGTGTGTGACTGTGATGTGTGATTGGGAATGTTTGTGTATGTGCGTGAGTGTGTATATGTGTGACTGTTTGTAGAAGTGTTTGTGAATATTTATGTATATGTGTGGCTGTTTGTGTATGTGTGTGACTGTTTGTGTATGTGTGTGTGCGACTGTTTGTATATGTGTGTGTGACTGTGTAGGTGTGTGACTTTGTGTATATGTGCATCTGTTTGTATATGTGTGTGTGGCTGTTTGTGTAAATTTTTGTGACTGTTTTGTGTGTGTGTGTGTGATTGTGCATATGTGTGTAGGTGTGTGTGACCGTTTGTGTATATGTGTGCGACTGTTTGTGAATATGTGTGTGACTGTTTGTGTATGCGTGTGTGCGACTGTGTATGGGTGTGTGACTGATTGTGTATATGTGTGACTGTTTTTGTACATGTGTGTGACTGTTTTTGTATGTGTATGTGACTGTTTGTGTATATGTGTGTGATTGTGTTTGTGTGTGTGACTGTTTGTGTATGTGTGTGTAACTGTTTGTGTATGTGTGTGTGACTGTTTGTGTATGTGTGTGTAACTGTTTGTGTATGTGTGTGTGACTGTTTGTGTATAACTGTGACTGTTTGTGTATATGTGTGTGATTGGGTATATCTGTGACTGTGTATGTGTGTGTGACTGTTTGTGTATATATATCTGACTGTTTGTGTATGTGTGTGACTGTGTACATATGTGTTCCTGTTTGTGTACGTGTGTGTGACTGTGTATATGTGTGTGACTGTGTTTGGGTGTGACTGTGTATGTATGTGTGACTGTTCTTGCATATGTGTGACTGTTTGAGTATGTGTGTGTAACTGTTTGTGTATGTGTGTGTGACTGTTTGTGAATATGTGTGACTGTTTGTGTATATGTGTGTGACTGTTGTGTGTGTGTGTGACTGTTTCTGTATATGTGCGTGACTGTTTGCGTATGTGTGTGTGCGACTGTCTGTATATGTGTGTGTGACTGTTTAGGTGTGTGACTTTGTGTATATGTGCATCTGTTTGTATATGTGTGTGTGTGGCTGTTTGTGTATATTTGTGTGACTGTTTGTGTGTGTGTTTGTGATTGTGCATACGTGTGTAGGTGTGTGTGACCGTTTGTGTATATGTGTGCGACTGTTTGTGAATATGTGTGTGACTGTTTGCGTATGCGTGTGTGCGACTGTGTATGGGTGTGTGACTGATTGTGTATATGTGTGACTGTTTGTGTACATGTGTGGGACTGATTTTGTATGTGTATGTGACTGTTTGTGTATGTGTGTGTGACTGTTTGTGCATATGTGTGACTGTTTGTGTATGTGTGTGTAACTGTGTATGTGTGTGTGACTGTTTGTGTATAACTGTGACTGTTTGTGTATATGTGTGAGATTGGGTATATCTGTGACTGTGTATGTGTGTGTGACTGTTTGTGTATATATGTCTGACTGTTTGTGTATGTGTGTGACTGTGTACATATGTGTTCCTGTTGGTGTACGTGTGTGTGACTGTGTATATGTGTGTGACTGTGTTTGTGAGTGACTATTTGTGTATGTATGTGTGACTGTTCTTGCATATGTGTGACTGTTTGAGTATGTGTGTGTAACTGTTTGTGTATGTGTGTGTGAGTCTGTGTATGTGTGTGTGACTGTGCATATGTGTGACTGTTTGTGTTTGTGTGTGTAATTGTTTGTGTATGTATGGGTGAGTCTGTTTGTGTATGTGTGTGACTGTTTGTGTATAAGTGTGACTGTTTGTGAATATGTGTATGATTGTGTATATGTGTGACTGTGTATGTGTGTGTGACTGTTTGTGTATATGTGTGTGAATGTTTGTGTATGTGTGTGACTGTTTGTGTATGTGTGTGTGACTGTTTGTGTATGTGTGTTTGACTGTTGGTGTAGGTGTGTGTGACTGTTTGTGTATATTTGTGTGACTGTTCATGTGTGTGTGAGATTGTGTATATGTGTGTAGGTGTGTGTGACCATTTGTGTATTTGTGTGCGACTGTTTGTGAATACGTGTGTAACTGTTTGTGTATGCGTGTGTGCGACTGTGTATGGGTGTGTGACTGATTGTGTATATGTGTGACTGTTTGTGTATATGTGTGTGACTGATTTTGTATGTGTATGTGATTGTTTGTGTATATGTGTGTGATTGTGTTTGTGTGTGACTGTTTGTGTATGTGTGTGTGACTGTTTGTGTATGTGTGTGTGACTGTTTGTGTATAACTGTGACTGTTTGTGTATATGTGTGTGATTGGGTATATCTGTGACTGTGTATGTGTGTGTGACTGTTTGTGTATATATGTCTGACTGTTTGTGTATGTGTGTGACTGTGTACTTATGTGTTCCTGTTTGTGTACGTGTGTGTGACTGTGTATATGTGTGTCTGTTTGTGTATGTGTGTGTGTCTGTTTGTGTATATGTGTGTGACTGTTTGTGTATGTTTGTGTGACTGCTTGAGTATTTGTGTGGCTGTTTGTAGATGTGTGTGTGACTGTTTGTGTATTTGTGTGACTGTTTGTGTATATGTGCGACTGTTTGTATATATGTGTGTGGCTGTGTGTACATCTGGGATTGACTGTGTATGTGTGTGTGGCTGTGTATGTGTGTGTGAATGAGTATGTGTGTGACTGTTTGTGTATATGTGTGTGACTGTGAATGTGTGTGACGGTTTATATGTGTGTGACTGTTTGTGTATATCTGTGACTTTTTGTGTATGTGTGTGTGACTGTTTGTGTATATGTGTGTGACTGTTTGTGCATGTGTTTGTGACAGTTTGTGTATATGTGTGACTGTTTGTGTATGTGTGTGTGACTGTTTGTGTATGTGTGTGACTGTGTACATGTGTGTGACTGTTTTTGTATGTGTGTGACTGTTTGTGTATGTGTGTGAATGCTTGTGCATGTGTGCTCGACTGTTTATGTATGTGTGTGTGACTGTGTGTAAGTGTGACTGTTTGTGTATATGTGTGTGACTTTGTGTGTGACTGTTTGTGTATATGTGTGACCTTTTGTGTATGTGTGTGTAACTGTTTCTGTATGTGTGTGTGACTGTTTGTGTATGTGTGTGACTGTTTGTGTAGGTGTGTGTGACTGTTTGTGTATATGTGTGTCTGTTTGTGTATATGTGTATGATTGTGTATATGTGTGACTGTTTATGTGCATGTATCTGACTGTTTGTTCATGTGTGTGACTGTTTGTGTATGTGTGTGTGACTGTGCATATGTGTGACTGCTGGGGAATGTGTGTGTGTGACTGTTTGTGTATAAATGTGTGCCTGTTTGTGTATGTGTGTGAGACTGTTTGTGAATATGTGTGACTGTTTGTGTATATACGTGTGACTGTTTGTGTATGTGTGTGACTGTTTGTGTATATGTGTGACTGTTTGTGTATGTGTGTGTCTGTTTGAGTATTTGTGTGGCTATTTGTGTATGTGTGTGTGACTGTGTGTGTATGTGTGTGTGACTGTTTGTGTATGTGTGTGACTGTTTGTGAATATGTGTGTGACTTTGTGTGTGACTGTTTCTGTATATGTGTGACTTTTTGTGTATGTGTGTGTAACTGTTTCTGTATGTGTGTGTGACTGTTTGTGTATGTGTGTGACTGTTTGTGTATAAGTGTGACTGTTTGTGTATATGTGTATGATTGTGTATATGTGCGACTGTTTGTGTATATATGTCTAACTGTTTGTGTATGCGTGTGTGACTGTTTGTGAATATGTGTGACTGTTTGTCTATATACGTGTGACTGTTTGTGTGTGTGTGTCACTGTTTGTGTATATGTGTGACTGAATGAGTATTTGTGTGGCTGTTTGTGAATGTGTGTGTGACTGTGTGTGTTTGTGTGTGTGACTGTTTGTATATTTGTGTGTGGCTGTATGTACATCTGGGTGCGACTGTGTATGTGTGTGTGGCTGTGTATGTGTGTGATATTTGTGTTTATGTGTGTGACTGTTTGTGTATATGTGTGTGACTGTTTGTGTATATCTGTGACTTTTTGTGTATGCGTGTGTGACTGTTTGTGTAGGTGTGTGTGACTGTTTGTGTATGTGTGTGACCATGTATATGTGTGTGACTATTTGTGTATGTCTGTGTGACTGTTTGTGTATGTGTGTGTGACTATTTGTATATGTGTGTGTGACTGTGTAAGTGTGTGACTTTGTGTATATGTGTGTCTGTTTGTATATGTGTGTGTGACTGTTTGTGTATATATGTGTGCCTGTTTGTGTATGTGTGTGAGACTGTTTGTGAATATGTGTGACTGTTTGTGTATATACGTGTGACTGTTTGTGTATGTGTGTGACTGTTTGTGTATGTGTGTGTCTGTTTGAGTATTTGCGTGGCTATTTGTGTATGTGTGTGTGACTGTTTGTGTATGTGTGTGACTGTTTGTGAATATGTGTGTGACTGTTTGGGTATGTGTGCGTGTGACTGTTTGTGTATATGTGTGTGACTGTGTATATGTGTGTGACTGTTTGTGTTTGTGTGTGATTGTGTATGTGTGTGTGACTGTTTGTGAATGAGTGTGACTGTTTGTGTATCTGTGTGTGACTGTGTATAGGTGTGTGAATGTTTGTGTATGTGTGTGTGACTGTTTGTGTATATGTGTGTGACTGTGTATGTGTGTGTCTGTTTGTGTGTTGCTGTGTGTGCATGTGTGTGTGACTGTATGTGTGTGTGACGGTTTGTATATATGTGTGTGGCAGTGTGTGCATGTGTGTGTGACTGTGTATGTGTGTGAGGCTGTGTATGTGTGTGTAACTGTGTATGTGTGTGACTGTGAATATGTGTGTGACTGTGGATGTGTGTGACTGTGTATATGTGTGTGACTGTATGTGAATATGTGTGTGACTGTTTGGGTATGTGTGCGTGTGACTGTGTATATGTGTGTGACTGTGTATATGTGTGTGACTGTTTGTGTTTGTGTGTGATTGTGTATGTGTGTGTGACTGTTTGTGTATATCTGTGACTTTTTGTGTATGTGTGTGTGACTGTTTATGTATATGTGTGTGACTGTTTGCCTATGTGTTTGTGACAGTTTGTTTATATGTGTGACTGCTTGTGTATGTGTGCTCGACTGTTTGTCTATGTGTGTGTGACTGTTTGTCTATGTGTCCGACTGTGTACATGTGTGTGACAGTTTTTCTAGATGTGTGTGAATGTTTGTGTATGTGTGCTCGACTGTTTTGTATGTGTGTGTGACTGTGTGTTTGTGTGACTGTTTGTGTATACACATGTGACTGTGTATGTGTGTGACTTTTTGTGTATGTGTGTGTGACTGTTTGTGTAGGTGTGTGTAACTGTTTGTGTATGTGTGTGACCATGTACATGTGTGTGACTGTTTGTATATGTGTGTGACTATTTGTGTATGTGTGTGTGACTGTTTGTGTATGTGTGTGCGACTGTTTGTGTATGTGTGTGTGACTGTGTGTTTGTGTGAATGTTTGTGTACATGTGTGTGACTGTGTTTGTGTGTGACTGTTTGTGTATGTGTGTGACTGTTTGTGTATATGTGTGACTGTTTGTGTATGCGTGTTTAACTGTTTCTGTATGTGTGTGTGACTGTTTGTGTATGTGTGTGACTGTTTGTGTATATGTGTGTCTGTTTGTGTATATGTGTATGATTGTGTATATGTGTGACAGTTTGTGTGCATATATCTGACTGTTTGTTCATGTGTGTGACTGTTTGTGTATGTGTGTGTGACTGTGCATATGTGTGACTGTTTGTGTATGTGTGTGTGAGACTGTTTGTGTATGTGTGTGACTGTGTGTTTATATGTGTGTGATTGTGTATATGTGTGACTGTGTAGGTGTATGTGACTGTTTGTGTATATATGTCTGACTGTTTGTGTATGTGTGCGACTGTTTATGTATTTGTGTGTGACTGTTTGTGTATGTGTGTGACTGTGTACATGTGTGACTGTTTGTGTGTGACTGTATGTGTATATGTATGTGACTGTGTATATGTGTTTAACTGTTTGTGACTGTTTGTGAATATGTGTGACTGTTTGTGTATATGTGTGTGACTGTTTGTGTGTGTGTGTAACTGTTTGTGTATATGTGCATGACTGTTTGTGTATGTGTGTGTGACTGTTTGTATATGTGTGTGTGACTGTTTGTGTAAGTGTGTGACTTTGTGTGTATGTGTGTCTGTTTGTATATGTGTGTGTGACTGTTTGTGTATATATGTGTGACTGTTTGTGTACGTGTGTGTGACTGTTTGTGAATATGTGTGACTGTTTGTGTATATATGTGTGACTGTTTGTGTATGTGTGTGACTGTTTGTGTATATGTGTGACTGTTTGAGTATGTTTGTGTGACTCTTTGTGTATATGTGTGTGACTGTTTGTGTATGTTTGTGTGACTGCTTGAGTATTTGTGTGGCTGTTTGTGGATGTGTGTGTGACTATGTGCGTATGTGTGTGTGTGACTGTTTGTATATATGTGTGTGGCTGTGTGTTTGTGTGACTGTTTGTGTACGTGTGTGACTGTGTTTGTGTGTGACTGTTTGTGTATAAGTGTGACTGTTTGTGTATATGTGTATGATTGTGTATATGTGTGACTGTTTGTGTATATATGTCTAACTGTTTGTGTATGTGTGTGTTACTGTTTGTGCATATGTGTGACTGTGTATATGAGTGTGTCTGTTTGTGTATGTGAGTGTTATTGTTTGTGTGTATATGTGACTGTTTGTGTACATGTGTGTGATTGTTTGTGTATGTGTGTGTGGATGTTTGTGTGTGCGACTGTTTGTGTGTATGTGTGACTGTTTGTGTATGTCTGTGACTATTTGTGTACATGTGTGTGACTGTATGAGTATGTGTGTGTGACTGTGTATATAAGTGTGACTGTTTGAGTATGTGTGTGTGACTGTTTGTGTATGTGTGTGTGAGTGTTTGTGTATATGTGTGTGACTGTTTGGGTATATGTGTGTGTGACTGTTTGTGTATATGTGTGTTACTATTTGTGTATGTGTGTGACTGTGTCTGTGTGTGTGTGACTGTGTATGCGTGTGTGACTGTGTTTGTTTATATGTGTGACTGTGTATATATGTGACTGTATATTTGTGTGTGTGCGTCACTGATTGTGTATATTTGTGTGACTGTGTATGTATGTGTGTGACTGTTTGTGTATGTGTGTGACTGTTTGTGTATGTGTGGATGACTGTGTATGTGTGTGATGTTTGTGTTTATGTGTGTGACTGTTTGTGTATGTGTGTGACTATTTGTGTATGTGTGTGACTGTTTGTGAATATGTGTGTGACTGGGTATGTATGCATGTGACTGTTTGTGTATATGTGTGTGACTGTTTCTTTATATGTGTGTGACTATTTGTGTATGTGTGTGACTGTTTGTGTCTGTGTGTGTGACTGTTTGTATGTGTGATTGTGTATATGTGTGACTGATTGTGTGTGACTGATTGGGTATATGTGTGTGACTGTGTATGTGTGTGTGACTGTTTATGATTCTCTGTGTGACTGTTTGTGTATGTGTGTGACTGCTTGTGTACGTGTGTGACTGTGTATATGTGTGTGACTGTTTGTGTATATGTGTGTGACTGTATGCGTGTATGACTGTTTGTGTATGTGTGTGACTGTTGGTGTATATGTGTGACTGTTTGTGTATGTGTGTGACTGGGGATGTGTGTGACTATTTGTGTATATCTGTGTGACTGGGGATGTGTGTGACTGTTTGTGTATATGTGTGTGACTGTATGTGTATATGTGTGACTGTTTGTGTATATGTGTATGAGTGTGTATATGTGTATGAGTGTGTATATGTGTGACTGTTTGTGTATATATGTCTAACTGTTTGTGTATGTGTGTGTTACTGTTTGTGCGTTTGTGTGACTGTTTGTGTATGTGTGTGTGTCTGTTTGTGTATATGTGTGTGACTGTGTATGTTTGTGTGACTGCTTGAGTATTTGTCTGGCTGTTTGTGGTTGTGTGTTGACTATGTGTGTATGTGTGTGTGACTGTTTGTTTATATGTGTGTGGCTGTGTGTTTGTGTGACTGTTTGTGTACATGTGTGTGACTGTGTTTGTGTGTGACTGTTTGTGTATGTGTGTGACTGTTTGGGTATATGTGTGACTTATTGTGAATGCGTGTTTAACTGCCTCTGTATGTGTGTGACTGTGTATATGTGTGACTGTTTGTGTATAAGTGTGACTGTTTGTGTATATGTGTATGATTGTGTATATGTGTGACTGTTTGTGTATATATGTCTAACTGTTTGTGTATGTGTGTGTTACTGTTTGTGCATATGTGTGACTGTGATATGAGTGTGTCTGTTTGTGTATGTGGGTGTGATTGTTTGTGTATATGTGTGACTGTTTGTGTACATGTGTGTGATTGTTTGTGTATGTGTATGTGGCTGTTTGTATGTGCGACCATTTGTGTGTATGTGTGACTGTGTATGTCTGTGACTGTGTATATGTGTGTGACTGTATGTGTATGTGTGTGTGACTGTTTGTGTATGTGTGTGACTGTTTGTTTATGTGTGTGTGACTGTGTATGTGTGTGATGTTTGTGTTTATGTGTGTGACTGTGTATGTGTGTGATTGTGTATATGTGTGTGACTGTTTGTGTATATGTGTGTGACTGTATGTGTATGTGTGTGTGACTGTTTGTGTATGTGTGTGACTGTTTGTGTATATCTGTGTGACTGTGTGTGTGATGTTTGTGTTTATGTGTGTGACTGTTTGTGTATGTGTGTGACTGTGTATATGTGTGTGACTGTTTGTGTATGTGTGTGACTATTTGTGTATGTGTGTGACTGTTTGTGAATATGTGTGTGACTGGGTATGTGTGCGTGTGACTGTTTGTGTATATGTATGTGACTGTTTCTTTATATGTGTGAGACTATTTGTGTATGTGTGTGACTGTTTGTGTGTGTGATTGTGTATATGTGTGACTGATTGTGTGTGACTGATTGTGTATATGTGTGTGACTGTGTATGTGTGTGTGACTGTTTATGATTCTGTGTGTGACTGTTTGTGTATGTGTGTGACTGCTTGTGTACGTGTGTTACTGGGTATATGTGTGTGACTGTATGCGTATGTAACTGTTTGTATATGTGTGTGTATGTGTGTGTGACTGTTTGTGTATGTGTGTGACTGGGGATGTGTGTGACTGTTTGTGTATATGTGTGTGACTGTATGTGTATATGTGTGATTGTTTGTGTATATGTGTGTGACTGTTTGTGTATATGTGTGACTGTTTGTGTATGTGTGTGTGACTGTTTGTGTATATGTGTGTGACTGTTTGTGTATATGTGTGACTGTTTGTGTATGTGAGTGTGACTGTTTGTATATGTGTGTGTGACTGTTTGTGTATGTGTGTGACTGTGTACATGTGTGTGACTGTTTTTGTATGTGTGTGACTGTTTGTGTATGTGTGTGAATGCTGGTGCATGTGTGCTCGACTGTTTATGTATGTGTGTGTGACTGTGTGTAAGTGTGACTGTTTGTGTATATGTGTGTGACTTTGTGTGTGACTGTTTGTGTATATGTGTGACTTTTTGTGTATGTGTGTGTAACTGTTTCTGTATGAGTGTGTGACTGTTTGTGTATGTGTGTGACTGTTTGTGTAGGTGTGTGTGACTGTTTGTGTATATGTGTATGATTGTGTATATGTGCGACTGTTTGTGTATATATGCCTAACTGTGTATGCGTGTGTGACTGTTGTTGAATATGTGTGACTGTTTGTCTATATACGTGTGACTGTTTGTGTGTGTGTGACTGTTTGTGTATATGTGTGACTGAATGAGTATTTGTGTGGCTGTTTGTGTATGTATGTGTGACTGTGTGTGTTTGTGTGTGTGACTGTTTGTATATTTGTGTGTGGCTGTGTGTACATCTGGGTGCGACTGTGTATGTGTGTGTGGCTGTGTATGTGTGTGATATTTGTGTTTATGTGTGTGACTGTTTGTGTATATGTGTGTGACTGTTTGTGTATATCTGTGACTTTTTGTGTATGCGTGTGTGACTGTTTGTGTAGGTGTGTGTGACTGTTTGTGTATGTGTGTGACCATGTATATGTGTGTGACTGTTTGTATATGTGTGTGACTATTTGTGTATGTCTGTGTGACTGTTTGTGTATGTGTGTGTGACTATTTGTATATGTGTGTGTGACTGTGTAAGTGTGTGACTTTGTGTATATGTGTGTCTGTTTGTATATGTGTGTGTGACTGTTTGTGTATATATGTGTGCCTGTTTGTGTATGTGTGTGAGACTGTTTGTGAATATGTGTGACTGTTTGTGTATATACGTGTGACTGTTTGTGAATATGTGTGTGACTGTTTGGGTATGTGTGCGTGTGACTGTTTGTGTATATGTGTGTGACTGTGTATATGTGTGTGACTGTTTGTGTTTGTGTGTGATTGTGTATGTGTGTGTGAATGTTTGTGTATGTGTGTGTGACTGTTTGTGTATATGTGTGTGACTGTGTATGTGTGTGTCTGTTTGTGTGTTGCAGTGTGTGCATGTGTGTGTGACTGTATGTGTGTGTGACGGTTTGTATATATGTGTGTGGCAGTGTATGCATGTGTGTGTGACTGTGTATGTGTGTGAGGCTGTGTATATGTGTGTAACTGTGTATGTGTGTGACTGTTTGTGAATATGTGTGTGACTGTGGAATGTGTGACTGTGTATATGTGTGTGACTGTATGTGTATATGTGTGTGACTGTTTGGGTATGTGTGCGTGTGACTGTGTATATGTGTGTGACTGTGTATGTGTGTGTGACGTTTTGTGTATGTGTGTGTGACTGTTTATGTATATGTGTGTGACTGTTTGCCTATGTGTTTGTGACAGTTTGTTTATACGTGTGACTGCTTGTGTATGTGTGCTCGACTGTTTGTCTATGTGTGTGTGACTGTTTGTCTATGTGTCCGACTGTGTACATGTGTGTGACAGTTTTTCTAGATGTGTGTGAATGTTTGTGTATGTGTGCTCGACTGTTTTGTATGTGCGTGTGACTGTGTGTTTGTGTGACTGTTTGTGTATACACGTGTGACTGTGTATGTGTGTGACTTTTTGTGTATGTGTGTGTGACTGTTTGTGTATGTGTGTGTGACTGTTTGTGTATGTGTGTGACTGTGTACATGTGTGTGACTGTTTTTGTATGTGTGTGACTGTTTGTGTATGTGTGTGAATGCTGGTACATGTGTGCTCGACTGTTTATGTATGTGTGTGTGACTGTGTGTAAGTGTGACTGTTTGTGTATATGTGTGTGACTTTGTGTGTGACTGTTTGTGTATATGTGTGTCTTTATGTGTATGTGTGTGTAACTGTTTCTGTATGTGTGTGTGACTGTTTGTGTATGTGTGTGACTGTTTGTGTAGGTGTGTGTGACTGTTTGTGTATATGTGTATGATTGTGTATATGTGCGACTGTTTGTGTATATATGTCTAACTGTGTATGCGTGTGTGACTGTTGGTGAATATGTGTGACTGTTTGTCTATATACGTGTGACTGTTTGTGTGTGTGTGACTGTTTGTGTATATGTGTGACTGAATGAGTATTTGTGTGGCTGTTTGTGTATGTGTGTGTGACTGTGTGTGTTTGTGTGTGTGACTGTTTGTATATTTGTGTGTGGCTGTGTGTACATCTGGGTGCGACTGTGTATGTGTGTGTGGCTGTGTATGTGTGTGATATTTGTGTTTATGTGTGTGACTGTTTGTGTATATGTGTGTGACTGTTTGTGTATATCTGTGACTTTTTGTGTATGCGTGTGTGACTGTTTATGTAGGTGTGTGTGACTGTTTGTGTATGTGTGTGACCATGTATATGTGTGTGACTGTTTGTATATGTGTGTGACTATTTGTGTATGTCTGTGTGACTGTTTGTGTATGTGTGTGTGACTATTTGTATATGTGTGTGTGACTGTGTAAGTGTGTGACTTTGTGTATATGTGTGTCTGTTTGTATATGTGTGTGTGACTGTTTGTGTATATATGTGTGCCTGTTTGTGTATGTGTGTGAGACTGTTTGTGAATATGTGTGACTGTTTGTGTATATACGTGTGACTGTTTGTGTATGTGTGTGACTGTTTGTGTATGTGTGTGTCTGTTTGAGTATTTGTGTGGCTAATTGTGTATGTGTGTGTGACTGTGTGTGTATGTGTGTGTGACTGTTTGTGTATGTGTGTGACTGTTTGTGAATATGTGTGTGACTGTTTGGGTATGTGTGCGTGTGACTGTTTGTGTATATGTGTGTGACTGTGTATATGTGTGTGACTGTTTGTGTTTGTGTGTGATTGTGTATGTGTGTGTGACTGTTTGTGAATGAGTGTGACTGTTTGTGTATCTGTGTGTGAATGTTTGTGTATGTGTGTGTGACTGTTTGTGTATATGTGTGCGACTGTGTATGTGTGTGTCTGTTTGTGTGTTGCTGTGTGTGCATGTGTGTGTGACTGTATGTGTGTGTGACGGTTTGTATATATGTGTGTGGCAGTGTGTGCATGTGTGTGTGACTGTGTATGTGTGTGAGGCTGTGTATGTGTGTGTAACTGTGTATGTGTGTGACTGTTTGTGAATATGTGTGTGACTGTGGAATGTGTGACTGTGTATATGTGTGTGACTGTATGTGTATATGTGTGTGACTGTTTGGGTATGTGTGCGTGTGACTGTGTATATGTGTGTGACTGTGTATGTGTGTGTGACTTTTTGTGTATGTGTGTGTGACTGTTTATGTATATGTGTGTGACTGTTTGCCTATGTGTTTGTGACAGTTTGTTTATATGTGTGACTGCTTGTGTATGTGTGCTCGACTGTTTGTCTATGTGTGTGTGACTGTTTGTCTATGTGTCCGACTGTGTACATGTGTGTGACAGTTTTTCTAGATGTGTGTGAATGTTTGTGTATGTGTGCTCGACTGTTTTGTATGTGCGTGTGACTGTGTGTTTGTGTGACTGTTTGTGTATACACGTGTGACTGTGTATGTGTGTGACTTTTTGTGTATGTGTGTGTGACTGTTTGTGTATGTGTGTGTGACTGTTTGTGTAGGTGTGTGTAACTGTTTGTGTATGTGTGTGACCATGTACATGTGTGTGACTGTTTGTATATGTGTGTGACTATTTGTGTATGTGTGTGTGACTGTTTGTGTATGTGTGTGCGACTGTTTGTGTATGTGTGTGTGACTGTGTGTTTGTGTGAATGTTTGTGTACATGTGTGTGACTGTGTTTGTGTGTGACTGTTTGTGTTTGTGTGTGACTGTTTGTGTATATGTGTGACTGTTTGTGTATGCGTGTTTAACTGTTTCTGTATGTGTGTGTGACTGTTTGTGTATGTGTGTGACTGTTTGTGTATATGTGTGTCTGTTTGTGTATATGTGTATGATTGTGTATATGTGTGACAGTTTGTCTGCATATATCTGACTGTTTGTTCATGTGTGTGACTGTTTGTGTATGTGTGTGTGACTGTGCATATGTGTGACTGTTTGTGTATGTGTGTGTGAGACTGTTTGTGTATGTGTGTGACTGTGTGTTTATATGTGTGTGATTGTGTATATGTGTGACTGTGTAGGTGTATGTGACTGTTTGTGTATATATGTCTGACTGTTTGTGTATGTGTGCGACTGTTTATGTATTTGTGTGTGACTTTTTGTGTATGTGTGTGACTGTGTACATGTGTGACTGTTTGTGTGTGACTGTATGTGTATATGTATGTGACTGTGTATATGTGTTTAACTGTTTGTGACTGTTTGTGAATATGTGTGACTGTTTGTGTATATGTGTGTGACTGTTTGTGTGTGTGTAACTGTTTGTGTATATGTGCATGACTGTTTGTGTATGTGTGTGTGACTGTTTGTATATGTGTGTGTGACTGTTTGTGTAAGTGTGTGACTTTGTGTGTATGTGTGTCTGTTTGTATATGTGTGTGTGACTGTTTGTGTATATATGTGTGACTGTTTGTGTACGTGTGTGTGACTGTTTGTGAATATGTGTGACTGTTTGTGTATATATGTGTGACTGTTTGTGTATGTGTGTGACTGTTTGTGTATATGTGTGACTGTTTGAGTATGTTTGTGTGACTCTTTGTGTATATGTGTGTGACTGTTTGTGTATGTTTGTGTGACTGCTTGAGTATTTGTGTGGCTGTTTGTGGATGTGTGTGTGACTATGTGCGTATGTGTGTGTGACTGTTTGTATATATGTGTGTGGCTGTGTTTGTGTGACTGTTTGTGTACATGTGTGTGACTGTGTTTGTGTGTGACTGTTTGTGTATGTGTGTGACTGTTTGTGTATATGTGTGACTTTTTGTGTATGCGTGTTTAACTGCTTCTGTATGTATGTGTGACTGTTTGTGTATGTGTGTGACTGTTTGTGTATAAGTGTGACTGTTTGTGTATATATGTATGATTGTGTATATGTGTGACTGTTTGTGTATATATGTCTAACTGTTTGTGTATGTGTGTGTTACTGTTTGTGCATATGTGTGACTGTGTATATGAGTGTGTCTGTTTGTGTATGTGGGTGTTATTGTTTGTGTGTATATGTGACTGTTTGTGTACATGTGTGTGATTGTTTGTGTACGTGTGTGTGGATGTTTGTGTGTGCGACTGTTTGTGTGTATGTGTGACTGTTTGTGTATGTCTGTGACTATTTGTGTATATGTGTGTGACTGTATGAGTATGTGTGTGTGACTGTGAATATAAGTGTGACTGTTTGAGTATGTGTGTGTGACTGTTTGTGTATGTGTGTGTGAGTGTTTGTGTATATGTGTGTGACTGTTTGGGTATATGTGTGTGTGACTGTTTGTGTATATGTGTGTTACTATTTGTGTATGTGTGTGACTGTGTCTGTGTGTGTGACTGTGTATGCGTGTGTGACTGTGTTTGTTTATATGTGTGACTGTGTATATATGTGACTGTATATTTGTGTGTGTGCGTCACTGATTGTGTATATTTGTGTGACTGTGTATGTATGTGTGTGACTGTTTGTGTATGTGTGTGACTGTTTGTGTATGTGTGGATGACTGTGTATGTGTATGATGTTTGTGTTTATGTGTGTGACTGTTTGTGTATGTGTGTGACTATTTGTGTATGTATGTGACTGTTTGTGTCTGTGTGTGACTATTTGTGTATGTGTGTGACTGTTTGTGTATGTGTGTGACTATTTGTGTATGTGTGTGACTGTTTGTGAATATGTGTGTGACTGGGTATGTATGCATGTGACTGTTTGTGTATATGTGTGTGACTGTTTCTTTATATGTGTGTGACTATTTGTGTATGTGTGTGACTGTTTGTGTCTGTGTGTGTGACTGTTTATATGTGTGATTGTGTATATGTGTGACTGATTGTGTGTGACTGATTGGGTATATGTGTGTGACTGTGTATGTGTGTGTGATTGTTCATGATTCTCTGTGTGACTGTTTGTGTATGTGTGTGACTGCTTGTGTACGTGTGTGACTGTGTATATGTGTGTGACTGTTTGTGTATATGTGTGTGACTGTATGCGTGTATGACTGTTTGTGTATGTGTGTGACTGTTGGTGTATATGTGTGACTGTTTGTGTATGTGTGTGACTGGGGATGTGTGTGACTGTTTGTGTATATCTGTGTGACTGGGGATGTGTGTGACTGTTTGTGTATATGTGTGTGACTGTATGTGTATATGTGTGACTGTTTGTGTATATGTGTATGAGTGTGTATATGTGTATGAGTGTGTATATATGTGTGACTGTTTGTGTATATATGTCTAACTGTTTGTGTATGTGTGTGTTACTGTTTGTGCATTTGTGTGACTGTTTGTATATGTGTGTGTGTCTGTTTGTGTATATGTGTGTGACTGTTTGTGTATGTTTGTGTGACTGCTTGAGTATTTGTCTGGCTGTTTGTGGTTGTGTATTGACTATGTGTGTATGTGTGTGACTGTTTGTTTATATGTGTGTGGCTGTGTGTTTGTGTGACTGTTTGTGTACATGTGTGTGACTGTGTTTGTGTGTGACTGTTTGTGTATGTGTGTGACTGTTTGTGTATATGTGTGACTTTTTGTGAATGCGTGTTTAACTGCCTCTGTATGTGTGTGTGACTGTGTATATGTGTGACTGTTTGTGTATAAGTGTGACTGTTTGTGTATATGTGTATGATTGTGTATATGTGTGACTGTTTGTGTATATATGTCTAACTGTTTGTGTATGTGTGTGTTACTGTTTGTGCATATGTGTGACTGTGATATGAGTGTGTCTGTTTGTGTATGTGAGTGTGATTGTTTGTGTATATGTGTGACTGTTTGTGTACATGTGTGTGATTGTTTGTGTATGTGTATGTGGCTGTTTGTATGTGCGACCGTTTGTGTGTATGTGTGACTGTGTATGTCTGTGACTGTGTATATGTGTGTGACTGTATGTGTATGTGTGTGTGACTGTTTGTGTATGTGTGTGACTGTTTGTTTATGTGTGTGTGACTGTGTATGTGTGTGACTGTTTGTGTTTATGTGTGTGACTGTGTACATGTGTGACTGTTTGTGTGTGACTGTATGTGTATATGTATGTGACTGTGTATATGTGTTTAACTGTTTGTGACTGTTTGTGAATATGTGTGACTGTTTGTGTATATGTGTGTGACTGTTTGTGTGTGTGTAACTGTTTGTGTATATGTGCATGACTGTTTGTGTATGTGTGTGTGACTGTTTGTATATGTGTGTGTGACTGTTTGTGTAAGTGTGTGACTTTGTGTGTATGTGTGTCTGTTTGTATATGTGTGTGTGACTGTTTGTGTATATATGTGTGACTGTTTGTGTACGTGTGTGTGACTGTTTGTGAATATGTGTGACTGTTTGTGTATATATGTGTGACTGTTTGTGTATGTGTGTGACTGTTTGTGTATATGTGTGACTGTTTGAGTATGTTTGTGTGACTCTTTGTGTATATGTGTGTGACTGTTTGTGTATGTTTGTGTGACTGCTTGAGTATTTGTGTGGCTGTTTGTGGATGTGTGTGTGACTATGTGCGTATGTGTGTGTGACTGTTTGTATATATGTGTGTGGCTGTGTTTGTGTGACTGTTTGTGTACATGTGTGTGACTGTGTTTGTGTGTGACTGTTTGTGTATGTGTGTGACTGTTTGTGTATATGTGTGACTTTTTGTGTATGCGTGTTTAACTGCTTCTGTATGTATGTGTGACTGTTTGTGTATGTGTGTGACTGTTTGTGTATAAGTGTGACTGTTTGTGTATATATGTATGATTGTGTATATGTGTGACTGTTTGTGTATATATGTCTAACTGTTTGTGTATGTGTGTGTTACTGTTTGTGCATATGTGTGACTGTGTATATGAGTGTGTCTGTTTGTGTATGTGGGTGTTATTGTTTGTGTGTATATGTGACTGTTTGTGTACATGTGTGTGATTGTTTGTGTACGTGTGTGTGGATGTTTGTGTGTGCGACTGTTTGTGTGTATGTGTGACTGTTTGTGTATGTCTGTGACTATTTGTGTATATGTGTGTGATTGTATGAGTATGTGTGTGTGACTGTGAATATAAGTGTGACTGTTTGTGTATGTGTGTGTGACTGTTTGTGTATGTGTGTGTGAGTGTTTGTGTATATGTGTGTGACTGTTTGGGTATATGTGTGTGTGACTGTTTGTGTATATGTGTGTTACTATTTGTGTATGTGTGTGACTGTGTCTGTGTGTGTGACTGTGTATGCGTGTGTGACTGTGTTTGTTTATATGTGTGACTGTGTATATATGTGACTGTATATTTGTGTGTGTGCGTCACTGATTGTGTATAATTGTGTGACTGTGTATGTATGTGTGTGACTGTTTGTGTATGTGTGTGACTGTTTGTGTATGTGTGGATGACTGTGTATGTGTATGATGTTTGTGTTTATGTGTGTGACTGTTTGTGTATGTGTGTGACTATTTGTGTATGTATGTGACTGTTTGTGTCTGTGTGTGACTATTTGTGTATGTGTGTGACTGTTTGTGTATGTGTGTGACTATTTGTGTATGTGTGTGACTGTTTGTGAATATGTGTGTGACTGGGTATGTATGCATGTGACTGTTTGTGTATATGTGTGTGACTGTTTCTTTATATGTGTGTGACTATTTGTGTATGTGTGTGACTGTTTGTGTCTGTGTGTGTGACTGTTTATATGTGTGATTGTGTATATGTGTGACTGATTGTGTGTGACTGATTGGGTATATGTGTGTGACTGTGTATGTGTGTGTGACTGTTCATGATTCTCTGTGTGACTGTTTGTGTATGTGTGTGACTGCTTGTGTACGTGTGTGACTGTGTATATGTGTGTGACTGTTTGTGTATATGTGTGTGACTGTATGCGTGTATGACTGTTTGTGTATGTGTGTGACTGTTGGTGTATATGTGTGACTGTTTGTGTATGTGTGTGACTGGGGATGTGTGTGACTGTTTGTGTATATCTGTGTGACTGGGGATGTGTGTGACTGTTTGTGTATATGTGTGTGACTGTATGTGTATATGTGTGTGACTGTATGTGTATATGTGTGACTGTTTGTGTATATGTGTATGAGTGTGTATATGTGTATGAGTGTGTATATATGTGTGACTGTTTGTGTATATATGTCTAACTGTTTGTGTATGTGTGTGTTACTGTTTGTGCATTTGTGTGACTGTTTGTGTATGTGTGTGTGTCTGTTTGTGTATATGTGTGTGACTGTTTGTGTATGTTTGTGTGACTGCTTGAGTATTTGTCTGGCTGTTTGTGGTTGTGTGTTGACTATGTGTGTATGTGTGTGTGACTGTTTGTTTATATGTGTGTGGCTGTGTGTTTGTGTGACTGTTTGTGTACATGTGTGTGACTGTGTTTGTGTGTGACTGTTTGTGTATGTGTGTGACTGTTTGTGTATATGTGTGACTTTTTGTGAATGCGTGTTTAACTGCCTCTGTATGTGTGTGTGACTGTGTATATGTGTGACTGTTTGTGTATAAGTGTGACTGTTTGTGTATATGTGTATGATTGTGTATATGTGTGACTGTTTGTGTATATATGTCTAACTGTTTGTGTATGTGTGTGTTACTGTTTGTGCATATGTGTGACTGTGATATGAGTGTGTCTGTTTGTGTATGTGAGTGTGATTGTTTGTGTATATGTGTGACTGTTTGTGTACATGTGTGTGATTGTTTGTGTATGTGTATGTGGCTGTTTGTATGTGCGATCGTTTGTGTGTATGTGTGACTGTGTATGTCTGTGACTGTGTATATGTGTGTGACTGTATGTGTATGTGTGTGTGACTGTTTGTGTATGTGTGTGACTGTTTGTTTATGTGTGTGTGACTGTGTATGTGTGTGACTGTTTGTGTTTATGTGTGTGACTGTGTACGTGTGTTTAACTGTTTGTGACTGTTTGTGAATATGTGTGACTGTTTGTGTATATGTGTGTGACTGTTTGTGTGTGTGTAACTGTTTGTGTATATGTGCATGACTGTTTGTATATGTATGTGTGTGTGACTGTTTGTATATGTGTGTGTGACTGTTTCTGTAAGTGTGTGACTTTGTGTGTATGTGTGTCTGTTTGTATATGTGTGTGTGACTGTTTGTGTATATATGTGTGACTGTTTGTGTACGTGTGTGTGACTGTTTGTGAATATGTGTGACTGTTTGTGTATATATGTGTGACTGTTTGAGTATGTTTGTGTGACTCTTTGTGTATATGTGTGTGACTGTTTGTGTATGTTTGTGTGACTGCTTGAGTATTTGTGTGGCTGTTTGTGGATGTGTGTGTGACTATGTGCGTATGTGTGTGTGACTGTTTGTATATATGTGTGTGGCTGTGTGTTTGTGTGACTGTTTGTGTACATGTGTGTGACTGTGTTTGTGTGTGACTGTTTGTGTATGTGTGTGACTGTTTGTGTATATGTGTGACTTTTTGTGTATGCGTGTTTAACTGCTTCTGTATGTATGTGTGACTGTTTGTGTATGTGTGTGACTGTTTGTGTATAAGTGTGACTGTTTGTGTATATATGTATGATTGTGTATATGTGTGACTGTTTGTGTATATATGTCTAACTGTTTGTGTATGTGTGTGTTACTGTTTGTGCATATGTGTGACTGTGTATATGAGTGTGTCTGTTTGTGTATGTGGGTGTTATTGTTTGTGTGTATATGTGACTGTTTGTGTACATGTGTGTGATTGTTTGTGTACGTGTGTGTGGATGTTTGTGTGTGCGACTGTTTGTGTGTATGTGTGACTGTTTGTGTATGTCTGTGACTATTTGTGTATATGTGTGTGACTGTATGAGTATGTGTGTGTGACTGTGAATATAAGTGTGACTGTTTGTGTATGTGTGTGTGACTGTTTGTGTATGTGTGTGTGAGTGTTTGTGTATATGTGTGTGACTGTTTGGGTATATGTGTGTGTGACTGTTTGTGTATATGTGTGTTACTATTTGTGTATGTGTGTGACTGTGTCTGTGTGTGTGACTGTGTATGCGTGTGTGACTGTGTTTGTTTATATGTGTGACTGTGTATATATGTGACTGTATATTTGTGTGTGTGCGTCACTGATTGTGTATATTTGTGTGACTGTGTATGTATGTGTGTGACTGTTTGTGTATGTGTGTGACTGTTTGTGTATGTGTGGATGACTGTGTATGTGTATGATGTTTGTGTTTATGTGTGTGACTGTTTGTGTATGTGTGTGACTATTTGTGTATGTATGTGACTGTTTGTGTCTGTGTGTGACTATTTGTGTATGTGTGTGACTGTTTGTGTATGTGTGTGACTATTTGTGTATGTGTGTGACTGTTTGTGAATATGTGTGTGACTGGGTATGTATGCATGTGACTGTTTGTGTATATGTGTGTGACTGTTTCTTTATATGTGTGTGACGATTTGTGTATGTGTGTGACTGTTTGTGTCTGTGTGTGTGACTGTTTATATGTGTGATTGTGTATATGTGTGACTGATTGTGTGTGACTGATTGGGTATATGTGTGTGACTGTGTATGTGTGTGTGACTGTTCATGATTCTCTGTGTGACTGTTTGTGTATGTGTGTGACTGCTTGTGTACGTGTGTGACTGTGTATATGTGTGTGACTGTTTGTGTATATGTGTGTGACTGTATGCGTGTATGACTGTTTGTGTATGTGTGTGACTGTTGGTGTATATGTGTGACTGTTTGTGTATGTGTGTGACTGGGGATGTGTGTGACTGTTTGTGTATATCTGTGTGACTGGGGATGTGTGTGACTGTTTGTGTATATGTGTGTGACTGTATGTGTATATGTGTGACTGTTTGTGTATATGTGTATGAGTGTGTATATGTGTATGAGTGTGTATATATGTGTGACTGTTTGTGTATATATGTCTAACTGTTTGTGTATGTGTGTGTTACTGTTTGTGCATTTGTGTGACTGTTTGTGTATGTGTGTGTGTCTGTTTGTGTATATGTGTGTGACTGTTTGTGTATGTTTGTGTGACTGCTTGAGTATTTGTCTGGCTGTTTGTGGTTGTGTGTTGACTATGTGTGTATGTGTGTGTGACTGTTTGTTTATATGTGTGTGGCTGTGTGTTTGTGTGACTGTTTGTGTACATGTGTGTGACTGTGTTTGTGTGTGACTGTTTGTGTATGTGTGTGACTGTTTGTGTATATGTGTGACTTTTTGTGAATGCGTGTTTAACTGCCTCTGTATGTGTGTGTGACTGTGTATATGTGTGACTGTTTGTGTATAAGTGTGACTGTTTGTGTATATGTGTATGATTGTGTATATGTGTGACTGTTTGTGTATATATGTCTAACTGTTTGTGTATGTGTGTGTTACTGTTTGTGCATATGTGTGACTGTGATATGAGTGTGTCTGTTTGTGTATGTGAGTGTGATTGTTTGTGTATATGTGTGACTGTTTGTGTACATGTGTGTGATTGTTTGTGTATGTGTATGTGGCTGTTTGTATGTGCGACCGTTTGTGTGTATGTGTGACTGTGTATGTCTGTGACTGTGTATATGTGTGTGACTGTATGTGTATGTGTGTGTGACTGTTTGTGTATGTGTGTGACTGTTTGTTTATGTGTGTGTGACTGTGTATGTGTGTGATGTTTGTGTTTATGTGTGTGACTGTGTATGTGTGTGACTGTATATGTGTGTGACTGTTTGTGTATATGTGTGTGACTGTATGTGTATGTATGTGTGACTGTTTGTGTATGTGTGTGACTGTTTGTGTATATCTGTGTGACTGTGTGTGTGATGTTTGTGTTTATGTGTGTGACTGTTTGTGTATGTGTGTGACTGTGTATATGTGTGTGACTGTTTGTGTATGTGTGTGACTATTTGTGTATGTGTGTGACTGTTTGTGAATATGTGTGTGATTGGGTATATGTGTGACTGCTGGTGTATGTGTGTGACTGTTTCTTTATATGTGTGAGACTATTTGTGTATGTGTGTGACTATTTGTGTGTGTGATTGTGTATATGTGTGACTGATTGTGTGTGACTGATTGTGTATATGTGTGTGACTGTGTATGTGTGTGTGACTGTTTATGATTCTGTGTGTGACTGTTTGTGTATGTGTGTGACTGCTTGTGTACGTGTGTTACTGGGTATATGCGTGTGACTGTATGCGTATGTGACTGTTTGTGTATGTGTGTGTATGTGTGTGTGACTGTTTGTGTATGTGTGTGACTGGGGATGTGTGTGACTGTTTGTGTATATGTGTGATTGTTTGTGTATGTGTGTGTGACTGTGTGTGTGTGTGTGTGACTGTTTGTGTATGTGTGTGACTGTTTGTGAATATGTGTGTGACTGTTTGGGTATGTGTGCGTGTGACTGTTTGTGTATATGTGTGTGACTGTGTATATGTGTGTGACTGTTTGTGTTTGTGTGTGATTGTGTATGTGTGTGTGACTGTTTGTGAATGAGTGTGACTGTTTGTGTATCTGTGTGTGACTGTGTATAGGTGTGTGAATGTTTGTGTATGTGTGTGTGACTGTTTGTGTATATGTGTGTGACTGTGTATGTGTGTGTCTGTATGTGTGTTGCTGTGTGTGCATGTGTGTGTGACTGTATGTGTGTGTGACGGTTTGTATATATGTGTGTGGCAGTGTGTGCATGTGTGTGTGACTGTGTATGTGTGTGAGGCTGTGTATGTGTGTGTAACTGTGTATGTGTGTGACTGTTTGTGAATATGTGTGTGACTGTGGAATGTGTGACTGTGTATATGTGTGTGACTGTATGTGTATATGTGTGTGACTGGGTATGTGTGCGTGTGACTGTGTATATGTGTGTGACTGTGTATATGTGTGTGACTGTGTATGTGTGTGTGACTTTTTGTGTATGTGTGTGTGACTGTTTATGTATATGTGTGTGACTGTTTGCCTATGTGTTTGTGACAGTTTGTTTATATGTGTGACTGCTTGTGTATGTGTGCTCGACTGTTTGTCTATGTGTGTGTGACTGTTTGTCTATGTGTCCGACTGTGTACATGTGTGTGACAGTTTTTCTAGATGTGTGTGAATGTTTGTGTATGTGTGCTCGACTGTTTTGTATGTGTGTGTGACTGTGTGTTTGTGTGACTGTTTGTGTATACACGTGTGACTGTGTATGTGTGTGACTTTTTGTGTATGTGTGTGTGACTGTTTGTGTAGGTGTGTGTAACTGTTTGTGTATGTGTGTGACCATGTACATGTGTGTGACTGTTTGTATATGTGTGTGACTATTTGTGTATGTGTGTGTGAGACTGTTTGTGTATGTGTGTGCGACTGTTTGTGTATGTGTGTGTGACTGTGTGTTTGTGTGAATGTTTGTGTACATGTGTGTGACTGTGTTTGTGTGTGACTGTTTGTGTATGTGTGTGACTGTTTGTGTATATGTGTGACTGTTTGTGTATGCGTGTTTAACTGTTTCTGTATGTGTGTGTGACTGTTTGTGTATGTGTGTGACTGTTTGTGTATATGTGTGTCTGTTTGTGTATATGTGTATGATTGTGTAGATGTGTGACAGTTTGTGTGCATATATCTGACTGTTTGTTCATGTGTGTGACTGTTTGTGTATGTGTGTGTGACTGTGCATATGTGTGACTGTTTGTGTATGTGTGTGTGAGACTGTTTGTGTATGTGTGTGACTGTTTGTTTATATGTGTGTGATTGTGTATATGTGTGACTGTGTAGGTGTATGTGACTGTTTGTGTATATATGTCTGACTGTTTGTGTATGTGTGCGACTGTTTATGTATTTGTGTGTGACTGTTTGTGTATGTGTGTGACTGTGTACATGTGTGACTGTTTGTGTGTGACTGTATGTGTATATGTATGTGACTGTGTATATGTGTTTAACTGTTTGTGACTGTTTGTGAATATGTGTGACTGTTTGTGTATATGTGCATGACTGTTTGTGTATGTGTGTGTGACAGTTTGTATATGTGTGTGTGGCTGTTTGTGTAAGTGTGTGACTTTGTGTGTATGTGTGTCTGTTTGTATATGTGTGTGTGACTGTCTGTGTATATATGTGTGACTGTTTGTGTACGTGTGTGTGACTGTTTGTGAATATGTGTGACTGTTTGTGTATATATGTGTGACTGTTTGTGTATGTGTGTGACTGTTTGTGTATATGTGTGACTGTTTGAGTATGTTTGTGTGACTATTTGTGTATATGTGTGTGACTGTTTGTGTATGTTTGTGTGACTGCTTGAGTATTTGTGTGGCTGTTTGTGGATGTGTGTGTGACTATGTGCGTATGTGTGTGTGACTGTTTGTATATATGTGTGTGGCTGTGTGTTTGTGTGACTGTTTGTGTACATGTGTGTGACTGTGTTTGTGTGTGACTGTTTGTGTATAAGTGTGACTGTTTGTGTATATGTGTATGATTGTGTATATGTGTGACTGTTTGTGTATATATGTCTAACTGTTTGTGTATGTGTGTGTTACTGTTTGTGCATATGTGTGACTGTGTATATGAGTGTGTCTGTTTGTGTATGTGGGTGTTATTGTTTGTGTGTATATGTGACTGTTTGTGTACATGTGTGTGATTGTTTGTGTATGTGTGTGGATGTTTGTGTGTGCGACTGTTTGTGTGTATGTGTGACTGTTTGTGTATGTCTGTGACTATTTGTGTATATGTGTGTGACTGTATGAGTATGTGTGTGTGACTGTGTATATAAGTGTGACTGTTTGAGTATGTGTGTGTGACTGTTTGTGTATGTGTGTGTGAGTGTTTGTGTATATGTGTGTGACTGTTTGGGTATATGTGTGTGTGACTGTTTGTGTATATGTGTGTTACTATTTGTGTATGTGTGTGACTGTGTCTGTGTGTGTGTGAGTGTGTATGCGTGTGTGACTGTGTTTGTTTATATGTGTGACTGTGTATATGTGTGACTGTATATTTGTGTGTGCGCGTCACTGATTGTGTATATTTGTGTGACTGTGTATGTATGTGTGTGACTGTTTGTGTATGTGTGTGACTGTTTGTGTATGTGTGGATGACTGTGTATGTGTGTGATGTTTGTGTTTATGTGTGTGACTGTTTGTGTATGTGTGTGACTATTTGTGTATGTGTGTGACTGTTTGTGTCTGTGTGTGACTATTTGTGTATGTGTGTGACTGTTTGTGTATGTGTGTGACTATTTGTGTATGTGTGTGACTGTTTGTGAATATGTGTGTGACTGGGTATGTATGCATGTGACTGTTTGTGTATATGTGTGTGACTGTTTCTTTATATGTGTGTGACTATTTGTGTATGTGTGTGACTGTTTGTGTCTGTGTGTGTGACTGTTTATATATGTGATTGTGTATATGTGTGACTGATTGTGTGTGACTGATTGGGTATATGTGTGTGACTGTGTATGTGTGTGTGACTGTTTATGATTCTCTGTGTGACTGTTTGTGTATGTGTGTGACTGCTTGTGTACGTGTGTGACTGTGTATATGTGTGTGACTGTTTGTGTATATGTGTGTGACTGTATGCGTGTGTGACTGTTTGTGTATGTGTGTGACTGTTGGTGTATATGTGTGACTGTTTGTGTATGTGTGTGACTGGGAATGTGTGTGACTGTTTGTGTATATCTGTGTGACTGGGGATGTGTGTGACTGTTTGTGTATATGTGTGTGACTGTATGTGTATATGTGTGACTGTTTGTGTATATGTGTATGAGTGTGTATATGTGTATGAGTGTGTATATGTGCGACTGTTTGTGTATATATGTCTAACTGTTTGTGTATGCGTGTGTGACTGTTGGTGAATATGTGTGACTGTTTGTCTATATACGTGTGACTGTTTGTGTGTGTGTGACTGTTTGTGTATATGTGTGACTGAATGAGTATTTGTTTGGCTGTTTGTGTATGTGTGTGTGACTGTGTGTGTTTGTGTGTGTGACTGTTTGTATATTTGTGTGTGGCTGTGTGTACATCTGGGTGCGACTGTGTATGTGTGTGTGGCTGTGTATGTGTGTGATATTTGTGTTTATGTGTGTGACTGTTTGTGTATATGTGTGTGACTGTTTGTGTATATCTGTGACTTTTTGTGTATGCGTGTGTGACTGTTTGTGTAGGTGTGTGTGACTGTTTGTGTATGTGTGTGACCATGTATATGTGTGTGACTGTTTGTATATGTGTGTGACTATTTGTGTATGTCTGTGTGACTGTTTGTGTATGTGTGTGTGACTATTTGTATATGTGTGTGTGACTGTGTAAGTGTGTGACTTTGTGTATATGTGTGTCTGTTTGTATATGTGTGTGTGCCTGTTTGTGTATGTGTGTGAGACTGTTTGTGAATATGTGTGGATGACTGTGTATGTGTGTGATGTTTGTGTTTATGTGTGTGACTGTTTGTGTATGTGTGTGACTATTTGTGTATGTGTGTGACTGTTTGTGGCTGTGTGTGACTATTTGTGTATGTGTGTGACTGTTTGTGTATGTGTGTGTGACTATTTGTATATGTGTGTGTGAGTGTGTAAGTGTGTGACTTTGTGTATATGTGTGTCTGTTTGTATATGTGTGTGTGACTGTTTGTGTATATATGTGTGCCTGTTTGTGTATGTGTGTGACTGTTTGTGTATGTGTGTGACTGTTTGTGAATATGTGTGTGACTGGGTATGTATGCATGTGACTGTTTGTGTATATGTGTGTGACTGTTTCTTTATATGTGTGTGACTATTTGTGTATGTGTGTGACTGTTTGTGTATATGTGTGTGACTGTTTGTGTATGTGTGTGTGACTGTTTGTGTATATATGTGTGACTGTTTGTGTATGTGTGTGTGACTGTTTGTGTATGTGTGTGTGACTGTGTATATGTGTGACTGTTTGTGTATATGTGTGTGACTGTGTATATTTGTAACTGTTTGTGTATATGTGTGTGACTGTTTGTGTGTGTGTGACTGTTTGTGTATATGTGCATGACTGTTTGTGTATATGTGTGACTGTTTGTGTATATGTTTGTGACTGTTTGTGTATATGTGTGACTGTTTGTGTACGTGTGTGACTGTTTGTGTATGTGTATGTGTTGTTACAGACCAGGCCAGACCCCCTCAAAACATTGCAAGAGTGTAGCCCAGACCCTAACTTTGTTAGTTGTTTAAACCAGGTGTTTAGTAGATAGTCCTGGAGGGATATCATTGGCCCAACCACTTGGTTTTAAACAAAACAGAATTTTTTTCAAGATTAACGATTGAAACACACACAAAAGAGAACAGAATACAGAATAACTTTAACCGATCTGAAAACCCAACAGATTATCCCAACTTCGTGATGCTGTTCCAAAATACTTTCAGTAATCCCCATAAACACCCCTTTGCAAGAAAAGTTAAAATCCAACACAAGGTCTGACAGGAGTTAGAGAGATGGCAGAGAGATTCAGCGTGGAACACCTTCTTCCATGGAGCTGTTTCTTAGACCACCAGCCTCAAAACTGACTACAGCCCTGAACAGCCCGACCAAACCAGAGAAAAGCTGAGCTTTGAGAACTGGCCGCTCCCCTTTCTTTATATTTAAAAGCTTCCTCATGTGGATCAACTCCAGACATTTCGGAGCCTGTATCTTTTCCACCTCCTGAAGAAAAACCAAGGGCAACCTAACCTTGTTAAAGGAGCAGCATCATCACTGTGTGTGTGTGTTAGTGTCTGTGTGTCTGTGTGTGTGTGTGTGTCTTTGTCTATGTGTCTCTGTGTATGTGTGTGTGTGTGTGTCTCTGCGTATGTGTGTATGTCTGTGTGTGTCTCTGCGTATGTGTGTATGTCTGTGTATGTGTGTCTGTGTGTGTCTCTCTGTTTATGTGTGTGTGTGTCTGTGTGTGTGTGCACCTCTGTGTGTGTGTGTCTGTGTGTGTGTTGTTGGGTATATGTGTGTCTCTATATGTGTGTGTGTCTGTGCCTGTGTGTGTGTCTCTCTCTGTTTATGTTTTTGTGCCTGTGTCTGTGTGTGTCTGTGTATGTGTGTGCGTCTCTGTGTGGGTCTCTCTGTGTATGAATGTCTGTTTATGTGTATTTGTGTGTGTCTATGTATGTATATATTACATATATATGTATGTGTGTACATATATATGCATATGTGTGTGTGTCTGTGTGTATGTATATGTTATATATATATGTATATGTGTGTACATATATGTGCTTGTGTGTGTGTGTCTGTGTGTGAGTCTGGAGGTAAAGTGAGGGCTGGATTGGCTGCAACTGTAGTTTTGACAAGTTCCCTGGTGAGGTGGGGGTCCTGACTGTGTTGCAATTCTGGACAGTAAAGCCCCCATGTAGTTACATTCCCAGATGATGAGGGGGAATCAGCTCCCCCTCTTTACACAAGCTGCCTACACCACAGTTATTCAAAAAGGATCTCTTCCCTCATGGATTCTTTTTTGCAGGCCATTATTTATGGATTAAAAAGAGCCCATTTGACCAGGCTTTCTTGATCTAATGAATGCAAATGAGTTTATTAGCTACTAAAACATACCAAACGACAATAAAATGCAAGCCACGTACACATTAAAAATGAGAGGTGAGCCCACAGAGAAACTAAATAAATAAATCAATGTCTTTGGCTAATCCATGAGGACAGATGGGGAAACACGCAGCCATTAAGGCAAGTGATACCGGTAGCACTGACTTTAGTAGTTGAGTAGTTGGAGGTTCACGATTCTGCAGTTAGCTGAAAGGGTTTGTCCAATTTCCTTCAACACTGACTTTGCTGATGACTTGTTTTCAGCAATTAGACTTTATTCCTTTTTTCCTCAAAGAGGTATCTGGTCAAAATTCTCAACTGCATCCCTTCATAATACACTCTAGCACAGTGCAACCTGAGCTATAAGTCAGCACATGAGCACACTAACACGTCAACTCTCCAGCATTTTCATTAAAAACTGCCTTTCTTTCAACTCCAAACATGTCAGGAGTCTGGGACACAACACTCAGAAGATAATGGTTCATTGTTTAGAATGGTATCTGTTCCTTTGAGAAGCTGCTGTCTGTAGTTCCTTTGACACTCTTCAGATGTAACCTTCTGTGGTCCCTCTCAGAACTCAGTGTAATCCTCACAGGAATTTTAGACAGCTGATGAATTTATATCCTCAAATGTCTTTCAGCTTGTATGGCTCTCTTTTTAAAAAAAAATCTGTTATGCATAAAAGTGCATGTAAAACTCTATCAATAATTCAAAGTTACAGTCCAGTTTCATGACACAGCCTCAGGAAGTTGTCAAGCACTGATGTGGGTAATGGTCAATTGGTCAAGGTGGTTAAATGTTGCAATTTCTCATTAATCATGCCAGAAATCAGCTTCATCAAGATGAAGAAGTGAAGGAGAGGGACTGGAGACAAAGAAAGCAATGGAAATTGTGGGAAAACTTTCTACTGGTTGGAGTCATGTCTGGGACAAAGCAAGATGGTTATGGTTGTTGGAGGTCAGTCATCTCAGCTCCAGGGCATTTCTGCAGGAGTTCCGAAGGGTAATGTCTGCGACCCAGCCACTTCAGCTGCTTCATCAATGACATTTTCTCCATCATAAGGTCAGAGGTGGGGATGCTTGCCAATGATTGCACAATGTTCAGCACCATTCATGATTCTTCACATATTAGAATAGACCATACCTATATTCAATATGGACAATATTCAGGTTTGGGCTGATAAATGACAAGTAACATTAGTGCCAGACAATGATCATCTCTTGTAAGTGAAATTCTAAATATCTTCCTTTTAAATTCATTGGCATTCGCATAGCTGAATCACCCACTATCAACATCCTGGGGGGTTTGCCATTGAAACGAAACAAAACATTACTAACTATATAAATACCATGGCTACGAGAGCAGGTCAGAGGCTAAGGATTCTGTACTGTGTATGACCACAGTATGACTTTATGACTCCCTAAAGCCCATCCACAGTCTACAAGGCATAAGCTGGAATTCTCTGCACTTGCCTGGACTCGTGTGACTCTAACAACACTCATGAAGCTTGACACAATCCTGGTAAAAGCAATGCTCTTGGCCAACACCCCTTCCACCATCTTAAGCACTCAGTGGCAGTGGTGTGGACTGTCTTAGAAATATAGCATTGAAAGGTCAAGGGCACCTACGAGTTGTCTCCAAGTCATGACATGGAACTATATCAGCGATCTGTCCGTGTCGCTAGGTCAAAATCCTCTTTTTTAGTACAGTGGGTGTACCTGCACTGTACCCTGGTGACTATAGTGGCAGCTCACCATCACTCAAAGCAGCTAAGGATCAGAATCAAATGTTGATATTGCCACCAATGGTCGTATCCCATGAACCAATAAAAAGGGCAGAAAATGTAATTACAGCCAAAATCAAATACAATGAAAACTTGGATTAGTCGGATTGTTTCCTCTCTCGTCCTCACAAGAAAGTTCACTGCATTTGAAAAACAATTAGATGACAACCACAAATCATAGATTGTGCTCAACAACTGATTCAACCCGATGATCCCAAGATGATTTACTTCAGGAACAGATTCATCATGTGAGAGAGTTCAACAGTTTAGTCTTTCAGCAACCCCCTGCCCACACCCTGTCATAGCTTTACAATACGCCCAAACAAAACTTCAAGAGGGAATGTTTCCTTGCGCTGAGGCCATGCCACTCTCCTTCCTTGCTTTAGCTGCTGTGAATATTTTTAACTTTCTCTGGCAACCCTCACATGCCTCACCCAATTCTACACCTTCCTTCACCCGCCAACTTTCCAATTCCTTATTTCGACCGCATAACGTTTTCTGTCTCATTTTTAAAAAACTTGCGTGCAAATTTACTCATAATTCATGTTGCGACTGCCAGCTCCTAGATTAGCCCCTCTCTGATGACATTTATATTCCAGCAACAAAACAATAATTTCACTGAGGAACCATCAAGCCACCAGTAACATCACTCACTCTCTGGTTTGTCGGAAGTCACATGACACCAGGTTATAGTCCAACAGGTTTATTTGAAATCACAAGCTTTGGGAGCGATGCTCCTTCATCAGGTGACACTTCAGCTGATGAAGCGGCAGCGCTCCAAAAGCTTGTGATTTCAAATAAACTTGTTGGACTATAACCTGGTGTCATGTGACTTCTGACCTTGTCTACCCCAGTCCAATACCAGCACCTCTGCATCATCCTTAATTTGTGGCAAAGTAACAGAAAAATGGGTTGCCAACCAACCAGGATTCCTTCAGAAATTAAAGACTAAAGACCTCCTGTGAGTAAATGGTGGAAAATAGAATATAATATGATTCTTCGAATGTTCGTTGACAACTTCTGTTCGATAGTACTTATATATTGTGTCTTACATATCAGTAACAAGAAAAATACTGATTAATAGGGCACCAACAATTGTCAGTTTGGGAAATGAAGAGTATATGGATGGTGGGAGAAAGTGAGGAGTGCAGATGCTGGAGATCAGAGTCGAGAGTATGGGGCTAGAAAAGCGCAGCAGGTCAGGCAGCATCCGAGGAGCAGGAGAATCGACGTTTAGAAAATCAGCCCTTCATCAGGAAAGGCCGACTCTCCCGCTCCTCGGATGCTGCCTGAGCCGTTGTGCTTTTCTAGCCCCACACTCTCGACAATATATGGATGGTATATGGTGTCCAGTATCGGGAGTATGGGATGAGAGGGTTGTGTTGTGAAAGCCAGGAACTGGAGCCCATTGAAATTTGGCTACAACATTACGGAGAGCGTGAATGGTTAAGCGGCCTGAAATGGAGCTGGCTGTAAGCAATACAAGGTAAACATTGGCTCTAATTCTTCCTAAATAACAACCACCCTCCACCCCCACAAAATTGTCCAAGATGTTTTACAAAGGCGTGAGTGTGAGCTCAAAAGAAGACATACAGTAATGCAGAGAAAATAAACATCTAGTTTATCCGTATGGTTTATGTTTCCTTGACCACAGTCAGAGGAAAGTAAAACTTGTTCTAGTAAGACTAGTAAATTTTGGTTACAAAATATTCCTAGTTATACCCATTGATGGCAAGGCCAACAATTGATTCTGATCCCTAATGGCCCCAGGTGATGGTGAGCAGCCACTACAGTCTCTGGGGAACAGTGCAGGTACACCCACTGTCCGAAAAAGGAGGAGTTTGACCTAGCGACACTGAGAGATCACTGATATAGTTCCATGTCAGGAGACAGTATGACTTGGAGACAACTTGAAGGTGTTGGCGTTAGGAGGTATGGATTATCAGGAGTATGGTTCTTTGTGCAATGCTTATATTTATCTGCAGGTATGAATAGAGAAACTCTTTATTCATTCAGTGTTAATCCTAGTGTAGGCAAATACAGTTAAAGCTCCATGAGTCTGAATACTAAAATATGAACTTAAATTAGAAACAGAAAGCCTGTGGTGCAGACCCAATGCTCATATAAAAGTTCTGCAGTTTGTAATTGTCCCCTAAAGATAAGGGTACCGCCTCACCACCATGCAAATGAGCTGATGGAGAGCAGGATGACTGGGTTGCATTATGGGGCTAGGTTGGAAAGGCTGGCCCATTTTCATCAGAGTTTAGAAGAGTGAGGGGTGAATTGATTCAATTGTCGAAGATCCTGAATGATCTTGACAAGGTGGGTGAAGAAATGATGGCTCCTCTGAGAATTACAATTAGGTTTACTGTCACATGTACTAACACGTACAGGGAAATGTTTGTAAATTGCCACTTATGGCACCATCTTATGTACAGAAGTGCCTACGTATAGAGTTTTGAGTACAAGTTGTTAGGAAAAAAATAGAAAACTAAAGAAATAAAAGGTCCTGTATTACAGACCTTCGTGCCATCTGAAATACAACATTAAAAGTCAAATGAATAAAGTAGGAAAATAGAGAAATAAAATGTTTAGAATTATAGTCCTTCCAACCCAGTCCACACCGACAGCTAGCCTCCAGGCCTACCTGGGCTTCATCTCAAGGCTGGAAGTGCCGAGATTCCCATCTGGATTCATCTCAAGGTCTGTAGATTGCATTGAGGCTGTGAGATCACGCTGAGGCAGGAAGACCACGCTGAGGCAGAGAGACCACGCTGAGGCAGGGAGACCACGCTGAGGCAGGGAGACCACGCTGAGGCAGGGAGACCACGCTGAGGCTGTGAGACCGCGCTGAGACAGGGAGACCACGCTGAGGCTGTGAGACCGCGCTGAGACAGGGAGGCAGCGCTGAGGCTGGGAGACCACGCTGAGGCTGTGAGACCACGCTGAGGCTGTGAGACCGCGCTGAGACAGGGAGGCAGCGCTGAGACAGGGAGGCAGCGCTGAGGCTGTGAGACCGCGCTGAGACAGGGAGGCAGCGCTGAGACAGGGAGGCAGCGCTGAGGCTGTGAGACCGCGCTGAGACAGGGAGGCAGCGCTGAGACAGGGAGGCAGCGCTGAGGCAGGGAGACCACGCTGAGGCAGGGAGACCACGCTGAGGCTGTGAGACCGCGCTGAGGAAGGGAGACCACGCTGAGACAGGGAGACCACGCTGAGACAGGGAGACCGCGCTGAGGAAGGGAGACCACGCTGAGGCAGGGAGACCACGCTGAGACAGGGAGACCGCGCTGAGGAAGGGAGACCACGCTGAGGCAGGGAGACCACGCTGAGACAGGGAGACCGCGCTGAGGAAGGGAGACCACGCTGAGGCTGGGAGACCACGCTGAGGCTGGGAGACCACGCTGAGACAGGGAGACCACGTTGAGACAGGGAGACCACGCTGAGGCAGGGAGACCAAGCTGAGGAAGGGAGACCAAGCTGAGGAAGGGAGACCACGCTGAGGCTGTGAGACCACGCTGAGACAGGGAGACCACGTTGAGACAGGGAGACCACGCTGAGGCAGGGAGACCACGCTGAGGCAGGGAGACCGCGCTGAGGAAGGGAGACCACGCTGAGGCTGGGAGACCACGCTGAGGCTGGGAGACCACGCTGAGGCTGGGAGACCACGCTGAGACAGGGAGACCACGTTGAGACAGGGAGACCACGCTGAGGCAGGGAGACCGCGCTGAGGAAGGGAGACCACGCTGAGGCTGGGAGACCACGCTGAGGCTGGGAGACCGCGCTGAGACAGGGAGACCACGCTGAGGCTGGGAGACCACGCTGAGGAAGGGAGACCGCGCTGAGACAGGGAGACCGCGCTGAGACAGGGAGACCACGCTGAGGCTGGGAGACCACGCTGAGGCTGGGAGACCACGCTGAGGCTGTGAGACCGCACTGAGACTGGGAGACCACGCTGAGGCTGGGAGACCACGCTGAGGCAGGGAGACCACGCTGAGGCAGGGAGATCACGCTGAGGCTGTGAGACCGCGCTGAGACAGGGAGACCGCACTGACTCAGGGAGACTGCACTGAGTCAGAGAGACCACGCTGAGGCTGGGAGATCACGCTGAGGCTGGGAGACCGCGCTGAGGCTGGGAGACCACGCTGAGAGAGAGAGACCACGCTGAGGCTGGGAGACCACGCTGAGGCTGGGAGACCACGCTGAGGCTGGGAGACCACGCTGAGGCTGGGAGACCGCGCTGAGATAGGGAGACCACGCTGAGGCTGGGAGACCACGCTGAGGCTGGGAGACCGCGCTGAGATAGGGAGACCACGCTGAGGCTGGGAGACCACGCTGAGGCTGGGAGACCACGCTGAGGCTGGGAGACCACGCTGAGGCTGGGAGACCACGCTGAGAGAGAGAGACCACGCTGAGGCTGGGAGACCGCGCTGAGATAGGGAGACCACGCTGAGGCTGGGAGACCACGCTGAGGCTGGGAGACCGCGCTGAGATAGGGAGACCACGCTGAGGCTGGGAGACCACGCTGAGGCTGGGAGACCGCGCTGAGATAGGGAGACCACGCTGAGGCTGGGAGACCACGCTGAGGCTGGGAGACCGCGCTGAGGCTGGGAGACCACGCTGAGAGAGAGAGACCACGCTGAGGCTGGGAGACCATGCTGAGGCAGGGAGACCACGTTGAGACAGGGAGACCACGTTGAGACAGGGAGACCACGCTGAGGCTGGGAGACCACGCTGAGGCTGGGAGACCACGCTGAGGCTGGGAGACCACGCTGAGACAGGGAGACCACGCTGAGGCTGGGAGACCACGCTGAGACAGGGAGACCACGCTGAGACAGGGAGACCACGCTGAGGCTGGGAGACCACGCTGAGGCTGGGAGACCACGCTGAGACTTGCTGCCTCACTCCAGCCAGGTCTGGGACTAGCCCCGGGACTCTCTGCCCTCACGCCAGCCTGGCCTGGGACTCACCTCTGGGACTTGCTGCCCCACTCCAGCCTGGCCTGGGACTCACCTCTGGGACTCGCTGCCCCCAGTCCAGCCTGGCCTGGGACTTTCTGCCTTCATTCTGGCCTGGCCTAGGACTTGCCCCTGAGACTCACTGCCCCCACTCTGGCCTGACCTGGGACTCGCCCCTGGGACTTGCTGCCCCCACTCTGGCCTGGGCTGGGACTCGCCCCTGGGACTCGCTATCCCCCCTCTGGCCTGACCTGGGACTCGCCCCTGGGACTCGCCCCTGGAACTCGCTGCCCCACGCCAGCCTAGCCTGGCACTCACCTCTGGGACTTGCTGCCCCCACTCTGGCCTGGCCTGGGACTCGCCCCTGGGACTTGCTACCCCCACTCTGGCCTGGCCTGGGACTAATCTCTGGGACTCTCTGCCCCCAGTCCAGCCTGACCTGGGACTCACCTGGACTCACCACACCCATGCAGGCTTGGCCTAGGACTCATTCTGGGAATTGCCAGCAACGACTTCAGTCTCCTCCATTCGCTTCTGGGTAAGATTCAGTTAAAAGTTTGAAAAAAAAGAGAAAAAAGTAAAAGAAGGGACAGAGCAGAGGGGCTCCAACTGGTGCATCTCACTCTGCCACCATCTTGGGTAATTTGTTTTTTGAAGGACTCATGCAGATGGTGGTGCATGTTGGAATGAGCTGCCAGAGGAGGTGGTAGGGACTGGTATAATTGCAACATTTAAAAGGCAATTGGTTGGGTCTATGAATAGGAAGGGTTCAGGGGAATATGGACCAAATGCTGGCGAATGGGACTAGATTGATTTAAGATGTCTGATCAGCATGGAAGGGTTGGTCTAAAGAGTCTGTTTCTGTGCCATATATTCCAATGACTCTATAACTCTATGACATGTGCGTTGTTACAGTCCCAACCTTATTTTTGAAGGGTTCATTTTTTGGGACCCCATCTTGAGTCACTTCACAACAAAACTCTGGTGTGTTTCTGACTTCCCATTCATTCCATCCTCTTCCTGTCCAATCATCATTCCACCAGTCGCAAGCCATTGACTGCCTTTAGACCTGACAATGTCAATCTCTCACCTGAGCAGCATTACCAGCTGATGGCTCTCCAGCATTCCTCTTTAAGGGCTGGTTTTCCTTCATTTTAGCTAAGAGCCTATGTGCAAAGTGATTCGGTCTCTTGCAGTTAGAGCACACAATTTCCATTCTGGATGTGGTGCCCCCCCCCCCACTATTTACATCCTGTCCCCTCTGGAGTTAGTCCTTCTGCTTGTTTCTCTGAAAATATTCCTTTGGTTTTTTCCCCTGTGTTGTTCTTGTTTGTTCTTGTCACGGTGAATGAAGCAGCCAGGGGCCTCTGCACTGGTGCACCATGGTGGGCTTGGCTAACAAAGTGTCACGGAGAACCTGTGGGAAATTGTGGCGGGAATGGAACTAGTGGGGCAGAGCAGGAACCCATTCGAATCAGGGGACCCGCTGATTTTGTTGCTCTCATAGGGGAAGACCAGAGGCCTTGCTGGTCGCAGAGATCCACAGCACGGGAAAAGGCCCTTCAGCCCAGAGAGTCTGTGCTGGTCACAAACAACACCCTAATTGTGCTCATCCCACTTTCCAGCCCTTGCTCCATAGCTTTGTACATCTTGACCTCGCAAGTGCACATCTAAATATTTTGCAAATGTGATGAGGGTCTCTGCCTCTTACCACCCTTACAGCAATGTTTCGGGTTCCCACCACCTCTGAGGAAAAAAAAAGCCCTCACATCTCCTCCAAACCTCTAGCCCCTCACCTTAAATCTATTCCTCCAGTCACTAACCTCCACCAAAGGAAAAGGTTTCTTCTAATCTACCCTATCTATGAGCCTTGTAATCTTTTATATATCTTAATCATATCTCCCTCTCAGTCTCCTCTGCCTCTAAGGAAAACAACCCTCTCTATCCAATCTCTCTATAACTGGACTGCTCCAGCCCAAGCAACATCCTGGTAGATCCCTTCTGCACCCTTTCCATTCAATCACCTCCCTGGTCAAGTGAACCCACTCTGCTAGTGGCCATGAAAGTGGCATTGAGCATCTGTCTCTACATGCCATTCTCCTGCCTTAGTGGGGATGGTGAACATGCCAGGAGAGGGCACCAATAACTGGCTACACCTTCCAAAAACATCACTGGATGTCCGGCAGTGACGTCAAACAGATTTGGACGGTCCCCGCGTCAAGATTCTGAATGTGAAGTGAAAATTCAATCCTTCTTGTTCACCAGCATCGCAGTCACTATCTTGTCAAGAAATCAGACCGCAGTCTGGATTGTTTCTTTGGAGCTGTATCAGGTTAGCGCCTGAAATCAAGCCTCGGGCCTTATAGAATATTGATGGCAAGCTGCAGATCCTAATCGATTTGGGAAGGGATGCCTCTGTTTCTTTTAGCAATGCATCGCAGAATATAATACTGACACTGATGGAAATAAAGAGCTGTCTCGTAGGCTGATCAATAGCCGTCTGTTTTGCACCATCAGCCAAAAGCAAGGACTCCCCCACATTGTGGTGATGAGGGGAGAGATCAGCTTTGTACCCTCTGAATTCCAGTGCCTGGCACCACCTACTGTCAAAGGTCACACACCATATGTTGGCAGCTGACTGTGACACTGAAGAGCTGGGTGTCTGTGAAACTTTAGCTTCCCCACGGAATCAATGCCTTCGGCAGAGGAGTGAAGGGAATTAGAACTGGAGAGAAATCAAACCCTAATTCTGTCGGCTTGGAAATGTAAGAAAAGATGCAAGGTGCGGAAATGCATTAATATTCCATTGTCCTGACCTACAGAATTTGAGAAGCAGCTTCCCTGAGTCAGGCAATGTGGATGCACTTTTCGTTTAAGCTGAATGAATTCATTTGAACAAGGTTAGGATTTCGAACACAGGTAAGGCCGGATACATATTGTTATGACCCCTGTGAGACACACCTCGGTTCTGTCCCTGTTGAGACGTTTGGGACATGCGATGAGAGGAAGGCAGCTGCTCAAGCTGTTGTAAGACTCAGTGTTAGGTTTCCAACTGGGAATACCTGGAGACTAAAGGAGAGACTAGGCTGATTTATCCACCCTCCCCTTCTCTCACTTGCAGCTGTCCTCTCTGGCTAATGGCAGACTCTGACAGAGTCCCACCCAGCTCTTACCTGCACAGATTCAGCACTGCTCATTGGATAATGACAAGATCAGACCAGTTGCACCCAGCTCTGACAATGAAAAAGACCGTAATGCTATGCAGACAGCCTGGATTGCTCTGGAGTTCCAGTCATTACAGCATAGAAGGAGGTCATTTAGCCCTCCACCTCTCTGCCAGCTCTCTGTAGAACAGTGCAATCAGGTCCATCCCTCCACTCCATCCCAGCCACCTGCATTATTCCCTATCCAATTGAAATCATTCCTTGTCACCAGTGAGTTCTAGCTCATGAACACTCACTGCCTATAAAGATTGTCCCTTGGAGAAATGGGCTTCTGTCCCCCTCGCCAACGACAATGGAAATATTGCTGGGCATGTGCTTTCTCATTGCCAGGTTATTGAGTGGTTCTATTGCTGCATGCTGACCACTGATGAAGTGTGTGCGTGTTCAATGGCCTTCAACAGCCAAGGCCTCAGGCTGGAAATGAAGTCACAAATCAAACTACTCCGAGACAATTATTTTCTATTGCTATGTCTCTTCCTGCTTCGGAACAAGCTTGAAGCTCTGCAAAGCATATTGCTGCTTTTAAGTCCCACATTCCTCTTATGGAATGCATTTCACAATGGAAAATTGGTAGTTTCCTCAGAGCTACATACTTCGATGTTATTGAATTGGTCATGCGGGTGTAATACATCACGACTGGCAGTTGCAGTGTGAGAGATGATAATCGACACATTCACTTGACCTTTGCACTGAGCTGGTGTCATCGATTGGCACGCATGGGGTACACTCGTCATTAATGCCACTTTCTAATATAAGGCAGGCACAGATCGTAGCAATGGAGTGAGGTAGTTTTCTCAACCACTGGCACCTCTGTGTCTGTGATTGCACAAGAAGCAGATGACATTTGGTTTTGATAATGTGTGTCACAGGGAGACAGCCTCCAATGCAATCTGATCTGAAGCAGCAACAAACACAAGGGTAATTGGGGATATGATCTCCATCTGCCTGCCACTTCCTGAAAAAATGCCCATTACTGCCAACGTGTGTCACATTGGTCCTCAGTTTTGCCTACACAATGTCATGGCATCTTTAGCAATTCTCTCTAAGGCTCTGCACAAATTCTTATTTTGCTTGGCTTTACCGGTTTTGGGGGTTCTTCCCATTAGCCATTCCACCATTCCCTGTAGGAGTACAGGACGAGCTCCTCGGCTCCAGGAGAAAAGTAGGTCCTTCCAACTCCCACACCAAATCGGAGCTGAATTGCTGGCATTTCAGCTGTGGCCAAAGGTACATCTCAGATATCGGACAGAGACAAATATTTATTTTAAATTTGGCTACAATTGAAATCTGAGTTGTTTGCTAAAGGAATAAAGCCACAAGGTTCCACAGTTTAAACTGGAAGAATTTTTATGATACAAGTGTCAATAAAGCAAACCCAAACTACTCTATACCTTATCCTCTAACACCTGCAATTAACATGAGCCAAACATGAATCAATGGGCAAATTGCGGATCACACACTGCAGATAAAATGAGAGATGCACCTAAGACAGATCTAATGAATTGGTTCAGCTGTCCCCTCAGAGTGTAGGATTGCAGTGGGAAAATAAAACGTCCTTGAAACTCTTGACTTCCTCATGAGGAATTCAAGCTCTCTCCTCCTGGATGATTATCTGATCTGCAAACGACATCAGTGCACAACCAACACAAATCCTCTGACATGGCCTTTACAGCACCTTCCGAACCTGCTCAGCCCAGTCTGGATGGTGGTTGACCTATCAATGTTATCTTCCAGCAACAGGAATAGCTGCTATTCATCAGCTTCTGGATCTGGGTTGGCTGTTTCGGTCTCCTTCAGCTTGTTTATACTGCTTCAGTGGACTCAATAACAGCTACTGCTCAGGTTGAACTGCTCTGTTTCCTTTTATATCTTTCAATGAAAGTTTTTTTTAATTTTTAGTTTGGAAAAACTGGCAAGTTCAGTTTCATTTCTAGATATACTGTTTCATTTGCAGTGCAGCTTATGTTTAGAGGTAGGCTCTGCCTCAAAGATTTGTGAATTAAATTTGGAAACATAAACTCCCTCACGCAGGGCTGTCATGATTGTAATGAGACCAACCAGGTCTCATTACGATATATCATCGAATGTAAGTTCCCTGATTAGGGCTATTAACCTGGTCCAATCTGGGAGCCCTGGCTGACAGATGCAAACAGGAGTGTCAGACATACTGTTCACTCTGACAACTGGCTCTGAGGGAGATAGATCAGTGTCAAGGATTCCCCATGTGTAAATACTTGGGACTCGGAGAACGGGATACTGACCCCTGGGGAGTTATTCAGTGGCGATGAGAGGAAATTAAGCTCCTCAAGAAATTCGCTTGCAACAGTCATCTTTGAGTTGGAGGTAAGTATTTATAGAGTCATCGAGTCATAGAGATGTACAGCATGGAAACAGACCCATCGGTCCAACCCGTCCATTCTGACCAGCTATTCCACCCCAATCTAGTCCCACCTGCCAGCACCTGGCCCATATCTCTCCAAATCCTTCCTATTCATATACCCACCCAGCTGCCTTTTAAATGCTGCAATTGAACCAGCCTCCACCACTTCTTCTGGCAGCTTATTCCATACACATACCACCCTCTGCATGAAAAGGTTGCCCCTTAGGTCCCTTTTATATCTTTCCCCTCTCACCCTAAACCTATGCCCTCTAGTTCTGGACTCCCCCACCCCAGGGAAAAGACTTTGTCTATTTATCCTATCCATGCCCCTCATAATTTTGTAAACCTCTATAAGGTCACCCCTCAGCCTTCGGCGCTCCAGGGAAAACAGCCCCAGCCTGTTCAGCCTCTCCCTGTAGCTCAGATCCTCCAACCCTGGCAACATCCTTGTAAATCTTTTCTGAACCCTTTCAAATTTCACAACATCTTTCTGATAGGAAGGAGACCAGAATTGCATGCAATATTCCAACAGTGGCCTAACCAATGTCCTGTACAGCCACAACATGACCTCCCAATTCCTGTACTCAATACTCTGATCAATAAAGGAAAGCATACCAAAAGCCATCTTCACTATCCTATCTACCTGCGACTCCACTTTCAAGGAGCTATGAACCTGCACTCCAAGGTCTCTTTGTTCAGCAACACTCCCCAGGACCTTACCATTAAGTGTATAAGTCCTGCTAAGATTTGCTTTCCCAAAATGTAGCACCTCGCATTTATCTGAATTAAACTCCAACTGCCACTTCTCAGGCCATTGGCCCATCTGGTTACCTGTTGTAATCTGAGGTATCTGGTGGTGAGTTTTGCTCAGTGCAATCCCTGTAATAATATACCATCACCTACAGTGACCTGGTCTCTCCAGGTCCAGAAAGGTTTCAGTAATGGCCCTTTGGTTTCCCCCATCATCACCAGCTATTTCAGTTTTGTCAGGACCAGATTTTTCTGTGTCCAAAGATTGATATTGTCAGCTGTGTCAGGACGTGTGTCTAGAAAATTTAAAATCATTACACACTCTTCCAGTGGTGGTACCATTGGCGGTGTATCCCCCAGTGGGAGGTGACTCAATGCATCCGTATTTGCTACTTGGCCACCCAGACGGTGTTCCAAGTTGTAATTTGACGCACTGAGTATTAGAGCCCACTGGCAGATTTGGCCTGAAGCTATGGACAGCACTGCCTTGTAGTCTTTAAGTGGATCTAATAGGGGATTGTGGTCCATTGTTATGATAGAATTTCATCCATAAAGGGTGGAACTTCTGACTCTAATCATAATCATCCAAACCTTCCTTCCCTATCTGGGCATATTCACGCTCTGCATTAGCCACAGAAATGGTTGCAAACTCCACCGCGCGTTCCTCTCCATTGGGACCCCTATGAGTTAAGACTACCACAATGCTGTACACAGACCAATCGCATGTCAATACCGGATCTTCCTTGGGATCATAGTGTGACAACACCTTACAGGATGATTGCCGTTTCCTCACGTCTCTGAAAGCTTTGGCTTTTCTACTCAACCATTTCCAAGGCTGATCCTTTATTAACATTTGATACAAAGATGCCAGGATGAAGGCCAGGTTGTGGATGGACTTTCCATAATAATTCACCAGCCCAAGGAAAGACCTAAGCTGTGGTACAGAGGCGGGAGCCGGGGCACCTTAGATTGCTCTCATATTATCTTCCTGGTCTTGTTGACTCTGTAGCCCGAGCAGGTCATTGGGAGGACCTGGAACACAAATTTTCCCTTCTAAGACATATGTCTGCCAGGGAGAAATTTCTAAGCACTATGTTAAAGTTCTCTCAGTGCTCTTTATTGATATTCCCACTTATTAGCACATCATCCTGATAAATGGTGACCTGGGGTAGACATTGTAAAATGTTCTCCATTTTCCACTGAAAAATTGTACAGGTTGACAATAGCCCAAAGGCCAGTCTCATATTTGGTACAAACCCTTATGGGCTTTATTTTGAGCATACTTCTGGGAATCCTCATCTAACTGCAATTGCAGGTACACATGGCTAATGTCCAGTTTGGTGAAGGACAGGCCAGCTTCCTGTATGAATCCCCTATGTGAGGGATTAGGTATTTATCCAGCTGTGAGAAGCAGTTTACTGTTTGTTTAAAATCCCCACAAAGGCGAACCGATCCTTCAGGCTTCACAATCAGTATGACAAGTGCTGCCCATTCCACACACTGGGCTGGTTTGATGATTCCTTCGCTTTCCAGCCTCCTGATTTCTGCCTCTACTTTTGCCTGGGCGGGCCTTGCAGAATCGTGGAACTGCTTCCCAGTCAACATGCAAGGTGGTCTTGGCTCCTCTGATAGTCCCTAGGCCTTTCTGAGAAAGCTCTGGACTTCACTCAGGCAGCCATTTTCTAATCAACAAATGTTGAGCCAATCGAAGTGAATCTTCTCAACCAATCTCATCCCATCAGGCTTGGGCCCGAGCCTTTTACTACAATCAATGGGAACTGAACCAGCTGTTCCTCATGAGAGACCGGAACCGAAGTTGTACCCTTAATCTGTAAACGTTCCCCAGTATAGGCTCTCAGTCTAGCTGAGGTCTTACATAAACTTAAGGGTTGGAGTCCAGAACAAACTTTGTTAAATATTCATTTTGCGATCAATTAAACAGCCGCGCTGGTATCAATGTCCATTAGAACCAGGTGACCATTTAACCAGGCGTTTATTTTGATTGGTTCGGATTTGAATGCTGCTAAGCAACTTAACTGTTCCAAACCAGATGTGGTGGGCTTTCCAGGGTGTGCACTTCCCTGGATACCGGCCTATGAGTTCTCTTATTCAAGTTCAGTCTAGTGGGACTCTTTTACTGTCTTAGTCCACACATCACAGCAACTACAATGGCTTGCTGACCTGGATCCTGAAGAAAATGTTAATTGTTTGGCCAAGGCTTGGCTTTGTTTTGGGTTTTACTACGGGTTGACCCGGAGAACCTCTGTTCAGGATATGTCCTGCATGAGGTTATACAATTGCCTTCACTCAAGTTATGTTCCCCAAGCTCAGTCGGACTGACGAGAGTGTCCACTTCCATCGGGATACCCTGTAACACATATACTCCACTGGCTGCATTTTCCAATGATGAAGCCAGTTGCAGTGCCTGTTGGAAGTCCAGTTGGGCTTCAGCTTGTAGGTGATTTTTCATGGTTACATCTCTAATCCCACACACCAAATGGTCTCTTAACATTTCATTAAGGATTAAACCAAAGTCGGCTTAACCTCATTAAAAATTCTGATGTGGATTTTTCTGGTTCTCAAATTATCGAGTAATTTTAATTTTAATTTTAAATTAATTTTAACTTTCCTGCCTGCTCCCCTTGATCTGTCGACGCATTATTAATTAAATATCTGTCTATTTCCTCCTTAAATTCAGCATCCACCACACTCTATGGGAATGAATTCCACAAGTTCATGACCCTTTGAGGGAAGTAATTTCTCCTTGTCTGTTTTAAATCTGCTGCCCTTTATTCTAAAACTATGACCTCTCATTCTAGATTGTCCGTGTGAGAAAACATCCTCTCCACGTCATCTTTGTCAATCCCCTTTAGCATCCAATACACTTCAATTAGATCGCCTGCCATTCTTCTGAACTCCAGACAGCACAGGCCTAAATTGCTCAATCTCTCTTCATAGGATAAACTCCTCACCTCTGGAATCAATGTGGTGAGTCTTCTCTGAACTGCCTCCAATTCCACCACATTCTTCATGAAGTAAGGGGATCAAAACTGTCGGCAACACCCCCGAAGTGTTCTCACTAATGCCTTGCAGCAACACATCCCTAACTTTATACTCCATTCCTTTAGCATTTGCCTTCCATATGGGGCAGCACGGTGGTGCAGTAGTTAGCACTGCTGCCTCATGGTCCCAGGTTCGATCCCTGCCTCAGGGGACTGTCTGTATGGAGTTTGCATGTTCTCCCCGTGTCTGCGTGGCTTTCCTCCAGGTGCTCCGGTTTCCTCCCACAGTCACAACGATGTGCAGGCCAGGTGAACTGGCCGTGCTAAATTGCCCATAGTGTTAGGTGCATTAGTCAGAGGGAGGTGGGTCTGGGTGGGTTGCTCTTCGGAGGGCCAGTGTGGACTGGTTGGGCTGAAGGGCCTGTTTCCACACTGTAGGGAATCTAAAAAAAAATTACCCGCTGTACCTGCAGAACAGTTTTCTGTGATTCATGCACAAGGACGCCCAAATCCCTCTGCACTAAAGCACCCTGAAGTTTCTCTCTATTTGTTTTTCTATTACTCTGAGCAATGTGGATACCTGGACACTTAGCAATGTTCAATCCCATCTGCCAAATATTGGCCTTCCACTTCAGAAAAATTGACATACACTTGTTCCCACAATGCCTTTGTGTTTGACCAGAGAATGGAAAGAGCGTTGGTTGTACCAGTGTTCAATATCTCTGTCTGTCTTTGGATACCCAAAGATTCTTGCTAATGCCTTAGTGTAGACTATTGCTGTGTCCGCTTGACACAGTTCCTCCACCAATCTACCTCTCTCTACACCTTAGAAGCATAATGACTCTTTAACCCCATAGGAGACAGCCTTAATTAGTTCATTACTATATCTGATATTCTCTTGCAGCTGCCAGCCATAGAGAGCACATTACTGAGGATATTTGTGTCTTTGTTAATATCTCTAGCAGCTGCTGGCATGTCATTTTGTGATATAAAATAATTAGTGGGTATCTCAAAGGCTAGAATTTTTTTTTTTGTTCACTCATGAGATGAGGGCATCGCTGGCTAGGCCAGCATTTATCATCCATCCCTAATTGCCCAGAGGGCAGTTAAGAGTCAACCACATTGCTATAGGTTCGGAGACACATGGAGGCCAGACCAGGTAAGGACGGCAGTTTCCTTCCTTAAAAGACATTAGTGACTCAGATGGGATTTTACAACAATCGACAATGCTTTCATGGTCATCATTAGACTCTTAATTCCAGATTTTTACTATTGAATTCAAATTCCACCATCCACCATGGCAGGATTTGAACCGGGTCCCCAGAACATTAGCTGGATCTCTGGATTAGCATCAGTTTCCATGAGTAATCTTTGAAAATTTTGCCTAGGCTGCCCATTTTTGTTTTTCTATAGAACTACGAGCTGTTTCATCTACTCCAGAGTTTAATAACTTATCTAAATGCCAACAGAGCATCACAAAGATTGAATGTATCGATTAGGTGCTTAAGTCTCTGAAGTGAAGTTTCTTGAACTGTTCAACTCTGATCCAGGTAAGACTGAGCCAAGTATGATAGCATAAACAACTGGTGTGTCAGCATTTGTAAAGCCAAGCTTGTTTCAAGCATTGACGATCTATTAGAGTTGGACACAAGCTTCAGCTGATCCATGGCAAGCCATTTCCAACATGGGCCAATGCCAGATACTACATCTCAGAAGGAAAAAGAAGGAGAAGCCTTCCTTTAAGCAAGGTAGGACAGATTTCATCTAGGAGAGGTGAAGGAATTTGAGGTTATTCATTCATTCAACACTTATCAAGGCTAGGAAATCCCTGAGTTGTGCTGCAAAATGTCTGTGTTCTCTGAATTCTTGCAGAAGCAGTGCGGGACTCAAAACAGAAAATGCCCGAGAATCTCGGCAGCTCAAACGGCATCTTGTGGAGAGAGAAAAACGGAATTAATGCTTCGTGTCTAGTGTGGCTCTTCACTGGAACCCTGGAGTCTTTCCAGTATTTTTATTTCAGATCTCCACCATCCTTTGATTTTGCAAGCTCAGGGCAGTCTTCTTTGCACGATTATAGCTGTGAAAGGTATAGGCCCTGTGACAGAAGGGAGCGAGAATCTTCTCATGTCTAAAGCTAAGTCACTGAGGCTGATCCCTATCTGGAGGGATAAGCCATGGGGTATTATTGCATAAGCTGAAGCTCATCACTGTCAAAACGTTTCTGACAGCAGGTGGGATATATTAATAGGGTACATAAGGTGCTTAAGGGACTAAAAGTGTAAGCCGTATGCAGGTATACAAAGGCATAAGGCTCCAGAAGGCAATTTAGAACTGACGGCAGCCAATATTTTGTAACAAAAACAGTAAGATTGCACTGCACCGGGTGAATGGTCAAGCTCCAAGATCCAAGTTCAGTTGATACTTCCAGCTGTAGCTCAGGAGCTATTGCCACTAGATCAGCAAGTTAAGGACTACCCAAGGGGCCTTTATCTCCCTTACACTCTCGTGCGATGTTGTAGCTGTGGCAATGCTAGCATTTATTATCCATCCGTGGCTACCCTGGAACTGAACGGCTTGCTCGGCCATTTCAGAGGGCAGTTAAAGGCCGTGGGTGTAGAGTCGCATGTAGGCCAGACCGGATGAAAATGGCAGATTTCCTTCCTGAAAGCGAACTATATAGGTTTTCGCAACCTGTTTTTTTTTTAATGAGTTTAACTATCGCTTGTTCATAGTACTTTAAAGTGTGTGTGTGTGCATGCACGAGTGGGATAAATGAGTAATTGGATATATATTTGTATAATCCAAGCTGTACACTAATAATTTTTCCATCTCTGTTGGATTTTCTTTGGTAATAAACCAATTATTTGTTGCTGAATTAAAAAACAAAACCAGGCCGATTAGTCTTAACTCTGCTCCTGATACAGTCTGAGGTATATATAACGGGCCTGATCACCAGCCTGGTGAAATTTAAGATTTGTTGTGGCCAGTGGAAGAGAGGAACTAGGAAAGGAACCAGTGACCCATCCAACCTTGGTTAGAGCTGATCAACGTCACCCTCAGTTCAGTTTCAGGTGCTGTGGTGGACGATGTGCCCAGTCCATTAGCTTAGCCTCTGGATTACTCTCCCAGGCGTACCATTTTGTCAATAGACTGGCATTTGACAGTCCCCCATTTGAAGGAGTGGACTGGGCTGGATGTTAGAAATGGGTAGAATTGTAGGGGTGTCATGACCATTTACTTAACTGCCTCTGCTGGAATGTTAGTGGTAGCTGGGTAGATCTTGGATGGCATTTGGGAGTATCACCTGTTTGGTCACACTATGCCACAAAAGCATTCACCCCCCCCCCCCCCTGCCCACACACCCCCTTCAGTCACCAGGGCCCTCCCATGTTGAAAACCAGCTCCTTAAGTGCTACATGGGCAGCTCCACAACCCTCCTGCAATGTGCCAAAATGGCTCCATGAAGACTTCTCCATTTCCCTTGAGCCCTAAGTTGCTGCCCACTGAGTCAGCACAGCCCACTGCCCTGGGTGGCGCTGCCACAAGCTGTCAGAGGTGGGCCCCCTCCACCCTCCCAAAAGGGGCAGACATTGTGATGTGCACCTATTAATTGCCTGACAACAGTAAAGCCCATTCTTGTTCAGTAACATTAAAATCAACGAGGCGAAAGTGAGGAGTGCAGATGCTGGAGATTAGAGGCGAGAGTGTGGTGCTGGAAAGCACAGCATGCCAGGCAGCATCTGAGGAGCAGGAGAATCGACGTTTCGGGCAAAAGCCCTTAACAGGAATGAGCCATTCCTGATGAAGGGCATTTGCCCAAAACGGCGATTTTCCTGCTCCTTGGAGCTGCCTGACCTGCTGTGCTTTCCAGCACTACACTCTCAACCCCATTCTCGTCAGTGGCTGGGGCCACTACCTCCAGGTGAAAGTCGGCCTATAATCCAGGCTGTAATGTGAGAGGGAAATGCTGCACTATCTTTAGGGTGAGTTGTTAAACTGACAGCCCTCGTGCTCTCTCATATAAAGGATCCCGCCTTCTGACTTCAAAAGAGCAGAAATTAATAATGCGAAAACAGGTCACTCAGTAATTTTATGACCTTCGAGGAGAAAGTGAGGACTGCAGATGCTGGAGATCAGAGCTGAAAATGTGTTGCTGGAAAAGCGCAGCAGGTCAGGCAGCATCCAAGGAGCAGGAGAATCGACGTTTCGGGCATGAGCCCTTCTTCAGGAAGGGCTGAAGAAGTTTCCTGAAGAAGGGCTCATGCCTGAAACATCGATTCTCCTGCTCCTTGGATGCTGCCTGACCTGCTGTGCTTTTCCAGCAACACATTTTCAATTTTATGACGTTGCCATGTACAAATTGTATTCAATATTAAGCATTTAAAAGAAATGTGCTTCATTGAATGTGAGCTGCTTTGGGATGTCCGGAAGCATAAATAGTGGTGTGATGGGGAGACGGCGCAGTGACTTTCTGAAAGATAGAGCCATAGAGTCTTGAATTATTTACAAGGAGGCCATTTGTCCCAACAAATCTATGCTGGCTCTACATGGAACAATTAATTTAGTCTCCCTCCTCGTGCATCTTTGGCCCGTTGCCATCCATTGCTTTTCGCTAAAGATGTAACTATTGCTCAAAATTGTGGAATTGAGGACCACAAAACCAGACAAGTTTGAAGACTGAAAGTGTTACTCTGGGGCCTGAGGAAACACCATCATTATCTGGTATTTATCAAATTCTGTTCATTTTATAAATGTATTTAATCCTACTGCAGCTGTACTATCCAAATCCTGTCAAGACTCTATTCCATTCTTTCAGTTCCTCCATCTCAGTCGCATGTGTTCTGATAATGCCAATTTCGATAAGGGAGTCTCTGAAATGTCCACCTTCTTCCTCAATCAGGATTCCCTTCTGTTTGAAGGGGCCCTCAGCTGGGTCCAACCCATCTCCTGCACTTTAGCCCTCACCCCCTCTCTTCCCTCCCACAACAGTGACTGCGCTCCTCTTATCCTCACCTACCATCCCACCAGCATCCACATGCCGAGGATCACTAGCTGCCATTTCCGCCACCTCCAGCAGGATGCAACCACCTGACCCATATTCTGTTCCCCCTCCCTTGTCACGTTCCGCAGGGACCATTCCCTCTGTGGTCCACTCCTCCTACACTCCCAACACCTTCCACAGTCTCACAGGCACCTTCCCCTGCAACCACAGAAGGTATAACACCTGCCCAATGACTTCCTCCCTCCTCGCTATCCAGGGACCAAACACGCCTTCCAGGTGAAGCAGCACTTTACCTGCACTTCTCACAATCTGGTCTACTGCATTCGTTGTGGTCTCCTCTACATTGGGGAAGCGAAGTGTGGATTGGGTGACATCAACGTTCTGTCCGCAAAAGAAGGCCCTGAGCTTCTCATTGCCTGTCCCTTCAACACCCTACCCTGTTCCCTGGCCAATATCCCTGTCTCAGGCTTGCTGCAGTGTTCCAGGAAAGAAACTGGAAGAACAGCACCTCATCCTCAGCTCGGGAACCCTGCAGCCTGCTGCACTCAATATCGAGATCAACAATGTTAGGACCTGAGCACATTCCCCCCATGTCCTTACCCCAACCCCCACACACCAGGCCCTGTCATCACATGGGCTGCTACCACACACAACCCATTGTCAGCCATTAATGCTGCCCATTAGCAGCTATTGATTCTCCCAGGCTGACCTTTACCCATTATCTGCCCAACTGTTTATCTATCTCCACCCATCGTTTACTCCTCTCCTCCCCAACCTCACTCTCCACCCCATCTTCAGCACAAATACCAACCTTTTCTTAGCTATTGCCTGTTCTGAAAAAGTGTTACTGGACCCGAAACGTTAACTCTGTTTTCTCTTCGCAGATGCTGCCAGACCTGCTAATTTTCTCCAGCAATTTCTGGGGTTTTTTTTTCTGATTCCCAGCAACCTTTGATTTGGCTTAACACTTGGATTATTAAAGTGTTAGGACTTTACCATCAGTTACAGCTTTTATATGCAAAAGCTCCTTCTCCCATGATTGATACAGACAAGCCTATTGCACCATCTGCTGGTTGTAGGCAGTAGTTTATCCTGTATCTCAGGCTAGTGGGATACAGGTTTGACTCAATAAAAGTACTGTTGTGCATGATACTCGTGTCTGACTGGAAGGCGCCAATTTTCCATCACAGTTAAAACTAATTGGAGTCTTAATTTAAGCAGATCTGATTTTCAAAAACACTTACTTCATGAGATGTCACATATGGGCATCTGCTCGACTTAGTTTCTCTCCATGTTCCCAGCATTGCCCTGCCTTCGGGACCTCTGCATTGCTCCAGTTCAGTGCATATTCCCCACTGCCATCCTTCCACCAGGCCTGTCTATCCAGCTAGCACTGGGATTCCCAGGAGCATCAGATGGCGGAGAGATGGTTCCCAACAGCCAGGTGAGGAGTGGGCAGTGCGGGCACAGGTTCGCTGTGTTGTGGAGAAAGTAGATTTGAGACGATGGAGGTGGACAGGGCGAAAATGGACTGATCACAGAATGGCTCCAGTGCAGTAAGAGGCCATTTTGCCCACTGTGTCTGCACTGACCCTCTGAAGAGCATACCTAGCCAGACCCAACCTCTACTCTACATTTCCCATGGCCAATCCCCCTATCCTGCACAACCTTGGACTGTGGGAGGAAACCAGAGCACCCAGAGGAAACCCACGCAGACACAGAAAGAGCATGCAAACTCTACACAGTCACCACAGGGTGGAATCAAGGTCTGTTCCAGGGTGCAGTGAGGCAGGAGTGCTAACCACTGACTTACCGTGTTTCTCTGTGTGTCTGTGCATGCGTATGTGTTTGTGAGTGTGCGTGTATGTTTGTGAGTGTGCGTGTGTGTTTGTGAGTGTATATATGTGTGTGATGCCTTGTGGGATGTTTTACAACGGTGTTGCATAAAATTGCAAGTAGGTGTTGTTTGGAAAGAAGCGGGAGGGTGGTGACTGAGTCATTCTACTGTGGAGACATTGTCCTTTGAAAATCCCGACTGCCGTTCCTTCATCTGGGAATTCTGCATGTCTTCAGCAGGTGGTCAGATGGTCCTTGGAGAAACACCAAAAAGGTTTCCTCAGGAGCATCGGCAACCTCCCTGGAAACTTCCGGCAGGATTCTCTCCTGTCTGACTCTGTGACTCGATGCAGAATGGTGTGCTGCAGGGTTTGTGCAGTCTCCCTGTGACCCTGCTGTCGCCCTCTGACCCTGCCCTCTCTCTGTGACCCTGCTCTCTCCCTGTGACCCTGCTGTAGCCCTGTGACCCTGCTCTTTCCCTCTGACCCTGCCCTCTTCCTGTGACCCTGCCCTCTTCCCTGTGACCCTGCTCTCTCCCTGTGACCCTGTCCTCTCCCTCTGACCCTGCCCTCTCTCTGTGACCCTGTCCTCTCCATGTGACCCTGCCCTCTCCCTATGACCCTGCTCTCGCCCTCTGACCCTGCCCTCTCACTGTGACCCTGCTCTCACTCTGTGTCCCTGTCCTCTCCCTGTGATCCTGCTCTCTCTCTGTGACCCTGCTCTCTCTCTGTGACCCTGCTCTCTCCCTGTGACCCTGCTGTCGCCCTCTGACCCTGAACTCTCTCTGTGACCCTGCTCTCTCCCTGTGACCCTGACCTCTCTCTGTGACTCTGCCCTTGCTCTGTGACCCTGCCCTCGCCCTCTAACCCTGCACTCTCCCTCTGACCCTGCCCTCTCCCTGTCACCCTGACCTCTCCGTATGACCCTGCTCTCTCCCTGTGACCCTGCTCTCGCCCTCTGACCCTGCCCTCTCACTGTGACCCTGCCCTCTCCCTTTATCTTTGTCCTCTCCCTGTGACCCTGCTCTCGCCCTGTGACCCTGTCCTCTCCTTGTGACCCTGCTCTCGCCCTGTGACCCTGTCCTCTCCCTGTGACCCCGTCCTCTCCCTCTGACCCTGCTCTCTCCCTCTGGCCCTGCTCTCTCTCTCTGACCCTGTCCTCTCCTTGTGATCCTGCTCTCGCCCTGTGACCCTGTCCTCTCCCTGTGACCCAGCCCTCTCCCTGTGACCCTGCCCTCTCCCTATGACCCTGCTCTCGCCCTCTGACCCTGCCCTCTCACTGTGACCCTGCTCTCACCCTGTGTCCCTGTCCTCTCCCTGTGACCCTGCTCTCTCTCTGTGTCCCTGCTCTCTCTGTGACCCTGCTCTCTCCCTGTGACCCTGCTGTCGCCCTCTGACCCTGAACTCTCTCTGTGACCCTGCTCTCTCCCTGTGACCCTGACCTCTCCCTCTGACCCTGCTCTCTCCCTGTAACCCTGCCCTCTCTCTGTGACTCTGCCCTTGCCCTGTGACCCTGCCCTCGCCCTCTAACCCTGCACTCTCCCTCTGACCATGCCCTCTCCCTGTCACCCTGACCTCTCCCTATGACCCTGCTCTCTCCCTGTGACCCTGCTCTCGCCCTCTGACCCTGCCCTCTCACTGTGACCCTGCCCTCTCCCTTTGACTTTGTCCTCTCCCTGTGACACTGCTCTCACCCTGTGACCCTGCCCTCTCCCTGTGACCCTGTTCTCGCCCTGACACCCTTTCCTCTCCCTGTGACCCTGTCCTCTCCCTGTGACCCTGCTCTCGCCCTGTGACCCTGTCCTCTCCCTGTGACCCTGCTCTCGCCCTGTGACCCTGCTCTCGCCCTGTGACCCTGTCCTCTGCCTGTGACCCGGCCCTCTCCCTGTGACCCTGTCCTCTCCCTGTGACCCTGTCCTCTCCCTCTGACCCTGCTCTCTCCCTCTGGCCCTCATCTCTCTCTCTGACCCTGTCCTCTCCCTGTGACCCTGCTCTCGCCCTGTGACCCTGTCCTCTCCCTGTGAACCTGCTCTCTCACTGTGAACCTGCTCTCGCCCTGTGACCCTGTCCTCTCCCTGTGACCCGGCCCTCTCCCTGTGACCCTGTCCTCTCCCTGTGAACCTGCTCTCTCAGTGTGAACCTGCTCTTGCCCTGTGACCCTGCTCTCTCCCTGTGACCCTCTCCTCTCCCTCTGACCCTGCTCTCTCCCTATGACCTTGCCCTCTCCCTGTGATCCTGCTCTCTCCCTGTGACCCTGCTCTGTCCCTCTGACCCTGCTCTCTCTGACCCTATCCTCTCCCTGTGATCCTGCCCTCTCCTTGTGACCCTGCCCTCTCGCTCTGACCCTGTCCTCTCCCTGTGACCCTGTCCTCTTCGTCTGACCCTGCTCTGTCCCTCTGACCTGTCCTCTTCCTGTGACCCTGCCCTCTCCCTGTGACCCTGCTCTCTCCCTCTGACCCTGCTCTCTCTCTCTGACCCTATCCTCTCCCTGTGACCCTGCCCTCTCCCTGTGACCCTGCCCTCTCCCTGTGACCCTGTCCTCTCCCTATGACCCTGCTCTCTCCCTGTGACCCTGCTCTCCCCATGTGACCCTGCTCTTGCCCTGTGACCCTGCCCTCACTCTGTGACCTGCCCTATCCCTGTGACCCTGCTTTCTTCCTATGACCCTGACCTCTCACTGTGACCCTGCTTTCTCCCTATGACCCTGCCCTCTCACTGTGATCCTGCTCTCTCCCTGTGACCCTGCTTCATCTTTCGCTCCCTGAGATGGGGCCTGTATCTCTGGCAAACCCTGCAGCACACCATTCTACGTAGAGTCACAGAGTCAGACATGAGAGAAAATGAGCCATCAGCCCAACCTGTCAGTGCCGACCCAGTTTCCTAAGCTGAACTAGTCCCATTTGCCAGCATTTGGCCCATATCCCTCTATATCTTTCCAATCCATGTATCCATCCAGATGTCTTTTCAATGCTGTAATTATACCAGCCTCCACCATTTCCTGTGGCAGCTCATTCCATACACATGCTACCCTCTGTGTGAAAAGGTTCTCCTTCAGTCCCTTTTAAATCTATCCCCTCTCCCCATTCCCTCTAGTTTTGGATTCCCCTACCTGGGGAAAAGATTAGATTACCTACAGTGTGGAAACAGGCCCTTCGGCTCAACAAGTCCACACCGACCCTCCAAGGAACAACCCACCCAGACCAATACCCCTACATTTACCCCTGATTAATGCACCTAACACTATGGGGAATTTAGCATGGCCAATTCACCTAACCTGCACATCTTTGGACTGTGGGAGGAAACCAGAGCACCCAGAGGAAACCCATGCAGACACGGGGAGAATGTGCCAACTCCACACAGACTATCACCTGACACTGGATTCGAACCTGGGACTCTGGTGCTGTGAGGCAGCAGTGCTAACCACTTAGCCATAGATCTTTGCTATTCACCTTATCCATGCCCCTCGTGATTTTGTAAACCTCTATAATGTCACCCCTCAGCCTCCAACTCTTCAGGGAGTGAAGTCCCAGCCTAGATCGCCTCTCCTACAAACTGCTGAAGAAAGACCATTTGCCCCAGCTTTGCAGCAAGGATTGTTCAACTGATCCTCGATTCGGACTCTCCAACTGGGAGAGTCTGTGCCTGAGGTAAAGAAGCAGCCCCATTAGCAGCTGAGAGGAGGGATGAATGGCTGGGACTAAAATCACCAAAGGAAAATAAATTAAAGACAGATTGTTCATGGTTGGGTTTAACATATATATAAAAAAACTTCCTCTGGTTCAAAAATACTGCAGTGTCAATTCTAATGATAACCTGTGCTCATTGTACCATGCCATGAATCGTGGTGAAGTGTTGGCACAGATATTGAAATGTGGGATTGCCCATTTTAGCGAGATGGTTGGTTGGCACAGCATGAAACGTTGAAAGGAGCCACATGTTCAGATCCCCTTATAGTGAAGTACATGTCTGTGGTGCCAATGTGCTTTAACCACAATCTGAGTACAGGGACTTCGATTGGAATGCTATCCATCATGTAAAGGAGCATCAGACCAGCAAGTGCTGAGGATGAATGTGCTCCTCAGTCCCTGGGGTAGGAGTGATGTGGCTCAGCTGACTTTAGTTTTATGGAGTGGGTGAGCTCACATTCCTTCTGCTCCCATGAATTTACAGTGAATGATTAGATTAGATTCCCTACAGTGTGGAAACAGGCCCTTTGGCCCAACAAGTCCACACCAACTCTCCGAAGACCCGGACCCATTTCCCTCTGACTAATGCATCGAACACTACGGGCAATTTAGCAATTCATCTGACTTGCACATCTTTGGACTGTGGAAGGAAACCCGAGCACCCGGAGGAGACCCATGCAGACACGGGGAGAAAGTGCAAATTCCACATGGTCGCCTGAGGTTGGAATTGAACCTGGGTCCCTGGCGCTGTGAAGCAGCAGTGCTAGCCACTGAGCCACTGTGATGCCCTGAATTGTAGCACTGAAGCTGCCATTCAGTCCAACTGGTCTACATCGCCATTAACTCTCTACATATCCTCCTATTCCTTTCACCTTCACATGTTTATCCAACAAAGCCTTAAATGCATCCATGCCACAATCACATCAAACACTCCCTCCTGAAGTGAGTTCCATGGGAATCCAGGGGGAACTCGTTTACCCGTTCGGTTAAAGTTGAAGTCCCAAAGTCCTCCTCATGGCCATTGGCCGATGTGCAGTACTGCAGAAACACTACACTGTCAGAAGCGCTGTCTTTCAGCTGAGCTGTTAAACTGATACCATGGCTGCTGTCTCAGGTGCATTGAAGAGACCTCACCCAACTCTACATCTACTTGTATATAGTTGATCCCATGTCTTGGGCTGAAAAAAATTAATAGTTTCCTTCAATCTCGTGTAAAAGTCGACCACATTTTTTTATGATTCAAACCATGTTGTGATTGCTAATTACCCATCAGTAATTATGGTCAATTCACTGAAGGCCATGTAGAATAATCTTTGGATTCACCTCCCTCGCTTCTATTGACAAATCTCCTGGCCAATCGGCAAAACCAATGTGTACCATTTGACCCATCTTGATGCATTAAGGAAAGAAAGATGCAGAGCTGCTCGAATTAAGCTGTAGAAAAAAACTGATAGAATGGATTAAGGAGCATAGGCCAAAAAAGGCCACAATGTTCAGAGGGATATAGACCAAATGCAGGCAGGTGGGACTAGTTTAGTTCAGGGAAATTGGTCAGTATGGCTGATTTGGACTGAAGGGTCTGTTTCCGTGCAGTATGCCTCAATGACTCTGTGACTCTATGACACTACAAGTACAGGCACCTCACTGCACACTGTTACAGTGAACACTAAGGACCGAGGGGTGCATAAGATTCATGACAAAGGCATGATTTAGTAATCTGTCAGAAAACAAACATTTCACAGCATATGCCACCTCAGTGGTAAAATCACTCGATTCCATCGAGTTGTCATCCAGCATTGAGATTGGGCTGATTGGCAAACTCATAAATTGGGGGTCAAGAAGGGTGGCGCTGGAAAAGCCCAGCCGGTCAGGCAACATCTGAGGAGCGGAAAAGAGCTTATGCTCAAAATGTCAACTCTCCTGCACCTCGGATGCTGCCTGACTGGCTGGGCTTTTCCAGCACCACACCCTTTGACTCTGATCTTCAGCATCTGCAGCCCTCACTTTCTCCTGATCTTATAAATTGAGCCAATCCATTTGTTCACTGTGCAGGTTTGATGCTAAAATAGGGAGCATTAAGACCATCCTGCAGGGTAAGGACTCTCCTAGCCAGACCATTTCTCACTGTCTACCTTGCAAGGTCTGAAAGTGCCTCATGTGTTTCATCCTGATCATGTAAAGTGCCCAGTATACCTCAAATTATCCAGTAGGGATAAGATATTGCAAGAATTTAAGCAACAAGTGAAGCTAACTTCTTTTTAATCAGATGTTGGTCTCGCTGACTAGCCAGCAATTATTGCTCGTCCCTAGTTGCCCTAGTTTCTTTGCATCACTGTTCCATGCAATAGGAAATTTCATAAAAACCCTACAAACAGACCATTTTGCCCAATAAGTTCCCACTGACCCTATGAGGAGCATCCCACCCAGGCACATCTCCCTATATTTCCAATGGCTAACACACCTAGCCTATACACCCCTGTGCCCTACAGGGCCATTTGGCATGGCCAATATACTTTACTTGCACATCTTTGGACTGTGGGAGGAAACCAGAGCACCCGGAGGAAATCTACACAGACACGGGGAAGATGTGCAAACTCCACACAATCGCCCATTCGTGGAATTGAACCCGGGTCCCTGGTGCTGTTAGGCAGCAGTGCTATCCACTGAGCCACTGTGCTGCCCAGTTGCTCACCCACTCACTATAACTCTTAACTCCTTTACTGTTCAAAAATCTAACTTTGCCTTAAAAGCATTCAACACAGTAGCTTCAAATGCTTCACTGGGCAGGGAATTCCACAGATTCACAACCCTTTGGGTGAAGATGTTCCTCCTCAACTCAGCCCTAAATCTGTTCCCCCTTATTTTGAGGCTATGCCCCCTAGTTCTAGTTTCAAACAACCCCCCACTTCTATCTCATCTATTCCCTTCATAATTTTATCTGTTTCTATAAGATCCCCCTCATTCTCCTAAATTCCAATGAGCATAGTCCCAGTCCACTCAACCTCTCCTCATAGCCAATTCAGGGGCAGTGAATTGTACAGGAGGCCTTGTCATAGTCAGCCTGCATACTTGGTCATTCTTGAACCCATGGGACTGCCTCAGAAGAAGACAATGGCAGCAGTGAGTTAGTGTGTGGTAGGCTGGGATGGTGAGATAGATAGGCTTCAATAAAAATTAAACCAGCCCCAGTTTTCAATGGGGTGACTTTCCCTAATCCAGAGAGCGAAGGAAAAACACCATTTCCTCCTCTAAATATTTACACAGATTTGTGCATTCACTGTGTTGAGGACGAAATACAATATTAGGATATGGTACTGTGCCAAGCGGTCAGGGCCACCCAAAGTTTGCTGATTCAGTTGGGCTAGACGCCAGTCTGGAGTGTATGTGAAATTCTCAATTCCTCAGTTCTGCCAGTAATCTGATCTGACAAAAACAAACCCTTCAAGCTGAGCCAAATTTTCCTTTGTACAGTTGTCTGACAGAAAGCTTGGTCATACAAGTCAAATCTTTAACATGAATATGTGAACAGGATTAAAGTGCATGATCAACAATAATAGGAATACACACACGCACACACACACAGATACATGCATGCACACGCACACACACATACCCACAGACACACATGTTCGCAGACGCTCTTGCCTACGTATACATGTACATGTGCAAACATGCACTATGACATACTTACATCCATGTGGACTCTCGATAAAGATCGTAATGCCCATAAAGACTCTTACCAACTTTGATCGATGCACTATAGATAGCATTCTATCTAGATGTGTCATGGCTTGATCAGGCAACTGCTCTGCCCAGCCCTGTAAGAAACTCCAAACAGTTGTGAACACAGCCCATCACACAGGCCAACCTCCCATCCATTGCCTCTATCTACATTTCTTGCTGCCTCGGGGAGGCAGCCAATATCATCAAAGCCCCCTCCCACCCCGGTTATAATCTCTTCCAATCTCTTCTGTCGGACAGAAGATACAAAAGCTGAAACGCATGTATGAACAGGTTCAAAACCAGCTTCTTCCCTGCTGTTCTTAGATCTAACTGGACCTCTCAGAGTTTAAATTTAAATATTGATCTCACTCTTGATGCACCTTCTCTGCAGCAGTATCATTGTATTCCTCGCTCTGTTCTGTTACCCTAATGCACTTTATATGGTATGACCTGCCTGTTCTGCACGCAAAACAAAACTTTTCACTGTACCTAGGTACACGTGATAATAATAAATGAAAATCCTATCCAATTACAGATAGGTACGTAGATGTAAATCGGTTTTTCAACATCCTTGGTTGGCTTCAACAAATGTTTCAGTTCTTTCTCAGCCCCTGCTTGTACCTTGCTCCATTTTAGATTACTTACAGTGTGAAAACAGGTCCTTCGGCCCAACAAGTCCACACCACCCCCATGCCCCTACGTTTACCCCTGCACCTAACACTATGGGCAATTTAGCATGGCCAATTCACCTAACCTGCACATTTTTGGACTGTGGGAGGAAACCTGAGCACCCAGAGAATGTGCAAACTCTACACAGTCAGTCACCTGAGGCGGGAATTGAACCCAAGTCTCTGGCGCTGTGAGGCAGTAACCATTGTGCCACCGAGCCGCCCACTAAAATATAATTAAGTGATTTTTACTGTGACTGTTAGAAGCCAATGACAAGGATTTCATGAGTTGAGTAAGAATACGTTTATCGCCTGCTAACTCAGAGAAAAAAAAGGCAAAGATGTGATATCAAGCATATGGATTTTGCGTGTCACTTGGACCTTCACCTACTCACTGGTATAAAGTTGAAAGGTGACAGTAGAAAAGGAAGAAAAAATGAATATGCAGTTTAAAGACGTCTGGGTGTCCTTCAGGTGTAAGGTTGTAATGTGAGACCACGATTGACTAAATGTGTTCTTCGTCAGTGAGCAACTTTCTAATGTTTCCTTCCAGTCAGGACTGTAACTGCTTTTCTACAGAGGCAGAGAGAGAGAGAGAGAGAGTTCAGTTTTACATTGTAAAATCCATCTCATTTGCTTTGTCAAAGAAACCCCTTGAAATAGCAACTAGCTGTGTATTCCCCATCTGCTGACATTTTTCTTCCAGGTTTAAAATTATAGTTGAGGTCGTATCTCCAATGTGTAAGTCTCCTCATAATGGTGTAAATCACTTAGACGTTGAGGGCTTTTCCCAAAGAGAGGCCTGGCTGAGTTCAGTGCCCTTGGGGGGAGAAGTGTTAATTTTGCTGAGGTTGTGTTTCTGTCTCATCCCATGCCAACCAATGCTGATCAGGTGATGCCTGTGTCCATTTTATTGGTTCCTTTTTAAAACCACTTCAGTCCATCTCAGTCCCAGGTATTAACTTAGATCAGCAGTCCATATTGTATAGAATTGTGGCAATACACATACATACGTTGGCACATGCTAATGCACACATAACTGTATGCTCCTACTCAGGTGCAGCAATCCCTTGGGCTCCGAAAACACAGTTATATTGCTAACTTGGCCAAACAGCAAGGGATGCTGGGAATGTTGGCCAAGTAAAACCCTAAATTCACAAAACCCAGACACCAATCAGGTGCTAAAGATATTTACATAAAAGCCACATCCTGTCAACAGTCATCCTGTATCGACATATCTAATCAACTAAACAAAGAAGGGATGCATATTGGTAATCAGGAATCAGATACTCATTCCTAAAACAATAGAACGATATTATCCAGACATTGCGTGATTAACAAAGCCATTTAAACCATTGGTAGCTATTAAACAGGATCTGCTGATTGACTAAAGTTATAGAAAGATCCAGAAGCTCAGGCAAAAGGTGTAAAAATAGGACTTGCCTGTATATCGGGGAGGAGACCTTCTGAGGAGATTGCCTGAAGAGACAGAGAGAGGGAGAGAGAGAGAGAAAAAGAGAAAACGTAGCTTTTACAGACAGAAAGAGAGCACAACTGTGTAAAACTACAAGAGATACGAGAAATATTATAAGCTTAAGGGGCCAAATAGGATTAGAGGGAGTATTGTTTAGTCTTAAAGGCTATTGTAACTTGTTTCCTAATAAAGTTGGGACTGTTTTGCATTTGTACTAGCTTATGTTTGTAGTAATTTGACCCTTTTGGTATTATGGGACACTGGGACAAATTCATTCATAACATTCTGGGTAGGAGTTGTCTAACTTATTTCAAGAAGCATGGACAGCCTCTGACATATTTAAAGAGGGACTAGACAACACACGCGATGGCTGTACACACAGAAAGCTGAAAGTTATAGGACAGGATGCTCCAGCAGCCAACGCTGTGCTTTTCAAATCAACTGCCAACTCTGTACACGAGGCTGCTCATGGTCAGCTTGATGCCATTGTTTGCAGTCAGTAGGCTGTACGTTCAGGCTCCATGTTGGGGTAGGGGTGTGAGGTCAAATGAAATGGTAGAAAGTGAGGACTGCAGATGCTGGAGATCAGATCAAAGCACAGCAGGTCGGGCAGCATTCGAGGAGCAGAATCAAAGGTTTGGACATAAGTTCTTCATCAGGAGCGGCTACAGTCTTGTTATCACCCACTTCACACGACCCACATGGAATCAAGGTCTACATTTGCACACATCCGGTGGATTAACATTTTAGTATAATATTGAATGAGTGCTGTAGCAGAGGCAACATCTATTAGATGCCATAAGAAGATCCTATTGCTAATGCAGCTGAGCATTAAAGCTCCACAAAGACTGGGGGTGTGGGGGGGCGGTGTTTGCCCAGTGTCTTCAATGCTCCTGAACCCATCCCAAATAAAGCTGTTTAAGTGGCTGAATACCTTTTAGTTTCTCACGTGACCTTGCAGAGTGTATGCTTGCTGGCAGATTGATTCCTGAATTGCATTTAGATACTTCCTTGGCTGTGGTACACGATGAGGGGATGGGTAACAAGCAACCTTCCTTTACATTACATTATCCAAAGGTTTTTTGGATGAGAAAAGGAAAATATAAAAATCATTGGCGTGATATTTCATTCCTCCTCCTCATTCTGCCAAGAAGCCATTCTGAAGTGTGCTTTGCACAGAGCCCACATTAAGTGATAATTTATTGCTGTGAAGTCGGAGATTAATTAACTGCACGGATTTCACACCAAAAGCTACTAACATTCAAAGTAAGTCCTTTCCGAATTGTTCCTCTATCACAAAGTTACAAAAAAAGGCTCCAGTCTATTATCTGCTTTACTTGCAGATGAATGGAAGCTAGCTATAGTGGGACACATCTCTAGAGGCTAACTTTAAAGTAGGAGCCTCATTTATCACCAAGATTGTCAATTCCTCGTGCTGCGGCTGTTCCTAATGGATTAGAATTCCGAGGTGATAAATATCCTCCTGGGGTGGCTGTGTCAGCGTAAGCAAGCCCCTGGATGCAGAGCCATAAAGTTTTCAGCATGACCATGGGATTTGATGAAAAAGCTACTGCTGTAAATAGGGTCAACTCACTTTATATTGTACACAGAGTCAATTTTCCTAATTATACATTTTATCTGTTTTTTTCTTGTCAAATAAGTCATCATAGGATCCCTACAGCAGGCCACTCAACCCATTGAGTCTACACTGACCCTCCAAAAAACATTCCACCCAGACCCACAATTGCTACCCTATTCCTGTAATCTTGCATTCCCCATGGCTAATCCACTTAGCCTCCACACCCCTGGACACTATGAGCAATTAACCTGGCTAATCCACCTAACCTGCACAAATTTGAACTGTTGGAGGAAACCAGAGCACCCAAGGGAAACCCACATGCAGTCGCGGGGAGAATGTGCAAACTCAACCACTGAGCCACTGTTGCTGCCCTGTTGCTGATGTGTGGGTCCCAGGCACTTGACATTCTCCAGGAGCTCAGCTAATTCACCATTCCTGAGTCTGAAAGTGAAATAGCAGCAGGCCATCCAACCATGGTAGGGTCTTGTTCCCTCTTCCCAACATCCATGTCACCTGGTATGAATCCTTCCAGGACCTTTAGGTTCCGGGTCATTTTTCTGCTGCATTGGCCTGAACTTTGAGGGTCCTTCTTTAACATAGATCCCATGAGTATAACTCACCCACACACATGAATCAACTTGCAGCCAGACTTTTGTAAATACTGTGGCACTCAAACTGATCCACTTTCCCAGTTTCCATGGGTCAGCCCAGGGTCTCAGTTCCAAATATGCATCAAACACACTCACAGGTAAGAACTAGTCACCGCATGGTAAGCGAGTTTAGAGAGTGATCCCACTGCAGAATCCATTCAGCACTGAAATGGCAGGAGAAGATCTTATCCACAGGTATTACTGACTGACATTTGCTCCCAGTTTGGTTACGCCTCAGCTTTGAAATGCCCGTCCTTGTTTCTGATACCCCACACTCCTTACAACTTTCGAACCGCCTCCAACCTATCCACTTATTGCACTCTCTGCATTTCGTATCTAGCGAAGACTTTCTTTGTTATGATCCTAGCATTGGTAATTCTGGACAAGCCAGATCACTGATTGAAACTTGAATCATTAGATCATATGCTTAATCTTTGTAGTTAGTTAACATTGAGGAGAAAGTGAGGTCTGCAGATGCTGGAGATCAGAGCTGAAAATGTGTTGCTGGAAAAGCACAGCAGGTCAGGCAGCATCCAGGGAACAGGAGAATCGACGTTTCGGGCATAAGCCCTTCTTCAGGAATAAGCCCTGAAGAAGCCCTCGATTCTCCTGTTCCCTGGATGCTGCCTGACCTGCTGCGCTTTTCCAGCAACACATTTTCAGTTAGTTAACATTGGTAACTAGACATGGAAAGATATTCACATTGAAGCTGCAACGAACTTAGTTTATTAATGTGAAGAAAAACACTACAGATATAAAGGAGACAATTGGAAAGATCATAAACATCAAGACAAAAGTTTCAACCTGGCTCCTGACACCATCAATTTACAAAGACACAATTCCAGAGAAATTTGACTCTTATCGTAAATTTTTAGACACTTTTATTAACAGTGTCATAACGTCATACTGCACAGAAACAAACCCTTCAGTCCAACTTGTACACGTCGACAAAGTTTCCCAAGCTAAACTAGTCCCAGTTTTATCCATATCCCTCTAAACTTTCCTATTCATGTACCTGTCCAAATGTCTTTTAAATGTTGTAACTGTACCTGCATCTACCAATTCCTCTGACAGTTCCTTCCATATACGAACCACCCTCTGTGTGAAAAGGTTGTCCCTCAGGTCCCTTTTAAACCTTTCTCCTCTCACCTTAAAAAATACGCAGCCTAGTTTTGAAATTCCTCACCCTAGGGGAGAAGATCTTTGCTATTCACCTTATCTATGCCCCTCATGGTTTTATTAACCTCTATAAGGTCACCCCTCAAGCTCCTATGCTCCAGTGAGAAAAGTCCCAGGCTATCCAGCCTCTCATCATAACCCAAACCCTCCCGTCCTGGTAACATCCTACTAAATCTTTTCTGCGTCCTCTCCAATTTAATAATATCCTTCTGTTAGCAGGGCAAGCAGAACTGTACACAGTACTCCAAAAGTGGTCTCACCAATGTCCTGTACAATAGCAACAACTCAACTTCTACTCAATGCTCTGAGCAATGAAGGCAAGCGCGCCAAATGCCTTCTTTACCACCCCGTCTACTGTGATGCAACTTTACAAACACACGGTCTGCGGACCAAGCAGACGGAATGGTAAATTTCAAGGAGGAGTTGGATAAATTCCCTAGGAAAGGGAAACAAAACTGCAGGGGCTACTGGGAAAGAGAAAAGGAGTGAGAGTCATTGATTACATCATTCAAAAAGCACTTCGAACCAAATGATCTGCTTCTTTTGCAATGTATGATTCCATGGTTCTAAGCATCTTATTCAGTCGGTTACAGTGTCTTTCCTGAGTTCAGTTTTCAGGATGACCTTAGCCATGACCTAGCTGGCTAGGAAGAACCAAAGGAAGTTCTGCAAGGGGACTTCTTTTAACGACAAGACTATTTTTGATCTTGCTTGTGAATATCTACTACATGCATACTGCAGCCTTTGGATTACATTTAGTGAGTGTTACTACCTCAGACATATAGAACTGAATGAAACACACTTTCCGAGTCCATGACCATTAGCTGAGTTGTCTGGATGGCTGGTCTCTGATGCAGAGTAAGGCCAGCAGTGTGGGCTCAGATCCCATACCAGTTGAGGTCATAATGAAGGTCTCACTTTTCCAACCTTGTCCCTCACCTGAGGTGTGCTGACCCTCCGGTTAAAATGCTTTCCAGTTGCCTCTCTCTACACTATGCAGCCCCATGGGACTATGGGGACCTTATCAGGGAAAAGAATAATGTCAGAAGATGCACGGCAACACCACCAAATGCATGCTCCCCTCCACAGCATGTACCATTTTAACTTGAAAATATATTCTTGGCTGCTGGGTCAAAACCTTGGAACTCCTTTTCTAACAGCCCTGTGGATATCCCAACTTCCTAAGGGCTACTGTGGTTCAAGGAGGCAACTCACCACCACCTTCTCCAGGGAAAGGAAGGATGTGCAATCAATGTTGAGCTGTCAGGCAATGCACACACCCCAAGAACAAACAAAACAAAAACCAGCTATTCCAGTTGAAAATTCAACTCTCATTGTAATTCCCCATTAGTACTGAATGATGTAATGTTTCAGATGCCACTCCATGGTTCTTTCTTTTCTGTCTGAAAGTCTGAGGCAATATAAATCCACCCTAATTTCCAAATGACAGCAGCGTAATACAGCAAGTTTCATCCTCAAAGCCTTTGTAGAGGATAAAAATTACTCAAAACCTTTTTGTTGTGAATGACTTTTTAAAAATGTTACTCATTCAATGGGGAGGCAGTAATAGTATCGTTGGATTAGCAATCCAAAACTCCAGGCTAATAGTCTAGGGACATGAGTTTGAATTTCACTATGAAAATCTGGCCGGCTAGGATAAAAAGCTAGTCTAATGGCTACTGTGTAGCCACTATTTAAAACGTATCTGTTTCCCTAATGTCTTTTAGAGAGGGAAATTTGTCATCCTTACCCAGTCTGCTCTACATGTGATTCAAGTCCCCAAGCAACGTGAATGCCTCTTAACTGCCATTTGGGCAATTAGAGATGGGTAATAAATGCTGGTCCACCCAACAATGACCACATCCCATGAATGATGAAATATTAGACCTTGGCTCTGCTATTGCATTGACCTAGATGGTTATATGTTTGAGCCCTGCATACCAGAGTACGTAACTTGTATTCTAGGCTGACACTCCAAAGCAGGATTGAGAATTGCTAAAATGTTCGAACATTTTTACCACAAGGGCCAATGATAACCACCCAAAATTATTGGGAACCCATTGGCTTACCCAATTACATCATCAATGGTGGACTGATGGGCTCGGGTACAACTTTAAACCAGTATATCAGACATCAAACAGCAGTGAATGTCCCATCAGAATGAAGACAAACAATTTAAGCTGCTATACCATTTTAAGGAGATGCAAGGGCATGAAGATTTACACACCACATAAAGCTTTGAAGATGGAAAACTGTTTTGAGAATGAAAATAATAAGACTGGCTGAGGTGTTCGACTTCATAGATAAAGCAAGTCTACAAAACAAGGAAGTTATGACAAATCTTTATGAAATGGGAACTTTGAATGTCCGGTTACTAGAGAGGGCTCAGAAAAGATTTACAGGAATGATATCAGGAATGAAAGCATTCATTTTCGTGAAGGAACTAGAGAAACCATGGTTGTCCACCTAAGGGCAGAGAAGGATAAGTAGAAATTTTATGATGGTGTTCAAAGTCACTTCTGATTGTGTAAATATGGTGAAACTGTTTCTAGCAGCACAAGATCTGGTTACTCGATAACGTAGATTGAAGGTAATTGAGTAAAGAGCCAGAAGCAAAATGAGGGAAAGGTAATTTATAAATTGAGCTGTTATGATCGGGAATGCAATACCTGAAGGGTAGAAGCAGATTCAATAATAAATTCAGGGCAGAATTGGATAAATTTTTGTGTCAAAGTACTCCTTGGGGCTTATCTTAAGACTGCTCTGCTTCTCAGAGTAACTTTGCAAAAACATCTATGCAATCCATCATTGCTATGTCTTAGATTGAACATCCTATCATCAGGAGATGATCTCCTTTGACAATTGGGCCAATTAAATTGGCCATTACCAGTGTGTTGTTGCCACAATAGTTTTATTTCAACTTTCCCAAATCTTTTATGTCACTTTTCAGCCAACCAGGTTCTACTTTTCTTTTCCATTTGGATGAAATCCAAGCCATGACAGTGCCGAGAAGCTTACAGGATTAAATATTAAATTTTATTTTCATTGTTGCATCAACAGAATGTGTGACCAGTTGAATGATGGAGCTAGACAAGTGATGTCAGATCAAACATTTATTATACCCAAAAGAGAAAATGCTGGAAAATCTCAGCAGGCCTGGCAGCATCTGACAGATGCTAAGATTTTCCAGCATTTTCTCTTTTGGTTTCAGATTCCAGCATCCGCAGTAATTTGCTTTTATTTATTATACCCAACATCTGATCTTCAATTCCATTGGCTATGATGGATTTGGATGCGAGAAGCTGTGAATAATTAGCAACCAATCAGATACTTCCCCTTGTGCACCATCATCCAAGAGGTACCTCAACTCTGCCATGTCTCCATTGGTGACTTCATATAAACATATAGATACATTCTTGACTACAACTCCTTACTGGGATGTATGAATCTTTATAAGGTGTTTGTTTACCATTCTTTAGACAACTCACAGAAGAAGTTACACCTTCTCTAAACTTCTAAGAACATCAAAACATAAAGAATAACTGCAATAGTATTTCTAAAATTTTCATAAGTTCTAATTGGGAGAAAGGCCAATTTTGACGGTATTTGGCAAGAACTTTCAAACGCTGATTGGGAGCAGATGTTTGCAAGTAAAGGGACAGCTGGAAAATGGGAAGCCTTCAAAAATGAGATAACGAGAGTCCAGAGAAACTATATTCCTGTTAGGGTGAAAGGAAAGTCTGGTAGGTATAGGGAATGCTGGATGACTGAAGATATTGAGTGTTTGGTTAAGAAAAAGAAGGAAGCATATGTCAGGTATAGACAGGATAGATCGAGTGAATTCTTATAAGAGTATAAAGGCAGTAGTTGTATACTTAAGAGGGAACTCAGGAGGGCCAAAAGGGGACTTGAGATAGCTTTGGCAAATAGAGTTAAGGAGAATCCAAACAGTTTTTACAAATATATTAACGACAAGAGGGTAACTAGGGCGAGAATAGGACCCCTCAAAGATCAGCAAGGCGGCCTTTGTGTGGAGTCATAGGAGATGGGGGAGATACAAATCAAGTATTTTGCATCAGTGTTTACTGTGGAAAAAGAGATGGAAGACATAGAATATAGGGAAATAGATGGTGAAAAATGCCCATATTACAGAGGAGGAAGTGCTGGATGTCTTGAAATGCATAAAAGTGGATAAATCCCCAGGACCTGATCAGGTGTACCCTAGATCTCTGTGGGAAGCTAGGGAAGTGATTGCTGGGCCTCTTACTGAGATATTTGTATCATCAATAGTCACAGGTGAGGTGTCGGAAGGCTGGAGGTTGGCTAACGTAGTGCCACTGTTTAAGAAAGGTGATAAGGGCTAGCCAGGGAACTATAGACCAGTGAGCCTGACATTGGTGGTGGGCAAGTTGTTGGAGGGAATCCTGAGGGACAGGATGTTCATGTATTTGGAAAGGCAAGGACTGATTAGGGATAGTCAACATGGCTTTGTGCGTGGGAAATCATGTCTCACAAACTTGATTGAGTTTTTTGAAGAAGTAACAAAGAGGATTGATGCGGCCAGAGTGGTAGATGTGATCTACACAGACTTCAGTAAAGCGTTCAACAAGGTTCCCCCGGGAGTCTGGTTAGCAAGGTTAGATTTCATGGAATACAGGGAGAGGTAGCCATTTGGATACAGAACTGGCTCAAAGGTAGAAGACGGAGGGTGGTGGTGGAGGGTTGTTTTTCAGACTGGAGGCCTGTGACCAGTGGAGTGCCACAAGGGTCGGTGCTGGATCCTCTACTTTTTGTCATTTACATAAATGATTTGGATGAGAGCATAAGAGGTACAGTTAGTAAGTTTGAAGAGGACACCAAAATTGGAGGTATAGTGGACAGCAAAGAAGGTTACCTCAGATTACAACAGGATCTTGACCAGATGGGCCAATGGGCTGAGAAGTGGCAGATGGAGTTTAATTCAGATAATGCAAGGTGTTGCATTTTGAGAAAGCAAATCTTAGCAGGACTTATACACTTAATGGTAAGGTCCTAAGGAGTGTTGCTGAACAAAGAGACCTTGGAGTACAGGTTCGTAGCTCCTTGAAAGTGGAGTCACAGGTAGATAGGATAGTGAAGAAGGCTCTTGGTATGTTTTCCTTTATTGGTCAGAGTATTGAGTACAGGTGTTGGGAGGTCATGTTGCGGCTGTACAGGACACTGGTCAGGCCACTGTTGGAATATTGCATGCAATTCTGGTCTCCTTCCTATCGGAAAGATGTTGTGAAATTTGAAAGGGTTCAGAAAAGATTTACAATGATGCTGCCAGGGTTGGAGGATTTGAGCTATAGGGAGAGGCTGAATAGGCTGGGGCTGTTTTCCCTGGAGTATCAGAGGCTGAGGGATGACCTTATAGAGGTTTATAAAATCATGAGGGCCATGGATAGGATAAATTGACAAAGTTTTTTCCTTGGGTTGGGGGAGTCCAGAACTAGAGATCATAGGTTTATGGTGAGAGGGGAAAGATATAAAAGAGACCTAAAGGGCAAAGTTTTGATGCAGAGGGTGGTATGTGTGTGGAATGAGCTGCCAGAGGAAATGGCGGAGGCTGGTACAATTGCAATATTTAAAAGGTATTTGGATGGGTATTTGAATAGGAAGAGTTTGGAGGGATGTGGGCCGGGTGCTGGCAGATGGGACTAGATTGGGTTGGGATATGTGGTCGGCAGGGACGGGTTGGACCAAAGTGTGTGTTTCCATGCTGTACATCTCTATGACTCTATGACTCTACATACTGCTGATTTTGTATAAGCCTCTGGTCAGACCTCATTTGGAATATTGTGAGTAGTTTGCTGCCCATTTCTGAGGTAGAAGATAGTCCAGAGGAGGTTTACAACAAGCATCCCAGGAATGAAGAGCTTGTCATTTGAGGACCGGTTGAGGACACTCGGTTTAAACTCAATGGAGTTGAGAAGGACGAGGGGGATCTGATTAAAGCTTACAGAATACTGAAAGATCGGGATAGACTGGATGTGGAGAAGATGTTTCCATTAGTCGGAGAAACTAAGACCCACAGACGCAGCCTCAGAATGAAAGAATGATCCTTTAGAACTGAGATGAGGAAGAGTCCTTCAAACAGAGGGTGGTGAATCTGTGGAACTCATTGCTACAGAAGGCTGTGGAGGCCAAGTCATTGACTGTATTTAAGACAAAGATAGATATGTTCTTGATTAGTAAATGGATCAAGGATGACGGGAAGAAAGCATGAGCATGGGGTTGAGAAATATATTAGCCATGATCAAATGGCAGAGCAGACTCGATGGACCAAATGGCCGAATCTGCTCCTCTATCTTACTCGGCTCCTATGGTCCAGTCAGAGAATAAAACCTCTCAGTCTATACTATTGAGCTACTTCAGAATTTTGTGTTTCAAAGGGATTGCAACCTGGATCTTGAGTGTCCTGAAATGTCTTAATATCAGTCCAGTACTTTACAATGCAAACTATATATCTTCTCAGTATTTAACTTTGATTTCACGGTGACCTGAAGATATCACCGCAAACATTTCCCAATTGAAATGCATCAAAGCGGGAAGGATGGGGCTGGGGCAGAAATTAAATGTTGCTACGGAAATTAAATGGGAATAGTCACTGCTAGCTTCTTTTGTTCTCCATGTGGATGGGCAATTTCACAGTGAGAGTTTCCGATATCTGTCCAGTCATCTGCAATGGGTTCATAACATTAGGTGACCCAAGAGGGGATTTGTTTCATTTCACAATCTGAATGGCTTAGAAAATAAGGTTTTCATAAGGACCCTGGTTTGATTGCAAGTCTCCACTGAATTCATTAATCTTTAATATACTAAGAGGAATATGTTGGGTCATTCAACAAGCTGTAACTTTTTAATAGGTTTGTATTATGGAAATAGGAGCATAAAAGGTGGATGTTCACATCAAATCAGTGATTTCTAATCAATTTCCATCTTCAGGGACAGGATCTACAATAGGTAAGCTTGCAAAAGAGCAAGAATTAATTGACAACTTTCTTTAGTATTCCATGTTTAACTGTGCATTCACGGATTCATCAGATGTTGCTGTCAGTTTTACACAGTAATGATCTCAAACAATGGCACGGTTGCCATTATCACAACTGTGACATGTGAGCCATAACTGTATACTGTGTATAAAATAGTTCAGCTCACAACATTCTAGAGATTTTGCACTGTAGGTGGCACTATGAACACAGCAAGACAGACAATAAGTACCACATTTATGAGTTTAAAACAACTTTAAAGAGAAGGCTGTTAATCATAACTCAAAGTCAGTTGTAAACAAAAGAAGTAGAGAGTAGTTTCAAAAAGAGCATGAAAACTTATACCTGGAAAATGACAGAAATATGTTAAACAAGACTGCTTTAAATAGCACCAGTGTGGTATTGGGTTCTGGGTTACCCCCATTGACAGTTTATAAGTGGGGTACATTGCTGTCATCAGCCCTCCTTTCTATGCTGGGTCTGAGGGCCTGATGAATCTTAACAAGAAGAGGCATATGTCTTGCATGACAAGAGGCAAGTTATTCCATGATAGCAGTTAGTGCAAGTTGTATTAAACAGTTAGACATAATTATAAACTCTATTGGGGCTCTTGTGATGCAGTGGTAGTGTCCCTTCCTCTGAAGCAGAAGCTCTGTTTTAAAATCCTACCTTTACCAGAGATGTGTCATTACACCGCTGAATGGGTTGATTAAGAATATCTACAAGGACCTTTAGGCGCCAGGACTGATACAGGATCTCACATCAGACTGCCTCATTCATCACCCAAAGACAGTGTGAAAGCATCAGGTTAGACGGAGCTGTTGGCAATGCTAGTGTTAACTCTATCAGAATCATTCTACAACTCTGTGCTCTTTCTATAACACTCGCCATCCCAGATGGAACTGTTCAGGAGCTTTGCTGCTGTGGGATGTCAGGAAACAAGGAGCAATTCCAATCGGCTCAGCAATGGGACGCGATCCACTCGACCTATCAACCAGTCACAAAATCATAATTTCACCCAAGGCCCAACCACTCACCACATTGAGGCAGTTTGATGATTCCCAACCTGAATGTGATAATATTTCACAACATCTTTCTCCACCGCTCCTCCCCCACCCCACCCCACCCTACCCTACCTTACCCTTTGTCTCCTCTCCCATATTGTTCAGTACCCATTCTTCCTTCCCTCTTCATTCCCTCACTCTCTTGTCTTCCTGATTCTACCCCATCTTACGTCCATCCCTGCCATCCTAACCCTTCTCTCACACTTGTCTCATGCTTTAGCATCTTTGCATATTCCCCGGTCTTACCCCATCTCCTGCTCTCACCACCCCGCCGCCCCCCCCCCCCCCCCCCCCTTTCTTCTTATTCCATTTATTCTGCAGTTTCAGCCAGGATTCAGTTAGTGCTACTCTGCATCTGACTCTGGTGGTTGGGCTATGCTGATGCTCCAGTGTGCTACTTGGAATTATAGAATTCCTACATTATGGAAGCAGGCCATTTAGCCCCTCAGGTTTACACCAAAGAGCAGCCCACTCAGTTCCACCCCCTGCCTTGCTCCTGTAACCCTGCATTTCCCATGGCTAATCCACTGAGCCTGCACATCTCTAGAGTGTGGGAAGAAACCAGAACACCCAGAGAAAACCCACAGGGAGAACAGATAAACTCCACACAGAAAGTCGTCTGAGGGTGGAATCAAACCCAGGTCCTTGGAGCCACTGTGCCATTGAGGGAATGCAGAGCTCCTGGAAATGTGCCTTTCAGATGACACATTAAACCACAGCCTCATTTGATTTCTCAAGTCGACAGGAAATATTCAATAGTGCTACTTCAAAAATGAACAAGGCTTTTCTTCCAATTGTCCAGGGCAAGGCTTATCACTCAATGAAGATTCCTAGGAAGCAGATTATCCATACTTTCACATTGTCAATTGTGGGAGTTAGCGGTGTTGATATTTCCAGTTGCATTTTCTATATTACAACAGTGACGACAAAAGCATTGACGTGTCTGTAAAATATCCCAAGGTTGGGAAAGTCGCTATATTAAGACTTTCTTAGTGGAAGCAGAAGACCCTTGGGGTATTTAAGGAACAAATGGATGCTGCCACATATCGGATCTGAATAGTATCATTAAGATGGACCAAATGGCAAGTCCTATTGTGGGCTAGAAATCGACAAACTGTTCACCGTACATCCATGTTTCTCCTGAGCTATTACTAATCGAACAAGAATTGGGGAGGAGTTCAATGCAAATATTTAAGCAAACAGGAAACAATGTTAAATTGTGAGTAGCATTGAGTAATATCATGGTATAGAGCAGTCACGTGCATGAGTAATATTCAGCAGTCAAATCTTCTTCAGCTGGCCAGTTTTCAAGTGATAGGAGTGCACCGGAATGTTTGTGAAGGAGCCACGTTTAACTATTGCTGTTGTGAACAGCTTTGTTGGAGTATCTCTGTTGACACTGCCATTCTGTTTTCAACAGGTAATTACTATCCAGATTAAATTTTGATTCAAACAAGCCCAGACAGTGCAATTAACTCGTAAGGTAAATGCTGGTAGCAATACCTGTTCATCTCGATGGTTTGGAGGGATTTTAAATTCACTTCACATCTTGGCTCAGAGTTCTCTTAGCAGTAGGAAGCTCAGAATAACAGAGGGATCTTGGGTGATTGTCTACAAATCCCTGAAGGGTGACAGGTCAGGTTAAGCAGCACAGTGGCTCCGTGGTTAGCACTGATGCCTCACAGCGCCAGAGACCTAGGTTTGATTCCAGCCTCAGTTGACTGTCTGTATGGACTTTGCACATTCTCCCTGTGTCTGCGTGGGTTTCCTCCCACAATCCAAAGATTAGGTCAATTGGCCAGACTAAATTGCCCATAGTGTTCAGGGATGTATCGGCTGGGTGCATTAGTCAGAGGTAAATGTAGAATAATAGGGTAGGGGAATGGGTCTGGGTAGGTTACTATTTGGAGGATTAGTTTGGACTTGTTGGTCCAAATTACCTGTTTCCACACTGAAGAGGGCATATGGGATACTTGCTTTTATCAATCGTGGCAGAAATTATATGAACGTGGAGATCATGTTGGAGCTGTACAGACTTTGGCTAGGCTACAGCTGGATAACTGTGTGCAGTTCTAGTCACTACATTATAGGAAGGATGTGATTGCACTGGATGGGGTGCAGAGGAGATTCACCAGGATGTTGCCTATGGATAGAGCAGTTTAGCTTTGAAGAGAGGCTGGATAAGCTCAGGTTATTTTGTTCAAAGCAGAGAAGCATGAGAGGGAACCTGACTGAGGTGTGTAGGATTATGAGGGGCATGGACAGGATGCATAAAATGCAGCTGATCCCCTTAGCTGAAGGGATCAATAACAAGGCGGTAAAATTTTAAGTAGAAGGGATATGAGGAAAATATTTTTCACCTAAGGGGATGGATCTGGAATGATCTGCTGGAATGGTATATGAGGTGGAAAACATCACAACCTTTTAAAAAGCATTTGAATGAGCACTTGAAGTGTTAAAGCATTCAAGATTAGGGGTCAAATGCTGGTTAAAGTGGGACTCATGTAGAATTAGAGTGCAGACTGGATGGGTTGAAGGGCCTCTTCTGTATTGTGTAATGATTGTACTTTTTCAACACGTCTTTTATCCATTTCCTCCCTCTTCTATTGTTTCCTGCCAGGTTTATGTTACTTTAGTTAAATGTGGTGTAGCAACAATTTCAGAAATAGGTTTTTGAGACCTGCGACGGCATGCCTGAGATATGTTTGGAACCATTTGGCTTTTGGCACTTGGCGTGAATTTTTTGGCACTTGGCTTGATTAGTACTGACAGCTTCCTCCTGACTACCATCACACATCAACAGTCAGATCCCAGTTAATATGAAATTCCACCTCTGTTACGTACTGAAGGTCCTGATGTTCCAGCTACAAATGGGATATTAAACTAAGCATCAACCCTCACTGTTAGCCTCTCCCCATGAATTTGGTAACATCGGCCAATTTTGTAATTTTATTTTGTGTTCCAATAATCAAATAATTTATTTGAAATAGAAGACTTATTAAGCTGTGCTACTTTGAAAACATAAGATGTTGCAGATCAAAACAAACTGCTTGTTGTTAAAGAATTTGGGTGTTGTTTCACAGCCAAATATTTTTGAATTGATGTCCACGTTATGCTGTATGAAAATTTGCCTGCATACAACAGCAATGTGATGAGTGACTACAGTTTGCTGGCATTGGTTGAGGGGTAATCCTTAGACCAGGATCTTTTCTATGTTTCTTTGAGCTGTACATTGACATCCAGAACACCACAGTTTAACACCTCTTGGTACAGTCTCTGCATTAAACGTACTGTATTTAGGTGAGGTTAACACAGGTAGCTTTAATCAGCTCCTATTGCAATTTGCTTCATGTCATGAAAGGGGAAATGCATCTTTGACATTGTAGTAATCCTCAATTTTACAGCTTTACACTGACCATAATTTCTGGGCAGTAATTTGCAATCTTACTAAAGAAAGGTATTGCGCAGTGATTTTGCATGGGCCATGTCACAGGCACTGAGTCATCACATACATTTCTAAAAATACAGCAATTACTTTAATGGACCTGGGAATGTTTAGCAGGTTAGGTAACATTTTTCAAAAGATCATTGACCTGTTGCCTTCTTCTCCACATAGAGACTGCTTGGCGTGCTGAATCTTTCCACCAAGTTTCTGTTTTTATTGTCACATATAGACAGGGTGGTTAAAAAGGCATTTGGCACATGCACCTTCATTGGTCTGTCCTTTGAGAATTGGAGTTGGAATGTCAGGTTGAGGTTGTACTGGCTGTTGGTGAGGTCTTATCTGGAATTCTGTGTTCAGAACTGGTTGATCAGTTATAGGAAGATATTAGATATTATTAAGCTGGAGAGGGTTCAGAAGAGATTTACTGGGTATGGAAGGTTTAAGTTCTATAGAAAGGCTGGATAGGCTGGCACCTTTTTCACTGGAGCATAGGAGGTTGAGAGGCGATTTTATAGAGGTTTTTTAAGAGTCATAGAGTCATAGAGATGTACAGCATGGAAACAGACCCTTCGGTCCAACCCATCCATGCCGACCAGATATCCCAACCCAATCTAGTCCCACCTGCCAGCACCCGGCCCATATCCCTCCAAACCCTTCTTATTCATATACCCATTCAAATGCCTCTTAAATGTTGCAATTGTACCAGTCTCCACCACATCCTCTGGCAGCTCATTCCATACACGTACCACGCTCTGTGTGAAAACGTTGCCCCTTTGGTCTCTTTTATATCTTTCCCCTCTCACCCTAAACCAATGCCCTCTAGTTCTGGACTCCCCAACCCCAGGGAAAAGACTTTGTCTATTTATCCTATCCATGCCCCTCATAATTTTGTAAACCTCTATAAGGTCACCCCTCAACCTTCGACGCTCCAGGGGAAACAGCCCCAGCCTATTCAGCGTCTCCCTGTAGTTCAGATCCTCCAACCCTGGTAACATCCTTGTAAATCTTTTCTGAACCCTTTCAAGTTTCACAACATCTTTCCGATAGGAAGGAGACCAGAATTGCACGCAATATTCCAACAGTGGCCTGATCAATTTCCTGTATAGCCGCAACATGACCTCCCAACTCCTGTACTCAATAATCTGACCAATAAAGGAAAGCATACCAAAAGCCTTCTTCACTATCCTATCTACCTGTGACTCCACTTCCAAGGAGCTATGAACCTGTGCTCCAAGGTCTCTTTGTTCAGCAACACTCCCTAGGACCTTACCATTAAGTGTATAAGTCCCACTAAGATTTGCTTCCCCAAAATGCAACACCTCGCATTTATCTGAATTAAACTCCATCTGCCACTTCTCAGCCAATTGGCCCATCTGGTCCAGATCCTGTTGTAATCTGAGGTAACCCTCTTCGCTGTCCACTACACCTCAATTTTGGTGTCATCTGCAAACTTACTGACTGTACCTCTTATGCTCGCATCCAAATCATTAATGTAAATGACAAAAAGTAGAGGGCCCAGCACCAATCTTGTGGCACTCCACTGGTCACAGGCCTCCAGTTTGAAAAACAACCCTCCACCACCACTCTCTGTCTTCTACCTTTGAGCCATTTCTGTAACCAAATGCTAGTTCTCCCTGTATTCCATGAGATCTAACCTTGCTAATCAGTCTCCCATGGGGAACCTTGTCAAACACCTTATTGAAGTCCATACAGATCACATCCACTGCTCTGCCCTCATCAATCTTCTTTGCTACTTCTTCAAAAAACTCAATCAAGTTTGTGAGACATGATTTCCCACGCACAAAGCCATGTTGACTATCCTGAATCAGTCCTTGCCTTTCCAAATACATATACATCCTGTCCCTCAGGATTCCCTCCAACAACTTGCCCACCACTGAGGTCAGAGTACTGTTTTTTTAACCACTTCCCCATGATTGCAGTAAGAGCTTAAAGTGTCAGCAGTGTACACGGGAGACATATAGTGGGGGGTGAAGCCCACCATCAGCTGACAATGTTGAGGCTACAGGTGGCCTATGAAACAACTTCCTGGCTAAATGGGGAGGTTCTAAACCTGGAAGTAAATCTTCTTGTTCAACTCTATTGCAATTAACATGAAACTTACTGGGCGAATAAAGGTGGCATTGGTGTTCTATTCAAATTTACGTATCACCTACAAACATTGCACAGGACAGGCTCTCGCTTTATCTGTCTATGTTTCATTGTCATTTATTGAGACTTGTTTAGTCAGAGAGCTAAGTGTACTGATATACTTTCTGATTGGCATGCATCGATGGTTACAGGGGAGGGAGTGCCAATTTGTACTTGGGGACCCTGCAGCCTTCAGGACTCAATATCGATTTCAATAACTCTAGGGGTTGAGCTCTCCCATATCCTTGCCCCATCCCCCCACACCAGGCCATGTTACCACATAGGCTGCTATTATACACCACCCATTGTTAGTCACTAACAGTCCAGTGTAATAGCTGTTCACCCTCCTAGCCAGATCGTTATCCTTTGCCTGTCCAGCTGTTCTCTCTCTTTGGACTCTATCCCCACCCATTGTTTACTCCTTATCCCTTCCCCCCCACCCTATCTTTTGCATATATCTTCCAACACTTTTCCAGCTACCATCAATTCTGAGGGAGGGTCACCAGACCCTGAGACGTTAACACTGATTTCTCACCACAGAAGCTGCCAGACCTGCTGAGCTTTCCCAATTATTTCTGTTTTTGTGCCATTTCCTTTCTTGTGGCTGTGGTTTACTGTCCACTATTTATTGAATGTCTGTGATTGCGCCCAGTGTTGTAATTGTCACTGTGAGGATATGAGTCAAGATTAGAGTGGTGCTGGAAAAGCACAGCAGGTCAGGCAGCATCCGAGGAGCAGGAAAATGAACATTTCGGGCAGGAGCTGATGCTTCCTAATGACCTTCTGTGCTTTTCCAGCACCACTCATGTCCTAATGACAGAAGGTCATTAGGAAGCATCGGCTCCTGCCCGAAATGTTGATTTTCCTGCTCCTCGGATGCTGCCTGACCTGCTGTGCTTTTCCAGCACCACTCTAATCTTGACTCTAGTAACTCCAGAATCTGCAGTTCTCAATTTCATCACTGTGACTGAGCCTGCAGGCTCACCTGGTCTACGAATCTCTGAGATGCCTCTCAGGAATTCAAATGTTGTCAGTGATCCCCCAATGCCCCATTAAGACTTTTTCAGCCAACACGCTGAGATGCACGCGGACTGGCATTGACCCACACACTCCTAATATTCCTACCTTCACTGGCAATCTCCACCCTCTCCCAGCTCACTAAGGATGGTCCCTCTGCAAGTCTTCCCTCTATGTCCCATCCTTAGGCCTCTCTAGGACCCTCGTCCATTTCTCTCTGTGCCTGAACTCCAACCCTTTAACCCCAATCCTGCTCATTACTGGCTCACCCCTTGCTGGTCCTGATCCTCTACACAAACGACCGTTCTGCTCCCCCCCCCCCCCCCCCCCCCCCCGCCCCCCCCCCCGCTTCAGTTCAACAGGAAAAACATGGACCCATGTTTCAGGCAACTGCCCGAACTGACTAAAAGCCAAATGCTGGTAGAAATTTGAACGAATCACGGAGATGACACAAAAATAAGTGGAGGTGCAGGTAGTGTTGAAGAAATGGGAAGGCTGCAGAAAGACTTGAACAGGCTAGGCAAATGGGCAAAGAAGTGGCAGATGTGAGAAAGTATGAGATTATTCACTTCGGTAGAAAGAAGAGAGGTGTAGACTATTGGGGAAAGGCTTTGAAAATCTGGAGCACAAGGGGACTTAGGAACCCTAGTTTAGGGTTCTCAGAAGGTTGACATGCAGATTCAGTTGGCAGTTAGGAAGACAAATGCAATGTTAGTGATCCATTTGGAGAGGGCTGCAATACAAAAGCAGGGATATACTGCTGAGGCTGTATAAAACACTGGTCAGACTGCATCAGGAATATTGGGAGCAGCTTTGGGCCCCGTATCTAGGGATGGAGGTGCTGGCATTGCAGGGGGTCCAGGGCTGGTTCACAAGAATGATCCTGGGGATGAAGGGCTTGCCATATGAGGAGTGGTTGAGGACTCTGGGTCTGAACTCGATGAAGTTTAGAAAGATGAGGGGGGTACCAGATTGAAACTTACAGAATACTAGAGGTACTCAGAGATACTTTCAGGTCAGAGGGGTGGCCATAGGTACACTCGTGGGCCCCAGTTATGCCTGTCGCTTTGTGGGGTACTTGGAACATTCCCTGTTCCAATCCCATTCCAGCCCCCAACCACAACTCTTTCTCCAGTATAGTGATGATATCCTCAGCTGCTTCCCTGTCTCATCTGAAATTGGAAGCGTTTATCAATTTTGCCACCAATTTCCATCCCACTTTCACCTTCACCTGGTCCATCTCTGACTCCTCCCTTCCTTTCCTTGAAATCTGTTTCCATTTCTGGGGATAGGCTGGCCACTAATATCCACTATGAACCCACCAACTCCCACAGCTACCTTGACTATACATCCTCACACCCTGCTTTCTGTAAAGACTCCATTCTCCCTGTTCCTCTGTCTCTGTTGCATCTGTTCCAATTTCAACATGGAGGCCTCCAAAATGTCCACCTTCTTCTTCAACCTGACAGGGCCCTCAGCCGGGTACAGCCCATATCCTGCCCTTCAGTCCTCACCCCCTCTCTTCCTTCCAGTAACAGCAATAGGGTTCCCCCTGTCCTCATCTACCATCCCAGGTAGGGTCATTGGTCCTCCGGTGAGATGACACCTCCAGGCACATATTCCCTTTCCCTTCCCTGTTAGCCTTCTGTAGGGATCATTCCCGGCGGGATACCCAGGTCCACTCCGCATTCACCATCGACCCGCACCCCCGTGGCACCTTCCCCTGTAACCGCAGAAGGTGTAACACCTGCCCGTTTACTTCCTCCCTCCTCAGTATCCAAAACACACCTTCCAGGTGAAGCAACACTTTACCTGCACTTCTCACAGTCTAGTCTACTGCATTTGTTGCTCACAATGTGGTCTCCTCTACAGTGGGGAAATAAAGCATAGACTGGCTGACCACTTCACAGAACATCTACAGCCTGCCTGCAAAATAGACCTTGAGCTTCCAGTTGCCTGTCACTTTAAAACCCTACCCTGTTCCCTGGCCAATGTCTCTGTCTCAGACTTGCTGCAGTGCTCCAGTGAAGCTCAGCACAAGCATTCCTGATGAAGGGCTTTTGCCCGAAACCTCGATTTTCTTGCTCCTCGGATGCTGCCTGACCTGCTGTGCTTTTCCAGCACCACTCTATTCTAGAGAGCAAGCTGAAAGGACAACACCTCGTTTTCCACTTGGGAACTCTGCAGCCCTCTGGACGAAATAGCAAGATCAGCAATTTCAGGGCCTGAACACCTTCCCCACACTTTCCCCACACACCAGGCCTTGTTACCTCATGGTATGTTATTATACACAACTCATTGTAAACCACTAACAGTCCCCATTAGCAGCTACTCATGCCCCCACTCCCCAGGCTGACTGATATCCACCCCTTTGTCTGTCCAATTGTTCTTCTCTCTCTTTGGGCTCTATCTCCACCTATTGTTTAGTCTTTATATCCTCCCCTCATTCTACCTTCTGCATAAAAAACAATTTTTTCTGAGCTACCATCCATTCTGCAAAAGGGGACATCCCAAACATTAACTCTGATTTCTCTCCACAGATCCTGCTAGATTTGCTGAACTTGCCCAGCAATGCCAGCTTTTGTTTCTGGTTTCCAGCATCTGCGGTTCTTTCAGTTTTTTTTTTAAATTTACAATACCGAGAGACCTGGATAGAGTGGATATGGGGACAATATGTTTCCACTAGTAGGACAGACTAGGAGCTGAGGTTCCAACCTCAGAGTGAAGGGACGACCCTTTAGAACTGAGATGAGGAGGAATTTCTTCAGCCAGAGGGTGGTGAGTCTGTGGAACTCATTGCTGCAGAAGGCTGTGGAGGCCAAGTCTTTAAGACAGAGTTAGATAGGTTCTTGATTAATAAGGGGATTAAGGGTTACCGGAAAAAGTAGGATAACAGAATTGAGTAACATATCAGCCATGATCAAATGGTGGAGCAGACTCGATGGGCCAAATGGTGTAATTCTGCTCCTATGTCTTACGATCTAATATCTTTTGGGCAAAGGTAGGTACTGCAGCTGCTGGAGATTAGGGTCAAGATTAGAGTGGTGCTGGAAAAGCACAGCGGGTCAGGCAGCATCCAAGGAGCAGGAAAATCGACATTTCGGGCAAAAGCCCTTCATCAGAATTCCTGATGAAGGGCTTTTGCCTGTAACAATGATTTTCCTGACCTGACCTGCTGTGCTTTTCCAGCATCACTCTAATCTTGACTCTTATATCTTATGGTCCCACAGAGTGAGAAACTCAGCAGGTCTGGCAGCATCTATGGAGAGATGATTTGGAGACGCCGGTATTGGACTGGGATGTACAAAGCTAAAAAAAATCACATACCAGGTTATAGTGCGAAAGGTTTAAGCACTAGCTTTCGGAACGCTGCTTCTTTATCAGCTGGTTGTCAACTAGTGCTTCCAACTAACCCTGTTGGACAATAACCTGGTGTTGTGTAATTTTTAACCCTATGGAGAGAGATACAGTTAATGTGTCGGGTCCAGTATGACTTCTGCAGAACTGACAGAGGTTGGAAGACGATATTATTTTTAACAGAGATGGAAGAGGAGTGAGGGGAACAGATGGTGTGGAGACCCAGTGCAAAAGGCAAAAGGGTTGCTAATGGTGATGGAGGAGTAGAGGTGTGGTATAGGTGTAAGCAAAGGTGCAAATGGGGGAAAGGGACTCACCTCTGCTGAGAAAAAAGTAAACATGACACAAACCACTGAGAAGGAAAGAAGATCTTGTCAGGGCAAAATAGGTGGCATGGGTGATACATGAGTGTCAATACATTCTCGTATTTGGAAATATATGTTCCCCTATCATCATCAGTTGTGTGAGTGAATGGTTACCTAGCTGAAATGATAACTTGTATTAATTTTTAAAATATACTTTATTCATAAAAAAAACTTTTTACATACGCAGTCACAAAATTCTGTACAGTCGCATATTAAGGAAACAAACAAACAAACATTGGAGTTTGACTCCATCCAATGGGGTGTGATTGGAGGATGTAGGAAAAATGGACAGCGGCTGTTATGTGGTCAGTCTCCTAATTTACATTATGTTTTGCATTAATGAGTATTCACGGCATGCAGACATACTGTACATATGAATCCTCCATAGGCTGGTGTGAGGTCCAACACATACAAACTCACCACCCACTTAGCAAAAAAACCGAAACAACTACAGATCCTGGAAATCTGATGCAAAAACATAAATTGCTTCAGAACTGTGCTGAGCAAGGGTCACTGGACCCAAAACGTTAACTCTGATATCTCTTTACAGAAGCTGCCAGATCTGCTGAGCTTTTCCAGCAACTTCTGTTTTTGTGCCCGTCACCACTGAGAACAAGCAGTGACATGGGAGCTGGGGTGGCGTGTGGAAGAGCCATTGTTCTAGATCAATTATCTGAAACAAATGTTAGGCTGTTCTCATTTTATTGAATTTAGCTTGACGGGTTCATACAGGAACTTTGAGCTCACAACTAGTCAGATCTGTCCTGATATTTCTGGTCCATTTGTTAACTTCTTTGCAAACAGTGAAACAGCCTGATGGTTAAGGAAATATTCTTGCCAATCAGTTCAGGGACTTAACAAATGATTTGAGACAATTGACTCAATTAGTAAGACAGTGGTAACATAGCAACACTGGTCTTATCCGCTCTAATTCCTAACTGGGCTGCCTCAAGGCTACCAAGGGCTGATCCGGGTGAGGCTGCCTGTTTTGTCATGCAAGGGGATTCTTCCACGGTGAGAAAAGCAGAGGTCAAAAGTTCAGAGTGCAAGTTGTCACCCAGTCTGTAGTCGGTGATGCAAGCACAAAATACCGATTCAACTGTGATGGGCAGAGATTAGTTGGGATTGATATTCCCAATTCTGAAGGAAGCTGCATTTTTATTGCACAAGGATAACCTGAGGTGCTTCTTACATCAAGAATTATTTCTGTTGTATATTTATGTAATATAGCTCTGAGCTTTGCACACAAAGTGAACAGGAGGCATTACCACGTGCAGGGACAAGAGATCCCGAATACTGAGCACTCTTGTCCACACCAAGCAACCCAAGGAACCAAAGACAATCATGGCTATGATGCAAAAGCAATGTAATACATTCCCACAGAGATTGACTCTAGTTACCAAAGCAGGGAGCTGCTTACTTCACACCTTGCATTGTTAAACCCTGTGCAGTGCTAAGTTTGGCTGGACTCTGTACCTTCAATGTTATCAGGTTGAGACTGTCACAAATCTCCTTCTGGAATGTGCCTTTGCAAAGGAAGTCTGCAAAGAGGTGCTGTGGTTTATGTCCAGGTTTGTCCCAAGTAGCTCTGTGACACAGGACTTTGTCCTCTGCGGTTTGTTTCCCTGGACACACACCAAGACAACCATCGACTACACCTGTAGGACTATCAACTCAGTGAAAGATGCTCTTTGGTCTGTCCAAAACATGTTGCTCTACCAGTGCAAGGATTGAGTGTTGTGGACTGGCACATTCTAAGGTCCAGGACAACGTGTTGAGGCACACATTAAAGCCTGAGGCAACTGCTGCCAAGGCACAGTGGGGAAAGATGTTCATCTGAGGGCTTTCTGCTGAAGGTAAATGTGGATCTGTTCAATTATCGGGTCTCCCCATCCACCCCAGTGCCTCAAATACATGTAAAAATACTCTTGTAATGTACGCCTTTGGATGGAGTCAAACTCCAATGTTTGTTTGTTTGTTTCCTTAATATGCGACTGTACAGAATTTTGTGACTGTGTATATAAAAGATGTTTTTATGAATAAAGTATATTTTTAAAATTAATACAAGTTATCATTTCAGCCAGGTAAACATTCACTCACACAACTGATGATGATAGGGGAACATATATTTCCAAATACAAGAATGTATTTACAATCATGTATCACCCATGCCACCTATTTTGCCCTGACAAGATCTTTCCTTCTCAGTGCAGTTCTGTGTCCGCAGCTACCATTAATCATCATCACTTTCAAACAACATATCTCATCATTGTCACATTACCATGCAGGGATCTTGTAGGATCCAAATTCCTAAATTTGGATCCTACAACAAGTCCTTCGTTGGTTACAACAAAATGTTCTGGGGCCTGTTCTGGGTGTAGAGATGACCAAGGTGCTTGTTGCATATCCACATTCTGTCAAATAGGAGCCAGAGAGCTTAGCAACCAATAGTCTAGCCATGAGTGAATCACTGTCATAATGTAAGTGAGCAATCTGGGGTCTTGAAGGATGCTACATAAATGCAAGTCATTTCCCCCTTCAGCCTTCATTTTTAGTTCCAAACCTGACAAAATTCCAGAGCGAGGGTGTAATCCTCACAGTGCCGTGTGTTGTAACAACGTTTTAATGCTCCTTCTATTTTGCTCACAGTGCGGCATTATCCTGGGCTCCCTCCTGCTGGTCTCCTGCTCCTGGATGACTCACAGCTCCAGTCTGATGTTGCTTAAAGCAGCAGTCGCTGCTAATCGCAAAACATACTTTGGTCTCGGTGAGTTCTCCCCATAAAAACCAGAGGAAGCAGGTTGCCTTGAGTGGAGATGATGATAAATAGTGAGAGGATGCCAGTTCTGTCATTTGTGTGCAGCCAACCATTCCAGTGAGCTCCATCATGAGCACTAATTTCCTGCTGAAAGCACCACTTTGTGCTATAACAGCACCATTTTTCATTGATTTAAACATAGACTTCAGGCAACACCATTTGAATTTTTAGCATTAGTTGCTTTAATGCCGCACAGGGCCCCAGCTACCAATTTAGAGAAGTTACTGAACATAATCAAGTCACCCTCTTCTTACCAGACCATAGGCATGCCAAACTCATGAGAGAGAGAGAGAGAGAGAGAGAGAGAGAGAAATGGTTGGTGGTGGTTTAACCTGAGGGTCACCACACCTCAGGCAAGGGGAGAGAGGTTGAGAAGGAGGGCCCTTCATGCTAACCTCAGCTGGTGTGGGGCTGTTGACATCACACTGCTTCCCAATCCTACCCCATCCAGCCACTGACCCCCAAAGCCATTCTCTGGGCCAAACATTGCTGACTTCCCTTCCTGATCCCATTCAAACTGCTGATGTGAATGGTTCAGGCGGCTTTGTGATGTGCAGTGGATAGTATCCCTGCCTCTGAGACAGACATTCCAGGTTTCAGTCCCACTCCAGGAGTTGTTGGCCAATGAAGGTGGGTCCATGAAGCAGCTAAACAGATTCAGTATCAATCCTTCCAACACTCACCAATGGCAGGCAATGAGAGTGGGAGAGATTCCTGGTCAGCTGCCTGATGGATGGAGACTGGAGCCTCTAGCCTCACTAATGCATGTAAAAGTGCCTGTCGACACAGTAGTTCCGACTTCTTCGAGGACAATACCTGAACTGCCAGCATGGATCAGTTTGATGATAACTTGGGCCCCGCATGTGGGGTTGTGGGTTGGACCTGCCTTTGGGCAGAGGCTTGAAGAGATAAACATTGTTCCTCTTTCTTTCAATTTTGTCAGAGAATGTTACAGCGTGGATGGAGACCATTTACCCATCTTTGAAAGACCTATCCAATTAAACCACAGACCCTGTCCTTGCACAAGGGTCACACAAATTACTTCTTTTTGAGCATCTGAATCCCTTTGGAAAGTTACATTTGAATCAATGTTCACCACTCTTTCAGGCAGTGTGTTCCAGGTCACAACTTGCACTGTCAGTGAATGTCTCTTTGGATCCCTTTGCCAATTATTGTAAATAGGTGTCCTATGTGACTGACTCTTCTGCCAGTGAGATCAGAATAAATAGGAGGAAGGGTCAAAATCTCTCCAGTATACTGCTGGAGGTAGATCTTCTACATTACAGGGGTGATTGGGTTTTGGAGTACTCTTTTGTCAGTGTCAGTTGATGCCAGTGCTAAGGTTATGTCAAATACAAACAAACACAGCCTCTCACTCACTAACACACACACACAGACTCACTCACTAACAACACACATACATACACACACAGAGCCTCTCACTCACTAATGCACACACACATAGAGCCTCTCACTCACGAACACACACACAGAACCTCTCACTCACTAACACACACAAGCCTCTGAATCACTAACACACACAGCCACACAGAGCCTCTCACTCACTAACACACACACACAGAGCCTCTCATTCACTAACACACACACAGAGCCTCTCACTCACTAACACACACAGACACACAGAGCCTCTCACACACACACACAGCCTCTCAATTACTAACACACACAGCCACACACAGAGCCTCACTCTCACACACACACACACACACAGAGCCTCTCACTCACTAACACACACACACAGAACCTCTCACTCACTAACGCACACACAGAGCCTCTCAATCACTAACACACACACACAGAGCCTCTCACTCACTAACACACACACACACAGCCTCTCACTCACTAACACACACATAGAGCCTCTCACTCACTAACACACACACACACACAGCCTCTCACTCACTAACACACACACACACACAGCCTCTCACTCACTAACACACACACACACACAGAGCCTCTCACTCACTAACACACATACACAGAGCCTCTCACTCACTAACACACACACAGAGCCTCTCACTCACTAACACACACACACAGCCTCTCACTCACTAACACACACACACACACAGCCTCTCACTCACTAACACACACACACACACAGAGCCTCTCACTCACTAACACACATACACAGAGCCTCTCACTCACTAACACACACACAGAGCCTCTCACTCACTAACACACACACAGAGCCTCTCTCTCTCACACACAGACAGAGCCTCTCTCACACACACACACAGCCACACAGAGCCTCTCACACACACACACACACACACACAGAGCCTCTCACACACACACAGCCTCTCAATCACTAACACACACAGCCACACAGAGCCTCTCACACACACACACATACCCAGCCTCTCAATCGCTAACACACAGCGCCTCTCACACATACACACACACACAGAGCCTCTCACACACTCACACACACAGAGCCTCTCACTCACTAACACACACACACACAGAGCCTCTCACTCACAAACACACATAGACACACAGAGCCTCTCATTCACTAACACACACATACAGTCTCTCACTCACTAATACACACATCCACACAGACACACAGAACCTCTCATTCACTAATATAAAGTCTCTCACTCACTAACGCACACAGCCTGTCACACTCACTAACACACAGACACACACTGCCTCTCATGCACTCACTAACACACGCACAGCCTCTAGCTCACTCACTAACACACAGGTGCACACCCTTTCACTCACTAACACACACACAACCTCTCACTCACTCATTAACACACACACACACACACGCACACGCATTGCACGCGCACACACACACACACACACAGAGTGTCTCACTCACTAACACACATGCATATATGCATAGTCTCATTCACACACATGGTCTCTCACCTATACACACAGCTCTTTTCACTCAAGACAATGTTGAATTGTAACTAACCAAATTTACAATTTCTATTTTAGCTCAAACCTCGTATGGAATACCTGGAAAATTAGTCGTTGAAATAAGGTAAGTGGTCATCAGTAAATTTGAAAGTGGACACATTTATGTCCTATGGTCAAAAATTTGCATTTTGTTTCTAACCAAAGCAATCCCTGTCCTAGTTACAATCAGGACATCAGATGACAGAGCTCAGCCTCCTGCAGGACTTCAACAGCAACAGCTAACCAATGTGCACAGATCGGCCAAGATCTTTTCCCTTTTTTTGCTTACAAGGGTTTTATTGTAAAACTCTGGTTTACTCCAAACACTGGTTTCCACCTTTCCCTTTGGCTTCGTTTCCAGGAACCAACTTTCCATTGGGGAAGAACTTAACTATTTTTAGTAAATAAACGCATCACCAAATTTGCGAATAACCAAGTTAACAAATTACAACCACTGCCCACCAAAGGCTGTGTAAAAAAGGGGAAAAATAAGGGAGGGGATTGAATCAAAGACATGTTGGTGGGAAGATAATGGGCTCCCGCTCTTACAGTGCCCAACTACCCCACAAGCCTTTGAGGTTACTGGTGGGCAATACATTCTCCCTCTCCAGTACTAAGCTTACTGTCAGCTCTGGAATTCTCGGGTATCCTCAGCCATTTTCAATTGGCAAGTAGTAAAGGAAGCCGGCCACTCATTGCATCCAAAGGAATTACAAAATGCTGAGCACTATACAATGGGCTCTTGACTCACTGCCTCCAGTTTAACACAATTTTACAGAGACAAGATCCAGTCACCGGTTCTTTATCTGAAACGTCACCTTTTCGCCCCCAAATTAATATTCAGTTTAACCAGGAACTTGGCCAACATCAATCTGAGCTGCATCGGTTGGTTTGGAATTTTTGTAACTGCTCTTCCAAATTCCTATCTAAACAATGGTAGCAATTGATGAAACCCTGGAGCGACAGCTGTGTTTCATGGATTCATTTTCAATCGTGTATCTGTTTCTACGTTAAATCATGTTGAGACTGGGTTACCTTCAGTTACACTGACTCTGGTCTCGTCAGCATCTCTCCCCGTCTTTCATCACCGGTGCCTGTGCCCTAAGCCTCAGGTGGTTTCTCCACTTCCCTTTTTGCCTTTTAGACTTTCCTGAAAACCACTGCTGAGCCACGGCTAAGGATAGGGAGGAGACACCAGATAGAAAGCAACCATTGGCACATCGCAGTCCCATATCCACAGGGTGGCACAGTGGCTCAGTGGTTAGCACTGCAGTGTCACAGCACCAGGGACTCAGGTTCGATTCCAGCCTTGGGCGACTGTCTGTGTGGGTTTCCTCTGGGTGCTCCGGTTTCCTCCCACAATCCAAAGATGTGTGGGTCAGGTGAATTGGTCATGCTAAATTGCCCATAGTGTTAGGTGCATTAGTCAGAGGGGAAATGGGTCTGGGTGGGTTACTCGTCAGGTTGGACTGAAGGGCCTGTTTCCACACCGTAGGGAATTTAATTTAATCCTTTCATTGAAATACTTTCTGCTTTCTGGCATCAAATCCAGAAATCTGCTTTAGTTGCAACTGAATTGTAATGCGGAGGTGTTGTTGGCTTTTCTCCGACAGTATGATTGGATTGATGCTGGGAACAAGTATTGCTTTCTTTGCTGTGCTTGAAGATCTGGGAACCAACCTCTTCCTGGCTTTAACTGGATCCCTGGTAAGTTCAATACGTCGTTCAATAAAAAGGAGAAAATCTGAAGTTTGCTTTTCTCTTTATGTCCCCGTTTTGTTTCTCTCAATTTTCTCCCCACCCATCCTCCACCATAACCCAATGATTCATGTCCCAGTGACTCTCTGCTATTCTGTCAGTTGTTAATGAGTGACGATTGACATTGATGGCTGCTAGGCTGTTTGATTGAATGACAGATTCCAGTCTTGCTCAATGCTCCCTTGCACCTGAACCCAGCACAACAACATACTTGGCACACAAAGGTGAATTGTGGCTGATTTTATGTTTTCTTAACCCAAGGACATTGATGTCAATTGTAAGTTTCCAGCTATCACTCTTGACATGAAAAGATTTACCAGGATGTTGCCAGGTATGGACGTTTTTAGTTATAACAAAAGGCTGCAGAGGCTGGGATTTTTTTCACTGGAGCGCAGGAGGTTGAGAGGTGACCTGGTAGAAATCTGTAAAATGATGAGAGGCACAGATGGAGTTAATGGGAGTCATCTTTTCCCTAGGATAGGGGTTTCAAGACTAGGGGGTACATTTTTAAGGTGAGAGGGGAGAAATTGAAAAAAAAAGACAGGAGAGGCAAACGTTTTACACAAAGAATGGTTCATGTGTGGAATAACTTTCCGAGGAAGTGGTGGATGTGTATCCAATTACACAATCTAAAGACATTTGGAAGGGACATGAATAGGAAAGGTTTGGGGGGATATGCACCAGGAGCAGGCAGGTGGGATTAGTTTAGTTTGGGATTCTATTCGGCATGGACTGGGTGGTCGAAAGGCTCTGTTTCCATGCTGCATGACTCTGTGACTCTACTAGAGTCACTCTACTGTGACTCTACTGTGACTCTACTAAACCTCAGTGTACCCTATCTGTGTGGCTTGGTTGACCAAAACTTGGACTCTGGCAAATCTCCAGTTACTGTCACAGCCTGGTCAGATTCAAATTTTTTCTCCCCATTATATATTGTAGTAAATGGGACAGGGTCATCTACACCAGTGCATCTGCCCAAAGTGTAAACTGGAGGAAGGCATTTTCCTCTTAATGGCTGAAGTTAGAGTATTAAAAGACTCTTCCTTGCTGTTGAGGAATGAAGTGTAGGAACCATAAGAGCAACTCCAAGAACAATTAACTCTCCTCTCTTGGCTCTTGGAAGCTCCCTTAATGTAACTCCTGTGCTGATAGTTAGTGAACCCAGCTTCCATGAGGACCAATGTGGGCAAGTCAACCATGAAGCTTGAAGCCAATTATGGATACATAGTGAGCAAGGCCAGCTGAAGCGTGAACACTCAGGAATCAGTGATCTGTTGCTAATTCCTTCCTAAACAACCCATATAGTGCTCCTCCAACCTTCTGATACCTTCATTTTTAAATCTCTTCCCTATTCATTCCCACTTCCTTTAATTGTACAGTGTTGGGGTCTCTCGCAAGCTGACTGCTATCGGTCCACAGTGGGGAATAGGAGCAGCACGTGTTGGCAGTACCACTGGAACATGCCTCATTCAGACTGCTGGCCAAGTGATAGCTAATGCCTTGAAAGCACTGATGGCTTGACACAGTCCTGGAGCTGATGACAGTCAACTGTAAACCTTCACTGAGGTGCTTGGAAAATACACAAGCAAAACGTTAGCCCATATATTCCAATAAGCTGGAAGAGATGTTAGGTAGAACTAATGGGATCCCAAGTTAGATTTGGGTGGCTGCATGGAGTGCACAGAGAAAGGGGCCAAGTCATATCCAATGCATGATGCAACGGGAGGATCTAGCCTCCCATTTTGATGAATTCACGTCAATACAACATGAATGGTTTTGGACCTGTGACCTTCGAAATGTCATCCTGAGGCTCTGATTCTGTCTCCATAGACGTTGCCTGACCCTCTGAGCTTTTACTAGCACATTTCTGTTTTCATTTTAGATTGCCAACACCTGGACCTGTTCACTTTTCACTTTCGCAAAGCACAAGAAACCCGGTCAAGGATATGATTAAAATACCTCGATAGTGTCTCACTTGTAATCATTAACTGCCGACGTTTGGGAGCAGCCACCCAGTGAGGCACTCCCTGACTACGCAGCCTGCAGTACCCACTGCTCACGTTCAGCATGACCTCCTGGCTGAGGTACTCCATGGGATACTGGCGCCCACAGTGTCAGGCATCCTCACACAGAGAAAACAAGGGGACGGAGCCTGGACATGCAGAGGGAAAGAGAGCAGTGCTGATGTAGTCAAAGCTACGAGTAAGCACACCGCTCTCATGAGATCAGATCATTTTGGCTCACGTTGCCAGTTCAATGCAAGATTTAGTCATTTATCAGCTGCCCAAGCTCTGAATGTGGAGATCAGTGCAGGAATAAGCACAAGGGGAATTAAGACAAAACAAACTGAGGTACTGACATCCATTGTTTATACATTTCATAACCTCTTGTGCATTTTCCTGGCAGAGTACCCCATGGCAGCGTGCTTTAGTGCTGCTTGCTATCACCTCTGGCGTGGTTCTCCCTCTCAGCCTGGCGAGAAAGGTGTCAGACTCAACCTGGCAAATGCTGATCTCTCTCATGTTCTACGTGTTATTAATGATTGTGGTGAGTACTTCCAGACTGGAGTACTGGGATTATTAATCAGATGGTGGTATGGATTGTCTCAGTGTATATTAGATTACTTACAGTGTGGAAACCGATCCTCCGAAGAGCAACCCATCCAGACCCATTCCCCTACATTTACCCCTTCACCTAACACTACAAGCAATTTAGCATGGCTAATTCACCTAACCGGCACATTTTTGAAACAAGAGCACCCGGAGGAAACCCACGCAGACACGGGGAGAATGTGCAAACTCCACACAGAGAGTTGCCTGAGGTGGGAATTGAACCCAGGCCTCTGGTGCTGTGAGGCAGCAATGCTAACCACTGAGCCACTGTTATACAGAGGTTACGTTTTGTAAAGCACAATGTCTAACAGGATTGAATTGCATTCAGATTCAAAAAGTGTGGTGCTGGAAAAGCACAGCCGGTCAGGCAGCATCCAAGGAGCAGGAGAGTCAATGTTTTGAGCATTAGCTTTTCATCAGGAATGTGATGATGCTAAAGAGCTTATGCTTGAAACGTTGACTCTCCTGATCTTAGGATGCTGCGTCAGCTGTACTTTTCCAGCACCACACTCTCGACTCTGACCTCCAGCATCTACATACCTCACTTTCTTCTAGTTGGCTTGTATTCAGGCAAATGAGGAACGTTATTTTTCTTTTCTGTCCTCACTTGCACAATCATATAAGGCACTTCGGAGCACTCTGCACTGTCTTGTTTAAATATTCATGTGTCAGCCCATTGGTAAGGAGCCTCTGCAGTAGGAGCTTACAAGATCAATGGGGGCAATATATCCCTGTTTCGTTTTAGAATCATAGAGTAATAGAGACGTACAGCGCGGAAACCTACCCTTCGGTCCAACTCGTCCATGCCGACCAGATATCCCAACCTAGTCCCATTTGTCAGCACTTGACCCATATCCCTCTAACCCTTCCTATTCATCTAGGCAAAAGTGAGGACTGCAGATGCTGGAGATCAGAGTCTAGATTAGAGTGATGCTGGAAAAGTACAGCAGGTCAGGCAGCATCTGAGGAGCAGGAAAATCGATGTTTTGGGCAAAAGCCCATCATCATACCCATCCAAACCCCTTTTAAATGTTGCAATTATACCAGCCTCCACCACTTCCTATGGCAGCTCATCCATACACGTACCACCCTCTGCGTGAAAAAGTTGCCCCTTAGGTCCCTTTTATATCTTTCCCCTCTCACCCTAAACCTATGCCCTCTAGTTCTGAACTCACCCAGCTCAAGGAATAGACTTTGCCTATTTATCCTATCCATGCCCCTCATGATTTTATAAACCTCTATAAGGTCACCCTGTCAGCCTACAACGCTCCAGAGAAAACAGCCCCAGCCTGTTCAGCTTCTCCCTATAGCTCAAATCCTTCAACCCTGGCAACATCCTTGTAAATCTTTTCTAAACTCTTTCAAGTTTCACAACATCCTTCTGATAGGAAGGAGACCAGAATTGCTTGCAATATTCCAACAGTGGCCTAACCAATGTCCTGCACAGCCACAACATGACCTCCCAACTCCTGTACTCAGTGCTCTGACCAAGAAAGGAAAGCAGAACAAACATCTTCTTCACCATCCTATCTACCTGTGACTCTACTTTCAAGGAGCGATGAACCTGCACTCTAAGGTCACTTTGTTCAGCAACACTCCCTAGGACCTTACCATTAAGTGTATAAGTCCTGCTTAGGTTTGCTTTTCCAAAATGCAGCACCTCACATTTATCTAAATTAAACGCCATCTGTCACTCCTCAGCCCATTGGCCCATCTGACAATATCCTGTTGTACTCTGAGGTAATCTTCTTTTTTGTCCACTACACCTCCAATTTTGGTGTCATCTGCAAACTTACCAATTATACTTCCTATGTTCATATCCAAATTATGTGTATACGTGACAAAAAGTAATGTACCCAGCACCGATCCTATTGGCACACCACTGGTCACAGGCCTCCAGTCTGAAAAACAACCCTCATCCACCACCCTCTGTTTTCTACCTTTGAGCCAGTTCTGTATCCAAATGGCTAGTTCTCCCTGTATTCAATGAGATCTAACCTTGCTAACCAGACTCCCAAGGGGAACCTTGTCGAATGCCTTACTGAAGTCCATATAGATCACCTCAATGACTCTGCCCTCAACAATCCTCTTTGTTACTTCTTCAAAAAACTCAATCAAGTTTGTGAGACATGATTTCCCACACACAAAGCCATGTTGACTATCCCTAATTAATCCTTGCCTTTCCAAATACATGAACATCCTGTCCCTCAGGATTCCCTCCAACAACTTGCCCACCACTGACGTCAGGCTTACTGGTCTATAGTTCCCTGGCTTGTTCTTACCACCTTTCTTAAATAATGGTACCTTGTTAGCCAACCTTCAGTTTTCTGGCACCTCACCTGTGACTATCAATGATACAAATATCTCAGCAAGAGGCCCAGCAATCACTTCCCTAGCTTCCCACAGAGTTCTAGGGTATGCCTGATCAGGTCCTGGGGATTTATCCACGTTTATGCATTTCGAGACATCCAGCACTTCCTCCTCTGTAATACGGACATTTTCTCAAGGTGTCACCATCTATTTCCTTACATTCTATACCTTCCATGTCCTTCTCCACAGTAAACACTGATGCAAAATACTCATTAGTATCTCCCCCATCTCCTGCGGCTCCACACAAAGGCTGCCTTGCTGATCTTTGAGGGGCTCTATTCTCTCCCTAGTTACCCTTTCGTCCTTAATGTATTTGTAAAAATCCTTTGGATTCTCCATAACTCTATTTGCCAAAGCTATCTCATGTCCCCTTTTTGCCCTCCTGATTTCTCTCTTAAGTGTACAACTACTGCCTTTATACTCTTCTAAGGATTCATTCGATCTCTCCTGTCTCTACCTGACATATGCTTGTTTTCTTGAGCTGTCTCCCAAAAGGCTGGTCAAAACCACATTGCACTGCAGGCAGGCCAAGAAGGCAGGTCTCAAATTCACCCCATCCAATCCTGTGTTATTGGCACCAATCCCATCAACTGAACCATTCAAACCCATTGAGGAGACTACATTCCTGTGCACAGGTTATGACCAGACCCTCTGTTATTACAGTCCCATCTGGATACCCTACATTATTAAACTTCAGGAGTGACAAACTGCCTGCCTATTCTCAATTCACTGGTCTCTCGGTTAGACAGAATGAGGTTAATTCAAAAAGAATCCCTCCCTCGTGGCTGCATTTCCCTCAGATCAAATATTTGAAAAGGCGCCAATACGGATTTTCTTGCGTTAACAAAAGAATGAGTTCTGAAAGGCAACATGAATTAATAATGTAACACATAGGTTATAAATACGAAGTGAGTAAACAAAAAAGCATGGGTGTTTGGACCAGTCTCTTTAGGTAGCTTGTAAAAAGTAGACAGTGGAACATTAATAGTTGAACAGTTGGATTTGGGACTCTTGGCTTGCTGGCTTAATTGACTTCCAGCACTTGGATTCAGATAGTCCTTTTACCTGCAGTGCAGGAGTGACGAGCAGGTGGTTCTTCAACTGTGACCTCTACAGCACACTACCGCTCAAACCTAGACTAATAGACAGGGAACTCAGTTCACCAGCATACCTTGTCCTGCTACCACACACAGACCATGGTTACCCCTTTCTCTTTGGGTTCCTAGGAGGATGAAACAAAAACATCTTTGTGAGATGGCTTTCAGCAGAGAGGAGAAGGGGTGTCATGGTGATGGAGGGAGATAGTTAGCCCCCTCTTCCTATTATGTTCCGCTCCCTGAATGAAATTTCTCTATCCCTCTAGAGGTGGAGAACTCCATAGAGGACTTTACCAGGCAGTGTCTGAATTTACATTCACATTCTTTCTCGCTCTGTAGCTCTGTAGCTCTGATGGTAAAGAATCCAACAAACTTTTCATCACATGGCTGATTGAGAATTCTGTTCTTCCTGCCTGCCATTGGTGTTGGAAAAATTTGAAGATTGACACTTGACTGCATTATGATTGCAGCGTCCTCAGCCATTAAGTCCTGGCATGGGATTCAAACCCAGAGTTTCTGTTTCAGAGGCAGGGACACCACCCAATGTCAACTCCTGCTTGTAGAGCATCAAACCTGAAGCGATTCCATAGAAATGCACAATTGGTGACTGGGCAATTCAGAACTAGAGACCACAGCCTTTTTGTCCTTGCTGTAGATCTTCGACATCTGATCTTTGCTCAAATGAAAATCAAGCAAGGTGAGAACCCGAAATAGTCTGGTGTCATTTGATTGGAAAACCAGTCGAATAGCTATCAGGAAATAGAAGCCTAAGTTTAGAGTGTGTCACAGAGGAAGTAACAGCCATGAGGGTCTGAATCATAGAATCATACAATCCCTATAGTGCAGAAAGAGGCCGTTCAGTCCATCAAGTCTGCACCAATCTTCTCTAGAGCATCCCACCCAAACCCAGCCTCCCCACCCTATCCCCATAACCCAGTATTTACCATGACTAATCCCCTAACCTGAACAACTCTAGATATTAGAGGGCAATTTAGCATGTCCAATCGACCTAACCTGCACATCTTTAGACTTCATGTTAAATGCCAGAATTTCTAACCATGTTAGGACCTCCACTTAAAAATAAAGAATATTCTCTCGCGAGTTTTGCCCTTGTTAGGTAGAATTTAGTTCCCTTCACTTCCCCTACACTCGGGTGAATTGGAGGGGGTGGGGTGGGGAATGACAGGGGAAGACAGTGTGATTGACAACAGGGAGGCTGTGAGGTTGCGTTTGCCTCCTGTCTCCTTCCGGGTGGCTAGGCCCATGGGTGACCTTTCTGAATGCTTCATCCCATCCTCTCACTGATATCCACCCAACAGTAGGTAGTGGGCTTGACACCATTACCCGATGGACTGGAGGATACTTCATGCCTGATTGATGGACCTGGCATCAGGAGGGGTGGCCCTCACACAGGTGCCAACGTCTTGGCCCCAGCACTGCCTCGACACTTGCTGGTGAATCCCACCTTGCAGGTGAATCCCACCTTGCAAGCCCCATCTCGCCTGCGATTGCCTTTCTCCTGGGATCAATTGGCAATCCTGGGTGAAGGCCTTCCAGCACTAGATGGAATGGCTGCCATTTCATTGCCAGCCTCAGATACCCAGCAGCCTTTGGGGCTGGGATCTCATCCTGCTGCAGACTCGATTGGATAGCACCGCTCTGGTCACTGTCAGCCAAGAATATCAGAGCATCAAAACGCCTGGCAACAAGCAGCAGAGAGCTGTCTTTGGTCCACTAACCAGTGAGGGAGACCGTCCTTGCCATATTGTCTCTGGTCTCACTGTGTTCTCTGCCCCCAGTCTCACTGTGCCCTCTATCCCCAGGTCACACTGTGCCCTCTACTCCCAGGTCTCACTGTGCCCTCTACCCCAGGTCTCACTGTGTCCTCTACTCCCAGGTCTCACTGTGCACTCGACCCCAGGTCCAACTGTAACACTCTACCCCCCCCCCCGGTCTCACTGAGCCCTTCATCCCCCATCTCACTGAGCCCTTCACCCCCAGTCTCATTGAGCCCTTCACCCCCCCATCTCCCTGAGCCCTTCACCCCCCCATCTCACTGAGCCCTTCACCCCTGGTCTCACTGAGCCCTTTACCCCCGGTCTCACAGCCCTTCACCACCGGTCTCACTGAGTCCTTCACCCCCGGTCTCACTGAGCCCTTCATCCCCGGTGTCACAGTGCCCTCTAACCCTGGTCTCACTGTGCCCTCTACACCTCTGTTTCACTGTGCCTTCTACTCTGGGTCTCACTGTGACACTCTACCCCAGTCTCACTGCGCTCTTTACCCCAAGTCACACTATGCCGTCCGACCCTGAGTTTCACTGTGCCCTCTACCCTGGTCTCACTGTGCCCTCTATCCCCGATCTCACTGTGCCCTTCACTCCCAGTCTCACTGTACCCTCTAACCCTGGTCTCACTGTGCCCTCAATCCCCAATTTTTCTGTGTCCTCTACCCCCTGTCTCACTGTGCCCTCTATCCCCGGTCTCACTGTGCCCTCTAACCCTGGTCTCACTGTGCCATCTAGCCCCAATTTTTCTGTGTCCTCTACCCCCTGTCTCACTGTGCCCTCTATCCCTGGTCTCACTGTGCCCTCTACCCCTGGTCTCACTGTGCCCTCCAACCCCAGTCTCATGGTACCCTCTAGTCCGGGTGTCCCTGTATCCTCTATCTCTGGTATCACTGTACCCTGTAACCGCAGTCTCACTGTGTCCTCTAATCCTGGTATCACTGTGCACTCTATCCATGGTCTCACTGTGCCCTTTATCCCCAGTCTCATTGTGCCCTCTTCCCCTGGTCTCACAGTGCTCTCCAACCCTGGTCTCACTGTGTCCTCTACCTCTGGTCTCACTGTGCCATTTACCCCCCGGGCTCACTATGACACTCTATCCCAGTCTCACTGTGTCCTCTAACCCAGGTCTCACTGTGCCTTCTACTCCCTGGTCTCACTGTATCCTCCAACCACAGTCACACGGTGTCCTCAACGCCGGGTCTTACTATGCATCCTATCTCCAGTATCACTGTACTCTGTAACCACAGTCTCACTGTGCCCTCTATCCTCGGTATCACTGTGCCCTGTGTCCCCATTCTCACTGTGCCCTCTACTCCCGGTGTCATTATGCCCTCTACTCCCCGGTCTCACTGTGACCTCTAGCCTGGGTCTCACTGTGACATTCTATCCTGGGTCTCACTATGCCCTTCACCCCTGTCTCAATGTGCCCTCTACCTCTGGTCTTACTGTGCCCTCTACTCCCCAGTCTCACTGTGCCCTCTACCTCTAGTCTCACTGTGCCCTCTACCTCTGGTCTCACTGTGCCCTCTACCCCCAGTCTCACTGTGCCCTCCTCCCTGGTCTTACTGTGCCCTCTATCTCTAGTCTCACTGTGCCCTCTACCCCAGTGTCATGGTGATACCATATCCCCGGTCTCACTGTGCCCTCTACCCCAGTCTCATGGTGACACTATATCCCCGGTCTCACTGTGACCTCCACCACCAGTCTCACTGTGCCCTCTACCCCAGTTCTCACTGTGCCCTCTACCCCCAATCTCACTGTGCTCTCTACCCTCAGTCTCACTGTGCCCTCTACCCCCAGTCTCACTGTTGCTTCTACCCCAGTCTCATTGTGCCCTATGCCCCAGTCTCACTGTGCCCTTTACCCTGGTCTCACTGTGACCCTCCTCTGTACGTCTATGGGAAACAAAACAAAATAATTGTGTGGAGTGTAAAGAATGATTAAAAGGTTACTCTGATGTATATTTAACGCCTGAAAATGAATAACTGAGCACTCATATTGTAGCAATTGCAGTCCACTGTCATAATATTCTTTGACATAATGTGCTTGTGGCTCTGAAAATATCAACAGCTCCTTATCACATTGAGACCAGTGTTTCTGCTAACATAATGTACTGTTTTGAGAGAGACAAGAAGTTCACATGGGGCTTTTTGCACTTGCATTTCAGCTGCTGCTATACTGCCTGAACTCCATGATATCTGGTGAACTGGTGATGGAGAAAGTCCGCTTCTGGCAGTGGCCAGGAATTGCCACCACCCTGCCAATATTTGCCACTTCCTTCTGCGGTCACCCGTAAGTGAAGAAAAACAGTGGTGCGAACAAACTGCTTGCTTTAGACATTGCAACGTGAAAGGGCTTGATTACCTGAAAAACTCTTTTGTTTTAGGGCTAGAGCTTCTTTGAAAGGAGGGTTAACCTTATTCCTGTGGACTGAGCGGAATCAAAGTTCCTGTATCCTGGTGTATAATTAAGCTGTTCATTCAGAACACAGCTTCCTTGTGGAAACAGGCCCATTGGCCCAACAGGTCCACACTGACCCTCTGAAGAGGAGCCCACCCAGACTCATTCTCCTACTACACTGTAGTTACCCCTAACTAAAGGACCTAACTTACACATCGCTGAACACTTTAGGCAATTTAGCATGGCCAATTCATCTAACCTGCACATCTTTGGACTGTGGGAGGAAACTGGAGGAAACCCACGCAGACACAGGGAGAATGTACAAACTCCACACAGACAGTCGCCTGAAGCTGGAATTGAACCCGGGTCCCTGGTGCTATGAGGCAGCAGTGCTAACTATTGAACCATCATGCCAAGACTTTACGATTTTGAGTTTCTAATCTCCAACAAGTACCCCCACCCCCAGCTCAAAGATTCCTCCAATTCTGGCCTTTTGAGTGTCTCCAATTTTAATTGTTCCTCCTGTTAATTGTCATGCCTTCGCTGTTTTATCTCGGAGACAGTGAGACCTGCAGATACTGGAGATCAGAGTTGAGAGTGTGGTGCTGGAAAAGTACAGCAGGTCAGGCAGCATCCGAGGAGCAGGAGAGTTGACGTTTCGGTTGTAAGCCCTTCATTACAAGGGCTTATTCCTCATGAAGGGCTCCGGCCCGAAACGTTGATTCTCCTGCTCCTCGGATGCTGCCGGACCTGCTGTGCTTTTCCAGCACCACACTTTCAACTTCGCTGTTTTATCCCTGAGTCCTGGAATCCTATCGCAAATCAATTGCCCATATCAACCTCTCTTGCTTCCTTTGAAGATGCTCCCACCCTAATATCTCCTTCAAATAAAAAATAAAGAACTGCAGATTTCAGGAGGTCTGAAACAAGAACAGAGATTACTGATGACACTCAGCAGGCCTGGCAGCATCTGTGGCAAGAAAGTAGAGTTAACGTTTCGGGTCCAATGACTCTTCATCAGAACTGTCAGGCGCGAGACATTAACTCTGTTTTCACCCCACAGATGCAGCGTGGGTGTCTCTGTGGCCAGCACTGCTGCCTCACAGCGCCAGAGACCCAGGTTTGATTGCAGTCTTGGGCGACTATTTGTGTGAAATTCGTAAATTGTCTGCGTGGGTTTCCTTTGGGTGCTCTGGTTTCCTCCCACAGCCCAAAGATGTGCAGGTTTTGTGGATTGACCATGCTCAATTGCCCATAGAATTCAGGGATGTGCTGGCTAATTAACCTAGCCATGGGAAATGCAGGATTACAGGGATAAGGTAGGGGTTTTAGTCTGGGTGGGATGCTCTTCTGAGGGTCGGTGAGGAGCTGATGGGCCGAATGGTCTGCTTCCACACTATAGGAATTCTATAAGGCCGGACCTGCTTAGTTTCTCCAGCAATTTCTGTTTTGTTTTCCATTAATATCTCCCTATGTGTCACTGCATCAATTTTCTTTTGATAAATGGACCTGCAAATTGCTTTGCGGTCATTTGCCACATGAAAGACACCGTAGAAATGTAAGTTGTTGTTGCACATCTGAGTACGATAGAGTCAGACTGCCTTCCGATGAAATGCCATTTGCAATACGGAAGCTGTCACCGGGTCAACCTGAACCTGGACACATGAGAGAAATGAGCAGGTATTCTCTGGGACCAAGACGCAGGTTCCAGGCTAAATTAAAAGCAAAAGAACTGTGGATGCTGGAAATCAGAACCCCAAAGTAGAAACTGATAGAAGATCTCAGCAGTTCAGGCAGCATCTGTGGAGAGAAACCAAAGTTAGTGCTTCGGGTTGAGTGACCCGTTCTGAGGAAGGTGTCACTGGATGGCACCTCCACCCTATCTCACACCATCCTGACGGACAGTACTTTTCTGTAATTGGACAATCAGGAGGGAAGGGGCAGGCAAACAATTGGCCTCAGGATCAATAAGACCCCTCCCATCCGTAAGGCCAGGTTCGATTGTTCATTACCCAGGGTCGGATGTGCGAGCAATATTTGATGTTGGAGTCAGACACTAACCTTCCAATCTAAGCTATGTTTACATTATGTTCTCTCTTCGATGTTCTATGTCAAGGCTGGTGCTTCCAATGTACTTCAACCTCAGAGGGCAATCTGTGGAGCAGATGAACGTGATCTGCAAGCAAGCAACCATCACCACCTTTGCATTTTACACAGTAGTGAGTTACTCAGCGTGTGTTTCGACCGATGCTTTAGCTCTGGAGTAGTCCTTGAGTTTGTGAGCTGTAAATCCAAGTCATTAAAGTCCTACTTGATTCATAGAAACGCAGAAACATAGAAACAGGAGCAGAAGTAGGCCATTCGGCCCTTCAAGCCAGCTCTGCCATTCAGTACAATCATGGCTGATCATGTGATTTCAGTTTCCCACTCCCACTTTGTCTCCATACCCTTTCAGCTGCCAGGGCCAACTCCAGCTCCCTCTTGAATATATCTAACAAATTGTCCCCAACAGCCTTCTGTGGGAGAGAATTCCACACTTCCAAAACTCTCTGAGTGAAGGAATTCTTCCTCATCTCAGTCCTGAATGGCTTAATTCCTTATTCGTAGCCCAGAATGAACAGGACAGAACTTGTCCCTCTGTGTACTTCTGTTCCACCTTGTGGTGGGATCAGGTCCGATCCTCACTTTGTATTTAGCTGCACTTAAGAGAAAAAGCAGATGTGAACCCGGCAATCTATTTCAAAGGCAATCATGGGAATAAGACAAAATCAATCTTAAGCCAATGAAAGGCGAATTTGAAACTGAAACCGGGAAGTTTCTGGCCCTGGAAAGGGACATTTTACCTTGTAAATGGGCAGTAACTGATCAGCTGTTTTATACCCATTAATACCTCACTTTTACTGTATTTCAATTGAAGTGAATGGCAGGTGACATATAACCGGTTGTTGATTGGGGTTTAGACTGTGTAACCTTTGCCCAAAAGTAAAATAGTCTCTTACTCGTATATATCTCAAGACAACGCTGAAATGCAAACCTAAGATTAGAAGAAAATTTAGTATAAGATGTAAACATGTTACTAAAAGATGCATGTCACAAGTTAAATTGATTCAAAATAAACAAATTGCCTCAGTGAGCATCCATAAAGAGCTGGCAATACATAGTTAAAGCAGAATAGAGGTGATTTAATAAGGAACTCGACAGTCTCTGTTATTCTTTCATTTCAAGAAAGCAATGATCACGGGCTGGGAAGTTATTTGCATGATCAGTGACAAAGCCGTGGTGGCTCAGTGGTTAGCACTGCTGCCTCACAGCCCCAGGGACCCGGGTTCAATTCCCACCCTGGGCAACTCTCTGTGTGGAGTTTACACATTCTCCCTGTGTCAGCATGGGTTTCCTCCCACAGTCCAAAGATGTGTGGGTTAGGTAAATTGGCCATGGTAAACTGCCCGCTGTATTAGTCAGGGGTAAATGTGGGAGAATGGGTCTGAGTGGGTTGTTCTTCGGAGGGTTGGTGTGGACTTGTTGGGCTGAAGGACCTGTTTCCACACTGTAAGGAGTCTAGTCAGTTTTGGGTTTGAAGTGCTTGGATTATAATACTGCTATGGTTTTGATTCTTTAAACTGAAAGCAGATGTTCATATTTTACTATTTTCTTCCTATATATAAACATTTCAGGTTGGAGTCTGTGGCTATCTGACGCTGGTTGAAGCTGTACCGGGCGATATACTTGCTGCTCTACCCCCGAGTTTTGCAACACACGGCACCCGTGCTATATTTTTAATCTCACTCACACTGAGCTTCCCACTGGTCATTCTACCCTGTCGACAAGCCATTAGCACGCTCCTTTTTGAACAAGAGGTTAGTTTATTGATCAATCAGACAAATGGTAATTGCCAATATGAGAGAAAACTGAAGAGAACTTGAATCTTTATGGGGTAGACATAGAGAAGATGTTTCCATTTTGTGGGAGACTGCCAGACATTGAGGGACCGGAACTGTAAGACGTTACTAATGAACACCTGGAGCAATTCAAGACAAATTTCTTGATCAGAGGATAGTTAGAATTTATTCCTTACAGGGAGAGATTGTAATGATTAACATGGATGTGTTCAGAGCTGAAAATGTGTTGCTGGAAAAGCGCAGCAGGTCAGGCAGCATCCAAGGAACAGGAGAATCGACGTTTCGGGCATAGGCCCTTCTTCAGGATGTGTTCAGGGCATGGTAGACAATGGCTTGAGGGAGAAGGCAGGGTATGCTGATATGGTGAAATAGAGTGAGGTTAGAAGAAACCTGGAACAGAAATCCCATTATAGACAATTAAATTGAGCCACCTGCTTCTGTATGTTTGTTGAGTTTGGTGTAGCATTGGTGGATTATAAGAACACAACCAATGCCACAGGATTTCCATGCCCTTTCCCATCCAATTACTCTTCTGGGTTGGCTTAGTTTTCTATTGATAATAACTCATATTGGCAGTTCTCAGTTACAGACTGAAGCCACAACTGGAAGCATTGGGAACATTATGAGTGCTCTACAAAACACCCCCATCCTCAATGATTGGGGGAGCCTGGCACATCAGTGCATTTACATCTTCATTCAGAAATGCCAAGTGGATAATCCATCTCAACCTCCTCCAGAGGTCCCCAGCATCACAGGTACTAGCTAATTCGATTCACTCCATGCGATAAAAAGAAATGGCTGATGTACTGCAAAAGCTATGGGCCCTAACAAAATTCCGGCAATATTGATGCTCCAGAACTTGCCATATCCCTAGCCAAGCTGTTACCATATAGGAAGGACAGTCTATTGAGTATGCAGAGAGAAATTACTCCTGGATCATAGATTGTATCTGTTGGGTCTTCCCTTTTTCTGAATTTGTTTAAAAATGAGTAAACATGTTGGATTTTAAAAAACTCAAAGGATTTTCAGCAATCACTGTTATATTCTTTACACATTTTACAGAAAGAAGATGGCACATTCTCAGTGAGTGGAGATATGCCCCTTTGTCAGCATGTAATAACTACAATGGTGATAGTTTATGGTACCATGATCATGGGTATCCTGGTACCAGATGGTAAGTGCAATTGGAATGTATGTGCTGGAACTAACAGTATGAGAGTGGCTTAATTTAATAGGAAAACAGACTTGGAGTGGGGGTGCTGAATGGCTTCTGAGTTCAGGGGGGCTGGAAACTCTGATAAAATGATGTCCTGGGTAAGTATTAGGATCCCATCGTTTTCTGTTGTTGTTGCTTGATCTATAAACTATGACAGTCTCCTGTATTGTCTGTTATTACTGCTTTACTGTTCTTTCCAAATAAACATGTTCTCTAGATGATTGCTTCTGGCATGTTCTAGTGGTAGTTACGTTTAGGATTAGGGTTGGGGTTACAGTTAGGATACATTGCAATAGAGTTAGGGTTAGGGTTAGGATTAGAGTTAGGGTACATTGCAACAGAGTTAAGGTTAGGGTACGTTGTAATAGAGTTGGGGTACACTGCAATAGGGTTAGGGTTAAGGTGCATTGAAATAGGCTCAGGATTAGGATGAGGGTTAGGATGAGCATATATTGCAATTTGGTTAGAGTTAGGATTACAATTAGGTTACAATGCAGTAGGGTTATGGTTAAGATTAGGATTAGTGTTAGGGTGAGGGTATGTTGCAATAAAGTTAGAGTATACTGCAACAGGGTTAGGGTGAAGGTTAAGGTACATTGCAGTAGGATTAGGTTTACGTTTAAGGTAGCAATAGCATTAGGGTTAGGATATAGGGTTACGGTACATTGCAATAAGGTTAGGGTTAGGTTTAGGATTATGGTTAGGGTTAGGGTACTTTGCAATAAGATTAGGGTTAGGATGAGGGTTAGGATTAGGGTACTTCACTTTTATAAGACAGTTTATGTTATATCTAGGAAACTGAGTTCAGGGACAAGTGCAAAGTGCTACAGTGCGAAGTAACACAAAGGTTTGTCCCACTGCGAGTGAAGGTTTGTTTGGAGGAGGGATTGAGAGTAAGGAAAATGTGACAAAATGACCAGACGGGAAATGAAGGGAGCTCTTTAATCACAACAAGTTGTTCAATCTGAAATGCACCGCCTGAAAGGGAAGTGGAAAAAGTTTCATATGTAATTTTCAAAACAGGATTGGTTAAATGAATGAAGGAGACAATTTGAAGGGTTATGTGAAAGGGGCAAGGGAGTGGGAGTAATTGGATAGCTCATTCAGCAAACCATGCAAGAGGTTAAATGTCTTTCTTCTGTGCTTTCTAATTCCAGTAAATTCCAAGCTCCTAATAACAAACATCACTTTTTCCTCCTGATAATGCGCCTTAACTTGTGCCAACTGTAAATGCATGGCCTTTGTTACATGTTCAAAGCTTCAGACAAGCGTTACCTTTGCTCCTGTTCCTCCGATGAGATTCTTATCATTGCCCTGACAGTGGTCTGTGTTTGGTCTTTCAGTGCAGACTGTGTTAGCAATCATCGGAACCACTATGGGAACAGTCATCTGCTTCATTTGCCCATCTGTATTTCATGCGAAACTACGGAAAGATACTTTCACAGGAAGAGTAAGTATAACCTTACTACGGCACGTTACGCTGTAAACTTCGGGAGTTAGGGTTAGTCATTTACTATTTCACTTCCAGTGTTGGGAAGTTCTAGGTTCCATTTTCACACCTCAAACCGTGGAATATATTCCTATAGGATCATTCCTTCTGTTTAGAAGGTTGGTACAATGGCTCAGTGGTTAGCACTGCTGCCTCACAGCACCAGGGACCTGGGTTTGATCGCAGCCTCAGGTGACTGCCTGTGTGGAGTTTGTATGTTCTCCTTGTGCCAGCATAGGTTTCTTCCCATGGCCCAAAGATGGGCAGGTTTGGTGGATTGGCCATAGGAGTCTGGGTGGGATACCCTTCAGAGGGTCAGTGCAGACTTGAATGACCCCTATCCACACCAGAGGGTGGATTTTCTTTTTCCAGTCAACTGGTGGATCAGGGGTAATTTTAACCCTCACAATGTGCATACATAGGACAGGTGTGGTGTTAAAATATGAAAATTCTGTACCCAAATTCAAAACTTCCTACCCCCAATTTTAATGCGAGGGAGGCAAGGGTGCTGACAGCCAATCAGTTCACTGGAAGGAGGTAGGCAATGTAATTATTACAGTGAGGCATCATGTTGTGCCACTAGTTTATACTTAACCCTGGCCTCACAAAATCAAATGAGTAAAGGGAGGTGAATCTGTTGACATGGAGCTGGGGGAGGGGGTGGGTGGGTAAAGGTTTCCTGCTGGCCCCTGAATTGCTGCTGCTTTACCACGTTGCTGCAATCAGACAATGCTGTATGTCCGACTTATGTCGTGATGATGTCGATACTCTCAAATAGCTTCTTCATGCTTTGGCGCAGGCCTCTCACTCTTCATATTTTGTTTTATTTTCTCTGAGTCTACACCCAGGCTTAAGCCACCAATCACAGTAAGCATCAATACTAAACACATAATCACATAATCAAACACACAATTAAACATGACAGCGTTCAACCTCCCACGCTTTTCTGTTTTGATCTTCTCTGTTCCTGGTCTTTTTGGTGTTGCCGGAATCGGAATGACCCCACCTCCAGTTTCCCTGATCTCCTCTGGGTTCAGACTGGGATCACCCTCTTTAGTCTGACATTCTGACCTCCCCATATTCCCTGGGCTGTGGCCTGGTGATGAATGGCCTGCCCAGCAGCCTCTCTGTCTGGTCATCCATGGTCAGGAAACAGAGACAAAATATGGCCATCAGGGCTTGGCTTGGCGTGTGACAGAGAAGCCTGCTCCTCTGAGTTTCCTGGTCTCAAATCAGCAATCCCCCCTGCCTGTTCACCTCCCACCCCCAACACAACCCTGAGACTCTCCTCACTTGGAAGTGATTTTCTGACTGGGGAGCATTGGAGTATTCGGAGCTGCAGATGGAAACAAACTTGAAAGGTGGGGGTGGCCAGTGTGACAGAGGTGGCTGTGGGCGGTCTTTGTGAAAGAAGCAGTAAGGATTCAAATGCTCAGCTCCGACTGTCAAGCGTGTAAACAATGGGGGAAGGGGATGAAGTCAGCGAAGGTGAGATGGAATTTGTGATGGTTTCCATGAGCCTTAGTCATCCCTACATTTAGGTGGATAGGAGGGCACAGTTTATTCAGGACTGGATATCTTATGGCATGGGGCAGTCGAGGGGTAAGGAGTGATGATGAAGAGAAAGAGCTGAAGACCTCGATGTTTTCGCAGACAATGTGGAAATGGGAAAGAGGAATGGGCCCCAAATCTTGCTTCCTTGGGCACTCCACAAGGTTGCATTGTTGGTGTGGCCACAGAGATCATGGGGAAGAGCCTCTGGCTCTGAAAAGACAATGAGAATGGAGTTAAATAAAGGTGATTAACTCCACTGCATAGCAGAGGAAATGGCTGACAGAATAAAATTCATTATCACAGAGAAATAGGAGATTTTTCCATCATTCAATTCTGTCCCACGTCTAATTCCTATTGATCAGTGATAAATTCAGCAATATGTTGAAGTGGCTCTGATTGTTTTGGTAAATACCAATCACATTTGTTTTTTTTTAAACATAAATGGGACTGTACAGCCATCTTGTTGAACTATATTCCAAGGAACATGCAAATTGTTTCCAACCTACATTCCCAATGGCAAAGCAGCTTTCATAGAATTCCTACACTGTGGAAACAGACAATTTGGCCCATCCTATTCCCACCAACCTTCCAAAGAACATTCCCAATGGCTAACCCACCTAGCCTGTTCATCCCTGGACACTATAGGGCAATTTAGCATGGTCAATCCACCAAACCAGAGCACCCAGAAGAAGCTTATGCAGACACGGAGAGAATGTGCAAACTCCACACAGAGGCTGGAATCCAACCTAGGTCCGTGGTGCTGTGAGGCAGCAGTGTTAACCACTGAGCCACCGTGCCGCCCAGCTTTCTACCTGGGCTGTCTCTCTCTTGTAGATAGTTGGTGTGACGGTCCATGTCCAATGCAAAGGGAAGTCCATGCTGGGAAGAGGTTATCCATTTTTACATTGGCAGGCATTTCCAAGTCTGAAACGGCAGTTGAACGTGATGGAAAATATCATGCTATGCTCTGGTTTGGCCTCAGGAACCTCCCTCAGGGAGTCAGGGTAATGTTTTAGTGATATGATCTCTCCAAGGAGAAAAATGATGTAAAGGAAGGCGGAAGCTCATGTGGAGAAAGTATATTTTCATAGAGCTTTTCAACCTGTTCCTGTTTTTTACATGCTATGCAGTCCACAAGGTTGACCACAGGGTTTCCATTAAACAAATTGATCCAAACTTTTGTGCTTAACACACAATAGTTGACTTGGGTGGTGAGGCTGAGGCTGGAATTATGAAAGAAAAGCCATTCCAAAACTCAACAGAAAATTCTTCATTTGCTTCATGAAGCTCATTGTTAATTTAACTCACTAACTCATTCAATATGTGATCTTATCATGTGAAATGATACATCCAGATGTTGTAGTATCGAGAGCCATTTTAAGGCATGTATTTGGGTCAATATTAATGCGCTCAAAAGGGTCTCATTTTAAACGTGGTGTTGCAGATTGTTCTGGGTTTCGGAATCCTCTTGCTCCTTATCCGTGCATCAAGCATCACTGATTTAAATGGGGAAGAGCTCCAATTACAGCCAATCCGGAAATCCAGGGTGCCCGATGAATCAGGAAATGCAAAGATTGCATTAAGGAGTGGAGGTAAGGCAATTCACTGATGCTGCCGTTGTGGAAATGTTTCTGTATATCAATCGTTTAAAAAAAAGTGTAAACAGTCATTGTGAATAATCAGAGCTGCTCCGTTTTCGTCTGACCACTGAGGTGGATCCTGGGGTGAGTAGACAGAAATGTTGCAGTGGGAGTACGATGCACAGCTTGCTGGCAGTTACCCTACTCTGGGCTAGTTTCCAACAAGCCACATCAATGTGAAATCACTGAAGTGTCTTCAAATGGCGGGAAGCCAGGAAAGGCTATTAAGGGAATTTTAAGGGTAATTAAGGCCTCAGTGCTGCTCAGAAGCAACCCCTGTGGTGGATGAATCATGGAAATGAAAATAGCTGACCTCCTGGGAGGAGATCTGGGGCCAATATTTCAGTTGCATTTAAACAAATGCTACCACACCAACCCACCCTACTCTCTCCAATATCAATGTCAGAAGATAGCCTCGGCCATGGTCACGTGACTTCCTGTTAAGGAGGTTTCCAACTTCCACACTGACAGTGTGATAGCTGTCATTCAAAGAATCATAGCCAAAGAGATATACAACACAGAAAAAGATCCTTCAGTCCAACCAGTCCATGCGGACCAGATATCCTAAATTAATCTAGTCCTATTTGCCAGCACTTGGTCCAGAGTTGGAGGATTTGAGTTATAGGGAGAGGCTGAACAGGCTGGGGCTGTTTTCCCTGGAGCGTCGGAGACTGAAGGGTGACCTTTTTTTTTAGATTACTTACAGTGTGGAAACAGGCCCTTCGGCCCAACAAGTCCACACCGGCCCGCCGAAGCGCAACCCACCCAGACCCATTCCCCTACATTTACCTAACACTACAGGCAATTTACATGGCCAATTCACCTAACCTGCACATTTTTGGACTGTGGGAGGAAACCAGAGCACCCGGAGGAAACCCACGCAGACACGGGGAGAATATGCAAATTCCACACAGTCAGTTGCCTGAGGTGGGAATTAACCCGGGTTTCTGAAGCTGTGAGGCAGCAGTGCTAACCACTGTGCCACCATGCTGCCCACCTTATTGAGGTTTACAAAATTATGAGGGGCACGGATAGGATAACTAGACAAAGTCTTTTCCCTGGGATCGGGGAGTCCAGAACTAGAGGCATAGGTTTAGGGTGAGAGGGGAAAGATATAAAAGAGACCTAAGGGGCAATGTTTTCACGCAGAGGGTGGTACGTGTATGGAATGAGCTGCCAGGGGATGTGGTGGAGGCTGGTACATTTAAAAGGCATTTGGATGAGTATATGAATAGGAAGGGTTTGGAAGGATATGGGCCGGGTGCTGGCAGGTGGAATTAGATTGGGTTGGGATATCTGGTTGGCATGGACGGGTTGGACCAAAGGGTCTGTTCCTATGCTGCACATCTCTATGTCTCTATGACTCCATATCTCTCTAAACCCTTCCAATTCATATACCCATCCAGATGCCTTTAAAATGTTGTAATTGTACTAGCCTCCTCCACTTCCTCTGGCAGCTCATTCCATTTACGCACCACCCACTGCGTCAAAACGTTGCCCCTCAGGTCCTTTTTAAATCTATCACCTCTCACCTTAAACCTATGCCCTTTAGTTTTGGACTCCCCTACCGTGGGAAAAAGACCTTGGTTATTCACCCTAACAAAACCTGTCATGATTTTATAACCTTCTGTAAGGCCACGCCACAGATCTCCAATTCTCCAGTGAAAAATGCCCCAGCCTATTCAGTTTCTACCTCGAGCACGAACCTTCCAATCACAGCAACACCCAAATGTGTTTATAAATGCTGAGAGGGTCCCTTCACTGTGAGGCATTCTATCTCACCCTCTCCTGCATTAACAGTCTGTAATTCTCTCAGTATTCAAGGGGAACGCATGGGTGTTCCTGTACGAGGAGTCTGCTTTCCAACCTGAACTGGATGGTGAGTGTGCCCACTGGTTATTCCTTGAAAATTCATGTTGAGTGACTCCGTCAAGCACTGTGGTACTGTTACACAGTCACTGGACACCATCAAGCACTGTGGTACTGTTACACAGTCACTGGACACCATCAAGCATTGTGGTACTGTTTATCAGTCACCGGGCACCATCAGGCACTGTGGTACTGTTACACAGTCACTGGGCACCATCAGGCACTGTGGTACTGTTACACAGTCACTGGGCACCGTAAGGCACTGTGGTACTGTTACACAGTCACTGGGCACTGTCAGGCACTGTGGTACTGTTACACAGTCACTGGGCACCATTAGGCACAGCGGTACTGTTACACAGTCACTGGGCACCGTCAGGCACTGTGTTACTATTACACAGACACCGGGCACCATCCGGCACTGTGGTACTGTTACACAGTCACCAGGCACTGTTAAGCATTGTGGTACTGTTACACAGTCACCGGGCACCATCAGATACTGTGGTTTGGCTACACAGTCACTCGAGGAGAAAGTGAGGTCTGCAGATGCTGGAGATCAAAGTTGAAACTTTATTGCTGGAACAGCACAGCAGGTCAGGCAGCATCCAGGGAACAGGAGATTCGACGTTTCGGGCACAGGCCCTTCTTCAGGAAATGAAGAAGGGCCTGTGCCCGAAACGTCGAATCTCCTGTTCCCTGGATGCTGCCTGACCTGCTGTGCTGTTCCAGCAATAAACTACACAGTCACTCGGCACCATCAGGCCCTGTGTTACCATTACACAGTAACCGGGCACCATAAGGCACTCTGATACTGTCATACAGTCACTGGGAACAGTTAGGCACTGTGGTACTGTTACACAGTCACAGGGCACTGTCAGGCACTGTGTTACCGTTACACGGTAACGGGGCAACATCAGGCACTGTGGTTCGGCTACACAGTCACATGGCACTGTTAGGCACTGTGATATTATTACACAGTCACTGGACACTGTCAGGCCCTGTGGTACTGTTACACAGTCACTGGGCACCGTCAGGCACAGAGGTACTGTTACACAGTCACTGGGCACTGTCAGGAACCGTGGTACTGTTACACAGTCACTGGGCACCGTCAGATACAGTGGTACTGTTACACAGTCACTGGACACCGTCAGGCACTGTGGTACATTTACACAGTCACCGGGCACCATCATGCACTGTGCTACTGTCACACAGTCACAGGGCACCGTCAGGCAATGTGGTTCGGCTACACAGTCACTGGGCACTGTCAGGCACTGTGGTACAGTTACACAGTCACTGGGCACCGTCAGGCACTGTGGTACTGTTACACAGTCACTGGGCACCATCAGGCACTCTGATACTGTCATACAGTCACCGGGCACCATCAGGCACGGTGGTACCATTGCATAGTCACTGGGCACCATCAGACACTGTGGTTCGGCTACACAGTCACTGGGCACTGTCAGGCACTGTGGTACAGTTACACTGTCACTGGGCACCGTCAGGCACTGTGGTACTGTTACACAGACACTGTGCACCATCAGACACTGTGGTTCGGCTACACAGTCACCGGGCACCATCAGGCACTGTAGTACTGTTACACAGTGACTGGGCACCATCAGGCACTGTAATTCGGCTACACAATCACTGGGCACTGTCAGCTACTGTGGTACTGTTACACAGTCACCGGGCACCATCAGGCACTGTGGTACTGTTACATAGTCACTGGTCACCATTAGGCACAGCGGTACTGTTACACAGTCACTGGGCACCGTCAGGCACTGTGTTACTATTACACAGACACCGGGCACTATCAGGCTGTGGTTCGGCTACACAGTCACATGGCACTGTCAGGCACTGTGGTACTATTACACAGTCACTGGGCACAGTCAGGCACTGTGGTACTGTAACACAGTCACAGGGCGCTGTCAGGCACTGTGTTACCGTCACACGGTAACCAGGCACCATCAGGCACTGTGGTACTGTTACACAGTCACTGGGCACTGTCAGGCACAGCGGTACTGTTACACAGTCACTGGGCACTGTCAGGCACTGTGGTACTGTTACAGAGTCACTGGGCACCGTCAGGTACAGTGGTACTGTTACACAGTCACTGGACACCGTCAGGCACTGTAGTACTGTTACACAGTCACTGGGCACCTTCAGGCACTGTGGTACTGTTGCACAGTCACTGGGTACTGTTAGGCAGTGTGGTACTGTTACAGTAAGTGGGCATGTCAGGCACTCTGTTAATGTTACACAGACACTGGACACTGTCAGGCATTGTGGATCTGTTATACAGTCACCAGGCACTGATGGGCATCGTGGTAGTTACACAGTCACCAGGCACTGTCAGGCACCGTGTTACCATTATACGGTAACCGGGCACCATTAGGCACTGTGGTTCAGCTACACAGTCATTGGCACTGTCAGGCACTGTGGTAATGTTACTCAGACACCGGGCACCGTCAGGCACTGTGGTGCTGTTATACAGTCACCAGGCACTGTTAGGCACTGTGGTACTGTTACACAGTCACCGGGCACGATCAGGCACTGTAATTCGGCTACATAGTCACTGGTCACTGTCAGGCACTGTAGTACTGTTACACAGTCACCGGACACCATCAGGCACTGTGGTACTGTTACACAGTCATCAGGCACTATCAGGCACTGTGGTACTGTTACATAGTCACTGGGCACCGTCAGGCACTGCGGTACTGTTATACAGTCACTGGGCACCGTCAGGCACTGTGGTACTGTTACACAGTTGCCGGGCACTGTTAGGCAGTGTGGTACTGTTACAGTAAGTGGGCATGTCAGGCACTCTGTTAATGTTACACAGACACTGGACACCATCAGGCATTGTGGATCTGTTATACAGTCATCCAGGCACTGATGGGCATTGTGGTACTGTTACACAGTCACCGGGCACCATTAGGCACTGTGGTTCGGCTACACCATCACTGGGCATTGTCAGACATCGTGGTACTGTTACACAGTCACCGGGCACCATTAGGCACTGTGGTTCGGCTACACCATCACTGGGCATTGTCAGACATCGTGGTACTGTTACACAGTCACCGGGCACCATTAGGCACTGTGGTTCGGCTACACCATCACTGGGCATTGTCAGACATTGTGGTACTGTTACACAGTCACCGGGCACTGTTAGGCACTGTGGTACTGTTATACAGTCACCGGACACCATCAGGCACTGTAGTTCGGCTGCACAGTCTATAGACACTGTCAGGCCATGTGATACTGTTACACAGTCACTGGGAACCATCAGGTACTGTGGTACTGTTATACAGTCACTGGGCACTGTCAGGCACTGTGTTAATGTTACACAGTCACTGGGCACTGTCAGACCGTGTGGTATTGTTACACAATCACTGGGCACCATCCGGCACTGTGGTACTGTTAACTAGTCACTGGGCACCATCAGGCACGATGGTACTGTTTTTCAGTCACCGGACTCTGTTAGGCATTGTGGTACAGTTATACAGTTACCGGGCACCATCAGACACTGTGGTTCGCTACACAGTCGCTGGGCACTGTCAGGCACTGTGGTACTGTTACACAGACACCAGGCACTGTGGTACTGTTACACAGACACCGGGCACTGTCAGGCACTGTGGTACTATTACACAGACACCGAGTGCCGTCAGGCACTGTGTTACTGTTACACAGTCATTGGGCACCATCAGGATCTGTGGTACTGTCATACAGTCACCAGGCACTGTTAGGAATTGTCATATTGTTACACAGTCACTAGGCACCATTAGGCACTGTGGTTCGGCTACACCATCACTGGGCATTGTCAGGCACTGTGGTACTGTTTCACAGTCACCGGGCTCCATCAGGCACTATGGTACTGTTACACAGTCACCAGGCAACATCAGGCACTCTGGTACTGTTACACAGTCACCGAGCACCATGAGGCACTGTGGTTTGGCTACACAGTCACTGGGCACTGTCAGATACTGTTATGCAGTCACCGGACTTGATCAGACACTGTGGTACTGTTCTGCAGTCACCGATCAGAGTTAGGCACTGTGGTACTGTTACACAGTCACCGGGCACCATCAGGATCTGTGGTAATGTCATACAGTCACCAGGCACTGTTAAGAATTGCCATACTGTTACACAGTCACCGGGCACCATTAGGCACTGTGGTTCGGCTACACCATCACTGGGCTTTGTCAGGCACTGTGGTATTATTACACAGTCACCTGGCACCATCAGACACTCTGGAACAGTTATACAGTCACCAGAAATTGTGAGGCAACGGTGGTACTGTTACACAGACACCAGGCACTGTGGTACTATTACACAGACACTGGGTACTGTCAGGCACTGTGGTACTGTTACACAGTCACCGGGCACCATCAGGAACTGTGGTACTGTCATACAGTCACCAGGCACTGTTAGGAATTGCCATACTGTTACACAGTCACCGGGCACCATCAGGCACTGTAATTCGGCTACACGGTCACTGGGCACCGTCAGGCACTATGGTACCGTTACACAGTCACCGGGCACCCCCAGGCACTGTGGGTACTTTTATACAGTCACTGGGCACTGTCAGGCACTGTGGCACTGTTTTACAGTCAGCGGGCACCATCAGACACTGTGGTACTGTTACACAGTCCCTGGGCACTGTCAGGTACTGTGTTACTGTTACACAGTCACCGGGCACCATCAGACACTGTGGCTTGGCTACACAGTCACTGGGCACTGTCAGGTACTATGTTACTGTTACACAGTCACCGGGCACCATCAGGCACTCTGGCACTGTTACGCAGTCATCAGGCACTATCAGGCACTGTGGTACTGTTACATAGTCACTGGGCACCATCAGGCACTGTGGTTTGGCTACACAGTCACTGGTCACTGTCAGGCACTGTGGTACTGTTACATAGTCACCGGGCACTGTCAGGCAATGTGATACTGTCACAAAGTCACTGGGCACCGTTAGGCACTGTGGTACTGTTACAAAGTCACTGGGCACCATCAGGCACTGTGGTACTGTTACACAGTCACTGGGCACCATCAGGCACTGTGGTACTGTTACACAGTCACTGGGCACCATCAGGCACTGTGGTACTGTTACACAGTCACTGGGCACTGTTAGGCACTGTGGTACTGTTACAAAGTCACTGGGCACCATCAGGCACTGTGGTACTGTTACACAGTCACTGGGCACCATCAGGCACTGTGGTACTGTTACACTGTCACCGGGCACTGTTTAGAACTGTGGTATTGTTACACAGTCACCTGGTACCGTCAAGCACTGTGGTACTGTTATACAGTCACCGGGCACTGTTTAGAACTGTGGTATTGTTACACAGTCACCTGGTACCGTCAAGCACTGCGGTACTGTTATACAGTCACCGGCACTATCAGGCACTGTGGTATTGTTACACAGTCCTTGGGCACCATCAGGCACTGTGGTATTGTTACACAGTCCTTGGGTACCATCAGGCACTGTGGTATTGTTACACAGTCCTTGGGCACCATCAGGCACTGTGGTATTGTTACACAGTCACTGGGCACCATCAGGCACTGTGGTACTGTTACACTGTCACCGGGCACCATCAGGCACTGTGGTACGGTTACTCAGCCCCTAGGCACAGTTGGGCACTGTTGTACTGTTTGTTAAAAAAATGTGTTGCTGGAAAAACACAGCCAGGCCCAGACAGCATCCGAGGAGCAGGAGAATCGACGTTTCGGGCATAAGCCCTTCTTCTGTTTTTCCAGCACCACATTTTTCAACTCTGGTACTCCAGCATCTGCAGTCCTCACTTTCCAATGTTGTACTATTACACTGCTACTGGGCACCATCAGGCATTGTGGTACTGTTACACAGTCACCGGGCACTATCAGGCACTGTGGTACTGTTACACTGTCACCGGGCACCATCAGGCACTGTGATACGGTTACTCAGCCCCTGAGCACCGTCAGGCTCTGTGGTGCAATACAATGTGGGTGCCACTCTGATTACTGGCTCCCATCCCCTCTGGGAGGCGGTTGCATAGTAATAGCATCACTGAACTGGTAATCCAGACCTGCAGGTCCTGGGGACATCAGTTTGCATCCCACCTGGCAGATGGTGAAATTTGAGTTCAACAAAGATCTGTTAACTGGAAAAGCTACTTTAATGGCAACCACTGTAGTTTGTCTAAAAGTCCACCTGCTTGACTGATGTTCGTTTGGGAAGGAAATCTGCCGTCCTTGCCTGGTCTGGCCTACAAGTGACTCCAGGCCCACAGCCATTCGCCTTCCTCAGTACCAGGTCAATGAGGTGTCATCTGGTTATCATTAAGGGTGGGCTGAAGTGTCCTTCTTAACTCTGGATTGCTGAGACTGGGTGGAACTCTCCTTCATTTGCTCTCAGCCAGACTCCAAAGTCAGGACGAGGACCAGAATCCTGTCGTCTGGTCTGTTGTACTCGACTGAACCACTGACCAGGGCTGTAGAGGTGGATCTCAATTTTGCACAATGTTTCCAAGTTTGACAAATGATATAATAGATACATGCCTAAAAATAATGGTCCCCAGAAAAAAGATGTATCATGAGAAGGTTTGACAGAATTATAATTCATTCACGATTTAAAACCCATTCTGTACTGATAGACAAAGAAGTGCTTGGAGGGAACTTTGCAACAAGACTAAGCCATTCTGATAGGATAAATAGACAAAGTATTTTCCCTGGGCTGGGGGAGTCCAGAACTAGAGAGCATAGGTTTAGGGTGAGAAGGGAAGGATATAAAAGGGACCTAAGGGGCAACTTTTTCAAGCAGAGGGTGGTGCATATATGGAATGAGCTGCCAGAGGAAGTGGTGGAGGCTGGTACAATTACAGCATTTAAAAGGCATCTGGATAGGTATATGATTAGGAAGGGTTTAGAGGGATATGGGCCAAGTGCTGGCAAATGGGACTAGATTGGGTTAGAGGATATCTGGTCAGCATAGATGAGTTGGACCGAAGGGTCTGTTTCTTTGCAGTACATCTCTATGACTCTATGCTCCATGAGCATATTTGGAGCCATTGAATCACATCATGGCTGATGTGTGTTCTTAACTCCATTTACTGCGTGGGTTCTCTAACCCTTAATGTTCTGACAAAAATACACCAATCTCAATTGTAACATTTTGAATTGCCCTCCGATTTAGCAGCTTACTGGAGGAAAGAGTTGGGAGTTCATGTTGCGGCTGTACAGGACATTGGTTAGGCCACTGTTAGAATATTGCGTGCAGTTCTGGTCTCCTTCCTATCGGAAAGAATTTGTGAAACTTGAAAGGGTTCAGAAAAGATTTACAAGGATGTTGCCAGAATTGGAGGATTTGAATTATAGGGAGAGGCTGAACAGGCTGGGGCTGTTTTCCCTGGAGTGTCTGAGGCTGAGGTGTGACCGTAGAGGTTTACAAAATTATGAGGGGCACGGATAGGATAAATAGGCAAAGTCTTTTCCCTGGGGTCGGGGAGTCCAGAACTAGAGGGCATAGGTTTAGGGTGAGAGGGGAAAGATATAAAAGAGACCTAAGGGGCAACCTTTTCACTCAGAGGGTGGTACGTGTATGGAATGAGCTGCCAGAGGATGATGTGGTGGAGGCTAGTACAATTGCAACATTTAAGAAGCATTTGGATGGGTATACGAATAGGAAGGGTTTGGAGGGATATGGGCCGGGTGCTGGCAGGTGGGACTAGATTGGGTTGGGATATCTGGTTGGCATGGACGGGTTGGACCGAAGGGTCTGTTTCCGTGCTGTACATCTCTATGACTCTATTTCCACTGCCCCTGTTTGTCATCCAAATGACTTTGCTCTGTACTTTAAGGATCATTCCTCTATCTTCTGGTATCTCTTACTTGTAGGCTTGGCTTCTTGAGCAAAACATCTGCTGAATATACTAACATGTATTTATTCCCCAATGCACCCCACCCATCCCTGCTACACCCACAGAACTGATCTTACCGGAATTGATGAATGATGTTAGAGATAAACAAATGAAACGAAAAGGTCGAATGTTGACATACAAGCAAGTTACCTTAAGCACTGGTGTCAACAAAGAAAATACCAGTACAAAAGAAATTACCCAACTACACGAAGGCGGTTTACCCTCCACACACAGCACTGGGGCAAGATTGAAGGAACTGAAAAAAGCCAAAAGGACATTCATACCTGTATCAGAAAACAGGCGGGAGACAAAAATATTCAAACTCCCTACGGCGCGAACACACACAGATGGTCCCTCAGGGGGATGAGGTGAAAAGCAACACACAGATTGAAATTTACCATTTTTTTCCATTTTAACATAACTTACTTTTGGAAAGCCTGAAAGAATTAGGGGAGGAGTTAAAAAAACCCCACAATGCCTCAGTTTTGCTCTCTGCCCTCGATACTGTTGCCCTAATGGAGATTCATGCCAAGAATCTGACGTGCCTCTCCTTTAACTGTCATTGACTGGAAGTACAGGCTTGACTCATTTCTGTGCTATTATTTAAGAGAGCACTAATGAATCATCTCTGAGTCTGTTTTCATCCAGGAGAACAATTTGCCACTTCCAATCCTGGATCCAACATTGCTGATCATAGCACACCTTTCAACACTATGAAACAACCTTTGAAAATATGGCATATGCAGTATTTCACAATCAACTCTGAGCAAACTGTCTGCAATGCATGTCAAGTATTGGTCAACGTGAGCAGCTTCTTTCTGTGAGCATATTAACTTGGATTTTATAATTGTAATTCCAAAGAGGCATTAGCCAAATAGTAATCAAGCCAGAATGATCCAACATTTTATGCGCAGGATATGTTTTTTTTCAGGAAATAACCAGCTCCAATGTTGAAAGGATAGAAGAGCAGAGATTTCAGGCCACTTGCCAAATTGGGAAGGGTTGTCATGCTAACAGAAGGACGGTGTGTTGGTTTGCATGGTGGCACATTTAAAGACACCATGGAAAGTGGGAATAGTTTTTTAAAATCATGAGCATTGTAATTTCTGCTCACTACAGCATCCTAAACCTGACCCAAACCATGACCATATCCCTGATGCAGACCCTAACCCTGACCGTATCCCTGATGCAGACCCTAACCCTGACTCTAACCCTGATGCAGACCCTAACCCTGACCCTAATCCTGACCATATCCCTGATGCAGACCCTAACCCTGACCGTATCCCTGATGCTGACCCTAACCCTGACCCTAACTCTGACCGTATCCCTGATGCAGCCCCTAACCCTGATCGTAACCCTGACCGTATCCCTGATGCTGACCCTAATCCTGACCTTAATCCTGACTGTAATTCTGACTCTAACCTTGACCCTAATCCTGACCCTAACTCTGACTGTATCCCTGATGCTGACCCTAATCCTGACCCTAACCTTGACCCTAATCCTGACCCTAACTCTGACTGTATCCCTGATGCTGACCCTAATCCTGACCCTATCCTTGACCCTAATCCTAACCCTAACTCTGACTGTATCCCTGATGCTGACCCTAATCCTGACCCTAACCTTGACCCGAACGCTCACCCTAATCCTGACACTAACCCTGACTGTATCCCTGATACTGACCCTAATTCTGAACCTAACCCTGATCCTAATCCTGACCCTAACTGTAACTGTATACCTGATGCTGACCCTAATCCTGACCCTAACCCTGACCCTAATCCTAACCCAAACCCTGAATGTATCCTGATACTGACCGTAACCCTGACCCTAGTTCTGACCCTAGTTCTGACCCTAACCATGACCATAAAAATGATGCTGAACCTAATCCTGAATTTAATCCTGACCCTGACCCTACCCCGACTGTAACCCTGACTGTATCCCTGATCGTATCCTGATCCTGACCGTATCCTTGATTCTGACCATATCCCTATGGCATCCACATGCTGAACTCACATTGTATCACATCACTCTGAGGGGCAGGAAGACTCCTCCATGTTTCCCTGAGCATGGATCTCGGAGGAGTGCCCGTATTGGGTCTCAATCCCCAAGCAACATCAGCTTGGATATTCTTTTCCTTCTGTTTAATCCCCTCCAGAGCCTCGGCACCACCTCTCCCTCTGTATCTTCCTTTAGCTCTACAACCGTTTGTAATTACCAAGTTCCATTGGTTCCAGCCTTTTGTGCACCCTCCACTTCCTTTATCAAATGTCTTCAGCCATTTAGCTCCTGAGTCCTGACATTCCTTTCCTAAATGTCTCCACAACCCTCTCCCTTCCTTTTTCAGGTAGATGTTTTTATACCCTACTTTGTGAGCAAGCAGCTCACCTCAGTCCCAATGATTCTTCCTTCGGCCTGTCACATGTTTCCATCTAATAACACTCTGTGATGCAGCTTAAGACACCTTGCCGTGTCACTGCGAGACCTTGTTTTTAATCTTTGTAAATCTATAGAGAAATAAACCCTTGGATCAATGGATGGCTGGTGGAAGTTTTAATCGTGGAGATGGATATTGCAGGGACCCAGGAGACTGCATGGACCATTGAAATGGTGGGTGGAAGACAGCTGCTGAAACAGCAACCCCAAACACGAGAGATTCTACTTTTGTCAGCGAGGGTGGGGGGGTAAATGGGGTACAATTCACACAGAAGAGTGATCCAAACTGAGCAAGGCCATTTCAACTCAGTGTGATTTCGAACCTGTCTGATATTGGCTACTGAGGTGATTATGTGGGAATCCATATAGAGGGGAGGTAAATGTCCTTGGAGGACAGATGATTCTGTTTAAATGCCATGATCTGAATGCTTTTAAAATCTTTAAATACAAAATAAGAACAGGTTCAAGTTGTCGATGACCTCTGTTGAGTTACTTTGATTGAACAACAATCTTAGACTTAAAAAAGCTTCTTTGTTCACTTGTTTTTATTCATTTACTGCTAAGTTACCTCAGATCATTCAGAGTGACAATAGGTGTCAAATACTCTGAGCTCAGTGCCTTTGGGTTAGAGCCAGTTGGCTGTCCTGCCCATATAACCAAATGACCCACCCTGCTGCTCTATTGACCCATAAGGGACCCACTCTACTCAGCATCCATGACTTAAGTTAGATCCTCAACCAAAGTTCATATTCCGCCTGGGGGCAATGGATAGAAGTCAGTCAAAGGAATCTTGAAGCCAAGAGGCATTCAGGACAATTGTTGCATCACCATCCATTGCCACAACTGAGTTCAGCCGAGATTAGTATATCTTCTGAGTTATATAAACGTTTGTAACTTGGGAAAGAGGCTTTATAATCCACTCCAACTAGGTACTTGTAGGTGGGGCCAGACCCAGGAATCAGAAGGCAACAATATTTCAGTGCTGTCAGGAGAAACATGCCTTGTATCCCAATTCTGAATCTATTACTACATTCACCTTTGAAGGGGGGAGCCAGGAATTGTCACAATCGGGTTTAAAGAAGATGCATATGAACCTCCGAGGCATACGACGATGTAGAGGTCATGTGTTAGAGACTCTATTAGAAGCTCCGATCTAGTACAGTTTACAACAGGTAGCTCTGCTGCCACATCATCAGGTGTATTTTATATATTAATATTGTCAATAAACATTGTTTAAAAGAAACCTTAAGGTCTGACCTGTTCTTGTATTTAAGAACTGAAAAACTAACACAGCAATGTTTTCCCCCATATGTTAGTCTGTTGTTGTATGCAAACAACATATCTCAAAAACTAATGGACAGCTTCCAATAAAACTTGGCACACACATCGGAAATGGCCCGAAAATAGAACTGATCACATTTTGGTGAAGATCCAGATCCAGTTACAGATCCCAGATTTTAATTTGTTAGTGTTTCCAAAATTCTGGATGCAAATTGAGGGAGTACCGGCTGCAATGCAGTTTAATTTGTTCCTCTCCCCTCACATTTGTGAACCAAAGGATGAACACTTCACAACTGCTGCATTTTCTGTACTGCACGTGTTAAGCCTTAAGCTTCATAAACATCAAAATATTTTCAAAAATGCCTCAGATTAAGACGTGTGAAAAGGAAATTAAAACTTCCCTATTCCAGATTGGCTTTATACTTCAATACCAAAATTATGAGGTAACCAAAAAATGCACATTATTTGTACAAGGACATTACCAAACAGGTCAAATTTGACAATACAGAAATTGCAATGCAAACTGTAGACTCGTCAACTCATTACTGTTTGATGCAGAAGGAGGCCACTCGGCCCATTGTTTTCATGCTGGTTAACAAAATCTGACTACACTCATTGCGTTTCTTGCTTTTGACTTGAGGTGCCTGACCACACTTGTCTTTGCAGCTTTATTTATTATGCATGTTCGCATTTCATGTCAAACATGCTGTGGTCTGTACAGTCCACAGTTTACTAACTTTGGATGTACAATGATGGGAAGGCCTTCCTCAGCAGCCCATTGAGACTTGGTTATAGCTGCACCATAATGGAGTGCATCTGTCAGCACGTGGCCCTCAACCTTGCAATGTGCCAGTCTGCAACACTCAGTCACCGACAGCGGTTCAGCGCAGCAAGGCCAGCAGTTATCAGCAAGGTCAAAGAGCATTCTTCTGCGAGTTGGCGGTAACCCCAACAACAGTTTCTTTTTTCATTTGTTCAGGGGATGTCTGGCGCCAGTGGTTAGGCCAGCATTTACCATCCATCCCTAATCGCCTTTGAGAAGGCGGTGGTGAGTTACTGTAATCCATGTGGTGTGGGCTCATGCTTAGTGCTGCTAGGAAGAATTTCAAGATTTTGACACCTTAACAGTGAAGGCATGATGTGGCGTTTCCAAGTCGGGATGGAATTTACATGTGGCAGTGTTCCCATTCGTCTGCTGCCTTCGTCTTTCTCAGTGTCGAAGGTTGTAGCTTTGGAGGTTGTTGGCAAAGGAGATTTGGTGAGTTGTTGCAGTGCATCTTGTAACACTGGTACACACTGCCACACATAGTGGATGACATGCCATCTCACCCCTGACTTGCAGGTGGTGGATAGGTTTTGAACAGTCAGGAGGGGAGTTACTCACCACAGGGTTCCCAGCCCCTGACATTCTCCTGTAGCCACAATGTTTATCCTTGGGTCAGCTGTATGTTCGGTTTTTCATGTCCAGTTTAGCAGCTGGTTAATGGCAACACCCCAGGATATTGATGGTGGTGGATTCAGCAATGGTAATGCTATTAAATGTCAAGGGAGAGCATTTCAAAGTATGTATCTGGGAAGAGACTATGAAGCACTGAGTGCCGTTTTCTGCAGCTGCTTGGGATGAATTTCAACACTTTGTCTTACTTTCAGGCCGACTTTGCAAAGGCAGATTCCTGAAGGATTCCAAAAGGAAGGGATTAGTCTTCTCTCCAATGTAGCTGCTTTGAAGATAATGTGCAGAGTGGAATGTAACTATCAGTTTTACGTTTAAATAACATGTTAAAATGCAAAAATATCCTTTGAGACATCTGGTCAGTATAAGGTAGCACTAAACTTTGGAATGACACTGTAGCTCAGTGGTTAGCACTGCAGCCTCACAGTCCCAGCCTTGGGCAATGGTCTGTGTAGAGTTTGCAAGTTCTCCCCATGCCTGTGTGTGTTTGCTTTGGCTTCTTTCCACAGTCCAAAGATCTGCAGGTTAGCCATGTGAAATTCCCAATAGTGTCCAGGGATGTGTAGGTTAGGAGGATTAGCCATGGGAAACGCAGGGTTACAGGAATAGGGTGGGATGTTCTTCAGAGGGTCAGTGAATACTTGATGGGTTGAATGGCCTGCTTCCATACTGTACCAATTCAATGACAAAGTCAGGCTTTCCCAACTGAATGCGTTTTATTTTTGATCTCCTCAAAGAACTACATCTGAGATGTTAACTGATTTGTTCTCACAGAAGCTGCCTGACCTACAGAATTTTCTGTTTTTGATACCAATTCATTGTGGATGGTTGCGAGGAATACATCTCCCTGGTGTTCCAGATGCCATGTCGGCCAAGGGCTTTCCTTCCCTGGTCACAATGTCATACTATCAGCTTCCTAGAAGAAAACCTGACACTCTTGAAAATGACCCAAGTGTCCTTCATTGTCATTAAAGGCAACCAGTATCTCATGGGATTGTCAGACGTGGGCTGACTGTTCCCTTCAGAAGGAAGGAGGCTTCCTTTGGAAGTTCAAAGCCAAATAAACTTTTGCTTCAACAGCTCCAGGCAGCTTTGTGTATATCTTGCAAGGTCAATTGATGTCCTTCCCGCATTTCATTAAATGAGAGGTATTTGTTGATTCTGGATGGTACCATTTCACTAGTTTTGCAGTGCAGTGATAGTTGAGGAAGGAAACCTCACACCCTTTAAAAAATACTTGGATGAGCACTTGAAGGCTACAGAGCCAGTGCAGAAAAGTGGGACCAATACAGACTTGAAGGGCCGAAGGGTCTCTTCTGTCATTCTATGATATTTGAAAGGGTTGATGTAAGAGGGTTACAGAGACAGAGAATGGGACTAGCTGGGTAAGCCTTTCGGGAGCCGGTGTAGACACGATGGATCGAATGGTCTCCTGTACTGTGAAGGTTTTTTATTCTATGATTCATACATAAGTCTTGCAGTCCAGTCATCAGTCTGTAAAACAAAAACAGAAATTGCTAGAGAAACACAAGCAGGTCTGGCAGCATCGGTGGAGAGGAACTAGAGGTTAATGCTTTGGGTCCAGTGACCCTTCTTTAGTCTGGTAAATCGCCCTCCATAGCCAGGAGAGAGATCGGAGCTTTTGATTCGTCATTTCCACCAAATACAACTGATACAGTAAAAACAAGACAGTGTTTCTCCAGGACAGTCGTGTATCACCAGGGCGAACAATAGTGGACTGAGCACACAGCCCTGGGGGAGTCCCCGTGCTCGGTGTGTTGGTGTTGGAGATGCTGTTCCCAATCCAGACTGACTGAGGTGTCCCAGTCAGGAAGTCCAGGCTCCAGTTGCAGAGGGAGGTATTTAGGCCCAGCAGACTCAGCTTTCCAATCAGGTGCTGAGGGATGATAGTGTTAAATGCAGAGCTGAAGTCTATGAACAGTAGTCTGATGTAGATGTCCTTCTTCTCCAGGTGGGTGAGGGCCAGATGAAAACAGCCCCAGCCTGTTCAGCCTCTCCCAATAGCTCAATTTCTGCAATGTATTTGCTCACTCACCACAGAACATAGAACAGTACAGCACGGGAACAGGCCCTTTGGCTAACAATATTGTGTGGAATGTGACGCCAAATTAAACAAATCCCTTCACCTGCCCTTGGTCCATATCCCTCCATTCCTTGCACATTCATGTGCTTATCTAAAAGTCCCTTAAATGCCCCTGTTGTATCTGCCTCCACCACCAGCCTTGCAGCATGTTCTAGCCTCCTACCGCTCTCTGTGTAAAAAAACGTATCCCTCACATCTCCTTTGAACTTTCCCCTCTCACCTTAAATGCATGACCCTAATATTAGACATTTCAACTCTTGAAAAAAGATTCTGACCATCAACTCTATCTATGCATCTCATAATTTTAGACTACTATCAAGGCCTCTGCTGCTCCAGAGAAAACAAACCAGGTTTTTCTAGCCTCTCCTTGTAGCTCATACCCTCTAATCGAGGCAGCATCCTGGTAAACCTTTTCTGCATTCTCTCCAAAGTCTCCTTCCCTTCCTGTAATGTGGCCACCAGAATTGTATCCAATATAGTAAGTGTGGCCTAACCAAAGCCTTATAGAACTGCAACATGACATCCTTACTCTTGTATTCAATTCCCTGACCAATAAAGGCAAGCATGCCATACACCTTCTTTACCACCCTATCTACTTCTTTGTCAATTTTCAGGGAGCTATGGACTTGAATCCCAAGATCCCTCTGTACATCAGTGTTGTTCAGGGTCCTGCCATTAATTGTATACTTTTCCTTAACATTTGATCCCCCAAAGTGTAGCACCTCATATATACCGGGATTAAACTCCACCTACCATTTCTCCACCCATATCTCCAACTGATCCATATCCTGCTGTATCCTTTGACAACCTTTTACCCGATTCACAACTCTACTGATTTTTGTGTCATCTGCAGACTGACTGAGCCACCCATCTACATTTTCATCCAAGTCATTTTTATATATCACAAACAGCAGCAAGCCAAGTATGGATCCCTGCGGACTACCATTGGTCACGGACCCCTGTCTGAAAATGACCCTTCCACCTCTACCCTCTGCCTTCTATGGCCAAGCAAGTTCTGAATCACTGTGGATCCCAATCATCTTAATCTTCTGGATGAGCCTCCCCTGAGAGAGCTTGTTGAAAGCTTCATTCAATTCCATTTGGAAACATATACTACTCTATCCTATTGATCACCTTCGTTACCAACTTGTCAAATCACACTGAAGCATCCTCTGCACAGTTTCCATTCCCACTCAGCTTTGTGCTGTCGGCAATCTAGAAAATATTCTATTCAGTTCCTTCATCCAGATCATTCATATATATTGCGAATAACTGGGGTCCCAAGAACTGATTCCTGTTGCAACACACAAGTCACGACTTCCCACGTGGAGAATGACTTGTTTATTCCTCCTATTTATTTCCCATCTCTATCCATGTCAGTACACTACCCCAAATCCCATGTGCTGAAGTTGGCTTCAGCTCTCTGGGATGAAGGTGTAGGAATGGAGGAAGAGCATGTCGGGTTATAATGTAGCTTTGTAATGATTGTGGCCATCCTGAAACTGTTTGCAAGCGGCAAGGTCATACTAACAGTAACGCAACAATGACTAAGGTAATGTCTTAAGAGTATTCGATTGCTCTGTGAACAGTGCTGTGGGATTGTTTCTGTCCATCTGAGTATAGTTTATTGAAAGTCTCATGTGAGAGACAGCACTCCTAACAAAACAGCACCCCCCTCAGTATGTGTCGGTTTGGATTATGTGGGCAAATCTCTTAGAGTGAGACTGAAATGGTCAGTCAGGAAAACCTGCCACCTAGCTGTAACATGTGTAACAATCGTTGAAGTGAGTTGCAAAATCTCTCATCGCTCCCTCATTACGACACTCGAAGAGAAAACAATGTAGCTTTAGCATTTTTTTGGATGGGAGTATTCGCATCCAACATACAACATAAACAGCTGAAAGGAGTGAAAAAACGCAACATGTGCCCAGCGGCTGCTCACTTCAGAACACCATGTCTTTTTTTTGTGGTTATTTGTACAGTACTTGAATCAAGGGTGTCCCCACTAAAACGAGAATTACAATGAACCCATATCATAACAAAGCAGAAAGATTCAGGACAATATTTAATAGTTTCCCCACATATTGGTCAGACCACAAAGCCACTGCTCTGCCTTTGAAGTCACATGTATTCCCTTAAATAAAACTGCGGATGCTGGAAATGCAAAACAGAAACAGAAATTGCTAGCAAAACTCAGCAGGTGAAGAAAGAATAGTTAACCTTGTGAGACCAGTGACCCTTCTGCAGAACCCTAAACCTGTCCTCCAGTGCCAGCCTGTGCCATTGAAGAAAGGATGGCACCAAAACACACCAACAAAAGTGAAGATTCGGAAAATCTGAGCTGCACCAATTGTGCAAGACCCACGTCAACTCATTATTTGTAGAGAAATACAAATATTTTCAATTGCAATTCTGCAACATGTTTCAAAGTCAGCAACAAGGAAGTACTTTAAGAAACCATTGAAGGGCTAAGTTGGTTAAGGATGGGAAGTTGTGCTGGACAAGCATATTGTTCCTACTGTTGACCTTGCATTAGTACTGCAAGCTTCATTGATACAGATTCATTTAAAAGAGCATGCTATTACTGCCAGAAAGCTACAATTCCCATAATGTTTCCCACGCCATCTCATTACCCTTGGAAAAGCTGGGAATTGAAGCTGGGCATTGCACCAACAGAACTAAATTGGAAAAGCATGATAACAGTAACTGTTGTGTTGTCACGACATGGACTGAGATGTCCCAGCTTGCGAGATGATATGCTGCTGCTGACAATACAGTTAAATACGACTGTAGGAATGACAGAACTGCATTCTGACTACGTTTGTGAAGTTTAAATGGAGAAGATATTTGCTCTTTAATCTCTCGAGCCATTCTCCAACCTCCCCACATGGAAGCCCTCCCAAAACTTCATTTCCTACTCTGTGCCTTTCCTTCCGTTCAAAGTATCATTGTTTTTGAGCTCTTTTATTCAAATCCCCAAAACAAAGCAAAATTTATAAAAATAATAATTACTGATCCAAAATGCGAGGAACTCAGCTCCAGCACTGAAAACAACCTCAAAAAAAGAAGCAGCTCTTACAGCCTGGATCCTCCCTGTCCACCATTTTGGAATGTCATGTTACAGCTGCACAGGACCTTGGTGAGGCCACATTTAGAATATTGCGTACAATTCTGGTCTCCCTATCTTTCCTAAGATGTTAATAAATTTGAAAGGTTTCAGAGATTGGAGGATTTGAGCTCCAGGGAGAGATTGAATCGGCTTGGGTTTTTTTCTCTGGAGCTTCGGAGGCTGAGGGGTGACCTTATAGGATGATGAGGGGCATGGATAGAGTGAATAGCCAAAGTCTTTTTTCCCAGGGCGAATGAGTCCAAAGCTAGAGGGCATAGGTGTAAGGTGGGAAGGGAAAGATTTAAAAGGAACTTAAGAGGCAACATTTTCACAGAAAGTGTGGTGCATGCATGGAATGAACTGCCAGAGGAAGTGGCGGAGGCTGTTACAATGACAACATTCAAAAGGCATCTGGATGCGTATATGAATAGGAAGGGTTTAGAGAGATATGAGCCAAGTGCTGGCAAATGGGACTAGATTAGGTTAGGCTATCTGGATATCTAGAGTGAAGCATCTGTTTCCGAGCTGTATATTTCTATGACGCTATATGAGCAGCCTCTTAATGATAGGTTAGAGTCTTTAATCCATCAGTGATTAAAACTACAAATGAACAAAGCAGAACACCAAAGATAACATGTTATAGATTATTACTGAACCATTGGGACTTGGCACATGGCAAATAGGATTAGGAAATGAATGCATGGCTCAAACATCAGTGCAGGTACAGGGATTTCTGCTCCAAGGGGAACTGGCGATAGCACTAGGGTAAGTCGGTGCTAAACCATTGGGACAGTCTACAGCTGAACCATGCTGGGATCAGTGTTCTAGTGTTCAAGTGAGCTGCAGAACTACAGAAGTAGAGAGAATTTTACATTAAATAGTGAGGCAAGGGCACAAGTTTGGGAAAATGTTGTAAACAAAAGAGTAGAGTCAAAGCAAGAGGGAAAGGTATTCACCAGGAAATGATAAACAGACCATTACAGGAAAGGATAAAGAGAGCAATTCTAAGAGCAAACTTTAGTCAAATTAGACTAGTTCAGTTTAGGAAACTTGGTTGGCATGGACAAGTTGGGCTGAAGGGCCTGTTTCTGTGCTGTATGTCTCTAAGGCTCTACAAAAGGCAAGACTAAAGGTTACAAATATAATTAAAAGACAAAACTAGAGGCTGTGTATCTGAATGCACACAGCATTTGGAACAAAACAGTAAAGCTGAAAGTACAAATTGCATAACAAAGTACAATTGCTTGGGAGATATCTTTGCTCAATGCCTTTTGCAGCTCAGAGTACTTTGTAAAGAGAAGTAGTTGAGACATAGACAATAATAAGGGACATCAGCAAAGCAATGTCCAGGGATGTGGGAACAGAAGACAATAGTAGGGCTAATAAGGAGCCAAGACCAACCTGATGGGCTGGATGACTTCCTTCCATGCTGTAAACCTGATGGATCTGTATTCATTGATCAGCCTACGCACGTTGGTGGATGTCAGTGCTAAGTTTTAACATGTATCAGCTGTGTAATGGAACCGTCAGATTTTATGCATATCAAATCCACCCACTAAAAAGCATGTTCTCAGCAATGAATTCCCTTTTTGATGTTGTCCTCATTAATAAGTAACTCAATTCCGGAATCTCACTGCTGGTGCATATAAAATCTGCTCTGTTCCCTGAAGCAGACAGATGAATATAACTCTACTGGGTTCACACTTTCTCACAGGGAATGATCAAATACACTTCTGGATAAAAGTAGGAACCTTTATGAAATTAGATAAAAGAATCTTCAGACAGGTGACGTGAGTTCCATTTCATATCTTGTGGAAACACAGCTTGGGTACGGCTTTGCTGTAAACTGCTAATCACTGCTGCCTGGTTTAAAAGGTCCTATTTTACAGATTAGGCATTATACCAAAGTCCCGTCTGCTTGCTCAGATGGATATGGAGGGTTCCAGGAAGATGAGCTGAGAAATTGTAGCTAATAATTATCCCTCAAACCACACTATCTAGTGGTGATCAGAGTCGAAGAGTGTGGGGCTGGAAAAGCACAGTGGGTCAGGCAGCATTCAAGCAGCAGGAAAGTCGATGTTTCGGGCATAAGTCCTTCATCAGTTCTCATTTTCTCCTAGTGGTGATCATAGCACTATTTGAGAAAGTGGTGGAGGCTGGTACAATTACAACATAAAAGGCATCTGGATGGGTACATTAATAGAAAAGGTTTAGAGGGATATGGGCCAAATGCTGGCAAATGGGACTAGATTAATTTAGGATATCTGGTTGGCATGGACAAGTTGGACTGAAGGGTCTGTTTCAGTGCTGTATTACTCAATGTGTTCTTCCTGCATTTGAGTTTGTACTTGGGGCCCATGCCCCCCCCTTGCAGTCAGTTCATTGGCCATGGAATGGAGGCCTACTCCATCTTCTGATTGGTCCTTACTCTGAGCCTTGTTTGTTTCTGACCCCTCGAGGGTTGTTCTGGTTGGCCAACTTATCTGTTGTATTCTACCGGCAATCCAGATATACAGTCCTTGCAAGGTAGCTCCAACTCTTTATTAGCATGAAAGACATTGCTTCAGGCCCTAATGCAGCTTCTTCACACACCACGCTCCCTCCCTGAGAAATAATTCTATGTCATGACTACGCTATCTACCACATTATTAGACCACAAACTGATTTGTAATCAAAGAACATAAGAGATAGGAGCACGAGGAGGCCATACAGCCCCTTCAAGCCTGCTCCATCATTTAATGCAATCATGGCTGACCTCAACATGGCCTCAACTGCCTGTACTCCATAACCTTTTTGTAGTGATTTGAACAATGTCAGCCAACTGAATCTCACTGAATATGAGTTCCCTGATTGTGGCTGTTAACCTGGTCCAATCAGGGAGCCCTGCCTGACAGATATAAACAGGAGTGTCAGGGGGTCTTTTCACTCTGAGAGTCAGCTTCAACCCATTACCAAACAAAAATCTGTCCATGTCGTCCTTAAAACTTATTCAGTGTTCCAAGATCCATCACACTCTGGAATAGAGAAATCCACCGATTCATGACTCTTTGAGGCAAAGTAATTTCTCCTCATCCATGTTTTAAATCTGCTAGCCCTTATCCTAAACTCTAACCTCTCATTCTAGATCATTCCGCACGTGAAGAAACATCCTTCCTCTGTCTACTTAGTCAAATTCCTTGTGCATCTTCTGTACTCAATTAGATCTCCTCTCATTCTTCTCTACTCCAGGGAATGTCGGCCTCAATGGCTCAAATCTCCCCTTGTAAGAAAAGCCTTTCATCGCTGGACCCCTTACTTCACAAAGCAGGAGCTTACAAAGGGCTGCAATAAATGAGCATATCTTCAAAGAACTAATTCTTCAAGCAGGGTTAACAAAAAAACAAAGTAACGCTGAACACGACCAATATCGGTGTACTATTTGTTATTACAAATGAGATCTTGCAATGTACTATATATTTATATCATGACAGTGCACTGATGCACATGTGACCATCACTGAGACAAGGAGGCCAGGCTCCTCTCTCCCCCATATCTGACTGTACAGCAGGTCCTTCTCCCAGCTAGCCGTGCAATGCACACAGCCCATCGTCATGGTCAACAGAGCAAAGGAGCAGCAGGGCCTTGAAGCCTGCTTTGCAGGATAAAGAGAACGAGAATTCACATGGGAATGTTGGTGAGGATTTGGATGGGTATTCGCTGACAGCTGCCATTCTGTGGTTGACATGGCGAGTGGATCAATGCGCCTACCCGCAGCTCCCAGACCCAGGCATCCCTCCTGCGAGGTGTGACTGTCTGTCGACGTCGGACGCCTCCCTTGGCAAATGAGGTTGGAGCCCAGCTCTAAATTGTGGTGTGGTGGGCCATCTGCTGTGGGATCTTGCTGTGCATGAATTTGCTGCTGGTTTTGACCTGGTGGCATATTGTCTGCATAGAATAGCTGGGTTCTGTGGAATGTTTGCAACTTAGGGGTCTTCGAAGCGAAATGGTTTATAACAATTACTACACTTCAAAAAGCACTTCATTATCTTTAACAAGATAGGTCATGAGTTTGAGAAAGGGTTGTTATAAGTACATGGTTCTTTTTTCTATAATGTCTCTTATGGTAAAAAATTGTTGCTATCAATGGCCTTTGACCATACGCCAAGTCCAGATGCTGTCATCTCATCAGAATGGGTTCAGCATCAGTGAGATATCCATTCCGTCAGGCCTATCTATTCAATTAAAGTCTTCATAATTAACGTTCATTTCATGTCTACATTTTCAGAGTTGATTACATTAGGAGAAGGCAGTCATTGGTCCCTTCACTGTTCTCACTCATCACTCGCTAACCAATAAGGTAATTGTTACACAACCTAATCCGGAGTGCCATCAAGCATCATTGTCCCAAGTTAGTCACCATCAACTATAACTTCATTAAAGATGATTCATGTTTGTTTCCTTCACAGGGAGCACATTTTAAAAATAACAGAGCTTCATGAATAATAACGCTAAATACTTTAGGAACATCCTTCAATAACAAGCAATGGTCTCAGGACCTGGGTTCGACTCTCGCTTCGGGTGACTATCTGTGTGGAGTTTGCATGTTCTCCCTGTGTCTGCATGGGTTTTCTCTAGATGCTCCGGTTTCCTTCTATGGTCCAAAGATGTTCAAGTTAGGTGGATTGGCCATGCTACATTGCCCATTGCTTCCAGGGATATGTAGATTCGGTAGATTAGCCAAGCTAAATTGCCCATAGTACCCAGGGATGTGTAAGTGCAGTGGATTAGCCATGCTAAATTGTCCCATAGTGCCCAGGGATGTGTAGGTGCGGTGGATTAGCCGTGCTAAATTGTCCCATAGTGTCCAGGGATGTGTAGGAAAGGTGGATTGGCCATGCTACATTGCCCCATAGTGCCCAGGGATGTGTAGGTGCGGTGGATTAGCCGTGCTAAATTGTCCCATAGTGTCCAGGGATGTGTAGGTTAGGTGGATTGGCCATGCTACATTGCCCCATAGTGCCCAGGATGTGTACGTTGGATGGATTGGCCATGCTACATTGCCCCATAGTGCTCAGGGATGTGTAGGTTAGGTGGATTGGCCATGCTAAATTGCCCATAGTGTCCAGGGATGTGTAGGTAAGGTGGATTGGCCATGTTAAACTGCCCATCGTGTCCAGGGATGTGCATGGGTTCTGGGGAGTGGGGATGCCCTTCAGAGGGTTGGTGCAGACTCGATGGGCAGAATGGCAGTAGGGATTTTATGATCTAATGGACCACTGCGATTAGGGATTGGTATCATTGGAAAGAGTGAATCATGAACCAGCAAGGCGTTATTCCCCACTCACTCCAGTCAGCTACTGAAGCTACACAATCAGAGAGTGATGTCTTTGTGAGCGTACGGTGGATTGGCAAGTGTAAGGCCGGGTTTGGCCTCAGTTTGCTATAGAATAGTAAAGATTGCAACCTCCACAATCTTGTGACCATGGCAAGCTTAAGATCAGCTGTGGGCTTAGTGAATGGTGGAGCAGACTCGATGGGCCAAATGGCCTACTCCTGTTTCTATGACTATGATATGAAGTGCTGGGAGTGTGCACAGTCAGTGACTGAGAGATAATAGTTAGCAGTGCGGATGATCATACCTTGTAAGTAAGTAACCTCTCTCTTGAACAGGGTTTGTCCATTTGCCCTGAATTCAGATTTTCAGTTTTCGTTTCTATTTGCATGTAGTCTTGTCTAATTTTCAGTCCAAAGCACCATCTTGATCACGGCCTTAGAGATTGTCCATGGGACCGTGTCCTTCCAGAAGCATGGCAGCGATTGGAAACAATTCCCTGGGAAAACAGTGACTGGCAATGCTCTGTTTGCAATTGCTCTCCTGAAAATTCTTCTGCACTCCCTCCTCCCCACTGCACCACCCTCCCACCCCATCCCCCAATCTATTGCATAGCCCCAGCTTCTCCAGGAATTAAAGACTAATCATCAAGACAAATATTCTGAACAAACTAGAATTTGCAAATAAACAAACTTTTTTTTAAATTGCCTTTGACCAGTTTTGTTTATGAGTGATAACACAAGTGGGAATGGGAATGCGGGAAGCTCTTTTTATAATTTACAAACAAAAAACTAGAATTAGAATTGAATGTCATGTGTACTTACGTCCAGGAATATAGGTGCACAGTTAAAGGTGCACAGGACGTCATTCTCTGATGCAATCTTGTTTACACACTTGATCACAAAACTGGAATAACAAAAAATCAGCAGAAATAAAAGAAACAAAGCTGAAAGCAATGAAAAACATCCAGATTATTAAAGACAATTTAATTCAGTCTGTTTGCTGTCAGCTACGATTAGAATAGCCTTTATTGTCACGTGCACTTGAATGAGTGCGGTGAAACGTTTGTAATGTCACCTCTCAGCACCATCTTAGGTACAGGGTATCTAGGTTCCTCAATATTGACCAGCTAGGTCATACATTCTACCTGTCGTCACCTATCCCCACTTCACCACCCTTCTCCCCCCACCTCCTTTATCTGCAGCTCCCCCTACACCCACCCCAGGTCGTGAGGAAGGATTACACCCGAAACGTTGACTTCTCCACCTCCTGATGCTGCCTGGCTTGCTGTGTTCTTCCAGCCTCCTGCTTGTCTACACAGGGTATCTAGGTGCAGATACTTTAAGTGTTACAGAATTGCATTACTAAAAAGAATTAGACTAGCACCAGAATCCAGAGCTTAAGAAGTCCAGAATGGAAATAAAAAATATCTTTAAAGTTAAAAATCACAAAGCACCAGGTTATAGTCCAACAGGTTTATTTGGAAGCATTAGCTTTTGGAATGCTGTTCCTTCATCAAATAATCCACAACCACCTGAAGGCGCAGCATTCCAAAAGCTAATGCTGCCAATAAACCTGTTGGACTATATCCTGGTGTTGATAAGATTTTTAACTTTGGACACCCCAGTCCAACACCTCCAAATCATATCTTTAAAGTGCTCAAGTTATAATCCTTTCTCACTGAGTCCGTGCCCGCCGGGTTCCTGAACACAAGGCCTAACATGGAAGGCGACACTTTGTGAGGACACAGGTTTGTCATGGCTGCCAAAACAGGAGTAATGGCTGTGGCCAAGTGGCAGGAGGTGGACTGTCACGAGACTGGACTTGCATCATTTGTGTAGGAGCCTGTGCAGCTTTCCTGACCTCATCTCAAACAAGATATCAATTGAGGGAGTACAACAAGGGTTCACTAGACTTGTTCCTAGGAAGACATGACTGTCCTATGAAGAAAGACTGGGCCTATAGAAGAATGAGAGGAGGAGCTTACAAAATACCTCAAGGAATAGACAAGACAGATACAGATAGGATGTCTCTCCTGGTCAGAGATGTTGGAACCAGTGTTGTGAAGTTGTGTAGTATAGTTGTAGATTGGGAGATAGGAAGTTAGAATTTGGTGTGTGTAAAATTGTAAAATGGGGAAAGCACTGTGTGGTCCCTTTAAAAGCTGGTGTTTTTTCTTTCTATTCTGTGCTTAGAGACTAAAATGGATGAGCATGTGCAGCAGCTTGAGTTGTTCCAGTACACAGAGAGCCTGAAATGAAGCATTTGTATTGAAGGGCTGTACGATGGGTTGGGGTCAACCTCTGCTTTATAACAGCAAAAAGCACAATTTAAAAATAAAGAGGATTAGCACACACATCTGAGATGAGGAGAAGTATTACTTACTCAGTGGATTGTGAATTTTTGCAACTCTCTACCACAGAGGGCTGTGGCAGCTCAGTCTTTATGTTCAAGGTGAAGATTTACAGATTTCTGATGACCTGGGGTATACAGGGTTATGGGGATGGGTTGGGTAAAAGGCAATGAAGTGCTCGATCAGCCATGGTTGAATGCAATGGTGGTGCAGGCTCGATGGGCTGAATGGCCGACAATTTTCCGATGACTTGTGGAAAACCCAGATGTGCCAACCCTATCTGGAGATCCAGTGATGGCTCCCTACTCCATTTGAAGTGTATCATTGTTATACCACTATACCATGGAGAACTTGAGTGTTAATGATCATTGATCCCTGCCAGCCAGGAACAAATTGTCAGACTGACCAAACCAATTCAAGTCAAAGTTCCTTGAAAGTCAAAGATTGTCTTTCTTCTCTTTCACTGAGGGATGACCTTATAGAGGTTTATAAAATCATGAGGGACATGGATAGGATAAATAGACAAAGTCTTTTCCCTGGGCTGGGGAAATCCTGAACTAGGGGACATAGATTAGGGTGAGAGGGGAAAGATATGTTGCAGTTGTAAAGAATGATGGAAGCTGATTTGCAGGATCAAAAATCCCTTCATGGAAACGAAGGAAAGAAGGCCCTAAAACAATTGCTATAAATAGGGCATGCTACTAGATACAAAGATATAAAAGGGGCAACGATGGTACGTGTATGGAATGAGCTGCCAGAGGAAGTGGTGGAGGCTGTTACAATTGCAACATTTAAAAGGCATCTGGATAGGAAGGGTTTGGAGGGATATGGGCCCGGTGCTGGCAGGTGGGACTAGATTGGGTTGGGATATCTGGTCGGCATGGACAAGTTGGACTGAAGGGTCTGTTTCCGTGCTGTACATCTCTATAACTCTATGACTTGTTCTGAGTCTATGTTGCTTCCCTACAGATAATGAGCTGCCCAGATTTAATTTAAGCTTTGGTTGCAAAAACAGGAAGGCAGATGATTATTTGAATGCCTGTAAGTTGAGAGAGGGGAACATTCAAAGGGGCCTGGGTGTCCTCCTGCACCGATCACTGGAAGTAAGTGTGCAGTGCAGCAGGCAGGAAAGAAGGCAGACTGTATGTTGGCCTTCATAGTGAGTTCCAGCACAGGAACAAGGCTGTCTTGCTGAAGTTATACAGGTGTTGTGAGTCCATGCCTGGAGATCAAGTTCTCCGTGGTATAGTGATTAGTATTCCTGCCTGTCACGTGGGGATTCCCCCCCCCCCCCCCCGAGTGAGGATCTAAGCATGGTGGGACTTTTCAGTGAACAGCCACTGTGTTTGGAGAATGACAGAGCTGGGTCTGTGGCAAACAGAATCCAAGTGTGAGCATTGTCTTAGGGGTGGCACGATGGCTCAGTGGTTAGCACTGCTGCCTCACAGCCCTAGGGACCCAGGTTCAATTCCAACCTCAGGTAACTGTCTGTGTGGAGTTTGCACATTCTCCCTGTGTCTGCCTGGGTTTCCTCTGGGTGCACTGGAATCCTCCCACAATCCAAAGGTGTGCAGATTAGTTGGATTGGATATGGTAAATTGCCCATAGTGTTCAGGGATGTGTGAGTAAGGTGCATTAGTCGGTGTAAATATAGGATAGGGGAATGGGTCTGGGTGGGTTACTCTTCAGAGGGTTGGTGTGGGCTTGGTGGACTAAAGGGCCTGTTTCCACACTATAGGGATTCTATAATTCTACGGTTCTGAAATATTGTGCACAGTTTTGGTCTCCTTATATGAACGAGGATATGCTTGCCATAGAGGGAGTGCAGCTAGGTTTATCACATTGACTCCTGGGCTGACGTGCGAAGAAAGATTGAGTTAGTTAGGATTGTATTCACTGGAGTTGAGAAGAATGAGGAGGGATCTCATAGAAATCTATGAAATACTAACAGGACTTCACAGTTTAGACACAGGAAGGATGGTCCTGACGGTGGGGGAGTCTAGAACCAGGGGTCATAGTTTAAGGATAAGGGGTGAACCTTTTAGGACTGAGATGACAAGTTTTTCTTCACTGAGAAGGCTGTGATTCTGTGGAATTCACTTTGACATAAAGAGGTCGAGGCCAAAACATTATGTGTTTTCAAGAAGGAGGGAGATTTAGCTCTTGTGGCTAAAGGGATCATGGGATATGGGGGAGGATGGGATTAGGGTATTGAGCTCGATGACCAGCCATGATCAGACTGAATGGAAGGGCAGACCCAAAGGATCAAATGGTCTACCCCTGCTCCTATATTCTACGTTTCTATTCTTTTTGACAGAAAGTAAATGTCCCTTTACTCTTTTGAAGTGAAAGAAAATTGTAGTTAAAATTTCCTTCCTCTCTCTCTATGCTTCACCAGTGACAGACACTCACCGGCAGTGAATTGTCCAGCAGCTTTTTACTCTCCGCTGCATTCCATTAATGCCAACGAAGAGACAATTCAGACAGAATGTATGATACATGGACACCAGTTGTCAATGATTGCTGATAGCCATAACTAGGCCAGTCATGATTTGTTATGTCACCATGGACGGAGGCATCAGGCTTGAGTTGGCAGCTCAGTTAAAAATGGCAGTGTAAATAATTCTTAGAAAATTGTGTCACAGGAAAACAGGGTGGTGAAGAAGACGTTTCGCATGCTTGCCTTCATTGCTCAGGCTATTGAATATCGGAGATGGGATGTCATGTTGAAGTTGTACAGGACGTTGGTGAAACCTCTTGTGGAACACTGTGTGTAGTTCTGGTCTTCTTGTTAGAGGAACGATATTATTAAGCTGGAGAGGGTTCAGAATAGTTTTGCCGAGGATGGAAGGTTTCGGTTATAAGGAGAAGCTGGACGAGTTCGAACGGGCATCGGGGGCCAAGGTAAACCAAGACAAGAGCGAGGCCATGCTCTTCGGGAACTGGGCCGACCAATCCTCGATCCCCTTCACCGTCAGAACCGACCACCTGAAGGTGCTGGGTATTTGGTTCGGAGGGGCTGGGGCGTGCGCCAAGTCTTGGGAGGAGCGTATCAGCAAAGTGAGGCAGAAACTGGGCAGATGGAAGCTACGGTCACTCTCCATCGCGGGAAAAAACCTGGTCATCAGGTGTGAGGCACTGTCATTGCTATTATACGTGCACAGGTCTGGCCTATTCCCAGAACCTGTGCCGCTGCAGTCACCCGGGCCATCTTCCAGTTTATATGAGGTCAAAGATGGACCAGGTCCGAAGGGACTCACTGTATAAAGATCTGGGCAACGGGGGAAAAAAAATACACCCAATGCCACCCTCACCCTGATGGCCACCTTTGTGTGTGGCTGCATCAAGCTGTGCGTGGATCCCCGGTACGCAAACACCAAGTGTCACTACGTACTGAGGTCCTACCTGTCCCCGGTGTTGCGAAGGATGGGCCTGGCCTCGCTGCCGCGGAACGCTCCGAGTAGTTGGACCGTTCCGTATCACCTGTCCTTCGTGGAGAAATTTATGAAGAAAAACACCTTTGACCACAAACCCATCAGGAAGTGGTCAGCACGTAGTGTCCTTGAGACCCTTCGGGAAAAGGAGAGGGCGGATCCTATCGAGCGGTTCCCTGAGCAGACTGTCAAAGCCAATTGGCAGAATGCCTCATCGCCAGAACTTTCCAACAAGCACCAAGACATGGCTTGGCTGGTGGTGAGTAGGGCTCTGCCTGTGAGATCCTTTATGCACGCCCGGACTCTCAGCCGCACCGCACACTGCCCTCGAAGCGGCTGCGGGGGGGACGAGACTGTCACACACCTCCTTCTGGAATGTGCCTATGCAGAGGAAGTCTGGAGAGGAATGCAGTGGTGTTTGTCAAGGTTCGTCCCGAGCAGTGCCGTGACGCGGGACTCCGTGCTCTACGGCCTGTTCCCGGGGACGCACACCGAGACGAACATCAACTGTGCCTGGAGGATCATCAACTCGGTGAAGGACGCTCTCTGGGCGGTCCGAAACCTGTTGATCTTCCAGCTGAAGGAGTTGACCCCGACTGAGTGTTGCAGACTGGCATATTCCAAGGTCCAGGACTACGTGTTGAGGGACGCGCTGAAGCTTGGGACAGCTGCCGCCAAGGCGTGGTGGGGAAAAACCACCGTGTAACATCTGCCTGCCTAACGAAGAACAGGGGGCCCACGCAGTCATTTGGGCTCTGCTGACGTCTCAGCTAATTATATGGGCATATGATCAAAAAATGTATAGACCTGTATAAAAATGATAAGTTTTGATCTCTATATGTAAATGTTTACATAGGTATGGCATGACCAATTGTACAGACCATCAAATTATTTATGAATAAAGTATATTTTTGGAAAAAAAAAATCAGAGGAGCAGGGAAACCGACATTTCGGGCAAAAGCCCTTCATCAGCCCGAAACGTCATTGAGGGCTGATGAAGAGCTTTTGCCCGAAACGTCGATTTTCCTGCTCCTCAGATGCTGCCTGACCTGATGTGCTTTCCCAGCACCACACTCTCGATATAAATAGGGCATGCAACTTGATACAAAGAAGCAAGAGTTTAGCGAGAGGGAGGAACTGAAGCAAAGTAGAGAAATGGTGTTGAAGAAATTGATGGGATTAAAAGCTGATAAACCTCTAGAGCCTGATAATCTACATACCAGAGTACTTAAGGAAGTAGCCCTTCAAACAGTGAATGCATCGGTGGTCATCTTCCAAGATGCTTTGGACTCTGGAACATTTCTTATAGATTGGAAGGTACTAATGCAACACCACTGCTTAAAAAGGGAGGTAAAGAAAAAAACAACAAATTAAAGACCAGAGAATCTGACATTTGTAGCTGGGAAGATCCAAGAGTCCATTATTTTGGATTTTATAGCAGAGCGCTTAGAAAACAGTGGCAGAATCAGACACTGTCAGCATGGATTTACAAAGGGAAATCTTGCTTGACAAATCTATTGAAATATTTTGAGGATGTATCAAGTAAAGTTGATGGGGGGAACCAGTGGATGTGGTTTATTTGGACTTCAAGAAAGCTTTCAACAAAGTCTTGTGTAGGAGATTAATGTGTAAAATTAAAGTGCATGGGATTGGGAGTAGTGTATTGAGATGGAGAGAAAATTGGGTTGCAAGCAGGAAATCAAGGGTAGGAATAAATATGTCTTTTTTCTGAATGGCAGGCAGTGACTAGTGGGGTACTCCCACCCAGCTATTCACAATATGTTGGTGATTTTAGATGAGGGAACTAAATTTGTGGATGAAATAAAGCTGGGTGGGAGGTTGAGCTGTGAAGAGGATGCAGAGATATTGCAGTGTGATTTGGACAGGTTGAGGAAGTGAGTAAATCCTTGGCAGCTGAAGCATAATGTATATAAATACAAATAAGTAGATGGGATATGGGGGAGGTACTGAGCTCAATAATCAGCCATAATCATAATAAATGGGAGAGCAGGTATGAGAGCTCAAATGTCTAGAGTGTGGTGCTGGAAAAGCACAGCAGGTCAGGCAGCATCCGAGGAACAGGAGAGTAGATGTTTCAGGCAGAAGCCCTTCATCAGTCATCCCCGATTAAGGGCTCTTGCCTGAAACATCTACTCTCCTACTCCACGGATGTTCCTGACCTGTTATGCTTTTCCAGCACCACACTCTCGACTCTAATCTCCAGCATCTGTAGTTCTCACTTTCGCCTATAAGAGGTCAAATGGCCTACTCCTGCTCCTACCTGCTATGTAGCTATTAGCAGAAGCTTGGGAGTCAGTTGGCTGAAGCTCTCTTCACAATGTATGAACTGTTGAGATATTGATCCCTCGGCTGACATAGTTATTCAAGCCATCTCCTCTTCTCTCACTGACAAGTGTAACGTATGTGTTTATAACAGAAAGGTAAACAAGGCAAACAATGGCTGAGAATGGAAATTCAGCAGATGTTTAAAATCTCTGTGTGGATTGTGTTGAGGAGAACTACAGAATGTTGCACCTGAAAAGTAATCTAAGCAACAACAGTTTAGGAGAGATGCCATTCAAAAACTGTATTGTGATCTCCTGTGGGGTTTGCCCCAGACTGAGGACAAGATACGAGTTGAAAGAAAGGCAGTTCTGGATGAATCAAAAATAAAGAGGGTTAGAAACCATCTACAACCTTGGTCTGTGTGTGCTACTTCCCTGTAAAACTAGCATGATAATATGCTGGCTCATGGTTCATGCCCCACTGTGCTGTGTTGTGTGAAGGGTCTTATTTATTTTATCTGTCTATATGTGGTTATAGGAAGAATTTTATAATCGTGTTGGATATATAACATAGAACATTACAGCGCAGTACAGGCCCTTCAACCCTCGATGTTGCACTGACCTGTGAATTAATCTAAAGCCTATCTAACCTACACTATTCCATTATCATCCATATGTTTATCCAATGACCATTTAAATGCCCTTAAGGTTGGTGAGTCTACTATTGCTGCAGGCAGGGCATTCTACGCCCTTATTAGTCTAAGTAAAGACCCTACCTCTGACATCTGTCCTATATCTGTCCTATGTGGGCGGCATGGGGCACAGTGGTTAGCACTGCTGTCTCACAGCGCAAGAGACCTGGGTTCAATTCCCACCTCAGACAACTGTCTGTGTGGAGTTTACTCGTTCTCCCCGTGTCTGCGTGGGTTTCCTCTGGGTGCTCCGGTTTCCTCCCACAGTCCAAAGATGTGCAGGTTAAGTGAATTGGCCATGCTAAATTGACCGTAGTGTTAGGTGAAGGGGTAAATGTAGGTCTGGGTGGGTTGCTTTTCGGAGGGTCGGTGTGGACTTGTTGGGCCGAAGGACCTGTTTCCACATTGTAAGTAATCTAATCTGTCAACCCTCAATTTAAAGCTATGACCCCTCCAAGGGGTCACCATCCAAGGAAAAAGGCTCTCACTATCCACCCTACCTAATCCTCTGATCATCTTGTATGCCTCTATTAAGTCACCTCTTAACCTTCTCTCCAACAAAAACACTTCAAGTCCTTCAATCTTTCCTCACAAGACCTTCCCTCCATACCAGGCAACATCCTGGTAAATCTCCTCTGCACCCTTTCCAATGCTTCCACACCTTTCCTTATACATGGCGACCAGAACTGTATGCAATACTCCAAGTGCGGCCGCACCAGAGTTTTGTACAACTGCAACATGACCTTATGCCTCTGAAACTCAATTCCTCTACCAATAAAACCTAATGCACTTACGCCTTCTTAACAACCATATCAACTGGGTGGCAACTTTCAGGAATCTATGCACATGGACGCCAAGATCTCTCTGCTCATCCACACTATCAAGAATCTTACCATTAGCCCAGTACTTCCAAAATAAATCACCTCACACTTTTCCGCATTAAACTGTTAAAGTTTTAACTTCTAGTTATGCGTCATAATTGTTTACTTGTAGCAAGATCTACTTATTTATAATAAACAGTCATTCTTGTTAAATACAGAAACCTGTCAATCTGGGTATAACAGGATAGGTAAACTGGGAAGTTTACCTGGGATGTTTATGTGTTGTGATGACTCTGAGAATAGTGGGGTTTGATTTCCAGCACGCTACCCCAGTGAGATGTAACAAGGGACCCAGTTAAGAATTTCCTTGTGTTTCCTTCTTGGTGTGCAGGTTAAAAAAAAATCCAGCCCAAATAATAAGAAAAACAAGTTCTGGCCCATCCCTTTCAGCTCACGGCAAGAACGAGGACTCGCTCAACAACTATTCGACTATCAAAGTCAGGGCGACCGAAACCACTCATCGCAACATTTTACAATCGATTCATCATAGACAAGCCAAAGACTGGCTTGTATATTCCCTTTTTTTACTTTTACTTGTTAGATTCACCCCTCATTCCTAATGTGTTTGGGCATGTGAAGTATTACCATTCCTTGTGCTTTATTAACTAATAAAACATCTTCAACTCAAAAGCCCTGATTAAAATGGCACTTTTAAAATTCAACTATATCTGGGCTGGAGAAAGGGAAAGAATCCTTTTGAAATTAACCCATTTAGAATTACTGAGGGAGAGATCGAGTAAAACAGAGGAGCCAGTTCATCACTTCTCACCCAGGAGCAGAACCCAGAACCATAGCAAACTGGAGGCCCTTGCTCCGGGATTGGTTGTAACACTTGGTTCTGATACAAAATGAAAGAGAAATCAGCCGGTGATCCAGTTTCTGATCATTAATTGGGTCTCATTGATTGGATGTCTATATCAATGGTGCTGAGGTGGAGATGGTTGACAGCTCTTAGATCCTAGGGGCAAATATCACCAACAATCTGTCCTGGTCCATCCACATCGACACTATGGTCAAGAAAGCACATCAACACCTCTAATTTCTCAGGAGTTTGTATATATTTTTATAGATGCACCATAGAAAGCATCCTATCTGATGCATAACAGCTTGGCAATGCAACTGCTCTGCCCTAGACCGCAAGAAATTACAGAGAGTTGAGAACACTGTCCAGTCCATTACAAAAACCAACCTCCCAACCATTGACTCCAGCCACACCTCCTGCTGTCTCAGGAAAACAACCAACATCATCAAAGGCCCCTCCCACGCCATATATACTCTCTTCCATCAGGCAGAAGATACAAACATTTGAAAACTCATACCAACAGATTCAAGAGCAGCTTCTCCCCACAGTTTTCACACTTTGAATGAACCTCACAAATATTAAAGTTGATCTTCCTCTGCACCTTCTCTGTAGCTGTAACAGTATATTCTATATTCTGTTCGGTTACCCTGATGTACCTATATAAGGTATGATTTGGCTGGATAGCATGCAAAACAATACTGTTCACTGTATTGCAGTACCTGTGACAATAATAACTCAAATCATAAGTGATTCTTTTCCCTCATTCTGTGTTAACTCAATATCCAATCAGAATAGCCATAGATATTCAGGGCAGCTACATTGTTTCATTGAAACAAAACCAAAAATCAATTAGTAATTCATCAAATCTCCTCTGACAGCACCTTCCAAACCCAAGACCAACTTCTATTTCGAAGAGTAAAGGCAGAAGATTTGTGGGATCACCTGCAAAGTCCTCACTCACCATCCTGACATGGAAATATATCACTATTTCTTCACTATCACTGGGTCAAGATCCTGGAGATCCCTCCCTAATGGCATTGTGGGTCAACGCACAGCAGGTAGACTGTAGCGGTTCAAAAAGGCAGCTCACCCCCACCTTCTCAAGGGCAATTAGGGACGGGCAATAAATGCTGGCCCAGCCAGTGACACCAACACCACTTGATTGAATTTAAAAAAAGGAACAGGCCATTTAGCCCCTTTCTACCATTCAATTCGATCAGAGCTGACCTTTACTACTTTAGCTTAATATCCCTCAGTAGCCTATCTTCAGAAAGATTGTGCCTTATTTTTCTGGTTTCCCTGATCATCAAAAATAGTCATTTCGTGCCTAGTCTTTTGTACTCATTAAAACTTTTAAACACGCCAATCATTTTCCCCTTTAATATTCTGCATTTAGTTTATCAGGATTGTAAATTGCACTTTCTCCAGTAATGATTTGGGGATGCTGGTGTTGGACTGGGGTGTACAAAGTTAAAAATCACACAACACCAGGTTATAGTCCAACAGGTTTAATTGGAAGCACTAGCTTTCCGAGTGCCACTTCTTCATCAGGTAGTGAACCACCTGATGAAGGAGCAGCGCTCCGAAAGCAAGTGCTTCCAATTAAACCTGTTGGACTATAACCTGGCGTTGTATGATTTTTTAAATAATATATTTTTATTAAGAAAAAATAGTTTTTTAAATATTACAACAAATACAAAACAATGCAATTCAAAACAGTACAAAAATAGTACAAAACTAAACCCAAATAATAAAAAAAATTCCCCAACCCACCCTCCTATACGAACGTATAAACATATATAGAGAAGTATAAAATTTTAAAAAAACCTAAACTAGCTATTTAACTAATAAATAAATACCTAAAAACAAACAAATAAATAGTAATAACTCAGCCCAGCCAAACAAAACACTCATACATTCACAGTTCCTCCTCCCTGGATATTGAACTCATGAAACACAATCGTTACGGCTATGTAAAAGCCCTTGTTAGTGTGGTAGATAAATCTGTGTCCAGGTATTTCAAAAAGGGTTGCCATGTCTTGTAAAAATTCTCAGTTTTGTGGTGTACCATATTTGTGAGAAAATCCAGGGGAATATGCTCCATAACAATCTTCCGCCAACCCGACAGGCCTGGGGGGTTTTCTGATATCCAACCTAACAAGATATTCTTCCTTGCACAGAATGTAAGAATATTGAAAAGTTTTTTCTTATGCGCATCTGCAGGAAATGCAATGGGTAGGCCCAAAAGGAGCGAATTGGGTCCTTCTCCACCCCTACACCTAAAATCTTCTCCATTGCACCCACCACAGCACTCCAATATGTTTGAAGCCTGTCACAAGACCAAAGACAATGGGTAAGAGTACCCGTACAGACCTTGCACTTGGGACATGCTGAAGATACCCTTGGTTTAAATTTTGACAAACGGTCTGGGGCTAAGTGGACTCTGTGGAGAATCTTCAACTGTAAAGCATAGGTCCTATTGCAAATTGTTATCTTCCTTGCATTCTCCCAAATATCCTCCCATGCCTCTGAAGAGACTTCAACACCCAGCTCTCTTTCCCACATCTTGCAGAGTCGATCAAACTCTCTGAGGTGGCACCCCCCAATTCGTGATATAGAGTACTGACAGAGAGTGTACTCTTAGCCCTCAGTACCCCTCTTTCTATGTCAGATTTGTAGGGATCAGTCAAAAGTGTGGTCTTTTTTTGAATAAAATCCCTAACTTGAAAAAAACGAAAGAGGTCTCTATTAGGTAACTCGTACTTCTGTACTAACTGATCGAAGGACATCATTACGTCTACCTCAAATAAATCACCCATGCAAGATATACCCCTAGCCGCCCAACGTTTAAATCCTGAATTTAACATACCCGGTTGAAAACCTGGCATGCCTACTAAAGGTGTAAACAAAGATGTTTTGCCAATTTTACCTTCCCTCTGCCAAATTGCCCTCCATGCTTTAATAGTATTGATGACTATTGGGTTATGGCAATATTCCCTAACTGTCCTCACCTTGTCCAAAAACAGCAAACTGGTAAAGGGGGCACCTTGCCTGGGAGGCTTCGATATCTAGCCATATTGAAAGAGGGTCCCCACAAACCCAATCACTCACACAGGTCAAAAGTGAGCTTAATTGGTCATTGTTAATGTCCGGAAGGTCTACTCCCCCAATCTGTGAGGCAACTGCAGTTTGGCTAATTTAATGAGGGGCCGTTTACGGTGCCAGATAAAGGAGCTGAACCAACCGTTCAGTCTCCTGAGTGTTTGTTTATTGAAAATCGGGGGAGCATCTGTATAGGGTATAGCAAGCGAAGGAGAATATTCATCTTAATAAGCGCTATCCGACCCAACCATGAGACTGGAAGTGCCTCCCATCTTTGGAGATCTTGTTTAATTTTTTCAAATAATTGAGTAAAATTGGCTTTGAACAGCCAATCCAGAACTAGAATAATGAATATGCCCAAATACACAAAACCCCTCTGTGCCCACCTAAATGGGAATCTATAGTCACGTTCAAGAGCCAACTCTTTTGTAAGACCACCCATAGGCATAGCCTCTGATTTAGCAAAATTAATCTTATACCCTGAAAAAGCACCAAATGCGTAAATGCATTGTATCAGGCAAGGCACTGAAACTGCTGGATTTGTCAAGAAAATTAGAACATCGTCTGCATACAGAGAGGTCTTATGTAATTTTAACCCCATTTCTGGAACTGATATATTGAGATCCCCACAAATGGCCTCTGCCAATGATTCAATCACCAATGTAAAAAGTAATGGTGAAAGGGGACAGCCCTGCCGGCTGCCCCTAGAAATATTTAAATCGCTTGATCGTACCCCATTGGTAATGACCGCCGCGAGAGGCACACCGTACAGAACCTTTACCCATCTTATGAAAACTTTGCCCAGACCAAACCGGTCTAGAGTATAGAAAAGGTATGGCCACTCAAGTTGTGTGATTTTTAACTTTCTCTAGTAACTAACAGAGTGCTGCACTATCTTTACTTCAATTATGTGAGCTGAGAATTTCCCTACATAAAGGTTCCAAATGAAATTCGAAACTTACACAGTCCATAGATTGTACTGAATAAATTGTGTGATTCCATTCTTTTGAATTATATCTAAGCGGCATAGCAATAGCACACTGTTTATAAAACACTTTGAACATAGTGAAAATGTTCCAACAGTGTTATCACCCAGAGGAAAATAGGATCTTGGAACAGGAATAGGCCATTCAGCCCTTTGAGCCTGCTCCTCAATTAGATCAAACTGATCTAGTGTAGTCTCAATCGGCTTTCATGTCTACAGCCCATAACCATTGCTCCAAAACTTCAACACAGAATCCCATATAGAGAGGTGACCAAAAGCTTAGTCCAAGAGTTAGGTTTCTGGGCGCCCGAAGGGAGGAGAGAGAGGGTGGGATGATAGGGAAGGGCTATCACTGCCTACGTGGCTGAAGGCACAGCTCAGCTCAGCTGCCATTGGTGGAGCAAAGTAAGTTTGGGAGGGGTAAGAGGTCACAATGAGAGAAGCAGGGAGATCTTGGGGATGAGGGGGGGAGCTGCCGGACTGCAGAAGGAATACAACAGAAAGAAGGCAAAAGGAATATCAAGAACAAAGCAAGGGTGGGATTTGATCATCCTGACACTACATACTCAGTTACAAAAGCCACATTTCAAGGTTGGGGGTGGGGCATAGTTTATTAGAGAAAGAGCAAAAGAGAAGCAGATGTCTTTGTGCATCTCTTAGAAATTCATTTTGGCTTTTTTAAAATTATTCACGTGTGGAACGTGGGTGTCACTGGCTGGGCCAGCATTTATTGCCCGCCCCTAGTTAATCCTTGAGAAACTAGTGGTGAGCTGCCTTCTTGAACTGCTGCAGTCCACCTGCTGTGGGTTGACCCATCATGCTATTAGGGAGGGAATTCCAGGATTTTGACCCAGCGACAGTGAAGAAATGGAGGTATATTTGTAAGTCAGATAGTGAGTGACTTGGAGGGGAACTTGAAGGGGGTGGTGTTCCCACGTATTGGCTGCCCTTGTCCTTCTGCATGGAAGAGTGGTCATGGGTTTGGAAGATGCTGTCTGAGGATTGTTGGTTGCTTGACTAGACTGTGAGGAAAAAGTGAGGTCTGCAGATGCTGGAGATCAGAGCTGAAAATGTGTTGCTGGAACAGCGCAGCAGGTCAGGCAGCATCCAGGGAACAGGAGAATCGACGTTTCGGGCATAAGCCCTTCTTCAGGAATGAGGAAAGTGTGTCCAGCAGGCTAAGATAAAAGGTGGGGAGGAGGGACTTGGGGGAGGGGCGTTGGAAATGCGATAGGTGGAAAGAGGTCAAGGTGAGGGTGATAGGTCAGAGTGGGTGGGGGCAGAGAGGTCAGGAAGAAGATTGCAGGTTAGGAAGGCGGTGCTGGGTTCGAGGGATTTGACTGAGACAAGATGGGACTAAAGAGTGCAGAGTTCAAAAACACAAGGAATATAGGTTATATAGTGTTATGCCTTGTTAGGAAAATTAAAGTTGTCATTTTATCATAATCATGTGTCTGGCTTTGACAATTCCCAAATCTCACTCAGGTCTAGGCACTCTACTCCATTCCATGGTCAATTGTGACCTGCACTTCCAAGGGACACCTTCAGCTATCTTTGCCATCGGCTGGCGATGGAAGGGACAACAAAACACAGCATTGCATTTGAGAAATTCCGAACTTTGAAGTGTCAGAAAGAGTCCCCTCTTGCAGTCACTGAGGACCCTGCAAGCACTTGTGTTACCCAGCTAAAAGGAATACATTAGAATCACCAGCCTGTGATTGTACCCTTAATTCTGAAACATTGCAATAAGTGTTTTAATGTGAAACCGCCTTATCCAATTATCTAATCCAACATCCAATGACTCAAACTTTACGAAATAGCAGCCCCAGTTTTATTAATCCATGTACTTCAATGTGGTCTGTTTTTACAAGATAACAGATCCTGCCTTCTGTTGAGTTAGATTGCAAATTCCTGCAGACTTAAAATGGGAAGTTCATGTAAAAAGACCCAACCCATACATCAACAAGAATGCATTCAGACTGAAATTCCGTTTTCATGAGATAATGTATCATCTTATCAACTTGTTACTTCTAGCTTCTCACACATGTCATGAAGTTACAGCAACCTTTCATCTTGTGTCAATGGCTTTTTCATGTTCAAATTCTCTTCAAGTCCTCCTCAGGCCTACTTCAATACTCTTCAATATTCATGAGCCTCAGTAGAAATGGGAATCACAGTCGAAGCAAGCTGGAGATTCAGAAGTTTCACACGTTAAAACAGTGAGAGGAGAATGGAAACAGGGGTTTCCCAGTTTATCATGGAGAGTGGATAGAGAGCAGAGAGTTACAGAGATTAAAATAGTGTTTGGATAGACAGCAGGGTGATTCAGACTTTAAAACAGTGATTGGTTGGAGAGCATGTAGTTCCATAGTTTAAAACAGTGAGTGGATACAGGGATGGAAGTTTCACAGTTTAAAACAGTGAATGCAGAGATAACTGGAAGTTTCAGCTTAAAACAATATATGGATAGAGAACAGGGTGTTTCACAGTTTGAGGACATTGGGGTTTCACAGATTAAAACAGTGAGTGAATAGAAAGCAGAGACATTATAGCTTAACACAGTGAGCACAGAAACAAGGCATTTTACAGTTTAATACAGTACATTGATAATAGCCACGTGTTTCACTGTTTCAAACAATGTGTGGATAGAGAGCAGGGCATTTTACAGTTAAAACAGTGATTTGACGATTTCACACATTGATGGAAAGACAACAGGGAGTTACATAGATAAAAAGCAGAGAATAGAGAACAGGAACTTAATAATTTAGCCCAATGAGTGCAGAAACAGGGAGTTGCACATTTAAATCATTGAGTCCATTCAGTGCATAGCATTTCATGTTTTAATTCAGTGATAGACAGAACAGGGAGTTTCACAGTTTATCACAGAGAATGGATAGAGAGCAGAGAGTTTCTCAATTTGAAACACTGAGTGATAGGGCGCTGGTATTTTCACAGCTTAACAATGAGGGGTTAGAGAGCAGGGGATTTTCACAGATTAAAACACAAGTGTACTGGAGGTCCTGCTGGATTGAGTGATACCAATGCAAGATTTCTTCTTCCCCAGGATCAGCAGTGGTTGCCATGAGACCAGACCATGTCCAACCTGTTCCTAGGTTGCCATCCGGGTTAAAAGTGTTTCAGCCATCTGGAGAAATGCCCAGCCATTTCGGAAGAAGGTAATTGACATTCTCCACTTTGCCAGCGTTAAATCCAGCATCTTCTCTCTGATACTGCACGCTCTATCTCTGCCAGTAGACTCACCTCAAACCAAGGTTGGTGCTCAACCCCTCTCACTATTTCCGTTCACTCACCTACTCCAATCCCCAACAGCACTAACCCTGCATGCCCTCTGTGCTGCCTACTAACACACCTGGACCACATCGCTACCCGCACCATCTGCAATAGCTGTGCCAGTCACTGTTATTTCCCCAGTCTCTCCTTCTCTCTCTCTCTCTTGGATTGACTTGGCAGAATTGCCCCAAAAGAGTACAGCCCAGACTGATTTATCTACAGCTGGTATGCGAGCACTCTCCAGAGTGGTTGTACCAGACCTGCAAGACTGACCCCAGACCCCAGACTCTGGTAAGACTAAGCACCTGACAGACTGTGGTAAACCCCATGGACTGAAATTGGACAAGTCCCAAGACTGACTATGGTGGTACCCCCTGACCAACATCAGTCCCTTTTGACCCAACCAAGGACTGCTCCCCTCTGTCACACAGACGTGACTATATTTGCTTGAAGCACATGTGGCGTGGTTGCCATGTTAGCCACTGGCACATGGCAGGTGTGACTTCAATGTAGTGAGGTGCCAAACAATGCCCATGTTCACCATCTTGACTGTTCAGTGCTCTGAACCATGACACGCAGCCTGCCTCTCCCTCTGCATTAGAAAGCAATACAAGCCACAGAGCTTGGCAGCCCTCAAGCAAATGCAAAGTGAATGGGCGCTATGAAAATGGAACTAATAACCACAGGGTGCATCCTGTGCAGATGCATGAGTTGGACGCAGTTCAACCTGGCAGAAGCATGCAAGCTGTAACTGCCCCTGAATTCCAGAGTGAAATGTTGGAGAGTTCAGGTGGAGTGCCAGTCCGATCAAGAAGAGAAATGTTGTTGTGGTGAGGCTGATGCTAACCTGTGTGGATGAAGGGTGATGGGGGATGGTGATTATAATGTCGGGACAATGTATTGAACACAGAGTTGGATGCAGGATGATGCAAGGCACACCCACTCTGATTTGAATGTGTGCTGTCTAGTTTCTAGGGAAGGAGAGGAAAATTGGAAGTGGGATGTAAATAAGGTGTAAAACAGTTTAGAAAACATTTTCATGACATTGAGATTCTGAAATTTTCACTCTGGCCATATTTTCCTAGCTTCTTGCCTTTACCCACATCACAACCCCTAAATGGATGGACAGGGTTGGTGTAGAAAGGATGTTTAGATTAGATTAGATTACAGTGTGGAAACAGGCCCTTCGGCCCAACAAGTCCACACCGCCCCGCCAAAGCGCAACCCACCCATTCCCCTACATTTACCCCTTTACCTAACACTACGGGCAATTTAGCATGGCCAATTCACCTGACCTGCACATCTTTGGAATGTGGGAGGAAACCGGAGCACCCGGAGGAAACCCACGCAGACACGGGGAGAATGTGCAAACTCCACACAGTCAGCCGCCTGAGGCGGGAATTGAACCCGGGTCTCCGGCGCTGTGAGGCAGCAGTGCTAACCACTGTGCCACCATGCCGCCCATTTCTCTGGCTAGGGGGGAGAGGAGGGGTCTACACCAGCAGGGAATAAGGTATAAGCTATTTAGAACAAAGATCAGAAGAAATCTTTTCAATAGAGATCTGTATCATTAAGATTCTCGACTTTACAGGATTCTGGAAGCTCAGTCCTTAGAATCCCTAGTGTGAAAACAGGCCATTTGGCCCATCAAGTCCACAACAACCCTCCGAAGAGCATCCCACCCAGACCCATTCCCTACCCTATCCCTGTAATCCTGCATTTCCCATGGCTAACCCACCTAGTCATGCACATCCCTGTGACATTATGGGCAAATTAGAATGGCCCATTCACCCTGACCTGCACATCTTTGGATTGTAGAAGGAAACTGGAGCATCAGGGGAAACCCAAGCAGACCCAGGGAGAATGTGTAAACTCCACACAGTCACCCGAGGGTGGAATCGAACCTGGGTCCCAGGTGCTATGAGGCAGCAGTGCTAACCACTGAGCCACCGTGTCGCCCCTTGAGTATTGAGTATATCCAAGGCTGAAATCAATTGGTTTCTAGGTACCAGCAGCATCAAGGAAATGGGCATGAAAATGGTGTTGAGATGGGTGATCAGCTGTCATCTGGAATGGAAAAGCAAGTCTGAGAGGCTGACTGGCCTCTGGCTTTGATTTTCCTGTCCTTCCTTCTGACTTTTCCTGTGCATCATTCCAGTTTAGTTTTATCTTTGCTGATGTGATTCCAAGTGAAACTTTCAGATACATTTACGTTTTCACGATTGGCAATCTAGTTGCTGCTTTAAGATAAGCCAATGTTTAAAGTGCTGATCAGTTTACTTGTGGCTGTGAAGACTAGACTATCTGAATAGTATCTGGAATATCTGCCCGAAAAAAAGACCCCAACACACCGCCCTGTTCCCTGGCCAAAAAAGACCCTGTGTCTTTTCAATACACTGCCCTGTTCCCTGGCTAACATCACTGTCTCAGGCTTGCTGCAGTCACTAGTGAAGCTCAGTCCACACTGGAAGAACAGCACCTCATTTTCCACTTGGGAACCCTGCACCCTCTGGACTCAATATCGAGATCAGTAACTTTAGGGTCTGAATTCTCCCATGTCCTTACCACAACTCCCACACACCAGGGCTTGTTACCACATAGTCTTGCAACCCATTGCAAGATACTAACGATCTCTATTAACAGCTATTCACCCTCCTAGCCAGATCATTATCCAACCCTTTGTCTGTCCAACTGCTCTTCTCTCTCTTTGGGTTCTATCCTCACCTATCATTTACTCCTACGCCCCCACCCTATCTTCTGCATATAAACTGACATTTTCCTAGCTACCATCAGTTCTGAGAAAGGATCACTCTACCTGAAACGTTAACTCCGATTTCTCTCCACAGATGCTGCCAGACCCGCTGAGCTTTTCCAGCAATTTCTGTTTTTTTGTGTCTGAACAGCAGTGTGGTGAGAGTGGCTAACAAGAAAGAATCCATTGTAGCGATTCTCCAACAAGGAAAGTATTGCCTGGAGACTGTCTGTCAAGTAAGGACGATATCGCTGTGGGTCCCATGGTAATGGTGCTCTTTATTTCTTCGATGAAGAGCAACTGGATAACTCTTTTGGCACAATGCTGTACATGCACAGATTGCTATGACAACAGACAGAACAGCCACATAACCTCAAAGAATTGCAACAGTCATTAAAACAATTAGTATCAACCAATCGTCACCAATTCACAGGTTTTGAAGGATAGGCCAGTACAGTGAGAGGTCACTTCCTGAAGAACTCAAGATCAGGTGTGGAAAATGAAGCCTTTGAATTACAAATAGATCTAATGCTTTTTGACATTACACTAAATTCATTAAACAATGCATGAAATGCACAGACAACTCCCACACTGCCATTCTGCTGTTGAGGTAAGACCACAGTTACACTATTTAAAACAACACTGAGGCCTACTAGCTCATTGAAGAAACTCCTTTACGTTGACAAATGCTTTATATTATGGTTACGTGGTGTAAACATAGTCTTACACAATCATGGCCCTCACCATAAAAATAGCCAAACAATTTTTACTGTTTTAATAAAAGCAGGAAATGTTGGAGAAACTCAGCAGGTCTGACAGCATCTGAGGAGACAGAAAGCAAAGCTAACATTTCTTTGGAACTGAAAACATTAATTCCTTTCTCTCTCTCCACCAAGGCTGCCAGACCTGCTGAGTTTGTCTAGCACTTTCAGGTTTCATTTCAGATCTTCAGCATCTGCAGCATTTTGCTTTCAGTTTGCCACTATACTTTCGTTCCTATTAACCCTTCACCACCTCAAATTAAGCATTTCCTAGATTGAATTAACCCAGGGTTGGAAAGATTCTACTCACTGGACTCTAGATGAGTGGACCAAACCAGCTACAAGTACACAAATATATACGTTATTTTTATGAAATATAGCTTTGAAATCCTATTGTAGGAGTAACATTCTGGTGCTGTAGTGTGTGGTTTCTTCCACGAGATGTTGCTAGTGAGCTTTCTTCATGTGACACCAATAATAAAAGGAGGAATCATATCATAGAGCATTTCCTAGATTGAATTAACCCAGGAATGAAAGTCAGGTCCCCCTTCAAGCTTTCCCCTGTTCAACTCTTTTTCATGGCCACACAGGTTTTCATGAAGAAAAAGAATTTGAACCTCAGACGTTTTAAGATTGCCTGAAAAATTAGTCAATGCTAATTCATCTCGCTTTCCAAGTTTTCTTCTCCCAGCCCCGTTACCCCACTTGAAAATTGCCACAACCCCTCAGTCAGAGCTGAGAGACCTAGAGGAGAGCTGAGCAATTGGTATAACTTAGTCAGGGCTTGCAATGACCATTGATGGCTTGGAGCTCACAAGTGTTGGCTTGAGAGCCCAGTTAGGGAAGCCTGTTCTTAACTGACAAACCACCAACGGTCCAATGCCATAACCAAATGTATTGGTAAACCCAAGGCCAAAGGAATAGATTGAAGCCCCACTTTGTATTTCCCATTGACTACAGTCTCTGTTTTCTAGTCCATGTTACTGTCTCAGATAATTAGGAATTGATAGACAATGAAAGATTAGAATCTTGACATGTTTGTCTTCGGCCATTCTGATTGTTGAATGGTCAGCCATCAAACACTATCAATGAGTCCACAACAGAAACAAGCATTGGGGATGGTGGTGGTTGCTGAGTGGGGGGCGGGTGCCAAATGGTGGAAAGCTTTGGAAATAACAATTAGGCCCAAACTCACCTGTTCCTCCCAAGCATTCTATACTCGCCCCGTTGTTCCAATGTATTGCGCCATCAGAACATTGCAGTCACCTTTTACTCTGTGTGCGCCCTGCTCCTCATTGCAAAGGACATGACCATGAAACACAGCCAAGTTATGACAAACCCCTTGCAAGAATACCAAGAAATGACAACAATTCATCACAGTGCTCAGAACCTTGACAGATAACAAAGCTTTTAAAAAAAAAGACTCAATGACAATTATTCTAAGCTCTAGTCGCTCGGATTATTAATTCCACAGCTGGATCTGAAATCAAAGTGTGCAGCATCAACCCCCTAAAACATATTGATCAAATTAGTTTTTGCAGTGTCATGTGAGAAAGGTAAGATTTCAAATATGTTTCTGGTGACAAGCACAAAATCCAGCAGCAAAATGTACAATGTTCATGGTTTCAAAATAATAGCAATTCTGCTCTCACTAGACAGAACTTGCTTTAAAAATCTTGCGCATTTCTGAACTCTAAAATGCTTTTGTAATGCCCCCACGACCCCTCCCCACCTACCAACACTTGACCCTCTTTGCCCTTCCAAAGGAGATGACTGCTGGGGTAGGGTCCCATTGATGGCGTAGCCCCCTGATGCTTGGCATGCCTCATCCTTCTTTGTGCTACAAAGTGACTATCAGTGTAATGGGTCCCACAGCCTAACCCAGTTCTCCCTGTCATCCATAAGCATGCATTTTCCAAAAGGACTCGTTGGGAAGGGTTCCCAATGTTATTCAGCTCCATTTGACTATCAGAGTTGGATCGTTTGGGGTGTTGATGGCTTACAGCTCTGCCAATGCATTCACCCCACCAGACTAAATGGTGGGCAATGAGTTACCACTTTAAAAAACATTCGTGCGTCACGTGTTACCACCAAGCTCCTCCCCAACACTCTCGCTATGTGCCCCGGGATCCTGCAAACCTCAATTGTCTGGTTGTGAACTGAAACAAACGGTGGGTCTGCAGCAACAATGGGATCGGCATGGTTACAGTATTGACTATCAGCCCGCAATCTGGAAAGGTCAAATACAGTCAGGGAAGGGGAAAAAGGTGGACTGCAGGAAAAAGAACTGGGAGGAATACAAACAAAAAAAAGCGGGGGGGGGGGGGAACTCTGCTGAGATTCCACGGGAAATATTCCAATAAAAAAGGGAATTGTGAAGTGAGCTGAAACAGCAGTAGTAGGTTGCATGAGACCAAGGAATTTAAAGAGAATGGGGAGCACAGGCACTCAAAGCTGAGGAGGGCAGGTGATATTGAAGCAGAAAGGAGACATTCATTTATTGAGAAAGTCACAGAAGAGACAGATAGATGTTGAGAGCAAAGCTAACAGGCAGGCACAATGGTAAAGCAGTGAAGATTGAGATCTTAGCAAATTGACAAAGATCTGTAGTAGCGGAGGAGAAACAGAGCACTTATCTGTTTGTAATTTTTATTAATAACTTGGAAGAGGGAGTCGAAGGGTGGGTCAGTAAATTTGCAGATGATACGAAGATTGGTGGAGTTGTGGATAGTGAGGAGGGCTGTTATCGGCTGCAAAGGGACTTAGATATGATGCAGAGCTGGGCTGAAGAGTGGCAGATGGAGTTCAACCCTGTCAAGTGTGAGGTTGTCCATTTTGGAAGGACAAATAAGAATGTGGAATACAGGGTTAACGGTAGGGTTCTTAGTAAGGTGGAGGAGCAGAGGGATCTTGGGGTCTATGTTCATAGATCTTTGAAAGTTGCCACTCAGTGGCTAGAGCTTGTAAGAAGGCCTATGGTGTATTAGCGTTCATTAGCAGAGGGATTGAATTCAAGAGTCGTGAAGTGATGTTGCAGCTGTACAGGACCTTGGTTAGGCCACATTTGGAGTACTGTGTGCAGTTCTGGTCGCCTCACTTTAGGAAAGATGTGGAAGCTTTGGAGAGGGTGCAGAGAAGACTTACCAGGATGTTGCCTGGAATGGAGAATAGGTCGTACGAGGATAGATTGAGAGTGCTAGGCCTTTTCTCATTGGAACGGCGAAGGATGAGGGGTGACTTGATAGAGGTTTATAAGATGATCAGAGGAATAGATAGAGTACAGTCAGAAACTTTTTCCCCGGGTACAACAGAGTGTTACAAGGGGACATAAATTTAAGGTGAAGGGTGGAAGGTATGGGGGGATGTCAGGGGTAGGTTCTTTACCCAGAGAGTGGTGGGGGCATGGAAAGCGCTGCCTGTGGGAGTGGCAGAGTCAGAATCATTGGTGACCTTTAAGCGGCAATTGGATAGGTACATGGATGGGTGCTTAAGCTAGGACAAATGTTCGGCACAACATCGTGGGCCGAAGGGCCTGTTCTGTGCTGTATTGTTCTATGTTCTATGTTCTATATCAGTTAGTCTGCTCAGCACTTTATTTTGTGACCACATTTTATTTTGTACCTATTGTTGCTTAAAGCAACAGCAAGATGGCATGGTTTTCAGAAAAATGATAAAGTGACAGATCCAGTAAGATGCACTTGCAGGTCCAGCTGATGAGCAGTGCTACTCAGAGTTGACCTCTATCAGGTTTCTACTGGAGCCTCTAATGAGCATCTGCTCGAGGTGTTCAGCCTAATTTGAAGACAGAAGGGGCTGGAGTTTATGCAGGGTGGGGTGGGGAAGGGGAGGGCATGTTGTAGGACAGGGGTACGGTTCTGGAGAGTACCACAGTCATTTAGTGGTAGCCATCCCATTAATCGTCTTGAGATGATCTCCTACCTCTGAGATCTGCAAGCCAATCAAGTAGGTGGCAGCTCTCTGGTTCCCAACACCACCACCAATAGTGGTGGCCACTGCTGGCTCTACAACCATTCCCAGACAGAGGCCTGAGGCAATGAATCCGCACTTTGTAAGTCCAACGTCTCACTGCAGCCAGGTTGCCATGCCCCTGAGATGGAGGTGAGGGGTGCAGAAAATCATTGGGGTGGTCAGAACTTGGGAGAGGGGCTTCCCATGGATAGGGACCCATAAAGGAGGTACGTCCACCACTTTGCCATCCCGTCAGGTCTGGCTGCTCAACACATGGAGCTGCCCTTCTCCCAAAGCCAAGGATGAAATCCCAGCAGCACAATGGAAACTTTCCAATGCCACCCTTGCTATGAGCAGTGGGAAAGTAGGCACTGGCAACAAAATGGCATGGTGCCCAAATGTACACCCCCAACCCCACCCCCTCCCCAACTCTGATCAAAGTGTTAACTCGGCGGGGGCACCCATAAAGTTCTGCCCAAAGTCTCACAAAATCCACAGCTACAGACACCACTGAGATATGACAGAACAAGGGCAGCTGGCTGGCTGGGTTCAGCATCCTTTTGTCTACAGCAAAGAATCCAATTCTGTGCAATGCCTTGCTTCTGAAGCTGTTATATGAGGGGATCACACTGCAGCATCAAAAGACTATCTCAATTCCATGGTCTCACCAAATTCAAAATATGCGCAGAGCACAAAATAAAGACCAATATATTAAATATGCTGCTTGTTGATTAAAGCAATTACAACACAGGCCATCTTTAAAGGTTTAACAGGATGTTGGGTTATCACCAGTTTTCCAAACAATATGAGTTTACTTTAACCATGGTAGGGGCACAGAGAGTATACCTGCATAAGCCATTGCAGGAGACAGCACCAATGGAGAGGTATGAATAAAGAATACAGCATTCTGATGACACTAATAGAGGCATAAAGAACAGGAGCACAAGGATACGCTGAACTTGTACAGGACACGAGTTGAGCCTCAGCTGGAGTATTGTGTACATTTCTAGGTGTCAGACTTTAGGAAGAATATGAACAACACTGGAGAGACAGCAGAGAGTCTGAATATGGTTCCAACAACGAGACAGTCCAGTTATGAAGACAGATTGGGAAAGCTAGGATTGTTTTCCCTAGAAAAAAGAACACTAAGTGAGGTTTGACAGTTTTCAAAAATCATACGAGGACTGGACAGATTGGATTGGGAGAAACTTGTAAGCTAACTGTGAACCAGCTTTAAAGGTGTTTTGTAAAGAAGCAAATGTAGATTGAGTAATATGGTGTTCACTCAGTCAGCAATTAATGCACTGTCCAGAAGGGCAGGTTCAATTGAGACATTCATGAATGTATTGGATGGATATTTGGATAGAAATAATGTGCAGGATAATGGGGAAAAGGGCAGGTCAACCACACCAAGTTAAAATACTCAGAGAGCCGGTGCACAAACGATGGCTGAATGGCTTCCTTCTGCATTGTAACAATCCTGTGATTTGGTATGGGCTGATGCTGAAATAGCTCCATAATGTGATGCCTGGCCGAGGGTTTATTGAAGGAAGTTGTGTTGTCTGATTCAAATAGTGTGAAACAAGGATGTGTGCAGAACACTACTCTCACACTTTATCACAGCAATATGCTGGATTGGTAGCTAGGAATCTTCATATAACAGCTGAGGTACGAGCTCCCTCTGATGGATAACTGTTTGGTCTATCACAATCATAAGTATCAACTAAACTCTCCAAAGAAATTATATAAGAACTTGTGTGCTCATGCCTGCGGTGTATTGGAACAGAATGAGTATTATGATCAGGTGAAGAATAAATTCACAGCCATTGGCTTCCAATTAGCTGCAGTAAGGTTCCTGGGAAGTCACATTGATTATCACTGGCCAAACTATACTGAATGATGTGACAGGGTTCAGGTCAGTCAAGGAAGTGCTGTTTGCTGATTCAGGGATTGCTGAAAAAGTGATGCCTGGAATAAGGGTCAAATGTGGCCTTTGCTAGGCTGTCCAACTGAGCATTATCACTACAATGAAGGTAGTTGTCTCCTGTTTGTAATCCTCACACAAACACTCTACATAATATGGCGGAGACAGTGGATTGAGTGTAAACTGCTGGAACTAGGAATCCTATTAATGCTCTGGGCTCATGGGTTCAATCTCACCATAGCAGCTGGTGGAATTTAAATTCATTGACTAATTCATTAATCTGGAATTGAAAGCTAATCTCGCTGATGTGAGATTATCGTAAGTACCCGTTTGTTTCACAAAATGCCCTTCAGGGAAGGAAATCTACCTTGGTTACCTGGTCTGGTCTACACGTAACTCCAGATCCATGTCAATATGGTTGGTCCAATTACTCAGTTGAAGGGAATTAGACAACAAATGCTGACTTTGCTCACCTCCCATAACAGAGTAAAGAAATAGGAGGTCTGCTCCATAAACCTTTGACCAAAACCAACTTTGCAACTTATTTCATATAAGGCGACAGCACAAGATTACCAAGAAATCTGGAACAACTAGAATCTGCTGACAGCAGCAGAAGTCTAGCAAGAAGACTTGGAATATTCACTTGAAGCAGCTCAACATGGTTGTTAGATGGAGCAAAGGGCTTTGTGTTCCAGCACAGGGTTACTGTAGAGGCAAGACTCAAGAAACAAAAGGATTGGAAACTTTAGTGGTATAGACAGGAAAGTCGCCAGGAATGTGGTTGTTTGAGCCTGGATGTTGGACAAATGACCTGCCCTGTATATATTTATATCAAATTTTGATAAAATCAGATCACGTGTACACAATATTTACCATTTTAAATCAGTCTTTAAATTATGCAGTAGAAAGAAAAGTATAAGCATCTTGCAGAAATCATGGTCTACCATATCTAAACATCTGTATATTCTACACATGTATGAGCACTCTCCTTATTTCTGTTTAACAATATTATTATGGCTGTTATTCTAAGGATCTGAGAGTAAGGGGTTAACTGGAGTGAATGGTCTCTGTTAGCTCACATTCACAGTCTTCAATCAGACTCAGTAGAGCAACATTATCTGAAGCTAACAGCAATAATACTGTTTTTCTCTCTTTTTACACAAATACTAGAAATTTTACACTGTAGTTATACAGCTCAGAAACAAGCCTTTGGGCCCAACTGGTCTACGCTGGTGTTTATGCTCCACATCCCTCTAACTTGCACCATCTCACCCCAACAGCATAATAACTGACAACAGCACTAACATGTTAAAGAATCTTTCCAGTGCTGGACTGTGTTGTGGTCCTGGCTTTGCAATTTATACCTGTTATTTTGAAAAACTGGAATAATTTTCAAGACACAAGGAAAGATTACACAAGGAGTTATCATTTGACACAGAACAATAACAGATGGCAGACGCACACTCAACTTTTCCCCCATTTGTCGCTACTGACATAGCTATTAGTGGGAGTGACAGGTCCTTTAAGGCAGTGTTGCACAAAGTGAGACCCCTATCCCATGGGACAAAAGATATTGTATTTTCAATCTTCATCTGTCTCAATTCTCAGTTTACTCATTCAGAAATGCTGATCAACCAGTTAGGGCCAGAATCCAAACAGGATACCCTCCCCCTGCTCTGATTTACTTTCTTCGTTAAGTACAATACCAGATAAAGATTTGCAAAGTAAAAAAAACACCGAATGGGGCACATTTCAGATGGAGTAAGTCTCCACTACGAGAATACTATTTGAGGCATTTACCCGAGAAGCGTAGATTTTGGCTTCAAGATCTAAGACATGAAGGAAATGCAGCAGGAAGGTGTGATTATTCAGTTGGATTCTGTCAGAATTCTGTTTCTTGTTTGGATTCAGTTATTTGGGGCTTTACTCAAGTTGTCAGTAATAATAACTCAATGAGTGAAGGCTACTGTAGAATTTATGAAGTGCTGTGAGGCTGTTTAATTCTCATTCCAATTTCACTGCAGCTGTATAGAAACCTGCACTCACGCCTTGCAATTATTATCCAGGAGCTGCTCAGACCTAAGTTTGAAGAAAATATAATACCTGTTCGTCTGTTGGGATTTTAAAGTTTTTTAGTTGGAATTCTGATGTATGCATTTTACTTCCCCTGTCAAAAGCCTGCCCCCATTATGAGTCAGTTGATGCTGCTCATCACTAGTAGACCATTGAGTTGGCAGGGTTCCTTACAAATGAAGCTTTGGGATTGAATTTACTGCACAGAAACAGGCCTCTGGAGTCAACTGGTCCATATACTGGTGTCTATACACCACACAAGCCTCTTCCAGCACTATTCATCTTGTCCTATTAGCTTCGTCTTCTTTCTCATGTGTTTACCTAGCTCCCTCTTGACTGATTAACTAATGCATCTAACTTTAAGCAGAATCATGTTGTGAAATTGTGTCCTTCCTCAAAGCTTTCTAATTTGAGACTGACTCTTCTTTGGAAATGAGTTGTAATGAAGGCCTTTACAAAGTGTAATGAGTTCAGACAGAGATTACTTTTAGAGGTGAACATATCACTTTTGATTGATGTGGAGTTATGTTCTGGAAACATCAGCACTTTGACAATATATAAACTGGCAGGCTGTTCTGTTCACCTGAAACAATCTTACTCACAATAGAAGGTTTTCGCTGGGTTATAGTCAAATAAAATGCAGGAAAGATGATTAAAGCCACATTCAGATACACTCGGAGGAATGTATAAAAGCATCATTTTTGGTGGTCTTTTAAAACACAGTGCAGACCTGCCCATGGAATCCTTGAAGAATAAAACACAGTGGGTTTGAGAAGTTAATTTGCTTAAACAAATGCACATTTTGTCTGGAAAATGCTTGGGAACATTAGCCATAGAATTACAGAACCCCTCTTACACTGCTCAAGAAAGCTGTACTTGAGAGGACAACAGCTCCCTTCTGTAAAAAGAGGAACACAATTCTAAACAGAGTTGGCAAACAAAATAACAATAAGCAGGCAGTCTTAGACGAGATTTTAGGACTGTTTTTAGTCTCAATTAAAGTCAAGGCTGTTGGTGATTCTGACGGATAACACTTCCATTCGGAGCTTCTTCAGAAGCTTTTCATGTTCATGAAGGTGATCCCATCCAATTCTCGAGGATGTGCAGAATAAAAACAAAGTCCCAGACACGTTGGGGATCTTTTATATGTTTGAGATGATGCGGACCAAGCAATGTTTCCATGGGATGATCTAAATAACCTTTAGCATTTCTCCATTTAGCCTGCAAGGAAATATAAACATTTGAATGTGTCAGTAACTAAAAGTGAATTCTTGCAAGTATTTGCATTATCAAGCCCAATCTGTTAAGGATTTCCATGACCAATTAACCCACTGTTTAATAGACATACAGAGGATGGTGCCACTCCTATGAGCTGCTTCTATGGTAGATGGCAAAATCCTATTTACTCGAAGGCAATATAGAATAATACAATGATAATGTGCCAGAAGACGTCATTCAGACCAATGTAACTGTGTTGGTTCATTCATAAAGCTGCTCAATTAATCTCACTTCCTTGCTCTTTTCATAGAAGCCTGTGTATTTTTTTTCATCCAAGTATTTATCTATTTCTCAGTCGAAACTGACCATTGAATCAGTTTAATTATGGCCACCCTTTGCTTAAAAGTCACATTACAATCCCCAAGCAGAGCGCAGATAATTAGGTCATTTTTGCATCAATTGCGCTTCTGTAATTAATGAGGATTGATTTCACACACATAAATTGCGTGAATTATCCTGCACTCGCGGCATCTTAACTTGTGTCAGATTTTGCTACAGCTTCAACCATGCTGCAATCCAGAGAGACTGATTAAGCAGACTGCTTTCTGTAAGATAGACCGTGTTATAATTCCGATCTTCAATCCTCTCCCAACTCATTGGATGAGACAGAGATATAAATGTTCACTTTTTTTTAGAATTATGGAGACAGACCCACCATGTCTATGCCAACCAACAAACACCAAACTAATCTAATCCCATTTATCTGCACTTGGCTCATAGCCTATTAGGGCCTAGCTTTTTATGTACTCATTTAATTGCTTCTTAATACAGCAACAATTGTTTTGCTCTTCAATTCAACCAATAACAGCTTGCTCATCAATAGGTTACTGGCTAACTGTGGTTGCTACAATGAAAAATCATTGAATTGGGTCATGAAGAGTACATCACTTCACAGCTTCTGTGATACAGGGGTTGTGTCCCTTTCTCTGAGCTAGAAGACCTGGGTTCAAGTTCCAACTGCTCCAGAGGTATGTCATGACATCTCTGAAGATAGATTAGAAAATATCTATAGTAACTGGCATAGGAAGGTGTCGTGAATGTATCTACATCAGGTACCAATGGTGAAATGTGGCGAGGGGCTGTTGGGAATGGTCATGTGATGATACCTCCAGGAATATGTCCAACAGTTTTAGCAACTCTGAATGATGGAGAACTGGAGCATTACCCAGCAAAGGTTAGGACCTTCAAAGGCATGATATCAGTGGAGAGGAGATAGAATAGATTGACAGACATTCCTCAAATATTCCTTAAAAGTGTTTTTTTCTGTATATCCAATCAGATTCTATGAAAGGCCTAAACCTACATTAAACAATTAATTGATCTGTTAATTCAAAACAAATAAAACTTTATTTAAACTGAAGTTCAAATATTGTTGTTATATTTTGGGATGTTAATGCAGAGTTAGTCTCAGAAATCAAAAATCATTTGAATATTCAATCACAACATTGTAAGAGGCCAATGGTGCTTGTGTTGGCCTTTTAAAAGAGCTATCTGATTGGTTCCCTTTCCTGCTTTATTTTGCTGTAGCTTTACAAATCTTTCGCTTTCAAGTATCTATTCAAATCTCTTTTGAAAGGTATTCATAAATCTGCTTCCACCACTCTTTCAGACAGTCCATTCAAGGTTATACAATTTCACATGTTCTTGATTGGTAAGGAGATCAAGGGTTACACGTGAAAAGGCAGGACAAGCAGGTTGAGATACAGATCAGCCATGATTGAATGGCGGAGCAGACGCAACAGGCTGATTATCTGAATTCTGCACCCATGTCTTATAGTGCATTATCATCTTTTAGAGATGGGAATCTGCCATCCTTACCTGGTCTGACCTACATGTGATTTTAGGCCCACAGCAATGTGGTTGACTGAAATTGCCTACCAGTCACTCAGCTCAAGGGGCAATTAGAAGTGAGCAACACAAGCTGGCCTTGTTGGCAATGCCCTCATCTCATGAGAATAAAAATACTAAATCAAAATATTCACCACTAATATAACACATGGTGAATTTAACCTCTATTATTGAAGAAACATTGTGCATTTAGATGTCTGGATTTAACCAAAAGAGGCATTTTACGTCAGAGTCTCTGGTGGAGATGTTTAAAACATTCCAGGCTGGAAGACCAGAGCAAAAATAATGGAGCATGAAAAGGGTAAATTTAAACTCAACAGGTTTAGCTTAAACATGGCAGTAACAATTCACATTGAACACAAGTCAATCAAAATACTGTGGGCAAAGGAAATATTCCATCACAACTCTCCCCACAGGTCAACATTGGGTCGAACAAAAGCATTTGGAAGTTTTACTCAGGCCGCATGGCCTATTGAACTAAAATTCTGGAGATTTGCTCACCCCTGATGAGAATGTGAAGAGAGCCTTTTTTAGATTCCTGTGGTCAGAGAAGCGTTGATGGTTTCAGTGTGAATACATGAAGTATGAGACATACTGGTCAGGCTGTATGTGACGTAGGCCACTGCAGATCCTAATGTTAGTCCCGACATGTAGGATACAGTCATAGTGTTACCTGTGAAGAAAGAAGCAGGAATAGCTTTCAACCAAGACATTGAGGTCATTCAAAACTTTGCTGCTCCTATCCTAACTCACACCAAACCCTGTTCACTGATTATCCAGTGACACTGTTGACTACATTGCTTCCTGCTTGAGCAATACCTTGATTTTTAAAAAATTTCAAATCCCATTTGCGAATCCCTTTGGATCTCAATCCTCTGCCTCTGCAGCCCTTTGAGCTCTCTATGTTTGCACAGTCTGGCCCCTGAAATGCACCCAGTTTTAATTGCCCTACCAGTGACAACCAAAGTGTGCAAGTTCTGGCATTCGCCCTCTCAGCCTCTCTGTCTCTTCCTCCTCCCTTAAGACTCTTGCCCTTTGACCAGACCTCTGGACACTTATGTCTGTGTTCTGGAACCTATCATGTATTTTCTACAGTGGATTTCAAAAGATTAACACCTCTACACAAAAACAAGAATACATGCCAATGTTCGGGGGCTCCAGGAAACAGCCTACAAGCTTGCCATCCTGCTGTCAAATAGTGACAAATGTCTGGAATACTAACGCTCCTCTTTGTAACTGGAATACTATGTCACAATATGATGGAGAAGCATTTCACCATATGAGACTTCAGACTATGGAGCTTTCTACCATGACTCCAGCATTACAGTGTATATAGCCCATCATTTAGGTGAGATCATCAAATATTTTACTATTGAGCATTTAACTGGGGCAGAAGCTGAGAGTCTATAAAAACACATATGCTCTGTATGTCAAAGGCTGAGGGAGTGCACTAGTCTCTGGTCCTATTATTCCATGGATCACAATGTAAAGTAAAAATTATTTTTACCTGGTTACCAAGATGCATTTCTTTTTATATCTCATTTTAAAGAAAATGAACTAGCAACTAAGTTTTTATGAAAACAATTGTGGGTTTATTATCAAAACAAAAACAAAATTCAATAATTGGGAAAGATACACAGTCAGTAAAATGAAATATAAATCCTTATCCTGTTAAATATCTCCTAAGCACAAAGACAAACATAAATACATACACGTGCACTCGTAAGGAAAAGAGGAAAACAAATCATATTTCTCTGCAAAGATTGGTTTTCTGAAAAAAAAAACACTTTGACCAAAAGGTTAGTATTGAAAACTAAAGGTTAAAGAGTAGCATGTTCCAGAGATGGTTTCCTGATGTTCTGGCATGTGTAATCGAGTCACTAATTATGTACAGTCACTGGTAAAGGCTTTTATAGATACAGTTTGCTCAGTCCCTTCAATCTTGAAATGTTCTTCCAATCACTCTGTTAAAAGAACAAATAGGCCTCACCCTGAACTAAGCTAGAGGGCTTTATTTTCAGAAACTGGAGGGATCAGCTGGGCAGCTTGTCCTTAGCAAGTTTTCCTCCAACTCAGCTTGTTCTTAGCAGACTTCCTTTCAACACAGCTGCTTTTTTTTTTTAGAAGGTTTACCTCCAACTAAATTAGGTAAAACAATTCATCTCCATTCAAAACGCCACATCATGATCAACAGCAAAACCAGTTGTTATCAGTCAAGTGATTTCTAAATATCTAAAGACAATGTTAAATTACCTATTTTAACAAAACCATTTGAAATACTTAAAACTAATCCCTTTTTCCACATCCTCCAAAATCCAAGCAATATTTATTAATTATGGAGCATACTCACAACAGCTCACAGCAAGGCATTCAGCAGCAAAAGCTGAAACCACCAAGAAAATTATCAGCAAAACTAACTTTAAAAACTCAAGTCATATTCTGAGTTCTTTTGGGGTTGATATCTATCAAACTACACTGTCAAGATATTCAAATGAGTGTAGATTTTGCATAAATTGTAACTAAAGCCACAATTCCACTGCATCAATCAGACCCGACAAGTGTCATCCATTTGGAGTGACATCTATTGCTCATTCTATCATATTCATTTCATTCCTTTTTGTTATGCATCAATCTTACACCAGTCCAAATATTTATTTATAGGCTTAAACTCTGCATCACCTGATTAGATGATGAATGTCACCCTGACAGCTCACCAATCACCACAATCTGGAGTAAGGATTTTCAATGAGTCTGAAATCTATCTTCTGATGAATGCCAAGTCTCATCCCTAACCTCCTTACATTGGAAACTCTGCATAATCATGGCCAATTTTAAGGGATAGTTGATGTCTTTTGTAAATTGTGGGCAATTGCCAACATTGGGCCTTTTTTGGGCACAGATTTGGACTTTTACAATTACTAGTGGAGATAATGTTTGTCATTCATTCATTCGGTCATTCATTCATTCATACTGATTTATGAGACCACTTTGGAAATCCACACAAGCTCAGGTTGAGTTGCTGGTTCTGTGACTAAAGGTGACTCCAAAGGATGTGACAGCACAACTTGGCAAGGGCAGAGATGGGATTCTCCATAGAGAGTTTCTATGTTGAGAATGTAGCCCTGAGTGGATAAAGAATGGAGCTGGACAAAGCACAGCAGGTCAAGCAGCATCAGAGGAGGTGAGGTGTCGACGTTTCAAGTCAGAACCTTTCATCAGGATTTTCATCTTGACGAAAGGTTCCAACCTGGAACGTCAACTCCTCTCCTCCACTGATGTCTCTTGACCTGCTGTGCTTTTTCCAGCTCCACTCTTTATCCACTCTGATCTCCAGCATCTGCAGTTCTCACTGTCTTCAATGTAGCCCTGAGCCCAGACAACATGAGCTTCTGTTATCACTGAAATGGAAAGCTGCCCCCGGCATCAGTGTGACCCAAGATTCGAGAGGGTCAAGATTAAGATTAGGCTAAGGAAGCAGTCATTGTTAATTTTGCGACATGTACTGGCCAAACACAGTCAAAGGGGTTAAGCTTTAAGTGTGAACAGTGACGGCTATTCAATTCAGGAGATAATTAGAGTCAGTTGACCAGGGTGATCATAAATTCGGCAAAATTTGTGGCTGGTATTTAGCTGGTAGAGCCTTGCACGCAGCCAACATGTATCATGTTCAATGTCAACGATTTTCTGGTCACTGAAAATCAATTTGTACCTGAAACAACATTTTAATTTGCACCCTGGTGGAGAATCTGGGACAATTCCACGCTGTCGGAATATTTCATTCCAGATTGCAAAGCTCCCAGTCATGTCTCTGGCAGTTTGAAAGCTGCAGAACCTATCCTAATGCTCCACATGCTCCTTCCAGTCAGCAGAACAGCTCTGAAGTGGAGTACTGGAACCGAGTCTATTGCTAATGGACAACAGATTTAAGAAGTTGTTTTGTACAAATAATAACTGAAATAACTCCAGAGCAGCTGGTATCCTGTCATTAAGTCAGCCTTTATATACAGATTAATAGTCCTTGACATTAGTATGCCTCCTTCAGAGCCAGGTACCAGAGTGTCAGTATCTCTGACACTCCTGTTTTTAATCTGTCAATTGGATCACATTAACAGCCCCAATCGGGGAACTCATATTTTATGAAGTCCAGCTGACTGACCTCGTCACAATCACTGCAGCTTTCTACTCCCACCTCCCCCAACACCCAACACCTCCCCCACCCACCCCCTCCGCGTTGAAGGACATAAGCTGATCCTTTCTCTTGGAGAGCCTCCTGGGGTGTTTTAGCAACGGATCAGATTCCTCTGACTTGACATCCATATTGTAATGCACAGGAGCTCACCTCTTGCACCAGGAGCACCTCGGTAGAATTTCACTTCAGTGGCAAAGGTGTTGAGGTGGGTTCATCCATCACGTTCAGCTCAGATTCTGAGGACCTGTCAATGCCTGACAGAGACGGTGAACCCATGGATTCTGGCAGGCCTTTCTGTCTGCTCCGAGTGGCAGTGCATGTTTTGCTCCCACACCATTTACAAATTTGCGGCACCTATTCACTGTGCAATCCTTACACCAAGCATCATACCCCGTATCAAACTGTCTGTCTCTCTCTCTCTCTCTCTCTCTCGCATGATGTGGTCTTGTGTCCAGCATTGACATTCCTGATGCTGTCTTACCTTCCCCTCCAGGTTCAAGATGATCAGGTTTAACCTGGTGCAAATGTCACAACACAAGATAAACCCCCTCTGTTAATTTTAAACCAGTAACACAGAAAAGATTTATCCTGTGCAGTAATCTGTGAAAATTCGAGAGGCCAAGAACTAGTTAAAGTAAGAAGTAACAACTTTATTTCTTAAAGTATAACAGGTAATAATTAACTAACAACTATTTACAACTCCTTCCTCTAGCCTATCTTTTATTTTCCCTTCTATAATACTAGTTCGATAAAATCCCCGATTAAGATTTACCAAAAGTCAGATTTCAAAACCAAGCTTTAAATCTTCCCTTTGTGGATCTGCTTTCGAGGTTGGTGTTGATGTTTTTTCTCTGTGCAAACTCCTTTTCTAGAAAGGTATCTCTCAGACAGTTCTCACTGACAGCCTATATTTGTTGATCTTTTGGCAGTTCTCCCCCAACTGTTCAATTTTTCCCCGAAAACATCGGATATTGTCATTGACTTTTAATATTGTCAATATACTAAATTCAAACTTGATTGAAGTTTGGTATTTTGGGGGAGTATAATTTAAACTGATTAGCTTAATTCAAATTTATTTTTGTCTCCAGGCAACCATCTACAGTAGCTGCTGGGCCATATGTTTACATTGTATCTTGTTCAGAACACTTGGTGCTGTCAGGTAGTTCTGCTAGCTTTTAACTCTCTTAAAGGTACTGTACACTCACATTGCATCCTTCATCCTTAAAAGCTCCCTGCTATAGGTTCTCACCTAGCTGAGGTCTTGTGCAAAGTTAAGGGCTGGAGTATAGAGTGAATTTTGTGAAAAACTGGTTCTGCAATCATTGCTATGGCCTCCATTAGAACTGGATCAACACTTAACCAGACATGGTGTTGATATTACCAAGTAATTTACTCTTTCACTTTAAGGGCTAAATCAAAGTCATGGGTTTCTGCCAGTCATTTTAACCTAGTCAAAAATCCCAACACAGAATCCCCTGGTCCACAAACTGCCAAGTAAAAGTGACAGCATCCTAGAATCAGAGGAGGCTTGGGTTCACAATGTTCCTTAATTATATCTATCTATTCTTGAAAGGTTTTAGTATCTGGTGCCTCAGGGAAAGTTAGGTTCCTAATGACAGAAAAACCTGCAGGTCCACAGGCTGGAGAATTACTTGTCATTTGTCGTCTGTCCCAATGTCATTTGCCTGGAAATAATAATGCATTCTTTCCCCATATTGGGCCCAGTCCTCTATAGCAAGAACAAATGAATCAAGCTTTCCAAACAAAGGCATAATGTAAGAAATGCTTACCCCAACTCAAAGATGACTGCTGTGAGCAAGTTTCTTCAGGATCATGCTTTGCTCTTGTTGCCACTGAAATAGCTCCACAGATGCTCATATCCCAACACCAAATTACCGTGTTCTAACACATGAACAGTTCTTGATTTTTAGTACTGTCTCACTCAGAGTCAGGTACCAGACTGTCAGTATCTCTGACACTCACCCTTTTTATTTGTTAGCCAGGACTCCCTGACTGAACCAGATTAACAGCCCCAAAAAGGGAACTCATATTCTATGAGATCCAGTTGGCTGATCTCATTACAATCACTACAATAACAAATATATTTCTTGATTATACTTTTTTCCTGTGGATGTCAGGGACTACTTTAATAAGAAATTACTCTTCTGTTCTCCTTCCCATTTCTTCATGTCTACAAATCAGAGTATCTGGCTTCTTGAGAGCAAGTGCAATAGCGTTAGCAAAACAACAATCAATCAATTCACCAATTGGAGACTTCACAGATTGGCCAAGAATTTAATTGTAAGAGTTTATCTTTTCTGCTGAAATAGCCATTGTTAATTGTATCCATGGAGATTGCCATGGCAATGACAATAATTGTGTGTGGTAATTGTAATTTTATCATTCCAAAGACTCTATTTAAGTAATTCCCCAAAGAAACCCAATCCAGCTAAACTGTTGTGCTTACCTGCCAGCTCTCTCTGTTCTGGGTTGACTTTGCCTGCTGCCAAGATCATTGGCACACTACCAAAATAGCCGTTTGAAATCCCCATTAGCAGAGAGAAGACACATGGCCAGGCAGGATGATTGAAAACAGCCTGGTCGCCTGGGAGCACACACAGAAGGAAGAGTGGGATGAAGACAACCCTGGTGCAGGAACAGATGAGGAGATGAAGTCCCTTCCAGTCATAAGGCAAAGCTGCAAGTATCTGCAACAAAATAAAACAAAGACGTTTTAATAAATGAGCAAATTGCACCTTTGTACTCTGAAACAGAGAAATGCTATTTCACTTGTTACTTCTTCAGCCGTAAGTGACAATGCTTAGGGGTGCAGCTTTGGTACTGACTATCCATGGCCTTTTCTTGGATTTATTGAATCTATCACAATCTCACGCACAATCTAAAGTAAAAACTAAACTTGCTTCCAAATTGCACAGGGAAAAGATGGATTTCCCTGTTCATTTCTCTATTACTTTAGATTGTGATCGTTGGTTGAAAGTATTCCTGGTGGTTTCATCATGGGACCTCCTGTCTCAAATTGTCCCAGTCCTACACTCCTACCTTTGATCATTCCAGATGCAGCAATGCCTACCAAGGTCAATCAAAAGGACAGAAGGCATGTCACTCCCTACTGGGCGATTCCTGACTATCAGTCTTAGAGTCTTTCCTGCCCTCTCGCTAATTTTTTTACAGCTAGTGAACAAAAGTGCTTCAAACAAAGAACAAAAGAACAAAGAAAATTACAGCACAGGAACAGGCCCTTCGGCCCTCCAAGTCAGATCATCTATCGAAACCTGTCACCTATTTTCTAAGGATCTGTGTCCCTTTGCTCCAAGCCCATTCATGTATCTGTCTAAACACAGCCTAAATGATGCGATCATGCCTGCCTCTACCACCTCCACTGGAAACACATTCCAGGCACCCACCACCCACTGCGTAAAGAACCTTCCACGCATATCGCCCTTAAACATTTCTACTCTCACCTTGACCTCGTGACCCCTAATAATTGAGACCCCCCACTCTGGGAAAAAGCTTCTTCCTATCCACCCTGTCTATACCTCTCATGATTTTGTAGGCCTCAATCAGGTCACCCCTCAACTTCTGTCTTTCTAATGAAAATAATCCTAATCCACTCAACCTCTCTTCATACCTAGCGCCCTCCATTCCTGGCAACATCCTGGTGAACCTCCTCTGCACTCTCTCCAAAACATCCACATCCTTTTGGTAATGTGAAGACCAGAACTGTACACAGATCAATAAATAATTGCAAACTGTAATTTATTAGTTCACAAATAATGTGAACAAAGGTCCAATGGCTAATAAATGCCATCTTCATGGTGGCAGTGGTTGGGAACTGCGAGAGATGGTTCTGCTGATGTCCAATGATTTAGTTATTACTTGTAGTTAGATTATTTTTTGTCATTAGGAAGCTGCTTGTACAAAAGAAATACTTGTATTTAGCATCTATCATGACCTCAGGACAGCACAAAGCATGTTATATAGGTGTAGATCGGAAGTGTGCTCACTGTTGTAATGTTGTAATGTAGGCAGCACGATGGCCAATTCACTCACAGAAAGTTCCCACAAACAGCAATATAATAAATGCCAAACCAATAGTTATTTCTGAATTATGGAAACGTTTTATTCTGTGTTCAAAACTCTCACCTTTCCCACAAAATCAGACAGGTTAAAAATGGCCATGATGAGGATTGGTAACCATTCTCCCAAAGTGCAGTTCCGAATTTCGGATTCCAGTCCCGGAAATAGGCAGAGGGTGATGAAGTATGTTAGCGCTATGGAGAGCATGTATGGCCAAATAATGCGGGCCACAATGTATCGGTGTAGAATCATGTCTAAAGAGAGCAGATGGCTTGTCATTAAAAAAAAGCAACCTGCATTACAACAGCAGAAGACATTACAATGCATTTAATAGGATCATTTTGTTTTATGAGCGTAGATATGGAAGGAGTTAAATACCAACATATCAATATCAACACAAGCAGAAAGATTTGACCATTTTCAAATCCTTAAAAGAATCTAGAAAAGTCTATCCCTTTCCATAACTCCACCTTTCATATGCATTGGTGCGAGAAACTGTAGTTAACCCATTCTGGTTATATATAGTATTACTTCTTGTTGAGTTAATGGATTATACCTCCAACATTTCATGGACTGTCAGTGTTAACTCTTGCTTGTTCTTTGCAGGTTTTGTTGTCAGATGAATCCTCACCACAGCTCATCATGGTGAAAGATACATCCGGTACATTTGCTGCTGCTATTCTCCTTTCTGGTGGGGATTTACAGGACCTGCTTAGTCTAGTCTGGTGGAAGAAACCACTCAGTGGTCCATTAAGAAGAGACACTTGTCATAAATATGATATAGTTTATTGCATGTTTGCAATGGGAGGTAGATTAGATAGATATTGCTACTGAGATTGTGAGGGAGACCTTGATGAAAGGTCTTACTGTTTCAAGATTCTAAGCTGTTCCCACACTCAAACCTAAGTGTCACCATCATATTAAGCAGTGCTAATGAGCTCCTCTGCATTAACCCTTTCAGATCCTTATACCCTTATACAAGAGTTGGGCAAACCTTTATTGAGCCATAGAGATCAGAAAATTGTCACTCCCCAGCCTTAGTCAGTTTTGATAAATGCAACATCAACCAGATTAATAGTGGGGATTGTACAATTGCTTTCAACATCCTTGATTGAGCAAGGCAGCAAATTCAACAAAAATGACACCTCCAATTTCTTGTAAAACTCAGCCCAAGAACATTTTACGGAAACTTGTGTGACTACAAATACATTTATTTGAAGCCATGAATGATTGTATATTGATTTTTGACATCAAAGTCATGGAAAGAATGGAGCAGATGAAAAAGAAAGTTTACAAAATGAAGAGAAATGAGCCGGAAGTTGTTGTTAAGAGCAGCCAATGGCAGGAATGGGGAGGTCACAATTCCTGCAAAAGGCATTTGAGGAGTTTGATTCCAAACTGAATTTCAAGATCACAAATGTCATAATCTCAAAATCACTCTCACTTTATCACACATTGAGCAGTCAGAATGAAGAACGTAGAACATAGAAAAGTACAGCACAGAACAGGCCCTTTGGCCCAAAATGTTGTGCTGAGATTTAATCCTAATGTAAATATAGTAACTTAATCTATGCACCCCTCAACTCACTGCTATCCATGTGCATGTCCAGCAGTCGCTTAAATGTCCCCACTGACTCTGCTTTCACCACCGCCGCTGGTAACGCATTCCATGCTTTCACAACTCTGTGTAAAGAACCTCCCTCTGACATCTCCTTTATACCTTCCTCCTAATATCTTCAAACTATGCCTTCTCATACCAGTCAATCCTGCCCTGGTGAAAAGTCTCTGGCCATTGACTCTATCTATTCCTCTCATTATTTTGTACACCTCTATCAGGTCTCCTCTCTTCCTCCTTCTCGCCAGAGAGAAAAGTCTGAGCTTATTCAACCTTTCTTCATAAGGCAAGCCCTCCAGTCCAGGCAGCATCCTGGTAAACCTTCTTTGCACCCTCTCCAAAGCCTCTGTATCTTTCTTATAGTAGGGCGACCAGAACTGGACACAATATTCCAAGTGTGGTCTCACCAGGGACTTGTAGAGCTGCAGCAAAACATTGTAGCTCTTAAACTCTATCCCCTGTTGATGAAAGCCAAAACACCATATGCTTTCTTAACAACCTTATCTACTTGGGTGGAAACTTTGAGGGATCTATGTATTTGCACACCCAGATCCCTCTGTTCCTCGACACTGCCAAGAATCCTGTCTTTAATCCTATATTCAGCATTCGAGTTCGACCTTCCAAAATGCATCACTTCACATTTATCCAGGTTGAACTCCATCTGCCACTTCTCAGCCCAGCTCTACATTCTGTCTATGTCGCGCTGCAGCCTGCAGTAGCCCTCGATACTATCGACGACACTTCCAACCTTTGTGTCATCTGCAAATTTACTAATCCACCCCTCAACCTCCTCATCCAAGTCATTTATAAAAATTACAAAGAACAAAGGCCCAAGTACAGAGCCCTGCGGAACCCCACTCAACACTGTCCTCTAGGCAGAATACTTTCCATCTACAACCAATCTCTGCCTTCTGTCAGCCAGGCAATTCTGAATCCAGATAGCCAAATCTCCCTGTATCCCAGACTTCCTAACTTTATGAATGAGCCTACCATGGGGAACCCTATCAAATGCCTTGCTGAAATCCATATACACCACATCCACTGCTCGACCATGATCGACCTGTCTTGACACCTGTTTTAAAAAATTCTCAAGGTCAAGGACCAGGCTCGCAGAAAAGTAGTCTGACACAGAACAAACAGCCAAGAGGCGAGTCTGCTAGAATATAAGTGTTTTATTCCCCGCAGCGTCGCCACAACCAGGTCTCGTACTTACAACGGGTCTGGTTTATACTCACTCTACGTGTTACCGGAACTGGGAGCCGTCAGTTCTCGTAGAGCGGTTGCCAACAACCCACGCTCGGCGGTTAAACGCAACCCCAGAGCAGACTCTACCGAACTGGAGACTTTTCCAGCTGATATACTCTTTTCGAGATCTAAACATTCATGTGAACAGCAGAGCAAGGCTGAAAAACACATTCCATTCTGGTCACATACAGATAAGAAGATTCACACGGGAAGGTGTGTAATAAGATTCACACGGGACTAAGCGACACCTTCCATTTTCGGTTAGATTCACACATGTATTGGAACACAATTTTAACCCTTTCACCACATTCCACTGCTTGGCCCAATACATGTGTTACATTATGATTCACACATGTATTGGGACATAATTTTACACCACAACACCTCCTCAAAGAACTCAATAAGATTTGTGAGGCATGACGTGCCCCTCACAAAGCCATGCTGATTGCCTTTAATCACACTATGCTTTGCCAAATAGTCATCAATCCTATCCCTCAGAATTCTTTCCAAAATTTTGCTGACCACAGATGTAAGACTGACTGGTCTGTAATTGCCAGCGATTTCCCTATTACCCTTAACAACATTCGCCTCCTTCCAATCCTCTGGTATGACTCCCGTGGAGAGTGAGGAGGCAAATATCCTCGCCAGCGGCTTAGCAACCTCCTTTCTCGCTTCTCAGAGCAGCCTAGATAAAGAAGGGTTGCCTAGCAGCACAATATAGAAGGGAGTTAGATTTTGAAAACAATAGACCAAGGAGAAGAACAGGCCAAACAGTAAAGGGAATGGACTAACCATAGATGACATAAAACAAGTAGATTAATTGCCGTTCTCTTAATTTTCCAATAAAGTGGTAAGTCTTATGCCTCAGACTGAGTGCTGCTTTTCACCTAATCTGATTGACCAGGCCACTGTAGCATCCCTACCAGTGCCAGACCTCAGCAGAGTTACAAGTCAGCAGAAGGCAGCCATCTATCCTGGATTCTGGAAGTAGAAGCATTAAGCTGGAGGATCAGGAAAAGACAGTGGTACGTGGCTGGCTCAGGGAGCTATCGAACCAGAGCATCAAGGAGAGAAGCAGTGCAGTGATGTCTTTTTATGAACACTGGCTGTAAGACCATAAGAAATAGGAAGATGTGTCACCTTGAGCCTGCTCTGTCATTCAATAGCATCATGGCTGACATTTCTCACATCCAACATCATGTGTTTTCCCCATTACCGTTGATTCCCCGACTGATCAAGAATCTATCTATCTGTCTCAGTCTTAAATATATACAAGCCCTCACAGGTCTCTGTGCCAAGAAGTTCCAAAGACTCTCAACCCTCAAAAGAAGAAATTCTTCCTCATCTTTGTCTTAAATCGGTGTCTCTTTATTCTGAGACTATACCCTCTGGTCTTAGACTCTTCCACAAGCGGAACATTCTCTCAGCACTGACAAGCCCTTAAAATCCAATATGCTTCAATGAGATCACTTCCCATTCTTCTGAACTCCAACGAGCAGAGTCCCAACCTGTTTAACCTTTGCTCATAAGACATCCCCAGTATCGTCATTGGTAGTACTGACTACAACCCAAGAATGAATAAAACAATAGAAATTGGGAGTGCCCAAGTGGTCTAGAATCTAAATAACTGAATATAAGTAACAACTTCTGTCTGACCAAGTCAATTAGGAATGGCCAACTAATGGCCTACATTTCAGTCTGTTAATTGACAGAGGACAGAGAATGGAATGAGGGATAACATAATCAAATATGATATAAAATCATTATCAAACATCAAAATTTAAATGTGTATATTTCACAAAAAATGTGAGGAACTTAAGTAAAATTGAATTAGAAAAGGAAGACAGAAAATTCAGTTAAGAATGAATGGAGATCTTTTAGGAGTATGCGCTGAAAAGGCAGGATCAGTGAATTCCAAGGATTTGTAAATACAGTTCAAGGTAACACAATCTTATATGAGTTAAGGTAATTCAAAAAGAAAGAATTGAGAGATGCACCTTACAAAACCTGTAGGGAGAAAAATAAAGAAACCACAGGGAAGATTGTGAATTGACAGTGAGAAGGACACAGAAGGAACTTGAATTGAGTATTGCTCTGAAGGTAAATTGCAAATGGAAAGCTCTCTCTTACTGTAATCGTGAGAACTGAAAGACCTTCTGGATACAATGGAGTCAGAATAGAAGATTGAGGAAAAATAATTGATACATACGAATTGATCACCACTTGAAAGCATCTATTTGAGTAAACACTAGTAGCATGCCTGCCAACACTGGGACATCCACAATTGAAATAAATACCCGATATTCCACACTACTACTTACCTGGATAGGATGTTAATGAAAAGTTATTTCCTAGCTCCACTGCCTGGGAACAAGACTCCAACAATAGCACAGACTTCAAAGACAATTTAGTGTCAAGTGACATCTATAAAGTGTTGTCTGCCATCATGGGAGTTAGGAATATAATTGGAATCAAGACCATGCAACATTCCCTTTCCAAGAAGGGTGGCGAAACACAATGACTAACTATTATTAATAAGTAACTTATTTACAGAGGGTGGTAAGAGAGGGCATCTTATCTGGAGGCCTAAATATCTCAGACCTAAGTTCAAATAATATCAAGTCCCACGTACCCTGTATGCTGATAGAGAGGAAATCCTACATTCCTCAGGTACAAAGTGCAGGATCACATCTCTATGAAAGTACAGATAAGTGGGATTCCATATTGTTACAAAACAGGTCAATCCTACCCATATTACTTGCTTTAATATTTTTCCAGAAAGTTATCCCAATAGATACTTGAAAGCACCAAATAAAGTGTAGCTAGACTTCTAGAAAGGCACAAATACTGTTCCATCTGAGAGACAATGTATAGCCATAAACTAAGTAAAATTTGTAGATGGATAAAGAATTGTTTAGAAGAGAGGGAGCAGTGAGTACTGGTTTGGGTGTGGTGCCAGAGGACGGAATGTTGGCATGCACTTCGTGCAATGAGCTAGGAATCTCCCAGAAGAGAAGTCAATTCTATTTCTAATCTACGTAAATGCCTTGAATTCAGACTGCAATATAAACTCCTCAGACTGGTGAATAATACTAAACCAGATAGGATTTGAGGAGTGCAAAAACTAGCATCCAAGAAAGCACAGTAGAAAATAGTTAATGGACTCAACTTGCCATAATAGCACCTGAAAGGAAGCCATTTTAGCTCCTTCTACCCTTTGCCAACTTTACGAGGAGTTGGGATTTCACTGACAAGTTCCCTCTTAGCAGTGGGAATCCCGACAGCAGTCCGTTGCGCATTTGAGAAGAATCCTGAATTAGGAAATAGGATCTGGGGTTTCAGTAGAGTCAGAGGGTCCAGAGGAAATCTTGCCCTGAAAGAAGAACATTGGCACATATTCTCCTATGGGAAGATGAGCTAAATGACCTTCTCTCGCTCTACTTACCTTGATGATGTTTTTGACCACAAGCTGCTTTTTTAAGGCCAAAGGTCAATAGATCACATTGTCTTGATCCTATGTTTATAGTAGAGAGTACCTAATATGAAAAGAAATCCAAAGAAGATTGCTGGGCTGAATTAAAAACAATGTTCCCATCCAGATTTCCATTCATCCCCAAGTTTTACTTCAGCATTGATTAAAGAAAAGATACAAGTGAAAGTTTGTTCCCTTGTGCATTTTATCAAGTTAAAGCTGACTTAATGTGATTCTCAGAAACCAAAGTGCTAAATAACTTTCATTTTGCATGCGTACTATTTTATACTCTTCTTGGTTCTGAGTTTGCAGTAAATTTTATGGCCTAGTGATTTTTATTGAACTGTACAAATGAGAACTGAAATAATGTTAGTCATTTTAATCATTCATACCTCCTGAGGCAAGGACAGGTGTTGCTCCCTGTAGGTGACTTAGACTTTTTAAAAATGTACTTATGAAGTGCTACTGTGCCATTTTTCAAAATTTCAGCACATACTCATGCAAGCAAGTTGGAAATCCCAACTCACATGCCAGTTTATCATTTTATTAACCACTTTTCAATCTTGTGCCCTGGAAATCTGGGACTGGCAGCAACCACATTAAATTTCCTGTTGAGTATATTGATCCTCACTGAAGTTTCATTCTCCACAAATTCCTTTTGATCGGCAGCATTCACCTCCCACCTCCCACTTCACTGTCCTTCAAATCATTTCCTATTTCAAAAATTGTAATTAAACTGGGTCTGTTTTTTAAAGATCTAAAGAAACGAATGTTGAGGTGAAAGAGTCTGAAGTCAGATAGGTTTCCCGTGATGCTAAATTAACTGTTTGAACTGCTTTTGTGATGCATGCAAAGAACTGAATGAAAACCAAGATAATTTCACTAATAAGATTGATACAAATATTGAGTACTTTCAATAAATGAATGTCACCAGCTCACATCAAGGTTAGCTTCAAGCCTAAAGCCCAGATCTTCCAGACTCCAGATTGTTGGAGACAAGGCGTATGGTGCAAGAAGCATATGGGGACACCACAGAGGTCTTAATGCACAGACTTATGTAGGTACGGCCTGGGAAATTTGATAGGTAATTTCCCTGCTCCCCAGGAACCCCCACAAACATCTGACTCTCAACTAAATTTGGGGATTATCAACACTGAAGTGAACTGCAACACATTTCAAGAAGATATCCATAAGTTTGCAGAAGGGCCATGTAACCTCAACACAGATAATTGAGAGGTCTCACATTTTGGTCAGGAAAAGAAGGAAATCACAATGTTACTGGGAAAGTAAGACTCTAAAGGGGGAACACAATGATCTCAGGAATGCAAATACACAGAAAAATAGAAGTAAAAAGGCCCCAGTAAAGCAAATCAAACATGACGGGTTATTTATAAAGAGACAGAATTGAAAAGAAGTTTTGCTAAACTTGAATTAGTGTTATAGGGGACTACAGCATGGAAACAGGTCCTTCAGTCCGATATACCTGTGCTGCCCAGCTTTCACAATAAAACTAGTTCTATTTGCCTGTGTTTAGTCCATATCCCTCCATACTTATCCCTGTCTAAATGTTTCTTAAATGGGGAAATTGCACTCGCTTCCACCACTCCCTCTGACAGCCTGTTCCACACACTCATCACTCTCTGTGTGAAAAAATTGCCCCGCTGGACCCCTCTCACCTTAAACCAAGCCCTTTAGTTTTAACCTCCCCTATCATGGGGAAAAGCTGTTGGCTTATGACTTTATAGACCTCTATAAAATCACCCCTCATTCTCCTATGCTCCAGGGAAAAAAAACCCAGCTTATCCTTATTGAGTACTTTCAATAAATGAATGTCACCAGCTCACATCAAGGTTAGCTTCAAGCCTAAAGCCCAGATCTTCCAGACTCCAGATTGTTGGAGACAAGGCGTATGGTGCAAGAAGCATATGGGGACACCACAGAGGTCTTAATGCACAGACTTATGTAGGTACGGCCTGGGAAATTTGATAGGTAATTTCCCTGCTCCCCAGGAACCCCCACAAACATCTGACTCTCAACTAAATTTGGGGATTATCAACACTGAAGTGAACTGCAACACATTTCAAGAAGATATCCATAAGTTTGCAGAAGGGCCATGTAACCTCAACACAGATAATTGAGAGGTCTCACATTTTGGTCAGGAAAAGAAGGAAATCACAATGTTACTGGGAAAGTAAGACTCTAAAGGGGGAACACAATGATCTCAGGAATGCAAATACACAGAAAAATAGAAGTAAAAAGGCCCCAGTAAAGCAAATCAAACATGACGGGTTATTTATAAAGAGACAGAATTGAAAAGAAGTTTTGCTAAACTTGAATTAGTGTTATAGGGGACTACAGCATGGAAACAGGTCCTTCAGTCCGATATACCTGTGCTGCCCAGCTTTCACAATAAAACTAGTTCTATTTGCCTGTGTTTAGTCCATATCCCTCCATACTTATCCCTGTCTAAATGTTTCTTAAATGGGGAAATTGCACTCGCTTCCACCACTCCCTCTGACAGCCTGTTCCACACACTCATCACTCTCTGTGTGAAAAAATTGCCCCGCTGGACCCCTCTCACCTTAAACCAAGCCCTTTAGTTTTAACCTCCCCTATCATGGGGAAAAGCTGTTGGCTTATGACTTTATAGACCTCTATAAAATCACCCCTCATTCTCCTATGCTCCAGGGAAAAAAAACCCAGCTTATCCTTATAATTAAACCTTCCAGTCCAGGTAGCATCTTTCTAGTTTAATAATAACCTTTCTATAGAAGGGGCACTACGTGGAGAATTGAGTCGTGTTTGGGTCACACCTGGACCATGACATACAATTCTAGCCGATGAGTTATTTAAAGGATATAGAGACACCATTCTCTCACATCTACTAAGCCCATTTGCAACTGTTCCGTGACATCCTTCATTAACTATGCCTAGGGCAACTCTTCCTCCCTGATTCCCTCCACACTTCCTTCGAGAAAAGATCCCTGTACATTTTCCGCTCTGTTCAAGTGACATAAATACTGACATTTTCTCTCCATGTCAGTTTTTAAGAGATGCATTTGCACTTGAAAATTCAGGCTTCTTTTCACTTCTTTTATCCTTTGTATCTGGAATTTTAAGCATACATCTTAGTATCCACATTTCAAAGGCCTCTATTTTCTACCAAAGGTTTGTATTTATTGTCCAGGTTTCCAAGACACTCAAAAAAAAAATGTCATATCTGAAGAGGCTCTTTTCCCTTGTTACAAACTTGAGTTTTCTTGTTCACATATCCATCATATTCACAAAGTGGCATCTGGCTGTACGTCCTTTTCTGCCCTGAGCATTGTATTAATCATTTATTCTAAATCGACAAACATATACACTATCCCATTGTAACATCATCAGTTGTAATCTGGCTAATGGTAGGTACGTCAGTATACCTTTTGGAGATATACTCGTGATATTCCCATTGTAGCATAAAATGTGAGCTGAGGTATAAAGGTCTCACACTCCAGCTTACATCAGATTATCTAAAGCATGACATGCCATTGGAAACTGTGCTACACTGTGTCATGTCATTGTTTAATGTTAGTCCAACCACTTACGTGCCTGTAAATGTCATGTTTGTATATAATAGCTAGCTGTAATAAATGTCTTTTGGATTTTTCATTACCACAATATCCATATCTTGAGTTTTATATTAATAGCAATAATATAAGCATTACCACATGTTATGGGCCAGGCGAGACCCCCTCAAAATATTTTAAGAAGGTAGCCTAGACCCTAACTTTTTCTTATGTCAAAGGCAGATGTGAAGTGGATGTTCCAGGTACGATGCAGCTGGTCAAACCACTCAGCTTTAAGCAAAATAGAATTTATTTACACACTACAGCTGAAACACAAAGAAAAGAAAATGGAATTTAGAATAACTTAACTATTGGAAAACTTAACCGACCCAATACAGTAACTATTATTAATTAACTGTTCTAATACAGTAACATCAATTAAACACACCCCTTGGCAAAAAGGTAGATTCAAACACAGATTCTAACAGGGAGGAGATCGCACAATCAGGTGAGAGATCTCAGAAGAAATTCAGACGCATTCTTTATTGAAGCTTGCAACTCTCCTGGACTCTCACATCTTGTGACTGCTATAGCTAAAAACAAACTTTAAAAATCCTGAACTGGGAGAACTGGCCACTCCCCTTCCATTGTTAAACTGTTAATTCCCCTAGACTCCTTTGCACCTCTGCTTTTACAACCTCACTTCAAAAATAACCAAGGAGAAAATAACCTTCTTAAAGTGACAGCATCATCAGACACATCAAGTAAAACATCATGTTGGAGACAAGCATAAATCACTATCCAGATTTAATTTTCTTCGAATTTTCTAGTTTCTTCTAATCTTTTTGTGTTTTGTTTTTGACTTTTTAAGAATTCACATTTAATCCATATTCTAGCATTGTAGATTTTAACTGGTTCACAAAATTTTGCAGGACCTCTGGATAAATTCCCTAAGCACTGCTGTGTCCTTAGAGCATCACAAGTTTGTAACATTCTTGCCTCCAATTTTTATTTCTGGAAGGGCGAGACTAGAGACCATCAATGTAAGATAATCGGCAATAAATTTAAATAAGAAAGGAATCCTGATGAAGGGCTCCTGCCTGAAACATCGATTCTCCTGCTCCTCGGATGCTGCATGACCCGCTGTGCTTTTCCAGCACCACACACTCTCGACAGCCACCTGAAGCTACCCTGGTTGACAAGTGGAAATTGAACTCCATGCTGATGGCAACAATATGATCCATTTTGGCTGTCCCGTTTAGTGAACCAATCATCATATAGTCTCTCCTCCACACCCTGCAGTTTGTTCTGGCCTGGAGCTATGGTTAGTGAGGGTAAAGGCTCCAGTTTCTATCCATCACGCGGCTGACCAGGAATCTCTCCCACTCTCATTAACTGCCATTGGTGAGCGTTGGAAGGATTGATACTGAACCTGTTTAGCTGCTTATGGACACACCTTCACTGGCCAACAACTCCTGGAATGGGACTGAGATCTGGAATGTCTGTCTCAGAGGTAGGGACACCATCCACTGCATAAAATTTCTTCTCCTTATCTATATATCCTATGTAATTTTCTAACCTCATACTAACATAATTGATGCAATATACCCTAGTGCAATTGCAGTCTGAACATTAACACCATGGAGGTTGGATGAATGATGATTGAGTGTTGGATTGCAGGCAGGTAATTATATTAACACTTGTACATAACACAACAGGAAAGGATCAAAACAAAAAATTACCTCTGAAACCTGGCCAGGTTCTCCTTAACTTTGACTTTGGTGCATCAAACCTCATGTAGGCAGCAGTGGCTGGAATATCCTGCTCAGCTACATCAGACTGGGGGCTTTCCATTGTACCGTTTTCCTTAGAGAAAAATAGCAGGAAATGCAGCTGTCATTCGCAAAAAGAAAAACTAGGGTGAGTTTTCTGTTTGGGCTAATTAATCTTGGTGGTGAAGGGGCAGATTTTCATCAATACAATCTCAGACATTATCCCAGTTATTACAGACACCTATTTTGGCCACTGCCTAACTGATGAAATCCACCATCTTAAACATTTGCACTCAAATTGACCTTTAAAAGAACAATGACTAACTGCCTGTTTAACTATTGCCTTATTCTTTTCACCTTTATCAAGTTCAAGAGAGCATCGGGACATCAATGAGATGTAGCAGGGCCTCCGCTGGTAGGTGGTATAGGAGGGGGTGGGGCGATTTAACATTTGCTAATGTCCACCAGTTTCACATAACTCCTGATTTCATGAGAACTAATTCTGGTTTTGTGGGATAGTCCACACAAATGATAGTGAATTTGTTTTGCAAACCCCTGGAGTCTTTTGTCATCATGGTGGCTCAGTGGTTAGCACTGCTACCTCACAGCGCCAGGGACCCAGGTTCAATTCCAACCTCGGGTGACTGTGAAATTTGCACATTCTCCCTGTGTCTGCATGGATTTCCTCTGGATGTTCTGGTTTCCTCCCACAGTCCAAAGATGTGCAGGTAAGGTGGATTGGCCATGCTAAATTCCCCATAGTGTCCAGGGATGTGCAGGCTATATGGGATAGCCATTAGAAATGCAGGGTTTTAGGGTTCAGGTAGGATGCTCTTCAGAGAGTCAGTGTGGACATGATGGGCTGAATAGTCAACTTCCACACTATAGGGATTCCGTGATTCTATGGAAATGAAAAAGATGCAAAGAATGAATGGCTGATCACCCACTTTATGTCATCCCAGGGCCACGATGTGGAAGTTTCTTGTGTCTAATTTCTAATCTCCTTCAGCATCACAACCAGTAATATTCTGATTTTCAGCCCCACTGAAATTTTTTAATACATGGTCTGTTTGAATGTTTATCTCCATTGGTAATTATTCTATATCTTCTCAAGATGGTTCTACAGCCCTATTGACCCTACCTTTCTTTTCCTTTCAAGCACAAAATGAAGTTTTTCACTTCTAAATAATCCCAATCTTTCAATAAATAACTTATTGATGCTTGGCTGAAGCGTTGGGGTCCCATTCGCAATGCAAAAGCAGCGCTCAACTTTGAATGTGAGGACAGACAAATGGTCACAACACTTGTGCCATGGGCACTTTGCAAGAGTGCTCCACCTTGAGGAGCTCCAGCTCTAAATTACAAGGCAGTTTTCTGAACCAACTGCACTGTGAGGTTTTTAACCATTAACAAAGGGAGCTTTTAGATTATAGTGAGCTCAAACATATCAAACAGATAAAGGTTGGGATTATCAGATCCAAGAAAACATCGGGACATCAATGAGATGTAGCAGGTCCTCCGCCAGTAGGTGGTATTGGAGGGGGAGGAATGAACTGTTCATTGACTATAGGACTGTCAACGTAGGGAATGGTGTCTTTGGCAGACTGGAAGTGTGTTCAGAGCATGTGCCATGAGGAAAAGGGAGACACAGAAAGAAGAAAAAGGAGAAGCCTGGGAATTGTGAGCTGCAGCACAGCAAAAGCCAAAGCCACGGATAGAGCAGCTCAAAGCCTCTGACAGTGGCTGGAGAAATGGGAAGGAGGTGCAGGCATCAAACTGCTAGAGGTTGAGGCAGTCAGACTGGGCAATACCAGAGTCTCAAAGACCACAAGGGGAGGAGGAATCCCATCATGTCTGGAAAACCAGCTCATCTGGTTCAAGTGACCACGTGGGATTGGCAATAGGAGCTTCACTGCGTGAACACTGCTTCCACGCTGGTGGAAATTATAAAATTATAATTTCAGTTACATCACAATGTAAACTTTTGCTATAAATTCTGTGTTTTATGATTTTATACTCCACAACTACCTAGTGAAGGAGCAGCGCTCCGAAAGCAAGTGCTTCCAAATAAACCTATTGGACTATAACCTGGTGTTGTGTGATTTTAATTTTATTTATTCTGATATTTCTCTTTTAGCATCAATAGTAATTTGCATTTGGAGCAATAGGAGAGTCACCATCTCTATTCGGCTATTCCCCGTTGGGTATTTACACGTTATTTATGCACTCCAGGACTCAGTCCTTGGCCACTTGGGGTTGGTGTCAGCCTGTTCAGTCAGCAATTACAAACCCCTGGGAGATCAAGCCCGTTGCCCAATCTTCTGTGAAGACAGTGAATGAAAGAATTCATCGACCAGAAATGTGAATGTTGTTTGTCCCTTTGTTTGAACTGTTGATGGTTTCCAACATATTGTATTTCCCTTAAAGATAAAACAATTCCCTGGTCAGTTTAGCCAAAGAGAGGCAGAGGATTGACAGGTTTCGTTTAAGAAGGTTGCTGATGTAGAAAGCGAAAGAAGGACATCCAAGAGTCACAGAATAATGGAGTAGTTTAAAAAGGATGCAGGCCAATGAATCTGCAGAGGGTTTTTGAAGACCACGCCAGCTGGTTCCCACTCCCCTCCTCCCCCACCCCCAACCGATTCTTCCCAAAACACTGGAATTTCTTCTTCTTCAAATAAAATTTGACTCTCCTTTGAAAGGTGTTAGTAAATCTGCCCGCTTCACCTTGTGAGGCAGTGCACATCTTCACGAAATCATTGTTCAAGTAGGATTTTGCTAACGTTCCTTTAGCTTTCTCATCAATCACCTCAAATCTGTGTTCTCGGGTTATCAACCCTTCAGCTAATGGAAACTATTTATCTTTATTTACCCAATGTAAATTTTTCATCAGTTTAATGCTGTAGAAAGCGGAGGACAAAAAAACAACTTTTTAAAAAAATATCTTGTTAAAGGGATCAGATTGATGTACTCTTGTCTTGTTTTTATTTACAAGGATAGACTGAATATAAATTGGCCACTTTCGTAGTGTCTGACTGTGTCATCAAAACGATAGTACAAAATTGTATCAAATATTTCTACATTGTGCAGTCAAAGGTGAAATCTTGGATAAGATCAATGTTACATTTGACTTAGTTGAGCTTCTCTATAGTAAATTCCAATGCTTATATTCCCCTGCCTTAATCTGCAGCATTCCAAGCAATCACAAAAGTTATCATACCACTGCCGAGATTAACCTACTACACCCAAAGGGAGCATCCCATTTAAAAGTCAGCTCAAATCTCTTACACCAGTTTCCCATGACTGAGCCAAATGGTTCATTTGCAAATGCATTGGTCTGGTCTCAGCCATATAGTGAATCATTTAAAATAATCATTTACTGCACTGAAGAAATATAGTGAAACTTCTACTAGTTTCTTTACTGCTAGCAAGTGCAACATCAACTCTTTTCCGATCAAAGACAAGGCCTGTGCTTCAAGAAAGTCATGAGGCTCTGTTCACTCCAGGGAACAGATTTGTCAGACAATCTTTAATGAAGTTAAAAATCACACAACACCAGATTATAGTCCTGACACTCACCTGATGAAGGAGCAGTGCTCTGAAAGCTAGTGCTTCCAAACAAACCTGTTGGACTGTAACTTGGCATTGTGCGATTTTTAACTTTGTTCACCCGAGTCCAACACCGGCACCCCCAAATCAATCTTTAATGAAGCCATATTTTCTCCAACCTGCAAGCGCATGTTTGGAACATGATTGAAATGGGAAAAGCTGGCAAATCATGGGAGCCAATGTCAAGATTCCCAGGTGCCCTGAGAGAGCTATCCCTTATATCACCCTACATCAAGAGTTTCACTCTTACAATATGAAGTAAAAACTTACGAATCTTACTTCCTCTGTATTGACATTATGATGGACCCGGTAACCTGGGCCCTGATCCACATGACCTTTGTCCTTTAGACGTTCATGGCCCCGGCTGCTGTGAGAGGTGTAGTATCGCACAAACTGCGTTCTTTTCACCAGCAAGTGCAAGATGAAGCACATGCTCTCCATTCCGATTGAAACGAAGAAGAAGACAATGGTGTTCTTCCTTTCATCAGAAACCAGGAGCTTGGTAAAGATTCTGCTGAGGGAAATGATGACGCCAGCAGTGCCTGCAATGGAGAAAAGAAGCTCATAGCATTGATTACTGACGTTAAAGCCAACAGCCTTCCACAGATTGATCTTCGAGCCCGCATCCCACCCCCTCCCCCCACTTCTCCCTTATTCCAGTTAACTATGGTGTTAGTCATTCGACATTCAAAATATTAGGTAGAATTGAAAAGCAGGGAATTCATGTTAAACCTGCAGCAAACATTGATTAGACCACACTAAAGGTATGGCATGTAGTTCTGGCCCATGTATTATATACAGAATATCGAGGCACATGGTAAAGGTTTACAAAGATTTACAAAGATACTGCTTTGAATAATTATGGAGCAAATTCATAGAGACATTATGTTTTTTGTGCATTTTCCATTGTAATAAAAATTTTGGAGGCGGAGGGAAAAGATTGTTTGACTGCAAAGAGATGGTTAGAAGCGGAAGCTCACCATAGACTTCCAGGAATACTCCAGTAATGTTGGCAACTCTAACAGGTGGTAGCAGAAATTAATTATTTCTCAGGATATTTTACACTTAGCTGTTTTTAAAAGAGAAATATGGTACCATTGGCATTAAAACAGTTGATAAGAAGTCTTTGCAGAAGAAGTTTTATTTTATCAATATTTCCAATATTTGGGAGTCCTGCTAAAAACTGTTGACTGGAATCGTTTAAAACAAGTACTCACTTTCGCCTGTCATCACCCCTTGGGTGTAGCGTTTGGGCAACATTCCAGTGTAACCATAGAAACTTGATTGCTGCACTTCATCGCAAAGAAAGAAAATGCAACAAATTAATTGTTGATTTAAACAGCGTGATGCTCCCACTTAATCCCAACTTTACTGTGGGGAGGCAATCAGCAATGTCTCAATGTGAGGTCATTCCTCACCAAGTGATGAGGGACCACTGGAAGCAGTGCTCCTCACAGACTGGGCTCTGTCGCAAATTAAGCAGAGGCCTGGGGTCAACTGATGATTGGGAGGAGACCAAAATAACATCTAAATAGCTGTGAAAGGCTTGGAACAGGAAATAAACACAACAAATGTGAGTAAATGACCAAAAAAAATGCTTCATTAAACCATCAATGTTTAATCAGCTTGATAAGCTTTCCTGACTAACTGCCATTGTCAGATAGTGACCTCAATGTTCTGCATTCAAATTTGACACAAGCACAGCTTCATTTTCACCAGAGCACTACAGCACTTGTACACTTAGGAAAAAGCAAACACAGACGCTGGCACGTTTACAGCACAGAAAGAAACAATTGTGCCCCAACTGTACATCAACTCACCTAGTCCCATGTCCCCACCTTTAACACTTCTTGTAACATTTGCCAACTCTCATATTTAAATTCATGGAATAGTGAAGCGTCTGAGGTTAAGGCTGACAGTGTGGGGATGGTATGCTTTATTAATAAAGTGCTGCAAAGTGTTTCACAGCTTGTATGACTTCACAATGCCATAGTGAGAGGCTACTGCTCTTGCATTGTTAGTTTACCCATTGACCAGTGCCTCAGGGAGATCTCACTATATTGTCCTTTATGGTCCCTGATTTTCCTTCTACCTCAAGGATATTGATTCCCTCCATGCACACACTTCCTTGTGGCAAAAGAGATCTCAGTATATCTGGTTTCCTCAGTACATTCCTCACTAGAATCCCCAAATCTAAATTTCACAGCCTACAGCCAAGATCATTCATATTGCATAGCTCATGCTGAATCCTCCACACCAATCATTGTAGTCCTTATAATGGCCCACTGGCTCATGATTTTCATGTTTCATAGAAAGGGGAGGAGGCTATTCAGCCCCTTGAGCTGTTGTGCCATTCAATTATATTATGGCCGCTTTGTATCTGAGCTCCATAGCCTGCCTTGGATTTGTAACTTCAAAGTAAATTGGCCTAACAAAATTCTACCAATCTCAACTTTGCAGTTGAATGTTCCAATCTTAATTTGGGAATTGAATTCTAGATGCCCTTAATCTTTCTAATCATTTAACATTGGAACTTTCAAATCCCTCCACAGTCTGTCCACCTTATCCCAATGATCCCCTTCAGACACAGTGCTCCATATTCAATCTTTTCAGGCCCCATCTTACTCCTGCCCCTACACCCTCTGATCTGTCACTGGCAGCTATTCCTTCAGACACTATTCTTTCATTCTTTGCACCTTCCCCCCGAAACACTCCTCCAGCTCTATTTTCAAAAACCTTCTTAAAAGAATTCTGGATAAATTGTAGAGCCCTACTGCACCAGAAGAGCCCCTACAGCCCACTGAGTCTGTAACAATCTATCTACACCAATTCCACTTTCCAGCACTTGGGCCATAGCTGAGTGTTATGATATTTTAAGCATTCACCACATCCTTTGTAAGGGTTTTGAGGTTCTCTGCCTCTACCGCCCTCCCAGGCAGTGCATTCCAGATTCCTAACCTCTTTCCTCAAATCCCCTCTAAAACTCCTGCCTTTCACCTTAAAATTGTGGCCCCTCATTATTGAGCACCAAATGATCTGGTAGAAAAAGCAGTAATATGGTCGATTCTTTAAATGGTGAAAGATTGCAGCATGCTGCTGTGCAGAGGGACCTGGATGTCCTTGTGCATGAATTACAAAAAGTTGGTTTGCAAATGCAGCAGGTAATTAAGAAGGGAAATGAAATATTGTCCTTCATTGCTAGAGGGATGGAGTTTAAAAACCGGGAAGTTATGCTGCAGCTGTGTAGGATTCTGGTGAAGCCACATCTGGAGTACTGTGTACTGTTTTGGTCTCCTTATTTGAGACAGGATGAGATGGCACTGGAGGGGGTGCAGAGGAGGTTCACTAGGTTAATTCCAGAGTTGAGAAGGTTGGTTTATGAGGAGAGATTGAGTAGACGGGATGGGAGGGGGGCTATACACATTGGAATTTAGAAGAATGAGGGGGGATCTTACAGAAAAAAAATTAAAATTATGAAGAGAATAGATAAGATAGACGCAGGGAGATTGTTTCCACTGTGGGTGAAACTAGAACTAGGGGGCATAGCCTCAGAATAAGGGGGAGCAGTTTAGGACTGAGTTGAGGAGGAATTTCTCCACCCAAAAGGTTGTGAATCTGTGGAATTTCCTGCCCAGTGAAGCAGCTGAGGCTATTAACTGAATGTTTTTAAGGCAAAGATAGATTTTTGATCAGCAAGGAAATTAACATTTATGGTGAGTGGGCATGTAAGTGGAGCCAAGTCCATGAAAAGATCAGCCATGATCTGATTGAATGGTGGAGCAGGGTCAAGGGGCCAGGTGGCCTACTCCTGCTGCTGTTTCTTATGTTCTATTCGTAGTCTGTTATGTGAGGAGAGCACAGGTTGTCCTCCATTCACGTCTCGCCCCTTCTGTTTTAAACAAAATCCGTTCCTTTTTCCCAGCATGAAGTGTCTGAGAAAAGAAAAATCACTTATGTGCGATGGCTTTATGGGTTTGCTTAGTGCTACATTAGGATGACTCACAACACAGTGTACAGACTAAAAGTTGAATGCCCATCTGCATGTACTAATCGAAGTGCTCAGATGAAACCAGGATGAAAGGTGTGCACAACATTGCAAGGAATGGCAGAAACTCATGGCAGGCTCCATCATTCCTCATTCATTTTCCATGTGGTGCTTAAGGTTGGGGTGAATAGGGGAAGGGGAGAGTGGTGCAAGGTGGGTGAGCAGGGGCAAGACAGCATTAGAATGAGGGAGACACCAGGGCTGTGGTGTTTCCGGTTTTCTCTTGTACCTTGAGGCCATTTGGAATTAGTGCTGACTGCCTCATTATAGCGCTGACCTTAGTTTCCAGTCCCAGTCACTGAGGCTGAAGATTGAGACAATTCAAAAGAGTTGGAAAAAAATGCATAAACAAGGAAGAAATGGTTGCAATCACGGTGAGGAACGGTAATGACAATTGCAAGTGACTCTCAAAGGGAAGCTGAAATGCAGCCTTACCTGTGCATCCAAAAGCCACAATGCCCACTGCCACCAGATTGATGGCATATGCCTGCTGTACTGTAAATAGCTCCAGCCAGACGTCACAGATACTCACAAACATTAGGGGGCCCAAAGCAAACAGGTAACCTGCCACCAATCAAACAAACAAAACCCAGTTTAATCCCCAGCCAATATTAATACCATCACCAGCATTAACACTGGTCTCAGTTGATTTTCTGCTTTTCTCATAATGATTTCTACTACAACTAAAGTAATGCATTCAGGTGACATAGAGATTCGCCTGGTCAAAGAGAATATAAACTGGCAAACAAGACATTTCACACTGGATGTCTCATCCTTGCTCTGTCTCTATCTCAAACAACAAAACCAAAGCCTTTATTATAGTGTCACTTGTTTAGCTAAATTCAGAACTGCAGGACTCAGAGGATGGAGGAGAGAACTGGCTACTTTTTTCATGTCGGGAGGTTGGATGTTCTCTGATTGTAACTGTCCATATTCTATTTTAACAAACCTTTATTGATAAGGTTTTTAATCATAGGCTTACATGAAGTTATTCAGGAATCCAGTCACTCTCAGACACAGTGCTCACATGTCAAACACTTGCTGTGTAACTTATAGTCCAATTGGTCATGTTCTCTTCCATTCTTTTTATGTGTAACAATTTCAACAATACTCAAGAAGCTTAACACCATTTACTTGATTGGCACCACATGCACAGGCATCCATTCCTTCCAAACGGATGTTCAGTAGCAGCAGTATGTACTATCTACAAGACACACTGCAGAACTTCAGCAAAGATCCTCAGATAGCACCTGCTGCCCTTGACCACTTCTATCTAGAATGTCAAGGGCAGCAGTACTTGGGAACACCACCACCTGCAAACTCCCATCCAAGCCACTCACCATCCTGACTTGGAAATATATTGTCATTCTTTCACTGTCACTAGGTCAAAATCATGGAATTCCTTCCCTAAGGGCTCTGAGGGTCAACCTACAGCACATGGACTGCAACGGTTCAACAAAGCAGCTCACCACCACTTTTTCAAGGGCAACTACATTGAGTATAGGAGTTGGGAGGCTATGTTGCAGCTGTATAGGACATTGGTTAGGCCACTTTTGGAATAGTGTATGCAATTCTGGTCTCTGTGCTTTAGGAAGAATGTTGTGAAACTTGAAAGGGGTCAGAAAAAATTTACAAGGATGTTGTCAGGGTTGAGGGTTTGACCTATAGGGAGAGGCTGAATAGATTGGGGCTATTTTATAAACCTCTATAAGGTCACACTTCAGCCTCCGACGCGATGGAGGCTGAGGGGTGACCTTATAGAGGTTTATAAAATCATGAGGGTCATGGATAGGGTAAGCAGCCGGGTTGGGTGAGTCCAGGACTAGAGGACATAGGGTTAAGGAGAGTGGGGAAAGATGTAAAATGGACCTAAGAGGTACATTTTTTCATGCAGAAGGTGGTGCATGTAACGAATGAGTTGCCAGAGGAAGGGGTGGAGGCTGGTACAATTACAACATTTAAAAGGCATCATGAATTTAGAAAGATATAGGCAAATGCAGGCGAATGGGACTAGATTAGGTTAGGATATCTGGGCCAGCATGGATGGGTTGGACCAACAGGTCTGTTTTGATATTGTATATTTCTATAGCTCTACAACTAGGGATGAATAATAACTGCCCACCCAGCCAGTGACTCCCATGTCCCACAAATGAATTTTTTTTAAACACATGTAAATATTGGATTTTACCAGCCCTCTGGGAACGGGCTGGAGGTGGGCAATGCCCATTACCTTCACATCACCATCCTATTATATTAGCATTGGGAAGATGGAGGATGGCCCTCTAACCTAGAAGGCAACTGAGCCACCCAAAGGGATAACTGACGGCTTTTCCTACTGTCGTTGACACTTACCAGCAATGGGTCAGCCCTCTGCTAACTTAATCACCGTCTAGTATCCTTACATACAGACGAAGAAGGACACCATTTCGACTGGGACAACACACCCTACCTAGGACAGTTTCAACAGAGACACGCATGGGAAACTTTTACTTTGCCTGCAGCCACACAACATTGAGGAGTGGGGGCTACAGAGTGACAGAGTTCCAGATTTTCATTCTCATTTGTGCAAAATCACCTCAGACCAGCCTGAAGATGATGGCCCCTTGTGCAGAAGGAAAGAACTTCTTTCTATTTACTCCATGGAATCTTTTAATCATTGAAACACCTCAGTTAGACCATCATGCCCAGACCTACTCTCAGTGAATTGTAATAATTAATCAATCTGCTACAAGTTGAACTGAGGGAAATCAATGGCTCTCAGGTCAAACATTGGCTGCTTATAGATCGAATTGCTGGAGAATCTTATTCGCTAAATGCAGGTCTCATTAATTTAGTCAAGAAACAGGGACTTTTTGAGCCCAGTTAGTCAACAAGCCAAGCAAACTAGATGCACTTGAACAACGATAGAGTCATAGAGAAATACAGCATGGAAATAGATCCTTCAGTCCAACTAGTCCATACCGACCATGTTCCCAAACCAAACTAGTCCAACTTGCTTGTGTTTGGCCTATATCCCTCTAAACGTTTCCTATTTATGTACTTACTTATCCAAATGCCTTTTAAACATTGTAACTGTGCTTGCATCCACCACTTCCTCTGGCAGTTCATTCCACAAACTAACCACTCTGTGTAAAAACGTTGCTTCTCATGCCCTTTATAATTATTTCTCCTCTTACCTTAAAAATATGCCCCGAGTTTTGAACTCCCCTACCTTAGGGAAAAGACTTTTGCCATTCACCTTATCGATGCCCCTCATGATTGTATAAACTTCTATGATAATAAGAATTTGTCTATTGCTAAACAAGACCCCAAAGCGGCGGTTGGGAATTTTTGTTCCATTGCTGGAAGGTTTTTTCTCTATCAGTATTGTCATGAACTGTAGAAGGCAGCTCACAAAGGATGAGAACAAGACTTACAGCAAATTCCAAGCTGCAGTTGGTGGAGGTGTGGGGTAAGGGGAGGAGGAGGGGTGTCGGGGAGGTGTGGAGGGTTGGCAGGGTGTTAGCCTGCTATTTCTGGGGTGCTGTGGTTCAGGATTACGTCCATTAAGTTGCTGATACCTTGGTGTGACTTGAGGACTCCTGCTTGGCTAGTGTCTTCTCAAATTAAATGAGTAACAGTCAGCACTCCCTCCCGCCGTAATTACTGAATGGCACAATTAATCCAACTGCCCAATACTCTGAAAACAGCCAAAAAAGGAACAGCAAAATATAACTCAAGGTCTTCAAACTTACACTAACCAGTTGCTGTGGTAATATTCTTCCAAACGATATAAGTTGTTCTATTAGTTCCTTGGTTTTAAAGTCCTCAGTCTTGTTTACAAATGCCAACATGGTCTCTCCACCTTACTTCTTCTCCTTTAGAACAATCGTTAACAACCTTTCCATTTGACCAAACATTTGGTAAGTGTTGTAATGTCTCCTTAGCATGTACTGGGTCAAATTTTGTCTCATAATTAAGCACCTTCTAACATTTTAAAGGGGACTTAACATGTTCTCGTCGGTCTTTAGTCAATGGTACAGTAAAAGAGCTTCATCTGAACAGTATTCTCACAGTTTGCTCCTGGTCTTTTTTAAAAAAAACATACTTTTATTAAAAAAATAAATGTTTTAATATTACAACAAATACAAAACAATACAATTCAAAACAATAAGAAAAAAAACAAGTTAAAAAAAGTTTTTAAAAACCCAACCCACCCTCATGTGCAAATGTACAAATATATATAGAAAAATACAGAATAAAAAAACCCATCTAACTATTAAACTAAATAAATAATAACCAACAACAAACTAATAAATGGCAATAACTCAGCTCAGCCAAACAAGACACGCATACAATCACAGTTTAGATTAGATTAGATTCCCTACAGTACGGAAACAGAGCCTTTGACCCAACAAGTCCACACGGACCCTCTGAAGAGTAACCCACATTCCCCACATTTACCCCTGACTAATGCATCTAACACTACGGGCAATTTAGTATGACCAATTCACCTGACCTGCACATCTTTGGACTGTGGGAGGAAACCGGAGCACCCGGAGGAAACCCACACAGACACGGGGAGAACATGCAAACTCCACACAGACAGTTGCTCGAGGCTGGAATCAAATCCGGGTCCCTTGGATCTGTGAGGCAGCAGTGCTAACCACTGAGCCACCATGCAGCCCCATCTGAGCCACCATGCCGCTCCAGTTCCTCCTACCTGGATAGTGGACCGTAAAACACAATCGTTACAGCTAAGTAAAAGTTCTTGTTAGTGTGGCAGATAAATCTGTGTCCAGATATTCCAAAAAGGGCTGCCATGTCTTATAAAAATTGTCAGTTTTGTGGTGTACCATATTTGTGAGAAAGTCCAGGGGAATATGCTCCATAACAATCTTCCGGAAAACCAACAGGCCTGGGGGGTTTTCAGATACCCAACCTCAAAATATTCTTTCTTGCGCAAAAAGTGAAGATATTGAAAAGTTTTTCTGATGTGCATCTGCAGGGAACACACTGGGTAGGCCCAGATGAGCAGAAATTGGGTCCTTCTCCACCTGCCGCAGCACCCCAGTAAGTTTGAAGCCCACCATAGGACCAGAGACAATGGGTAAGAGTGCCCGTACAGACCTTGCTGAAAATACCCCTGGTTTAAATTTTGACAAACAGTCTGGAGCCAAGTGGACCCTGTGGAGAATCTTCAACTGTAAAGCATGGGTCCTATTGCAAATTGATATCTTTCTTGCATTTTCACAAGTATTTTCCCATGTCTCTGAGGAGACTTCAACACCTAGCTCTCTCTCCCAAACCCTGCAGAACTCATTTTAGGGGACATCCCCCAATTGATGACATAAAGTGCTGACAGAAAGTGTACTCTGAGCACCCTCCTCTCTATGTCAGATTTGTAGGAATCAATCAAAAGTGTAGTCCTTTTTTGAATAAAATCCATAACTTGAAAATAACAAAAGAGGCTCCTGTTAGATAACTCGTATTTCCATGCTAACTGATCAAAGGACATCATTATGTCTTTCTCAAATAAATCGCCCATGCAAGACACACCCCTAGCTGCCCAACACTTGAATCCTGAATCTATCGTCCCCAGTTGAAAACCCAGCATACCCACTAAAGGTGTAAAAGAGGATGTCTTGCCAATATTGCCTTCCGTCGGCTGAATTGCTTTAACAGTATTGATAGCTGTTGGGTTATGGCAATATTCCCTAATTGTCCTCATTTTGTCCAAAAACAGCAAGCTAGTAAAGGAGCACCCTGTCAGGGAGGCTTCGATATCTAACCATATTGAAAGAGGGTTCCCACAAACCCAATCATTCACGTAGGATAAAAGCGAGCTTATTTGGTAGCTTTTAACGTCCAAGAGGTTCACTCCCCCCAGTCTGTGAGGCAGTTGCAGTTTAACTAATTTAATGAGGGGCCACTTACAATGCCACATAAAGGAGCTGAACCAGCCGTTCAGTCTCCTGAATGTTGGCTTATTGAAAATCGGGGGAACATCCGTATAGGGTATAGCAAACGGAGGTGAATATTCATCTTAATGAGCGCTATCCGAACTAACCACAAGATTGGAAGCGCCTCCCATCTTTGAAGGTCTTGTTTGATTTTATCAAATAATTGAACAAAATTGGCTTTGAACAGCCGATACATAACTGGAGTAATGAATATGCCCAAATACACAAGCCCCCCCTGCCCGTGACCTCTTAAATAGGAATTGATATTCGCCCTCAAGACCTTTTGTAAGACCACCCACAGACATAGCTTCTGATTTAGCAAAATTAATCGTGTAGCCCGAAAAGGCGCCAAACGCGCAGATGCATTGTATCAGGTGAGGCACTGAAACTGCTGGCTTTGATTTTAAAAATTAGCACATCGTCCACATACAACAAAATCTCATGTAATTTTGAATCTACTTCTGGAGCTGATATATTAGGATCTCTACAAATGACCTCCACCAATGGCTCAATCACCAATGTAAAAAGCAGTGGAGAAAGGGGGCAGCCATGTTAAAATTACTTGATTGTACCCTATTGGTGATGACTGCAGCGAGAGGGCGACTGTAACAAAGTCTTTACCCATTGTACAAAGAATAAGTGAAATATTGGCCTCTCTCAGAATTGGTAGGAGACAATCATGGCTATATGAGTCATTAAACATATTGAGCACTGGGCCTGACAGTATGCTTATAAATTCTTTATAGAATTCACTGGGAAGTCTGACAGAACCAGGCATCTTTCCACTCTGAAACTGCCTCACAGCTTCCTACACCTCTTGCTCTGATAAGGGGGCATTGAAAAAGGACTCTTGTTTGGGGGTCACACCCGGGAGCTCCAGATCCTTAAAAAAAAATTCCACTTTGGCCCACCCGTCCTCACAACCCTCAGATTGGTATAACTGAGAGTAAAATCTCTGGAATGCCACATCAATCTTTTTGGAATCACATATTAATTTCCCAGACCCTTCCTTAATCACCGTAATGTGTTGTGGGGTACTCCTTTTCCTGACGAGATATGCTAAGTATTTGCCTGGCCTGTCACCATGCTCATATAATCTTTGCTTTGCAAAGGTAAGCTCCTTCTTTGCTGTCTGCATGAGCACGGGTTTCAATGCAGAACGCAGAGCCATGAACCTCTGTAGCTTGGCCAACAAGGGTCTGTCAAAGTAAGCCTTCATGGCTGCCTTCAACCGTGCTTCGAGGAGACGTTGCTGCTCACCCTTCTGCCGCTTCCTACTGGCAGAGTAGGAAATAACTAACCCCCTGGCATAGGCTTTGGCAATTTCCCAAAGGACAGATGGACCAATAACCGAGCCTGATTTAATGTCTAGAAACGTGCGAAATTCCCTCGAGAAATACTCCACAAACTAATTATCCTTGAGGATAAAGGGATCTATTCACCAGTGCCGCGAACCCCCGTAACATCCTTAATCTTAACCAACACAAGATGTCACCAAGTCCAGGGTTGCCACAGAAAAAAATCAGTCCTGGTGTGGTACCTGTGCGGATTGGAAAAAAATGTAAAGTCCCTGCCTGTAGGGTGGAAATGCCTCCAGATGTTCACCAACCTTAACTCCACACACAAATCCACTAATTGTTTAGTTTGTACAGAGGGTATTGGGGGTCCTTTGGGCAACCTGTCTACTATGGGATCCAGGAGACAGTTAAAATCTCCCCCGATAATGATATGCCAGGACTCTAGACTGATCAGTTTAGAAAACGCATCTACCAGAAATTTGAGGGGATGAGCTGGAGGGTAATAAACATTTAAAACACTGTATTCTTCCCCATTTATCAAGCTTTAAGAATTACAAACCTCCCATGTGTGTCTTTAACACAGTCTAGTAACTTAAATGGGAGATTCCTCCTAACCAATATAGCCACTCCCCTACTTCTGGTATTAAATAATGAAAAGTAAACCCGATCAAAGCCATTCTGCTGTAGTTTCAAATGCTCCCTATCATCCAAGTGTGTCTCCTGTAACAAAGCAATATCCACCTTCTCCTTTTTAAGAATCAAAAGTACTTTCTTCCTCTTAATTGGTGAGTGACTTCCCTTGATATTCTAGGTACACCATTTAATCAAGTCACTAGCCATAACCTTCTGCAGTACCACTCAGATTCAGGAGAGGAGGAACTCGAACCACAAATCATTGAGCCTTAGTGTCGCATGATCCATCAAACAAAGATTACATAAACTAAAACCAGTACATTTAACAAACCTACAAAAATATCAAAGATCAAAGACAACAAAAACCAAAAAATAAACCAACATATAAAGTGCCTACGGCGCTGAATAAGGTAACATGCCCCCTGACCAAAAGGGGCAACTACCCATCCCAAACTGCCCATAGGTAGGCATCTGGCCATCCCAATCATTTTTCCATCGCCTAGCAAGAGCTTCACCACAAACACAAGCAGAAAAGAAAGTAAATGCACCATAAAATGGCAATATGAATAAAGAAAAGAAAAAGATTTTTTAAGAGAAAAAAGGGGTAAATACCTCACCCATCCTTTGGTATAACGTAACTCAGAAATTGAAAGTACACATCTCAACTGCCGCCAAACATAGTTTAAACCAAGTTATTACCAATAGAAAATACATATAGGAAAGGAAAGCTTCAACCGAACTTTCTCTTTTTTTTGAAAAGAAACAATAAAGACATAACCAACAATACTACTATTTGTACATACTATTGTTCAGATTAGGTTAATTTGTCCACAAAGTCTCTTGCCTTCTCCGACATGTCAAAAAGATGGATGGATACATCTAAGGTGATCAAAAGCACCGCCATATACCTCAGAGAGTACTGAATCCCAAGCTCCCTCAGTCTTCTCTTGACACCGTCATAAGATTTTCTTTTCTGGATCACTGCCGCTGAGAAGTCCTGGAAGAACATGATCTTAGAGCCTTCGTAAATTAGGGCCTTCGGATCCTTCCGCTGGATTCTGGAAGCTTTCTCAATTATCTCCTTAGCTCTGTAGTGAAGAAACCACACCAGGAGAGGACCGAGGACGTTGACCCAAACCTGATCTCCGTGCTGCGACCCGGTGTGCCCTCTCGATCTTCAAGTCTCTCATGCCAGCTCCAAGTTAAGGAATTTCGGCAGCTAGTCCTCAATAAATTCCGCAGGCCACTCACCTTCCTTACCCTCAGGCACACCGATGATCTGAATGTTTTTTCCTCTGCCCCTGTTCTCAAGATCATCCACTTGGTCGCGCAAATTATGGGCCTGTGTCTCCAGGGCTTGGATCCTATCCAGAGAGGAACTGGCATCAGCTTCCACCACCGTGACTCTGTTTTCAACCTCATCCAATTTATTTTCCAGGTCTCCCAGCTGCTGTTCATGCTTCTGCAGCATGACTGAGATCGGGGCCAGCTTCTCCTCTATTTGTTTACCCCAGCATCTTGAGATTTCGCGAGCTCCTTCGCCAGGACCTGGAAAGTAATTGAGTCCGAGGATCCTGCACGAAGGGCCTCGGATGCTCCTCCTCTCTTCTTCGGCATCTCTGGACGGCAAGAAATGCAGGTAAGTTAATTTTTTTAGTTTCCTGGGACTCCACTACCTTTCTAGAATCCCAGGATATCATGATGGTCCAGGATGGGTGGGTTAAAAGTTTGTCCCGCTTGTGCTGCAGTGCGGAGCTCTGCAAAGCGATCTTCTCAGATCGCCACCATCTTGGATCCCCTGCTCCTGGTCTCTTCAATCAGCAGCACAATCACAATTCAACTTCACTTTAGTACATTCAAGAGAAAGTTAAAGGTATGGGGATTATAGATGTAGCATAAAATAGACTAAAGATTCATTTCAGATGGCTATTGGACCAGTGGCATTTTAGATTCCTGTGTGCAGACAGTTGCAACATAACCACTGCTGTCTATCTCCGCTCCCAACAGTGGGTTATCAGGGGTCAGACTAGGGTCAACTCATGATGATACCCTGTCAGACATCACATTAGAGTCAGTCCAGCTTATCCACTGGTTTCAGATTAAGAACTGAGAGGTGAGAACCAGAAACTGAAAAGCCTTAGGTAGGAGCCATGAGGATGGGGTTGAGGACTGGGGGAGGGTGAGTAATTATTACCCCACCTTGTCAGACCTGAACCCAAGGAGGAGGGCAGTGGAGCTGATGTCAACAGGTTGTTATGCAAACATAGAAAATAGGTGCAGGAGTAACCCACACAGCCCTTTGAGCCTGCTCCACCATGCAATACAATCATGGCTGGTCATCCAACTCAGTTCCCTGTCTCCAATTTCCCCTTATACCCTTTGACCCTTTAGACGAAGATCCTGGGGTCAGGGGTGTAGTTGGTCAGCAGGATCAGGAAGGTGGAATGTCCTTCCACAGCTCCTCACTCAGTTATGTAGTTCCCCTGCTCCCCAGCCTGCTCCTGGCGCAGGGTCATTAAATCCTTCCCAGTGAGTCACTGGAGACCATATTAGTTCCAATGATTTTCAAGAAGGATCGGAGAGGGCAAAGGGAGAGACAGCACTGTGGGGGAGTAGGACGATAGTGGAGTAGCCACCCAATATTTCACATCCACTCACCACCCCCATCCCCAACTCCTCCAAAAACTGCAGAGAACCAGGTCTGATGTTTATGTTTTTTAACTTCTGGCTTGGAGTCATAGAGATGTACAGCACAGAAATAGACCCTTTGGTCCAACTCATCCATGCCACCCCAATCAAGTCTGCAATGACCCTTCAAAGAGCATCCCACCCAAACCTAAACCCCACATTTACCATGGCTAATCCGCCTAACCTGTATTTCACAGGGCAATTTAGCATTGCCAATCCACCTAACCTGAACATCTTTGGACTGTGAGAGGAAACCGGAGCACCCAGAGGAAACCCCCACAGGCATAGGGAGTATGTGCAAACTCCACACAGGTAGTTTCCCAAGGCTGGATTCAAACCCAGGTCCCTGGTACTGTGAGGTATTTGTGCTAACCACTGAGCCACAGTGCCACCCCAGCTTTTGCACTCTCCAACCTTCTCAATGCTCTCAGTCACAGAGTTCGGTTCAATGAAATGCATCAGCTGGCCATTTATGGTTAGATCTTTTCTAATCGGCCTGTTGGGAGATATTATGATAATCTCTGAAACAATGGAGAACTGGGCACAAGAAGAGCCCTTTACCATTTACGGTAATTCTTCATTGCCCTAGTCTACCATTCGAAGCAAGTCAGTGATGTCTGAGTTTTACTACGAGACGCTGGTAGTGCCTGAAGAACGAGCACACAGCATGCTCAATGGTACAAGTCTGGAACCGTGAAGCTCAACAATGCTTCCACACTTACCGACGGTGATGCGGGTGTGCAGACTCAGCAGTTCCACCAGTGCATTGTTCAAAATCACAGCTGCCAACGCTACAAGGATGTATGTGAGACTCATGTCAAACACAATGGATGTTCCTGCACCAGAATGAAAAGGCAGAACACAATTACAAGGCAGCCACCGAATTGTCTTGCCACTGCAGAAAGAGATTCAAGAACAACGGAGATCAATTTAATCCTTGATCTTCCTTTAGAGGTTACCACTTCTGAAAGCTTTGCTTCAAGGAGTGGAGGGGAATGAAAAGAGATGATTGAGGAAAGACAAATGGTATGGATAAAATACTGGAGAAAAGCAGAAAGACAAGTAAAAAAGAGGGGAGAAAATAAAAGAGAAAAATAATAAGTGAGATAAAGAAAATGTTTGAGCCGGAAAAATAGGAGAGAGAAAGGAGCAGAAGATGGAGAGGGAAGAGAGAAAGATATGCATTTGCAAAAATAGAGTTGCATTACAAAGATTGACAGCAGAAATGCAATACTTATCTGATTATTTGACCAATAATTTTAACACAAAGGCATTAGCAGAAACATGTACATGAGAAAAACATCAGGAAATTGGAACGTAAGTGGGGAAGACCAATCCGAGGTACATGATTCGCTGATATCATTTCTTTGTGGCAATGTTAAGGAGCATTATGAACAGCAGAATCCCATTTTACTGACACAGTGCTGAGCATCTCTCATTCAAGCTTATCCAAGTGAGGAACACACTCAGTGGAGACCACATCTCCACCACAACCTGAAAACTCACTTTTATTTCAATGATATATTTCTTCCTTAAAGCTTTTCTCTGTCAAGTTGGTGCACTGTAATGACAAAGCTTAAAAACGGAAATCCTTTTATTAAGGATCATTATCCCGTTGAGGAGGCTTCAGGCCATTTTGCCTCCAAAAACCTAATCTGAAAACTCTACTCTTCTTTGGTTAGCTGTGAGGAATAACACCATAGCATCTGGGGCAACCCACCACATTTCAAAAAGAAAAGAGAACATATGAACAAACCGACCAACAAAGTTCTTCAAAAAAATGTTAATACACCCTACTTCCTAAGGTTTTCTCATCCATTAAAAAATTCCAGGATTAGATCTCCATCTTCACCAAAAACTAATCAGTTCTTCCTTGGGTTATACCTTGCCTGGGTGGCAGGGTTTTGTTGAAATTCATCCATTAACTTTTGAGATATATTGTTACAAACAGACTAGTAAGGCAAGAAACATTACCTTAATCCATCTTTAGAGATGAGGTAATTAACGCTTTTAAGATACACTGAGAGGGTTTAGTAGCTCTCGTTCTATCTCCATTTCAGAGAGACTGCAGTATTTTGCCCCACAATTATACCTCATGTCCGCAGCATCTTGTGAGAGCTGGCATGAGCCACAAACCCCACCCAGACATCAGCTGTAAGTCCCTGTGGTCACTCAAAAGAGGAAGCTGAGCAGATTTGGCCATTTGATGTATCTTGTTTGAGATCAACTATGAGCACAGATCAAACCAGATACCTTCCTGATCTAGAGAACTTGCAGGTAGGGAAGGCAGATCACCCTAAGCTGCTTTGATGACTGTAATGTCCCGTACACTTGTGTATCGTTCCTTGCACAGGAACTGCACCTGGGTATTTTTGGTGAAGGTAATCCACGTCAGTGATGAAGCTGTTGTAAGGCAGTAAGAATCCAACTCCAGCCAAAAGCATCGCAAAGTAAATGCCATGATAGCTGTCCCTGGGCTGTGACTCAACATCTGCAATGTAAAGGCATAAGAGAAGATTAGAGCCCTGCTTTAAGGTTGTTGCTCTATCCTCTTTGTTGTTCACGTAGCAATGGAGTAGGAGCAATTGCACTCAAGCCTGCACTCTCAGCCATCTATTCATGGGAAAGTGTTATGTTGGGGGTCGCAGACACCAACTGGATAAAAGGGAAGATGAACATAGCCCACTGTCACAGCCAGATTCAGTCTGGATCCATAAAGCAGAGATCAGTGGCTGTTGAAACAAAGTCAGAAAATGCTGGAGAAACTCAAAACTGCTTTCTCTCCACAGATGCTGCCAGACCTGCTGAGTTTCTCCATCAATTTCTCTTTTTGCAACAGTCTGGTTCCAGCTGGGATTAGCAACAGTTTAGTAACTGTCCTGTTGTCAGCGATTGCAACCCCCAGCTTTCCCCTTACTCCCAATTCCTCTTAAACCATCTGACCTTTACCCTGTATCTCCCCCAACTCCATTCCCCACAACCTTACCCTCATCCTCCTCTGAGTTGGAGGAGGATCCTCTATCCTTCTTTGTCGAACTCTAAGCTAGCGCAGTCCTCAGCTTGGCTTCTTTCTTAAGGCAATATAGGTGTCCTTCCTTCTCTCTCTTTGTCAGCCTTGGTCAGGCTTTCTATCCTATTTTATTTTTGTGTCAGATCCTGACCTGCATGTGCTGTTTGTTTTAAATCAAGGAGCATCATTAGAAAATGCACATGTATAAAGTGGTGCCGATAGATTTCCTTTCAAACTCGATTCTGAACTTCCAGTCTCGGTCTAATGTGACGTTATTGACTGACTGCCGTGAGAGGTCTGAGACATTCCCCGCTGGTGTACCCGGGCTTATGTCCATCAAACCGATGGGCAACAAAAGGACTTGCCACTTTCTTGACAGCTGTGAATCACAATCAATAATTCAGAAAGTTCAGCAAGGAGTTGAATGTGCTGAATAGACTGATCACAGTGAGAGGCTGGGCTCTGATCTGAGGGTGCCCTTCAGAGAAAGTGGCAACCTTTTATAAAATAAACATTTTATTAATATCTAGACCGGGCTGCATCCTGACTACCAGCTGGTGGAAAGGGGAAACTGCTCCTGTAATCTCATCCTGCAGCTTGGTGTGCTGATAGCTGTGTAGGTAAATGCAGCAAGTGGTGTGACAATAACCATCCAGATGAGAAGGTCCTGGGATTGATTGATTGTTGATTTGTACTGAATTAGGGGACTTTCTGGGTTAGTAACTAGGCTCAGGAAGTGGAATCAAACAGAGAATGACCAACTCTGGAGTTCAGTTTTCATAGGGCTTAACAATGCTTTCAAGAATATCGGCACTTTTCCATTATTTTATCTCCAAAAAACACAGAAAAGCAGGAATATCTGAAATTGCTTTAAGTTATTTTCATTGCCTTCATCATTTTGAAGATGGATGAATTTCAGAACCAATTACATCGCAACGATTCACAAATACTGAGTTTTATTGACCATTAACATTTTAAAACCTTTAAGACATTGAGTTTTGAACATAGTAGAAGGCAATGCAAAAGAAAAAAAGGAGCTTCACCATAAAAGAGATTAGTATGTTGATCAACAGAAGTGATTAAAGTTAAAACTACAAACTGGGGAAAACTAGTGTGAAAAGGCATGAGGCCTTGGCTGGAATAAGTAGGTGGCCATAAAATATCATTAATGTCCTTCAGGGCAGTAAGGATGGGGTTTATCACCACCTGTAATATGCTCAGACAATAAATGCTGACCTTGTCTCTGTTTAGGGCTGATGCTGAAATAAGGATGGTAACACAGCTGACATTAAGATATGCAATACAGAAGGCAGTTGGATGACCGTGGGCATATGGTTTGAGTAATCTTGGATTATTTGCTTCATGAACATTGCCTTCCCGGAAAGAACTCAGCCGCTTGGCTTTTGTCTTTGTAACCCTGCTTAGCTGTGCACCTGCACATAGGACGGCACTGCACCATGTCAACGTGGGATTTTACTTGGCTCATCGTTCATGAGGTGCTTTTTTGCCCTTGTTAACTATTCTTTTGTGTGCAATTTTAAATGATATAGCTCTGAATTTCTGAACAAGCAATTAAAAACTTGAATTGAACACACATCCCCAGAATGAATGGAAACAACATACTCACAGTCACTCTCACACACACAACGGGTATCACCTGGTTCATTGACTATGGACATGCCTGTACTGCCCTGTCTCTGTCTCTCTTTAGTCTGAGGCTCTTCCTCCTCCAATGGGTAGCCATCAAAGCTGAAATTCATCACCACATTTCCCTCTGGCGTCTGGACTGGTGTGCCACTCCTGAAACTTTCTGTGCCCAGGGCAGCCATCCTCAATCTTCTTCACCAGAAAGATAAAACCTCCTAGGGGCAGAACAGAAACATTCAGCAGTTGTTTAATCACAACGTCAAGCGTTTTTAAAATCAGTTGTAATTGCCTGCATACAAAAATAATTTCAGGAAAAGGATTATCTGGTCCAGACAAGCCTAGTGGTGAAAGATGTGAAGCCCAGGGGTTTCAGTTAGTCTCCAAGTTAACAGGCTTTTTACTTTCATCTTTAATCTCAGATCCAAATGTTGAATAAAGTCAGCTGTGAACAAATCAATGCTTCTTCAAGTCAAATATGGAACTTAATCAAAAGAATTCAGATTTAATCAGAAATTCACAGCTGATCAGTGGAATACAGTAAGCTCAGTGGTGCAGAGAGTAGTGGATGGGAAATAAACCTAGTCTTAAAGAAGGAGGGGACTCGTTCACGTGGCATGAGTTACTCTCCTCATACAGAGTCAGTGGCAGAGAGGGAGAAATCACAAGTCGAAAAGAGGGGGCAAGATATTGTTGTATGCGCATCATATGATTTGCAAACCTGGTTCCATGTGCCCCATGCGTCTAATATTCATTTAGTCACTGCTCGCCCACCCTTTTCTTCAATTAACAATTTCATCTTTCCACACATTGTGAAGAAATTTGTTCAGAGCTTACCCCTCTCCCTCTTGACCCCATTTGCATCACTACGGCTGGGCATTAAACACATTCCACTTTATGATTGAGAAAGTTATGGGTTCAAGTCCAATCTAGAAACCTAATAAAATGACACTCCCCATGATGCACAGAGGGAGTGCTGCACTGTCAGAGGCACTCTTAAACCAAGGTCTCACATGCCATCCTCGCAGAAGGTAAGAAAGCCCATGGACTATCGGAAGAAATGTTCTGATCAACATTTATCCTTTTCTCAACACCTAAATCCAACTATTTGGTCAAATTTTTGTTGTGTTTGAGAGAGCTTGCTATAACCAAATTTACTGTTGACACTTTATTGGCTGTAAAATACTTCATCGCATCCTGAGATTGTGAGAGGTGCTATGAAAATGCAGGTTATTTTATCTACAATAAAGAGGATCTTGATAAAGTTGCCATAGTAGTATAGAAGAACTCCTGAATGAACAACCTCACAATTCACTAGATTGGTCTTGAAACCAAATTTACCAGTTTAGAATTTGTGCAAAGGTTTTGGAATTACTCTATAGGAAGCTCTCATGGATTGGCTGCCCAGAAGGTTAATTGTCCAGGTACTACTGTCTGACAGCATTCCTCAAATCCATGACTTGTATCATCTGGAAAGATAAGGGAAAACTAACATCTTCAAGTTTCCCCACACATCATAAACCATCAATGGTCACTCAAAACTACAGCAAACGTTGTTTTAACTGGCACCTAAAAAACACCACTCTCGATAACCAGGCAAAGATTATATACCTCAAATACTGTAAATAATACTGTACTTTTCTGTCCAATTATTGTAGATTTTTAATTTATTTACCTCAATGTAAATATGTCTGTTGTTCAATTGAATGGTCAAATGAAATATCAACAGTTGATTCAATTCCAAGTCAAATTCTCCTCAAAATCTCCACAATGTTCAAGTAATCGGTTCAGGGTGTGGGTGAGAAGGCTCTCTGCTGGTAAATGTTATTAATAAGGCAAAGTTGCATTATTTTTAAGTGTTCTATGCTGTAAATAAAGTATAACAGTGATGTGTACCCCCCCTCCTGCATTATATTTCTTATTATTCAATGTGTGTTTTTACATTGATTTTGTGGATCTCTTGATTATTTGGAATACTTGATCAACCAGCACTCTCCTGGTCCCACAGATGCCTATTAATATAAAGTTAGCTGCTAATCATTTATCAACAATAAATATATGGATCAAAATTCTGCAGCTCCCTCCCTAACAGAACTATGGGGTACATACACCACAGTGGTTCAAAAAGGGTGCTCTCCACCACCCTCTCAAAGGCAATTGGGGATGGGCGACAATAGTTGGCCTTCTCAAAAAACCCACAACTTCAGAATGAAAGTTGAATCACAAAGTTGTGCTTCCTGCTGTTCAGAGTTGTGCTCCCACCGGGAACACATGCCCCAGGAGCACCGTCAGGGATATACAAACTAAAGGTCACAAATTAGATCCAATGAACAGTTCCAGGTTTGCTAAGTTTAAAAGCACAGATAGGTTTTGCTAATTTGATAGTAATGAGTTAAAAATCACACAGCACCAGGTTATAGTCCAACAGGTTTATTTAGAAGCACTTGCTTTCAGAGCAGTGCTCCTTCATCAAGTAAACCTGTTGAACTATAACCTGATATGTGATTTTAACTTTGTTCTCCCTAGTCCAACACCGGCACCTCCACATCATTGATCGTAATGAGCATAGTAAACCTCTATCTTTTCCACATTCCTTTCACATTAATGCCATGTATATTAAATTGTAATGACTGAATCTTTTGCTCATTTTCAGTTGAAAAAGAAAATTAGTTTTATTGTTTATCAGAAATCCACTGTGCAGCCACACAGCAGGAGCATTACAGTACCTGTTAACACACATACAGCCTAAACAAAAGCAGCTCAGAAGAAAATATTTAAACAGGCACATGCAAGATTGGTCCAATAGAGTTGAAATGAAGTGTAAACAAGCATATAATTCTCAAAGTATAATTTTACAGTCTAGATTTGACACAGATGCACGCTAACATCTTGTTAAGTGTTGCACTCTCCACACTAATTGCAGACAGTCATGTAGATTTAGCTTGAAATGTTTGCTTTTACATAATTAAAATGAAGGCATTGTTGCTTTATCTAACTGTAATATAAAATATGTATGGGGAGCAGCTGTTTGCAACAACCTTCCCACTGTTAATTAGCAAGTGAGAACCCTTTATTCATTTTAATGAATTTTGCAAGTTCTAATGTTTGATCTAAATAATAATTTATTGATATTCAGCAATGTTGGTATTTCAAAACTAGTGTAAAACAAGTATAAAAAATTCAGATGGTTCCACACATTTGAATACATCACTTAACCTATGGTTGGCACCTTTTAAAACCTATTAAAAGTGGCTTTTATTGAAGCAATAAAAATTGGCCTCAGAATGTCATATTGAACTCTGGGACCTCAGAAATATCCAATTTTCCAAGAGTGCAGTTTGTTTTATTCCTGTCATTGAAATAATCTAATTTTCAATCTCCTGACTTCTATCCACTTCGGTCTTGTTTATATAATACAGTGCAATAGTCCACTTTATGTCAAGGGATTAATATGAAGAATGCGTTTACACTGGAGGGATGATCAGTGTGGCCAGACAACAGCAATGCAAGATAATTGTGGACCTGATCAGGGAGTCGCGGAGGGAACGGTCTTTACGGAAAGTGGATAGGTTTGGGGAGGGAAATATATCCCTGTTGGTAGGGTCCGTTTGTAGGTGGCGGAAATGGCGGAGGATGATGCGATGTATACTGAGTTTGGTGGGTGGAAGGTGAGGACCAGGGGGATTCTGTCCTTGTTGCGGTTGGAGGGGTGGGGTTCGAGGGTGGAGGTGTGGGGCGTGGATGAAATGCGCTGGAGGGCATCATCAACCAAGTGGGAGGGGAAATTGCAGTCTTCAAAGAAGGAGGCCATCTGGTGTGTTCTGTGGTGGAACTGGTTCTCTTGGGAGTATATGCGGCAGAGGCAGAGGAATTGGGAATAAGGGACAACATTTTTACAAGAGGCAGGATGGAAGGAGGTGTAATCCAGGTAGTTGTGGGAGTCAGTGGATTTGTAGACAATATCAGTGAAACAGTCATGCTTGTGTATCTTGGGTAGGAGGTAGGTGCTCTCAAACTATGAGGTTAGAAGCTGTGGATGGGAGATCCCCTGAGGTGATGAGGTTGTGTGGGGTCTGGGAGATGATGGTTTGGTGATGGCGGGGGGGTGAGGTCTTGGTCGAAGGGGCGGTAGGAGGAGGTGTCTTCAAGTTGGCGCCTGGCTTCAGCAGTGTAGAGGTGTCTAGGGATCCACAAGCCTGACTACCCCGGCCGAGCTATCATCTCAGCCTGCTCCTGCCCCACTGAATTCATCTCCACATTCCTCGATACTGTCTATTCCCCCAGTCAGGGAACTCCCCACATACATCAGGACACCACCCACACCCTCCACCTCTTCCAAGACTTTCTTTTCCCTGGCCCCAGCACCTCATCCTCACCATGCACATCCAATCCCTCTACACCTCCATCCGCCATGACCAGGGCCTCCAAGTCCTCTGTTTTTTCCTCTCCTGACGTGCCTACCAGGACCCTTCCACTGACACTCTCATTTGTTTGACTGAACAGTTTCTCCTTCGAGTCCTCCCACATCCTCCAGACGAAAGGGGTCACCATGGGCACCCACATGGGCCCCAGCTATGCCTGTCTCTTTGTTGGCTACATGAAACAGTCCATCTTCCGCAGTTACATTGGCACCACTCCCCACCTTTTCCTCCACTACATTGATGACTGCATTGGCGCCACCTCGTGCGCCCAAGAGGAGGTTGAACAGTTAATTCACCTGGACCATCTCTGATGACTCCCTCCTCTTCCTGGACCTCTCCATCTCCATCAACGGTTACCGACTCAACACTGACATTTTCTACAAACTCACCAACTCCCACAGCTACCAGGATTACACCTCCGCCCACCCTGCCTCCTGCAAAAATGTTAATCCATATTCCCAATTCCTCCGCCTCCACCGCATCTGCTCCCAGGAGGACGAATTCCACCACAGAACACACCAGATGGCCTTCATTTTTAAAGACCACAATTTTCCCTCCCATGTGGTTAATGATGCCCTCCAGCGCACCTCATCCGTGTCCTACACCTCTGCCCTCGAACCACATCCCTCCAACCGCAATAACTGCAGAAACCCCGCCCCGGTCCTCACCTTCCACCCCACCAACCTCCACCCCATCAATACATTGCATCATCCTCCACCATTTCCAACATCTACAAATGGGCCCCACCACCAGAGATATATTTCCCTCCCCAAACCTATCCACTTTCCGTAAAAACATTCCCTCCGCGACTACCTCATCAGGACCACAACCTCCCAACAACCCACCCTCCCCTCCCAGTACCTTCCCCTACCACCGCAGGAATTGCAAAACCTGTGCTCACAACTCCCTCCTCACCTCCGTTCAAGGCTTCAAAGGAGCCTTCCACATTCATCAAAGTTTTACCTGCACTTCCACACGTCATTTACTGTATCCGTTGCTCCTGATGCGGACTCCTCTACATTGGGGAGACAGGACACCTACTCACAGAGTACTTCAAAGAACATCTCTGGGACATCCGCACCAATCAATCCCACCACCCCATGGCCAAAACTTCAACTCCCCCTCCCACTCTGCCAATGACACGAAGGTCCTGGGGGCCTCCTCCATCGTCACTCCCTTACCACCCAATGCCTGGAGGAAGAATGCCTCATCTTCAGCCTCGAGACTCTCCAACCCCAGGGCATCAATGTGGATTTCACCAGTTTCCTCATTTCTCCTCTCCCCATCTTACCCCAGTTCCAACCTTCCAGCTCAGCACTGTCCTCATGATCTGTCCCACCTGTTCACCTTCCTTCCCATCTATCCACTCCACCCTCCCCTCCAACCTATCACCTTTACCCCCACCTCCATCCACCAATTGCACTCTCAGCTACCTTCCTCCCAGCCCCACTCCCATCCCAAATATCTCTCTGCCCCGAGGCACCCAGTCTCATTCCTGATGAAGGGCTTTTGCACGAAATGTCGATTTTCCTCCTCCTCGGATGCTGCCCGACCTGCTGTGCTTTTCCAGCACCATACTCTTGTCTCACCTTGGAAGCAGGCTGAGCTACAACTGAAGCAATCTAGTTTGAAGGCCTGATTGTTTTTTTTGGGCTTGATCGCAGTAGTAATACAATGATTTAATCCCGGTTGTATTCAGCCGTCAACCCACATCCCTTCCCATGCTCATTGTATTCTCTTCATGTCGTTCCAATTTCAACTTTCCCTCACACTCTCCATACCAACTCACTTAGTATTCACCACCAGCAGACCTCAGCAACCATGTGGAAATTACATGAAATAAACTTCAAGAAATTTAATACAGTTTTCCCGCTATACACTCGACAGTGAAATAACTTCAATTCCTGAAGCCTGTTTGAATCTTTTAACTATCAATTACCTAATCTCTTATAACAGCAAACTTCTATTGATGCATCAAAAATAGCTCATCCTTTAATAATTTTTGCCCTGTCAATCAAACCATGAACTCAGATCTACCCACTGAGATTATTCTAGCTTTGGAAACTTGCAACTGAACATTTAGGGAAATGTCAGCAACTGTTGCATGGACAGATGTGTCACACCAGTTGATATAATTTAACAATCACTGACAACACTGCCAGATGTTTTCTGTAGTTTAAGGAGTGGGTGATTTAGAAAAAAAATCCTCCTTCAGATCATGACACTAAAACAGACCTTATTCGCCTTTCAAAAGCCTTTATGTGTACTTCATAAATTTACAATAACTGCGCTTACAACACTTGTAACAGCCAAAATGGGGTCTGCCTGCATTTAGCAGTGAGTTCAAATTGTTCTGCTGAGTTCAGGTTTGTCATTCCCCATTGGCAAAAGTGGGAACTGTCAGAAATATGGTGTGACTGCTGCATCTCGATTTCTTAAAGATCCATGAAGTTAGCTCAACTCTATATTCCAAAAATTAATTGACTGGCTTACAAAGTGCTTTGGGATATTGCAAAGTCATGACTTGCACTGGAGAGACCTCACCCTGTTTTCTAGATTCCAGGCTGCACAGTTGTTCCTCAACCTGGGGTCTACTGGAATACCAGCAATGGCCACTGTTCCAAGTAGCACTACCAGTTGGAGAGTTGCCAACCTCCAATCGGCCACAGCCTTCAAAGGTAGGACCATTACCTTCCAAGACACAGGAACCTGCTGACCGGTTTGGTGCCTGTTTTGCTTTTAACCATTGAAATGACTGCACAGAGGCCAGTATCCTGTCATCAAGTTACCTTTTATTTACACGTGCACAGCACACTGGCTGTGGCCAGCCATCTAGGATTCAGTCCCTGAAATCAGGAGACTCTCTGAATCTGCTGTTTATATCTGTCAGTCAGGGCTCCCTGATCAGCCACGTTAACAGCCCAAATCAGGGATCTTACAATCAATGAGATCAACCTGGTTCCAATCACTACATCCCTACCCCCACTAAGTCCAGGGATGTAGACCTGGTCTTTCTCTGATAGCTTCTCCGGGGATATTTTCACCCCAGGTCTAGTGCTTATGATTCGGACTCTGATGCAAGCGGCATGTACCAGACCGTTGCCTATCTCTTGCATCCAGTCTCAGGAGAGTTTCCTCCTCTTCGTCCAATGGTAACAGGATTGAAGCTGCATCCATCTTGGACTCTGAGGTTTCCTCGATGCTCGACAGAGGGGGAGAACCTACAGTTTCTGGGAGGCCTTCTGGCTGTTCTGAGGGGCCACGTTTGTTTTGCTCCTGCCCCAAGGTAACAGCTTTCAGGTGGTCCACATGTTTGTTCAGGACTGCCTCAACTATTTGACCTTTGTATGTCACAGGACCTAACCCTCGCGTTGACCTTGCCTCGTAACCATGTAGAGCCATTTCCATGGTTCCATGCGTCCCTGAAATTAGGAGTCTCTCTGAATCTCCAGTTTATTTTTTTTAAATTTTATTTTCCTTTTTTTTCTTTTCATTCTCTTTTTTATTTTATTTTTTATTTTTTTTAGACACAAAGTGCACAAATCTTTATTCAAATTCCACCACCAGGAAGATAGGAAAACACCCGGGGGGCCAGTGACAAACACTGCCCTTCACATCAGAGGGCAGTGCTGTGTGATCAAAACAGTGAAGGAGAGGGTAGGGACTAAATCAAAATAGAGTTGGAGGGAGAAATGATGCACTCCACTCCCTGCAGCGCCCACCTCTCCCTGAACAACTCCAGGGTGTTGGTCGACACCGCATGCTCCTTCTCCAAGGACACCCGGGCTCTAACGTAGCCGATCTCCAGTTTATTTTTTCTTTTTTTTTCTTTTTTTAATTTTTCTTTTTTTATTTTTTTAAAGTGCACGAATCTTTATTCAATTTCCACCACCAGGAAGATAGGAAAACACCCGGGTGGCCAGTGACAAACACTGCCCTTCACATCAAGGGACAGTGCTGTGTGATCAAAACAGTGAAGGGGAGGGTAGGGACTAAATCAAAATAGAGTTGGAGGGAGAAATGATGCACTCCACTCCCTGCAGCGCCCACCTCTCCCTGAACAACTCCAGGGTGTTGGTCGACACCGCGTGCTCCTTCTCCAAGGACACCCGGGCTCTAACGTAGCCGATCTCCAGTTTATTTTTTTTTCTTTTTTTCTTTTTTTTTTTTCTTTTTTTCGAAATCTCCTGGTTATATTTTATTAAACAAGTTACAAAACAGTTTACAAAAAACATTGACAGCTGTACACAAAAGACAGCAGTTTTACAAGGGAGGGGAGCAGCAAAGCTAGGCCCCGAACCCTACCGTTCAACCATTTTACAGGGAGAGGAGGACAAACCTCAAATCCCAGTTCCACGTGTGACAAGACAGTGACAATGACATTTATACATTAGACAATACCATTACATACAAAAGTGCAGACAATACAGACCCAGCAAGCCCCCGCCCCTCCCACCTTCCGACCGCTCTAAGGCAGCCCGCCCCTACCCACCTTCCGGTTCTCGGTCCACCCCATGCCCCTTCCAGTTCTCGGTCCGCCCTGACACCTTTCGACCACCTCTAGGACAGCCCGCCCCGGTACCCGCCCAGGGTGACAGCAGTCAGGACGGCCTACCCACCTTCCGGCTTCACTGACCACCCTCAGCACCTTTCGACCACCTCTGGGGCAGCCCGCCCCGGTACCTGCCCGGGGTGACAGCGCCGAGGACGGCTACCCGCCTTCTGGCTGATCTCCAGTTTATTTTTTTTTTTTTTTTTTTTAATATTTATATTTTATTAAACAAATTACAAACAATTTACAAAAAACATTTACAGCTGTACATAAGAGACAGCAATGTTACAAGGGAGAGGAGCAGCAAAGCTAGGCCCCGAACCCTACTGTTCAACCATTTTACAGGGAGAGGAGGACAAACCTCAAATCCCAGTTCCACGTGTGACAAGACAGTGACAATGACATTTATACATTAGACAATACCGTTACATACAAAAGTGCAGACAATAGACCCAGCAAACCCCCGCCCCTCCCACCTTCCGACCGCTCTAAGGCAGCCCGCCCCTACCCACCTTCCGGTTCTCGGTCCACCCCATGCCCTTTCCAGTTCTCGGTCCGCCCTGACACACCTTTCGACCACCTCTAGGACAGCCCGCCCCGGTACCCGCCCAGGGTGACAGCAGTCAGGACGGCCTACCCACCTTCCGGCTTCACTAACCACCCTCAGCACCTTTCGACCACCTCTGGGGCAGCCCGCCCCGGTACCTGCCCGGGGTGACAGCGCCGAGGACGGCTACCCGCCTTCTGGCTGATCTCCAGTTTATTTTTTTTTTTTTTTTTTTTTTTTTTGTCCTTTAAACTGAGAAGACCTCTGAATCTCCTGTTTATTTTTTTTTCCCCCACACTACCACCTAAGTGCGGTAGTGCTTATTAATCTCCTGTTTATTTATTTTTTTTTTTATTTACAAAACAGTTTACAAAAAACATTGACAGCTGTACACAAAAGACAGCAGTTTTACAAGGGAGGGGAGCAGCAAAGCTAGGCCCCGAACCCTACCGTTCAACCATTTTACAGGGAGAGGAGGACAAACCTCAAATCCCAGTTCCATGTGTGACAAGACAGTGACAATGACATTTATACATTAGACAATACCGTTACATACAAAAGTGCAGACAATACAGACCCAGCAAGCCCCCGCCCCTCCCACCTTCCGACCGCTCTAAGGCAGCCCGCCCCTACCCACCTTCCGGTTCTCGGTCCACCCCATGCCCCTTCCAGTTCTCGGTCCGCCCTGACACACCTTTCGACCACCTCTAGGACAGCCCGCCCCGGTACCCGCCCAGGGTGACAGCAGTCAGGACGGCCTACCCACCTTCCGGCTTCACTAACCACCCTCAGCACCTTTCGACCACCTCTGGGGCAGCCCGCCCCGGTACCTGCCCGGGGTGACAGCGCCGAGGACGGCTACCCGCCTTCTGGCTGATCTCCAGTTTATTTTTTTTTTTTTTTTTTTTTTTTTGTCCTTTAAACTGAGAAGACCTCTGAATCTCCTGTTTATTTTTTTTTCCCCCACACTACCACCTAAGTGCGGTAGTGCTTATTAATCTCCTGTTTATTTATTTTTTTTTTTATTTACAAAACAGTTTACAAAAAACATTGACAGCTGTACACAAAAGACAGCAGTTTTACAAGGGAGGGGAGCAGCAAAGCTAGGCCCCGAACCCTACCGTTCAACCATTTTACAGGGAGAGGAGGACAAACCTCAAATCCCAGTTCCATGTGTGACAAGACAGTGACAATGACATTTATACATTAGACAATACCGTTACATACAAAAGTGCAGACAATACAGACCCAGCAAGCCCCCGCCCCTCCCACCTTCCGACCAATCTAAGGCAGCCCGCCCCTACCCACCTTCCGGTTCTCGGTCCACCCCATGCCCCTTCCAGTTCTCGGTCCGCCCTGACACACCTTTCGACCACCTCTAGGACAGCCCGCCCCGGTACCCGCCCAGGGTGACAGCAGTCAGGACGGCCTACCCACCTTCCGGCTTCACTAACCACCCTCAGCACCTTTCGACCACCTCTGGGGCAGCCCGCCCCGGTACCTGCCCGGGGTGACAGCGCCGAGGACGGCTACCCGCCTTCTGGCTGATCTCCAGTTTATATCATTCAGCCAAGGCTACCTGATTGGCCCAGGTTAATAACCCCAATAAAGGATCTCATAGTCAAGAAGATCCACCTGGTTTCAATCACTATAGTCAGGAAACCTGGAAATAACCATAGAGCCATTGGACAGGCCCACCTGCATGATCATTAAATCCAGCCATGTTTTTGATTCCAAGGTTGTAATTGCTAATATAAATTGCAAACAACTGTTGACTCTTTAATGATTCCAGTGCGCCTTTATTTTCTACGTTCTGCCATTCAGACTGCTTCAGTGTACATTTACACTCTTGAAGCAAGCTAGCTATTATATATACTGCTTGTCATTTCCCATTCTCTGGCTTTATTCATTATCTAAGAAATTGTCAAAGGTCTTTTTAAAAAGTAGATAAATTACATCCACTATAGAACCCTTAACTACTCCTTCTTCAAAGAATCCAATTCAAACAAAACTTTCCTTTGTGAAATTTATGCTGGCAAGTCATTTTGACATTTGTATCCAGCTCTTGCTGTACTAGATTGGCTAGGCGTCCTTGCAATCCCTGACTTGGGTGATAGCTTGGTCAAGCAAGTGCCAATGTCCAGAGCAAGGGTGTGGCCATAAGCTTTTGTATTTCTCTCTCTGATGAAATGGAGTGTTCCTTATTACCAGACTCTGCTTTAGGCATTGCATTTGAAGGAGGACTCCATGGTGTCTGCCTTCCCTACCCTTTCCTTCCCAGCCACACCCTTTCAGATACTTGTGTCCTCCCAACACTGGCATGAAAACCATTAAGGAGAATCTTTGGGGACATAGGGCAACAACTGATCAAAGCTACAGCAGAATTCCTCTTTGGCTTCATCCATTGACCCATAAAGTTCAGTAACAGAAGTAGGCCATTTGGCCCATCAAATCTGGCATTCACTAAGACCATGGCTAATCTGATCATCCTCAACTCCACCTTCATGCCTTTTCTCCGTAACCTACAGCTCCCTTACTGATAAAACAAAAATCTGTCTATCTTAGTCTTGAACGTACTTCAACAGTCTCAACAAATTTTCTGCAGTAAAGTATTCCACAGATTGACAACCATCTGACAGAAGAAATTCCTCCTCATCACTGTCTTAAATGAATGATCCCTTGTTCTGAGATTATGCCCTCTGGTCTTAGACTGTCTTATAAGGGGAAACAACCTCTCCACATCTACCCTGTCATGTACCATAAAAATCTTGTAGGTTTCAATAAGGTCTCCTCTCATCCTGCTAAATCCAATGAAAACAAATGTTACCTGCTCAACCTTAAGAAAATTCCTCCATAATTAGGATCAACAGAATGAACTTTCTCTGGACTGCCTCCAATGTCAGTATATCTTTCCTTAGATGAGGGAGCAAATCTGTTGACAGTACTCCAGCTGCGGTCTGACTAATGCCTTATATGGTTTTAACAAGCCTTTCCAATTTTTATACTCCATTCCTTTTCAAATAAATATTTGCCTACCCAATTACCCACTGAACGTAGATACTAGTTGTTTGTCTTCACACACTGTAATAAAGTCCTCAAGCACAATTTCCTCTTCCTAAAGCCATGTTGATTCTGATATATTAAGTATTTCTAAATGTTCTGTGATTACATTCTTTATGATAGACACGATCATCTTCACAATGATAGACGTTAAGCTAACTGTCCTCTAGTTACCTTGTCTCCTTCTCTTTTTGATTAAGGGCATTATATTGGTAGCTTTCCAATTCTTTGGGACTTTTCCAGGCTCAAGTACTCCTGGAAGAATACTACCAGTGCACACACTATTTGGGTGACAAATAAATGATGCAAATGAATTTGGCGCCTTGTTTTCTGACAACCCAACCTGCTCTCTGCCCCAAAAAGTAATTCTCTTGGTAGACCTGGAATTATCAAGGGTCCTGCTCTTTCCAAGATCATTGCATTTGATCACAGTTTCCTGTGAGGTGAGCACCTGCTATCAGTGTGGCCAGGAAGCCAGCAGTGATAAAGAGGCTCCAATGGACAGGCGGAGATAGGAGGACACAGGGTTGAAGGTGGCAGGTAGAGTTAAGGGAGTGGTTGCAAATCAGACAAGCAAATCGACCATAAATAGCTGGGAGTGGACGGATTGGGAAATACGAGAACTAAAACTACAACATGGGATATAATGTAGGAAATGCCAAATATTGGTGAACCTGCCCCACCCAGACACAACTCAGCACTAGGAGAACAAGCAGCTGTTCAAGAGCATGGTGTCACACCTCACTGGAGTAGTGCATTAGAAACCAAGCCCCGCTATTCCTGAGGTATTCACAAAGTTTAAAGATTTTAGAAGACGTACACAGAATTCTGCAACTTATCTGATTTGCAGACCCAGCGCAGACCAGGTTTTGGTAGCTAAGGGAATGTACTATGTAATGTACACACACACATACACACACTCACTCACTCACACTCAAAGTGCCCCTCCTCGCTCTCTTTCTCTGTCTCCGGATCTGATCTTGCTAGTCATCGTTCTTCAGATGTTCACACTGGTCTGCAAGAGACATGGGGCGGCTGGTTCACTTATAAAATGTCTCTCTTTATCAGTTGAAAGCCACAGCTGACACCAAGAAAAGATAGGCAAAAGTGAAGACTGCAGATGCTGGAGATTAGAGTCAAGAATGTGGTGCTGGAAAAGCACAACAGGTCAGGCAGCCTCTGAGGAGCAGGAAAATTGACATTTTGGGCAAATGCCCTTTATCAGGAATGAGTCTGGGAGCCTCAGGGGTGGAGGGAAAAATGGGAGGGAGGTGGGGTTGGGGGGAAGGTAGCTGAGAGTGCTCACTCGTGCTCCATGATTAGATTAGTTTAGATTCCCTATAGTGTGCAAACAGGCCCTTCGGCCCAACAAATCCACACCAGCCCTCCAAAGAGCAACCCACCCAGACCCATTCCCCAACACCTAACATAATGGACAATTTAGTATGGCCAATTCACCTAACCTGCACATCTTTGGACTGTGGGAGGAAACTGGAGCACCTGGAGAAAACCCACGCAGACATGGAGAGAAACTCCATACAGACAGTTGCCCAAGGCTGGAATTGAACCTCGGTCCCTAGCGCTGTGAGGCAGCAGTGCTAACCACTGAGCCACTGTGCCGCCCAAAGGTTAAACTTCATTAACATCACCAACACATTCCACCCGACCTTAAGTTCACCTGGACCATCTCTGACACCACTCTCCCCTTCTTAGACCTCTCCATCTCCATCAAGGGTGACTGACTCAATACTGACATTTTCTACAAACCCATCGACTCCCACAGCTACCTGGATTACATCTCCTCCCATCCTGCCTCCTGAAAAAAATGCTGTCCCTTATTCCCAATTCCTCTGCCTCTGCCGCACCTGCTCCCAGGAGGACCAGTTCCACCACATAACACACCCAATGGCCTCCTTCTTTAAAGACCACAATTTCCCATCCCACGTAGTTGATGATGCCCTCCAGTGCATCTCATTTACGCCACGCACCTCCGCCCTTGAACCCCACCCGTCCAACCCCAACTAGGACAGAACCTCCTGGTCCTCACCTTCCACCCCACCAACCTTCATATACATCGCATCATCCTCTGCCACCTACAAATGGACCCCACCAGCAGAGATATATTTCCCTCCCCACCCCGATCCGCTTTCCATAAAGATCGTTCCCTCCGCAACTACCTTGTCAGGTCCATGCCCACCTCCCCCAACAACCCACCCTCCCCTCCTGGCACCTTCCCCTGCCACCACAGGAATTGCAAAACCTGCGCCCACACCTCCCCCCTCACCTCCGCCCAAAGCCCAAAAGGAGACTTCCACATCCATCACAGTTTCACCTGCACTTCCACACATGTAATTTACTGTATCCAGTGCTCCCAATGCGGTTTCCTCTACACTGGGGAGACAGGACGTCTACTTGCAGAGTCCTTCAGGAACATCTCTGGGACACCTGTACCAACCAACGCCACTGCCCTGTGGTTGAACACTTCAACTCCCCCTCCCACTCTGCTAAGGACATGCAGGTCCTGGGCCTCCTGCATCGCCACTCCCTTACCACCTGACGCCTGAGAAGGAACGCCTCATCTTCCGCCTCGGGACCCTTCAACCCCATGGCATCAATGTGGACTTCATCAGTTTCCTCATTTCCCCTCCCCCCACCTTACCCCAGTTCCAAACTTCCAGCTCAGCATGGCCCTCATGACCTGTCCCACCTGTCAACCTCCCTTCCCACCTATCCGCTCCACCCTCCTCTCAGACCTGTCATGGTCACCTCCACCTGTTGCTCTCTCAGCTACCTACCCCCCCAGCCCCACTGCAACACCCCCACCCCCCCAACCCCCACCCCCCAATTTATCTCTTCACCCCGGAGGCTCCCAGCTTCATTCCTGATGAAAAGCTTTTGCCCAAAACATCAATTTTCCTGCTCCTCAGATGCTGCCTGACCTGCTGTGCTTTTCCAGCACCACACTCTTGACATCAAGAAAACATAAACTGGTCTGTTTTAGGTGTGAAAAGCGGTATTGAGTACAGTGAACAGAGACTCAGCTCCTGCGTTGCTGGAGATCAAAACACTGCTTTCTGTGTCTCTTGTACTTAATCCCAAGCTGTTTAATACCTTCGAACGATTCACACAGATGTTGGCAGGCAAATGGCATTTTTCATCGATAATCAGTCGCTCATCCTTGGACCAACGTTGTTGCCACCTAACAATGTCTGTAAAAAACCCTCAGCTCCACTTTAATTAAGGCTTATTCATTCGGTTATTTACACAATGCTCGCCATGAGTGTCTGTTTACTTGCTTTCCAAATCATATAGCTACCTTTTAAATAACATGTTAAAACTGTTCTTCCCCCTTTCAGCTCACTATTCTAAAAAGCATTAAAAAATAAGAGACACAGCCTTTACATCGAACATAGAACAATACAGCGCAGAACAGGCCCTTCAGCCTTCAATGTTGCGCCCACCTATGAACTATTCTCAGCTTGTCCCCCTACACTATCCCATCATCACTTATCCAAGGATTGTTTAAATCTCCCTAATGTGGCTGAGAAACAGTGGATAACTATTTGAATCAATATGCGATTATACAGTTTGCTAGTGTCTTTTGGATCAGTGTATAAAACAAGTTCATTAATCCAAATTTGCTATAACATGATTGACGAGATGGGGTCACTGTTTCTAAAGTACGAAGGTTTGAGACATGTATTGGTTATAATGCGATTCCGGCCCCATTAGTTTAAATGGTGCTGCTATTAAGCGATTTTGCATGAGAATGGAACAGTGTGTGTGATGAATGGACTGTGAAGCACACAAAGACCATTGTAACAAATTACCTGTCTTGTTCCAATTCAATGACAAGTTACAAATGCCGCCTTAAGAATAATGCCCACAAGATGCAATGTCTCCAGCTCTGTACCTGTGTGTTTACACAAGTTTAATGCTGTTCTATGTCTCTTCAACTCTGGATCTGAGTGACCTCCCTTCATAGGACACCTTAAGACTGGTCAGCTGCTCTCTAGTACTCCTTCCAGTCACCAGTGAGATAAGACATGGAAATTAAATGTTGTTCACATCTTGACAACAGTCTGCGTTTTTTTTTTCCCTTCACAATGTTGGCAGGACTGCTGCAAATTAATGTGGTCTGCAGTCATCATGCCTAAGACTCCTCATTGGGATTTTCATGACTGTTACATTTTACGATATATCACCGAGCTCCAGGGCTGCAACATTCTGAGCTGAAAATCGATACACACAGTGGGATGGGAGATGGTCAGACTATTGTTTACTCATTGCAGAGCCATGATTCAGATAACCCTGGTGCTGCCTGCTTCCAGCAGTACAAAGGCACAGTGACAACAGATTTACAATAAGCTGTAAAAGAGACTTTAAATGGCTTTATGTCAGCTTTGGCAGGAAGAGAGGTGTTGTTGTTAATGAGTGAATTCTGTTGTGCAAGTGCTAAATGGTGGAACAGCACCAGACCTGACTAAACATGACATCTGTGCACACAGTAGTGAGTATAGGCAAAGAGTGGGTGCAAAAGCTTCCTCAGACATATCACAACGTCTGGGGACTGATCATGAAGTTCAGAACCAAACTCTACGAAACAACTCTGCACTGGCCACCCCAACAGTGAGCATGGTTCAGTTTCTAACACACTCATTTCAGAGTCAAAATATTGATGGTTCAAATTCCTCTCCGGATTTCAGTGCAGCACTGCAGGACAGCCGCACAGTCAGAGTCACCATCTTTCAAAGGAGCTACTAAAGAAAAGCTTCCGCTGCCGTCTATTGTGAAGGCAAAAGGTCATGTGATCCTAACCAAAGAATGTATCTTGAACAGCATTTATTCCTTAATGAACATCATTCAAATCAGATTGTTGGTTCACTGTCACATTTGCTGTTCATCAGATCTTGCTGTGCAGACATTGGCTGCTGTGCCTCCTACATTAATGGCAGTACTTTAGACATACTTCATTGGTTGTTAAAGGTGCTACATAAATGCAAGTCCTTCTCTCCCCTTTAGAATTGCTCTAATTCCTGACCTTTCCTCAAAGGGGAAGGTGGTTGCAGGGGTGGCATAGCGGCAATGTCACTGGACTATCTGTCCAGAACTTTAGGCTAATGCTTTGGGGACATGAGTTCAAATCTCACTACAATAGGTAGTGAAGTTTGAAACAAATTGGAATTTAAAAACCTAGTCTAATAGTTAGAAGATAACCACTGACAACTGTTGCAAAAACCCATCTGGTTCACTAACTCTTTTAGAGAAGTCTGTCTAAATGGAGTTAAGTTAGGTAAAGGGGAAGTACAATGTGATCTAGCTGTTCTTGTACATCAGTCAATGAAAGCAAGCTTGCAGGTACAGCAGGCAGTGAAGAAAGCTAATGACATGCTGGCCTTCATAACAAGAGGAATTGAGTATAGGAGCAAAGAGGTCCTTCTGCAGCTGTACAGACCACACCTGGAGTACTGTGTCCAGTTTTGATCTCCAAATTTGAGGAAGGATATTCTGGCTATTGAGGGAATGCAGCATAGGTTCACGAGGTCAATTCCTGGAATGGCGGGACTATCATATGTTGAAAGATTGGAGCGACCTGGCTTGTACACACTTGAGTTTAGGTGACTGAGAGGGGATCTGATCGAGACGTATAAGATTATTAAAGGATTAAACACTCTGGAGGCAGGAAACACGTTTCCCCTGATGGGTGAGTCCAGAACTAGACGACACAGTTTAAAAATAAGGGGTAGCCATTTAGAACAGAGTTGAGGAGAAACCTCTTTACCCAGAGTGGTGGGTATATGGAATGCTCTGCCCCAGAAGGCAGTTGAGGCCAAGTCTCTGGATACTTTCAAGAAAGAGATGGGTAGAGCTCTGAAAGATAGTGGAATCAAGGATTATGGGGATAAGGCAGGAACAGGATACTGATTGTGGATGATCAGCCATGATCATAATGAATGCTAGTGCTGGCTCAAAGGGCTGAATGGCCTACTCCTGCACTTATTGTCTATTGTCTTCCTTACCTGGTCTGGCTTCAACATGACTATAGACCCACAGCAAGTGCCCTCTGAACAATTATAGATGATTTGGCCAGTGATGCCCATGACCCATAGACAACTTTTTCAAAATGCATCACAACTAAGACAATTGCATACAGCACAAACACACCATGCAGCCCCAAATGTTTATGCCAATATTTACGTACCAGACAACCACAAGCTGCATTATATAAATACCTTTAAAATACTAATGCATTCCAACAAGTTTTACAGATGTGTTATCAAACAAAACATGTAAAACTCTTTCAGGCAAAGGTGACAAAAAGCCTTAGCATGAATTTTGTTTCAATAAACTCCCATTGTGGGTCTACTTACAGCACAATGACTGAAGCAGTTCAAGAAGGCAGATCACCACCACCTTCTCAAAGGCAATTTAGAGATGGACAATAAATGCTTGCAGTCAGCAGTGTCTACATTCCATGAATGAATACATAAAAACGCTACCTCGAAATGGAATATCTTTCTCTAAGGTCAGTTAGACAATGAAGTACTAATGAAGCTAATTAGCAAGGAAGGGATGATAGGGTGAAGGAACCTTGCATGACAAGAGATGTGGAACATCAAGTCAGGAGGAGGAAGCAAGGATCAGGCAGGGCTCTAGAGGGTTACAAGGTAGCCAGGAAGGAACTGAAGATGGGATTTAGGAGAGCTAGAAGGGGACCTGAAAAAGCCTTGGCAGTGCAGGTTCATAGCTCTTTGAAAGTGGAGGTGCAGGTAGATAGGATAGTGAAGATGGCTTTTGGTATGCTTTCCTTTATTGGTCAGAGTATTGAGTACAGGAGTTGGGAGGTCATGTTGTGGCTGTACAGGACACTGATTAGGCCACTGTTGGAATATTGCATTCAGTTCTGGTCTCCTTCCTATCTGAAAGATGTTGTGAAATTTGAAAGGGTTCAGAAAAGATTTACAAGAATGTTGCCAGCTTTGGAGAACTTGAGCTATAGGGAGAGGCTGAACAGGCTGGGGCTGTTTTCCCTGGAGCGTCAGAGGCTGAGGGATGACCTTATAGAGGTTTACAAAATTATGTGGGGCATGGTTAGGATAAATAGGCAAAGTCTTTTCCCTGGGGTCGGGGAGTCCAGAACTAGAAGGCATTGGTTTAGGGTAAGAGGGGCAAGATATAAAAGAGACCTAAGGGGCAACTTTTTCACACAGAGGGTGGTACGTATATGGAATGAGCTGCCAGAAGAAGTGGTGGAGGCTGGTACGATTGCAACATTTAAGTGGCATTTGGATGGGTATATGAATAGGAAGGGTTTGGATGGATATGGGCGGGGTTGCTGGCAGGTGGGACTAGATTGGGTTCGGATATCTGGTCGGCATGAATGGGTTGAAACGAAGGGTCTGTTTCCATGCTATACATCTCTATGACTCTATGACTCTGTCTTCTACCTTTGAGCCAGTTCTGTATCCAAATGGCTAATTCTCCCTGTATTCCATGAGATATAACCTTGCTAACCAGTCTCCCAAGGGGAACCTTGTCAAACGCCTTACCGAAGTCCATATAGAGCAATGACTCTGCCCTCATCAATCCTCTTTGTTACTTTTTCAAAAATATTCAATCAAGTTCGTGGGACATGATTTCTCACACACAAAGCCATGTTGACTATCCCCAATCAGTCCTTGCCTTTCCAAATACATGTACATACTGTCCCTCAGGATTCCCTCCAACATCCTGCCCACCACCGACGTCAGGCTCACTGGTCTATAGTTCCCTGGCTTGTCCTTACTACCTTTCTTAAATAATGGTACAACATTAACCAACCTCACCTGTGACTATCAATGATACAAATATCTCAGCAAGGGACCCAGCAATCACTTCCCCAGCTTCCCACAGTGTTCTCAGGTACACCTGATCAGGTCCTGTGGATGTATCCACCTTTAACCGTTTCAAGACATCCAGCACTTCCTCCTCTGTAATCTGGAGATTTTTCAAGATGTCACCATCTATTTCCCCACATTCTACATCTTGCATGTCCTTTTCCACAGTAAATACTGATGTAAAATACTCTCCCATCTCCTGTGGCTCCAAAGAAGGGCCGCCTTGCTGATCTTTGAGGGGCCCTATTCACTCCCTTGTTACCCCTTTGTCCTTAATGTATTTGTAAAAACCCTTTGGATTCTCCTTAACCCTATTTTTCAAAGCTATCTCATGTCCCCTTTTTGCCCTCCTGATTTCCCTCTTAAGTATACAACTACTGCCTTTATACTCTTCTTAGGATTCACTCGATTTCTTCTGTCTATACCTGACATATGCTTCCTTCTTTTTCTTAACCAAACACTCAATTTCTCTTATCATCCAGCATTCCCTACACCTACCAGCCTATCCTTTCACCTAACAGAAATAGTGTTGAAAAATGTGGTGCTGGAAAACACAGCAGGCCAAGCAGCATCCGAGGAGCAGGAGAATCGACGTTTCTGACATAAGCCCTTCTTCAGGAATGGGCTTATGCCCGAAACGTCGATTTTCCTGCTCCTCGGATGCTGTCTGGCCTGCTGTGTTTTCCAGCACCACATTTTTCAACTCTGGTTTCCAGCATCTGCAGTCCTCACTTTCACCTAACAGGAATATACCATCTCTGGACTCTCGTTGTCTCGTTTCTGAAGGCTTCCCATTTTCCAGCCGTCCCTTCACCTGTGAACATCTGTATCCAATCAGCGATAATCTTTGCGTCCTTACTGTCTACTGGAGTAGTGGCAGATGATTGGAGGGTAGCAAATGTTATTCCCTTGGACAAGAAAGGGAATAGGGATAACCATGGGAATTACAGACCAGTCAGTCTTACATCAGTGGTGGGCAAGTTATTGAAAAGGATTCGCAGAGACAGGATTTGTGATTATTTGGAAAAGCCTAGTTTGATTAGAGATAGTCAGCTTGGCTTTGTGAGATGCAGGTCATGCCTCACAAGCCTTATTGAATTCTTTGAGGATGTGGCAAAACACATTGATGAAAGTAGAGCAGTAGATGTGGTGTATATGGATTTTAGCAAGGCATTTGATAACATTTTCCATGGTAGGCTCAATCAGAAAGTAAGAGAGCATGCGATACAGGGAACTTTGGCTGTCTGGATATGGAATTGGCTGGCTGATAGAAGACAGACGATGGTCATAGATGGAAAGGATTTAGCCTGGAGCTCAGTGAGTAGTGGTGTTCTGCATGGATATGTTATAGGAGCTCTGCTCTTTATGATTTTTATAAATGACTTGGAGAGGAAGTGGAAGGGTGGTTAAGTATGTTTGCCAATAACACGAGGGTTGGTGGAGTTGTGGATAGTGTGCAGGGTTGTTGTAGGTTGCAATAGGACTTTGACAGGATGTAGAGCTGGGCTGAGAAGTGGCAGACGGAGTTCAACCTAGAAAAGTGTGAAGTGATTCATTTTGGAAGGTTGAATTTGAATGCAGAATACAGGGTTAAAGGCAGGATTCTTGACAGTGTGGAGAAACAGAGAGATCTTGGGATCCACATCCATAGATTCCTCAAAGTTGCCACCCAAGTTGACAGGGTTGTTAAGAAGGCATATGATGTATTGGCTTTCATTAGCAGGAGGACTAAGTTTAAGAGCCGCGAGGTTATGCTGCAGCTTTATAGAGTCCTAGCTAGATCACACTTGTAATATTATGTTCAGTTCTGGTTGCCTGATTATAGAAAGGTTGTGGAAGCTTTAGAGAGGGTGCAGAGAAGATTTACCAGGATGCTGGGGGCATGTCTTATGAAGAAAGGTTGGGGGAGTAGGGATTTTCTCATTGGAGCAAATACGAATGTAGGGTGACTTGACAGAGGTATACAAGATGCTGAGAGGCATAGATTAAGTAGATAGCCACAGACTTTTTCCCAGGACAGAAATGTCTATCACAAGGGGGCATAATTTTAAGGTAATTGGAAGAAGGTTCAGGGGAGATGTCAGAGGTCAGCTCTTTACAGAGGGTGGTGGGTGCGTGGAATGCACTGCCAGCAGTGGTAGTACAGTCAGATACATTAGGAATATTTAAGCAACTCTTGGATAGGCACATGATGACAATAAGATGAAGGGTGTATAGGTTAGTTTGATCTTAGAGTAAGATAAAAGGTCGGCACAACATTGAGGGCCAAAGGGCCTGTACTCATCTTTGTTCTAATTCACATAATCCCTACCGTGTGGAAGCAAGCCATTCAGCCCATACTAACCCTCCAAAGAGGATCCCACCCAACCCTCCCTAGCCCTGTAACCTTGCATTTTCCATAGCCAACCCACCTAACCTGCACATATTTGGACTGTGGGAAAAAACCAGAGCATCTGGAAAGAACTCACACAGAATGTATCACCCTATGCTGGAATCGAAGGTGCCTGGTGCTGCAAGGCAGTAGTGCTAAATACTGAGTCACCGTGCCACCCCAAGTTAGTGAGAGTATGTAGATTGCCAGAACAAAACACTTTAGTGTTAGGTCTGTCAGTTTCTTAATGTTACTTCTATTCGAATAAATTTTCCATCACCCACCAATCCTGTCCCTAATGTGCATCACCTTCATAACTAAGAGTTGGAACATTCTAGATCAGGCCTGAAGATCCCGATAACCCATTAATACCTGTTCAACAAATCGTCAGCAGCTCCTCCCAGATTCTAGGGACAAATCCAGGCTCCACCTCTCAAGTGACATTTGCTTCACAAATGACAGTCAGGTCAGTCCAGGAAACGGGAATGCTTTTTGTCGCCAGGATGCAAAAGAAAGAGGTCACGGCACAAAGTAGTCTGAGCATAACAGAACAAACTGTTAGCTTAGGCTGGAGTTTAGAAGGAACCTGTAGAATTCATTGAAAAATCAGAGACGAAGATACAATAATGTCTGTCATGTTGGCATAGCAAGCTCAGTGAAACCTAAACGTATGAACCTAACTGCCTAATTGATCAGATTTATAGAAGTGTCTAATGTGAGGTTCTCTGCCAGCCATACCATTATGGCTTGGGTATGTTAAAGGCTAATTTTCCTTTTCAGTGGTTTGCCAGTGATTCTTACTGAGTAGACCTGATCTCATAAGATGCAGGAATCTATTTTGATTCTTGTTGTCTTGGTCTGTGCTGCGGGACTTGTAATCAACACCAAAAGTACTAAAGCACCGTTGAATTTTAAGTTGCATTGGTCTTGCTTTTTCGGTTACTTTAGCGCACAAAGACAAGCATTTACTCCAGTCTAAACAAAAATGTGAACACATACCATGCAGCATAAAAGTCTGTCACGCAAGTGCTGTACAAAATTCACAAGAAGCTAATTTGCCTTTGCCAGAGGTAAGTTCCTACAAAACTCTAGGAAGCCAACAGACTCCTGTCAATTTAAATCACGAAAGTGCCATGCTTCAATATTATCATTTAATTCCCTGCCAGTGCACATTTGAAATAATTGGCAAAGGAACCAGAGACAATGAAAGGGGAAAATAAGGAAGTGAGTTGTTATAATCTGTTAGGATTTAGGAGTAGGCCTTTCAGCTGTTCTGCCATTCAAAAAGATCAGGACTGATCTAGTTATGGCATCAGCCCCATTTTCCTGTCTGCACCCCATAATTCTGTCGAACCAAAGTCTAACTCCACCTTGAATAAATTCAATAATCCAATCTCCACTGCTTCCTGGGGAAGAGAATTCTGTGAGAGAGAAAAAGAAAACCCCTCCTCATTTCTGTCTTAAAACAGAAAATCCTTCACATTAAACCATGCCCTCATTGTAATACTTCCCACAAGTTTGTAATACACTTTCTGAAAGAGTTGTAAAGCAAATTCAATTGGGTAAATATTTGAATGGTAATAGTCTATAGAGTTATGGAGAAAGGTTTGGGCAGGAAAGGAATGATTTGCCAAATGACCTGCTTCGTTGCTGCATGACACGTCTCAGATAACATAAGCCACCGCAAGATAAGTTGTGTTTGGTGTTGAGCTCTGCACTGCAGCACAATGAGGTTAACTGATTAAATTAATATTGCCAATGACACTGGACAAGAAAGATGTCCAGACAACAATTGGGAAAGATGCAATGTAATATTAGTCTTACAAAAATACAATATTACAAACCCCTGACTGATACATTTTAAAATGCACCAAAAGATCTTCCAACATCAGTGGCTCACCACATAGTTACAGTAAATTATTTTTCAACAAAGGCTCACTCTGAATTAGAAAACATGATCGCCCTTTTCCTTTATTCAATTCTTGACCAATCAATGCTGCCTATGTATTTTCTTCAGAAATTTTAACGTTTCTGGAGACCAACATCTGTGAGTTCCCTCGCTTCCTCTGCTAACCATGGTTCCTCTATCTCTGCATTGAAAATTGACCACTTTTTATTCTGTTGTCATGCCTGCCTTTTTAGCCAAAGGTGCACCAAGACATTAAGGTGTCATTCCATTCAACCCTCTCTCAACTCCATGGCCTTCACTACTTGGAAGGACGAGGGCAATAGGTAAAAGTGACCTAACAAGCCACAAGTCTTTGGGCTTTCTGATCTAAATTTACAGCTTTGTCAGACTCCAGGAGGGCTCCTGAACATTTCTGCCAACCACCAAACGAACTCAATGAGAATACAGACTCCTACAGTTCATCATTCAGTTAATCAGGGTCACAGCTCATAATCAAATCAAACATTTTAGATCATACTACTTGTTCTAATACTCACACAGTAGCAAACAGAGAAATGTCTGGGAAAGGATGCACACATGCATTGAATAAATATGACATTTAATCAGCTCACACAGGCTCTATCTCTGTAACATCGTAATAAACTCTGATGGTTTGGCTGTTTAACTAAACTCAATTTCATTATCTCACAGTATATGCAGGATGCCATCTCCTGTAATGACCATCAGTGGACTTTGACCTACTTCGTGACCCTGCCCAATTTCAACATATCACATCAAGTAGGAAACTAAACAGATAAAGAACTGAAAACAAACCTCAACATGAATAAGGAAATAAACCTCAAGTTAAAAAAGAGACCTACTCCCCAATATATGGTTGATAGTATCTGCCTTCACCATCTCTCCTCTGTGGCCTCCCCTCTCATTCTAATCCACCCTCTTTAATATTACTTTCACCTCTCATCATTGTGCTGTAACTTTCAGAAATCCCTAAGCTCCCATCTTTGACACCCTCTTCACTTATTCACATGCTGTTACTTTGAGATGGAGGGGCTGATTTTCCTGGCAATTCCCTCTCATCCCCATCCTGTCACAGCTCTGATGTCTCAATGTACTTTTGGAGGCCTACAGCACTTGGTCAGATAAAGCCTGAGGCCTAAGAATCTGCAGAAGCCTGCAAGCAGACTCCACAAAGGTAGGAAGTGAGGGGTTAAGGAATTGGGGGTGACCTGGACTTCTGAAGGAAATGTCAGTTTGGGAAACTGTGCAGATCCACTGAGAGATTATCATACTCCAGAACTCCCAGCAGTGTGTGGTCCGCCAGCACCAAAATTAAGTCTGAGCTGGTTTTTAGATTACAGTCCATTTAAACATTTTTATACTCAAGCCAATCTATCCAAACAAGCTGGATCAATACCAACCATAATTTTAAAATCTTCAAAGCAAAACCTTCTTAGAAATAAGAAAGTCTAATTCTTGACAGCCTGTCCCTGTTAATTGTATAAGTTTTGGAATAAAGATGGAGCGCATTCATTAGATTATCACAACAGGACAAATAAAGACACACACAAGAGTGTAGCACCCAGCAGGTCTATGTAATATGTGTTTATAGTGGTTGAGGAACTCCCGGGCTCTCCGTATTTTCTGTGGCCTTGAGGGGACTATGTTCCATGTGTGTTTGGGTTGTACATGACCACATCTCCATCTCCTGAATTTCTGGCTGCACTACAGTCCCACACTCTTGACCTTTGGTCACCTATTGTGGAGGGAGGTCGGCAAATCAAGGGACCTACTCCTGTGCCTGGCCAAGTTGATCATTAACAGTTGGAGGCAATAGGCTGCAGAGGGAATCATAATACCTAACAGCCTACCCTTTATCCATGGTTTCATCTGTGAGTGGTGTCCTTGGAGAGGGAATGCCCAGTAGGTATGATTGCAACTGGTGGGCACTGCAGTGGTTGCAGTACATTATCACCACCTAAAAAAAATTTTAATTAATGTTATGGGACCTCCATCATCGGGTTGTGATAGTGATGGAGAACACTGAGCAAGGGAGTTGAACCGTTCTCCAGGACCTCCACCAGCAGGTGGTGATGGTGAGGGAAGGCAGCTGCAGCATGGAGTCATAAAGCATGGAAACAGACCCTTAGGTCCAACCAGTCCATGCTGACCATAATCCCAAACTAAACTTGTCCCACCTGCCTGCTCCTGACCCATATCCCTCCAAACTTTTCCTATTCATGTACTTATCCAAATGTTTTTTAAACATTGTAACTGTACCTGCATCCACTACTTTCTCTCAGTTCATTCCAAAACTAACCACTCTCTGTGTAAAAAATTGCCCCTTATGTCTACTTTAAATCTTTCTCCTTTCACCTTAATAATATGCCCCCTAGTTTTGAACTCCTCCCCTGTCGCTTTGGAGAAAGATCTTTGCTATTCACTTTCTCTATGTCCATCATGATTTTATAAGCCCCTTTAAGGTTATCCCTCTACCTCCTACGCTCCAGTGAAAAATGTCCCAGCCTATTCAGCTTACTTTTGTAACTCTAACCCTCCCTTTCCAGCAACATCCCAGTAAATCTTTTCTGAATCATCTCCAGATTAATAATACCCTTCCTATAACAGGGCAATCAGAACTGCATAGTACTCTAGAAGAGGCCTCACCAATGCCCTGTACAACCTCACCCAACTTCTATACTCAATGGTCTGAGCAATGAAGGTAAGTGCGCTAAACACCTTTTTAACCAGCCTGTCCATTTGTGATGGAAAGTCTTCACGGACACCCAAGTGACCTGCAATTTCTGCAGCCTTGAGGAAACCAGGTGTGCACCATGTTGTAACCACCCCAGTCCTATTTGCATTATTTTGAAGGGGCTCCTCCTGCACTTTTTTGTCCATGATACAGCCGTACACTCCTGATCTTCAGTCATTTTGGGTGGTGGGGCAGGAAATTCAGAGAACCTTGTTTTAGTTTGCTCCTCACCCTTGCCAAGAAGGCTATTTACAGGTCCAGGCATGGGCTGTGGAGGAAATCCTAATATACTAAGTTTTTTAGTGCAGACAGTGGGTGAGGAGGGGCAATTTACTTGTCTTACAGCAGCTACACTGGTCTAGTATCAATTCACATTTGCACTTATTAAAGATTCCACAACCAATGATGTTCACTTGACTTGCTGTTTGAAATGATCTGTGCAATAGAGACAATTGCAGAGAAGTGCTGGAGAAACTCAGCAGGTCTGGCAGGATCTGTAGACAGATAAACAGAGTTGGCATTTTGAGTCTGACATGACTCTTTTGCAGAACTCTTCCATAAGAGGAAATATTCTTTCAGTATTCAATCTGTCAAGTATTCTCAGGATCTTGTATGTTTCAGCAAGTTAATCTCTTTTTCACTGAGTACTTAAGGAAGTGGCCCCAGAAATAATAGATACATTGGCGGGCATCTTCCAAGACCCTTTAGAATCTGGAACACTTCCAACAGATCAGAAGGCAGTTAATGTAACACTGCCATTTAAAAAAGGAGATGGAAAGCAAATAGGGAATTATAGACCAATGAGTGATGTCAGCAGTGAGAAAGATGCTTGGGGTCCATTATCTCGGATTTTCTAGCAGAGTATTTAGAAAGTAGCGGTCGAATCAGAGACAGTCAGCATGGATGTACAAAAGAGAAATCATGCCTGAAACATCTACTGGAATCCTTTGAGGATGTAACTAATAGAGTTGATCACGGAAGCCAGTGGATGTGGGTTATTTGGACTTTCAGAAGACTTTTGACAAAGTCCCATTTAAGAGGCTAATGTGTAAAACTAAAATGCGTGGGATTGTGGGTTGGGTGATAATATGGATAAAAAATTGGGTTGCAAGCAGGAAACAAAGAGTAGGAATAAATTAGTCTTTTTCTGAATGGAGGCAGTGACTAGCGGGGTTCCGCAGGGATTGGTAGGGGGACCCCAGCTATTCACAATATACATTAATGATTTAGATGAAGGAACTAAATGATTAGATTACTTACAGTGTGGAAACAGGCCCTTCAGCCCAACAAGTTCTTACAGACCCACCGAAGCACAACCCACCCAGACCCATTCCCCTATATTTACCCCTTCACCTAACACTATGGGCAATTTAGCATGGCCAATTCACCTGACCTGCACATTTTTGGATTGTGGGGGGAAACCAGAGCACCCAGAGGAAACCCACGCACACACGGGGAGAATGAGCAAACTCCACACAGAGAGTCACCTGAGGCAGGAATTGAACCCGGGTCTCTGGCGCTGTGAGGCAGCAGTGCTAACCACTGTGCTACCGTGCCACCCACTTTTTTAATGAAGTACAAAAAGAGTTTGTATTGGCATAATTGTATTGTAATGTAATAACTTAATATTTGCAGATGATGTGAAGCTGCGTGAAAGGGTGAGCTGGTAAGGAGGATGCAGAGATGTTGCAGTGTGATTTGGGCAGGCTGAGGGAGTGGGTAAATGCATGGCTGGTGCAGTATAATGTGGATAAATGTGAGGTTATCCTCTTCGGTAGTAAAACTAGGAAGGCAGATTATTATTTGAATGTCTGTAAATTGAAAGGGGAATATTCAATGGGACCTGGGTGTCCTCATGCACCAGTCACTGAAAGTAAGTGTGTGGTGCAGCAGGCAGGAAAGAAGGCAGACTGTATGTTGGCCTTCATAGTGAAAGGATTCAAGTACAGGGACAAGGCTGTCTTGCTACAATTATACAGGGTGTTGGTGAGGCTACATCTGGAATATTCTGCACAGTTTTGGTCTCCTTATCTGAGCAAGGATTTTCTGGGTATAGATGGAGTGCAGCAAAGGTTTACCAAATTGATTCCTGGGATGGCAGGATTGACATATTCCATGAAGTTCAGAAAAGTGAGGATGTATCCCATAGAAACCAATAAAATTCTAACAGGAATAGACAGTTTAGATGCAGGAAGGATGTTCCCACTGGTGGGGGAGGCGAAAACCACGGGTCATTGTTTAAGGATAAGGGGAAAACCTTTCAGGACCGAGATGAGGAGAAATTTCTTTGGCCAGAGAATGGTGAGCCTGTGCAATTCACTAGCACAAAGAGTGGTTGTGGCTAAAACATTATGTATTTTCAAGAAGGAGGTAGATATAATTCTTGTGGCTAAAGGGATCAAGGGACATTGAGGGATGACAGAATTAGGGTATTGAGCTCAATGATCAGCCGTGATCATAGTGCATGGTGGGGCAGGTTGAGTAGGTAGAATGGTGAACCCCTGTTCCTATCTTCTATGGTTCTATGTTCTATGTTTTTTCTTCTAAATGCCACAAGTCCAGCCTGGCAAACCTTCCTTCATAAGACAAGCCCCCTCCCTCCAAGGTGCCAGTCAAGTGAACTTTCTCTGAACTGCTTCCAATGCATTTAGATAATTTCTTAAATAAGGAGACCAAAACTGTGCACAGTCCTTCAGATGTGGTCTCTGCTATATCCTGCCACCCTGTCTTGCTGCATCTCCAACTAACTTTATGCAATTCAGCAATTATAAACAATGCAACAGCAAAGGAACTATGGTACATCAATATTAAAATTAAATTTCATGGAAGAGAATACAAATCATCAAGTGGGAGCTTTACATGAAAGGCTGCATTAGTTTAAATTCTCAGTGAACCAAAGTATCATCAGAGTTCAATTTCATGTACGACTCTACGGCTCTGCAAACAGAAAGACTTGAACAACATTCAAGTTCTGACTGATAAGTTGCAATTCAAACCCACGCAACACGAGCATCAGGCAAATCTTTCTTGTTGTGGCTCAATTCTGTGTCAGTTGTTTTACATCATCATTTAATATTGCATTATTAATGAATCCTTATCTGAAATTATAAATATATTCTCAACAACTTGCCTTTTTAAAGCACATTGATGCTTCACAGGAGCAGACACGGTGTGACATTGAGCCACTCAAAGAATTCTCAAAAGTATTAATTTGGGAAAGTTATGAGATTAATTAACAAATAATCTTTTCCGTTTTAATGTATTGAGGCAGTGGATAACTAAGAGAAGTAGAAAAAGAAATTGTTATTACCAAAACTTATTGACTTTTTATACATTCATGGGATATGGACATTGCTGGCTGGTCAGCCTTTATTTCCTACCCCTAGGTTGCCCTTGAGAAGGTGGGGGTAAAACTGCCTTCTTGAACTGCTGCCGTCTACTTGCTGAATGTAGACCCAGAATACCCTTAGGGAGGGAGTTGTCGGATTTTGACCCAGCAGCAGCAACTGAACATATGCTTTTGATCTATTAAACACCACACTCTTAATCAGCTGAGTTACCGGTAACTAGCCATGTCTCAGACAATGCAGCAAGCTTTTAGTGTTTCACTGCACCGTTAACACAGTTTAAATCCTCATTTTAATCTCCAGACCCTATCACCAGATCTCATGTCAATGCTAAACTATCTTTCAACACGTGAAATACACAACAGTCCCCGATTCTAGAATCACATCCAATACTCCCAGACTCTGAGAACTGTCTTTAAAACACCCAGATCCTTTAACTTCTTGCACAATGATTTCAGATCCCAGATCCTAGCTTTCCAAGAGCCTGTGTTTCCAGTATTCCCAAAATACCTCAATCTTGCCCTATGATGTCCTTGAAGCATTGCCAGACTCTGCATCTTCTGTTTCAGATAACTCACCCCTTCCCACCGCTCCAGATCAATATGTTGCCCACGTACGTGATGAATCAGTGTCTTAATAATACTTGAGTATTAGGAAGTGCTTTCAATACACAGCAGGTCTGGCAGTACACATGGAGACAGAAACAGTGTTAACCTTTCAAGTCAATAATCTTTCAACCCGATTTAATATTTTGTTCAGCAGGCAGTACTTCCAACAGTGCACTCATCTCTCACTGTTATAACAAAGCAATAAGCCTCAAATATCAGCAATTGGTTTGGAACCTACAAGCTTCTTCCAACAGAAGGGTAACCTGTATCTCTCCATAGATGCAGCCAGACCCACTGAGTACTGTGGTTCCTATAGCTTTTCTTTTTATTTCAGAATAGCAGCATCAGCAGTATTCTGCCCTTTAAATGCTTGGCATGGCAGATCTTAACACTTTAAAGTCACTTAGAGCAAAGCCATGGGAACTCTGCTTGTAATTTTAAAATAAATAGCAGACTGTAAGTCCCTCTTGGGAATTGGGAATGTTATTCCAAACCCATTATCTACATGTCTTTCATCTTCAAAGCAAAGATACTAAAGAAAGCTGGCCTGATGTTAGAAAGAGAAATTATTGGGAAATGTCATATTTTATAATCGTGTATGAGTTAGAATATTTAAGACAGAAATGCAGTGTCAATGATTTAATTTTGATTGCAAACTCCATGGCTATTACAAGGTACATTAAGAGTTCTGCTGCACAGAGACAGTAAGATCCCACAAACATCAATGAGAAAAACAAGTAGATATTTAGTTTATTTTAGTGGTGATGGTTGAAAGATACATATTGGGTAAGGTACCAGAAGGATCGCCCTGTTAACGTTTTAAAAATATGCAATGGATTATTACATCCAACTGAGAAATCAGACAGGGGCCCGATTTAAAGCAACACTTCCAACAGTGCAGCAACTCTCATTTTTATAACCATGTCACCTCAGCTTAGGTTCAAATATCAGCAATTGGTTTTGTAGCCACAACTACACCTTCAGAGCTGAGAATGGTATCAGTAGTGTCAAGGATTGATGGATTGCTAAGTGTTAGCCAGCCCACAAACAAAATGGCCCAAGAGGAGCACAGTGTCTGATTGATCCACAACCAGTCATTGCTGTACAAGGAGGGTCTCAACTCAGGCTGCCTGCTGCCTTATGGTTACTTTTATCTACTTGTCATGCCACACAAGCAGAGCAGGTGGGATTTGAACTTGAACTTTCTGGACCAGAGAGAGGGACACGACCACTAAAGCCTTGCATGCTATTTTATATGATTGCAGCACTGGCGAGTGCTAACTACAATGTTCATTGAACAGTAAGGAGCCTGATATCATTTATAGTTGCACAAACTAAAGGTAACTCCCACCTCATAAAAGAGGAGTTGTATTGTAGCTATTTTTAATATACAGATAATTTTATTAAACTTTACAAAAAAAAGAAATATAAATTACAACACCAGCAAATATTATTCTATATACGTATAACACCAGAAAAAGAGAAAAAAAAAACACAACAGCAACAATACAACCAAAACACTCTACCCATGCAAAACAGACAAATCAATAAAGGTAGTTAATGAATAAATAAACAAGCAAAACAGCTCAGCACAACAAAACATTAGTTCTCAACCTCCGAAAGCACTGAGTATTGCACACAAAATATTCAGAATTCTTCCTTCAAGGACATCAAGTACACTAAATCAGAACACCATGGCTACACGAAAGCCCAAGTTAAAATGGCGGATCAATCTGCATCCAAGTATTCCAGAAAGGGCTGCCATATTCTATAAAAAATTTTGTTTTCTGGTGCATCATATTTGTGAAAAAGTCCAGAGGGTGATGTTCCACAATAAGCCTATGCCAACCCAACAGACCTGGGGCAGCGGGGGCGGCGGGGGGGGTTCAGAAACCCAATACATTAAAATATTTTGCCTAGTGCATAGAGTGAGGATATTAAAACATTTTTTTTCCCCATGAGCATCCAAAGAGGGTATAGTAGATAGGCCCAGGAGGAGAGAGATAGGGTCCATCTTCACCTTAGCCCTCAAGACCCTCTCTATAACCCCTACCACTGAACTCCAATATATATGCAGCCTATGGCAAGACCATAAACAATGAGTGAGGGTACCGATGTTTATCTTACACCTAGGCAAAAGGGGGATACTCCCACCTTAGACTTTGAGTGAAGGTCTGGGGCCAAATGAACCTTATGCAAAATCTTTAGCTATATGGCAAGGGTCCTATTACAAATCGAGATCTTCCTCACAGTCTCACAAATGTCCCCCCATGCCTCCATAGAAATTTCAACTTCTAAATCCCTCTCCCAAACCCCGCAAAGCAGCTCAACATCTTCTGAAGGATCACCCCCACCCCCAGCACAAGATAACGCGTGCTAATAGAGATAGTATTTTTAGCATAAAGTACCCACTTCTCCATAACAGATCTGCAGGACTTGGTCAAGAGCCTGATCCCTTTCTGAATAAAATCCCTGACCTGAAAAAAGTGGAAATGGTCTTTGCTATCTAGATCATATTTACAAATTATTTGGTCAAAGGACATCATTATTTCACCTTCAAATAAATTGCACAAACAGGAGATTCCCCTAGCTGCCCAGAGCTTAAATCTGGGGTCCATTACCCCCAGTTGAAAACCTGGCATATCAACTATAAGGGTAAGGAATAACACTTTGGACACATTATCCTCCCTCTGCCGCATTATCCTCCATGACTTAACAGTATTAATAACAATCGGATTGTGGCAATATTCCATGACCATCTTCATTTTATCCAAGAATAAAAGGCTGATGAGAGGACATTTTGTCTGGGAGGTCTCAATAATCCAGCCACATTGATGCCGGGTCTTTACAGGCCCAATCACTAACAAATGATAGAAGAGAACTTAGTTTGTATCTTCTAATGTCCGGGAAATCCACTCCCGCCAACCCATGAGACAACTGTACTTTAGACAGCTTGATAAGAGGTTGCTATGGCGCCAAATAAAAGAGCTAAACCATCCATTAAGTCTCTGGAATTATTGCCTTGGGAAAAATCAAAGGAAGCATTTATATAGGATAGAGAAAACAGGGGAGAACATTCATTTTGATAAGAGATACCCGGCTTGGCCAGGATATTGGAAGCGCTTCCCATCACTGAAAATCTTGCTTAGTCCTGTCAAGCAAGTAAGCAAAATTGGCCTTAAACAACCGATCAAAGGCTGGAGTAATAAAGATGCCTAAAAAAGAAAAACCCTCCTGTGACCATTGGAAGGGGAACTGTAGTTCACCCTCCACCTCAGAAATTCTCCTAAGATCCCCCAGCAGCATTGCCTCCGATTTTGAGAAATCAATCTTGTAGCCTGCAAAGAAGCCAAATAAATTGATGCATTATATAAGATGGGAGACAGAAATCTGTGTATTTGACAGAACAGCCAGAACATTATCTGCATATAGTGAGCTCTTATACAACTTAGATCCTACTTTTGGGGCAGCTGTATTAGGATCTGAAACTAATGTTGGGGTGTCTTTGTGGATTGAATCTGTACTGTGATATGTGGCAACATGATAAATGAGTGAGAGAGCTAAAGGATAGGAAATCTACAAAGACATGGACAGCAGCAGCCAGAAGAAGCATCTAACATGTAACAGCTTCATTCCATTCAACATGTTTACGTTAAGACAGGGAGGTGACTGCAGTGGTGGAGCTGCAAAATGGCAGTGTTGCAATAAATCAGCATTGCACACTGATTAACATCATTGCCCTTTCTGCTTTGCTTGCTGTTAGCCATTGTTAGGTGCACACATGGGAATACAGAAGCATAGGAATTAGGTGCGGGAGTAGCCCTTCAAGCCCACATCACCATTTAACACAATCAGGGCAGAGCTTATCCTGGTCACAACTCCACTTTTCCGCCTGCTCCCCACTGCTCTATATCTCACTTTTCATCAGAAACATCTGTTTCTTCCTTGAATCTGTTGTTTGATTCTGCCTCCACTGCACTCTGGGGCTGTGAGTTCCACAGACTCACAATCTTCTGAGAGAAGCAGTTTCTCCTCATCTCAGTTTTGAACCTACCTCCTCTCATTCTATATCTATGACCTCTTATTCGAGACACAAGCTGTTCTATGTCCATCAAATCAATGCCCTTTAGCATTCTATGGACCTCAATCAGATCCTCCCTCATTCTTCTGAACTGCAGCGGGACAAGCCCTTCAACTGCTCCTCGTACGACAGCTCTTTCATCTTCAGTGTCAATCTGGTGAACCTCCTCTGCACTGCTTCCAGTGCCACCACATCTTTCTTCAAGTAAGGAGACCAAAACTGGACACAGTACTCCAGGTGTGGTCTCACCAAAGCCTTATATAATTGGAACAACACTTTTTTTATAAACCAGTCCTTTTGCAATCAACTCCAGGATTCCATTTGGCCTTCTTACTATATGCTACACCTGCATATCCACTTTCTGTGATTCAAGCACAAGGACGCCCAGATCCTTCTGCACTAACACACTTTGAATCTGCTTCCCATGTTAATAGTAATTTGCCCTTTTACTTTTCTGGCCAAAACAGATAACCTCACACTTATCCACATTAAACTCCATCTGCCAGACTCTGGCCTATTCCCTTAGCCTATAAGTTTCTATCTGTAAACTCTTGATCTTCTCTCATAGCCTGCTTTCCCACCTGTTTTAGTAACATCCACAAACTTTGCTATGTGACACTCTGTCACTGCTTGCAGACCACTTATATGGATTGTAAGTAGTTTAGGTTCAAAAGCTGAACTCAGTGGCTTCTCACTAGTTACAATTTGCCATCCCGAAAAGGACCTATTTATCCCAACCCTCTGCTTTCTGCCAGGAAGCCAATCCTCTATACAAGCCAATACTCTACCATTCTAGTACATACTAACTCCTCCACCCGAAGTAGTATCTGATACACATCCAGTTGGAATGTGCAAGCTTCTCTCAAATCCTATTGTCACTTGACCAGGTAGACCCTGAAAAATGTGTTACCATGTGGAATCTAGTCCCCTACAGTTTTATAATTGGCAAGTATTTCCTATAAGTGTCTTCCTTCATTCCCATATCTCTATGCATTCAACATCAGCTGCCAGACAGTGATATTTGTAATAAGTTTAGGTATATGGGGATCTGCAGGTTGGGGTATTATTATAGAGACAGGAGTGTATTAATGTTGTCATCCCAACACACACTTGCAAAACACACAACAAATTCTGGATATATTGTATGGTTGAGTATTTAATATAGTAATAGAAAAAGTAGTTGAGACAGAAACAATATATATGGAATCAGATGAATGGCTAAAGAAGAACCATTGTACGAAATCACAGAAAGGAGAGTAACAGTTTAGCTAATTGGTTTGTTTTTCAAAAGTTCTAATGGATTAAATAGCATTCATCTGAGATTTTAAATTCAATAATTTTATGATTTTAAGTCCATTATTTTACTGATTAAATTCAAATACAGTATCTTGATTTCTGATGTTAATTTAACCATAGTCATTCAATTTTCTCACCACCACTCACTCAGACATTTATACAATACGTCAATTGAAGTCAAGTCGATATTACTGATGGGATTATGTTGCATTATAGATGTAATAACCTTATGTTTGTTATCATTAAAGACCAAAATCATTGTAAGCTTCCAAACACTTCCCTAGTCAATATCTCTCAACAATCCGGCAGGAGACTCACGCAGAGCAAGGCAATTGTAAAAGCAGGGGCAGTTTTCCACCTGCTCCCAGTACCTGACAACAATCAATGAAATCCACTGGCCATGGGTCGCCATCAGAGGTCAGCAGATCCATTGAAGGCTCAATGGGTTGATGGTCCATAACTAGCCAAAGTACAGGAGACCAAGCTTTAAACAAGGATAAGGATTTTCAACTTAAGCTAAGACATGCCATCAAGTGTGTTCATTTTAATGATTAGGCCTCCTGAGTTCTGGAAATAAACTCATGAAACATTAATGATACATTTTTAGATTTTGGATAATAACCCTAATATTAAATGAGATAACACAAGCAGCATGCAGCTGGAGGGATTCAGTACGAACAGTGTCCTATATGGTTGCTTCATTCCAAACAGTGGAGAGAAATTAGGCAGTGACCTATCCTGAATGAACATCTGAGCAGGTACCTACAGCTCACCAGCATCTTCTCCAAGCCTCCAGCATTCCCCAATATCTCACATAGGCCCCTCACACAGGCAGTAACTGCCTGCATCTTTCAACCACAATGATCAGAATTGGCAAAGCACCACCCTCACCACATCATGAAACATTTGGTTCTCACTTACAATTGTTCAGCATTTCAATACTACTCTCTGGAGCTCTCCTACGCTGCGATGGTGCTGTCAGACTGCTTGGTGCAGAGGGACAGGCATCCATCTCATACATTAGAACGAGGTGCATCTTTAGGGATCTTAATTTAGTCTTAGAGTTCACTCACTTTGTGCTGACATGGATGCTCACAGCATCTCTGCTTTGCTTTGGTTTTAGCACAGACAGATAGTCAGCTATTTGTATTTAGCAGCAATAACAGAACAACGGGAGCATAGTCAGTTCGAAAAGGTAGTGAGGGTGTCCCAAGTGAATGCGTAGGAATCACAGAGGGCAAGAAGGGTTAGTAGTTTGGGGATATGGGGTGGTGAGAGCCATTGAGGGAAGATGCATGCAATGCTGAGAGTCCTAGAGTTATACAGCACAGAAACAGAGCCTTCAGTTCAACTCGTCCATGCTGACCAGATATCCTAACCTAATCTAGTCCCATTTGCCAGCACTTGGCCAATATCTCTCTAAACTCTTCCTATTCATACACACATCCAGATGCTTTTGAAATGTTGTAATTGTACCAGCCTCCACCACTTCATCTGGCAGCTTGTTCCATACACGCAGCACCCTCTGCGTGAAAACGTTGCCCCTTAGATCCCTTTTACATCTTTTCCCTCTCACTTTAAACCTATGCATTCTAGTTTTGGATTCCCCTACCCTGGGAAAAAAATCTTGGCTATTTACCCTATCCATGCCACTCATGTTTTTTAAACCTCTATAAAGTCACCCCTCAGCCTCCGATGCTCCAGGGAAAAGAGCCCCAGCCTATTCAGCTGCTCTCTAAAGCTCAAACCCTCCAGCCCTCGCAACATTTTTGGAAATCTTTTCTGCACCCTTTCAAGATTAATAATATCAATAGACCTTGAACCTTGGTGGGAAGTGAATGTAGTGGTAGAATTAAAACGATTGTGAGTTAGTAGAGAGATGATGGTGCCTCTTCCCCTTGCAGAGTGCAGGAGGTCATTAACCTTCCTGCAGCCTTGCCGTGCATTGCTCCCAACAGTGGATACCTCACTGACCCAGCTGGCTCCTTCAGACCAGGCTGGTAATGCGTGACATAGGGTGCTGTTGGTCTTGAAATATGGTAACTGCGGCAGAATACCAGAAGGCCTCAGCACCAGTGAGCATTTCACCACTGCTGAGTGCCAGAGCAGCACCATGGAAATGTGTCAACTTAATAAAGTGAGGAGCGTAACATTATGTGAGAAAAGGTTATCAGAACTCACAGAGGGAATCCTTCCATGAAACTCTCCAAAACTGATTTGCAGTCGACTTTTGGGAAACTAACAGATGCACCAGCCTAGGCCGATGTAGACTAGTCATTGTACTTCCTTGGTAAATCCAAATATATTGATAGATTTACCAGGCTTTAATATGCTTAAAGGACCATTTATGGTCTTCAATCCTGCCAGTTGAGCTCCTCACTTATGCCCTGATTCTAGATGTCTTTGCCTTGCCCTTCATGTCCCTTCCAGCTCCTCTAGCTATCCAATGGGGGAGTGAATAATATTTAGTAAGGTTCTATTAGCAACAAGAGCACAAAGCAGAACTATTCCATTACAACTCTGAGATTTATATTTACATGACCATGACTCACGATGTTCTCCTGGGCAGAGTAAACATTTCTTGGCACTTTATACACTGAGCTGTGTGTAGGGTCACAGCCTGAGAACTGGACCCTGCCACTCTTGGGTCCACGGCATGGAGCATTCTTGAGAATAGTCCCTGAACAAGACACTGCTTGGAATTCTGACTGTTGCTATAGAAACACAAGTTGATCATTCAACCCCAGGAGCCTGTTCTGGAATTCAATTAAGTCCATGGCTGATCTGTATTTTAAACAACTCTCTTAAATCAACCTTAATCTTCTACACTTAATGGAATAGTTAATGGAAGGCACAAAGTTACACAATAAATATCACTGACTTCGCATATTTGTATTATTTAATTATTTTCTATAATTTGTTCTGCTAAGCTAATATTCGGTGGGCTGGTGACATCAATGTCATTTGAGAGTTTGCATACTTTGTGGAGTTACATTTTGGTGCATTTTACATGGTCCCTGATTTTGCAGGGTTTTTCTTTAGTGATTAAATAAATGAGGCTAATTTCATGCTAAGAAGATTGTGTAGTGGAGAACTGGACTTGATTTGGAGTAGTACTATTAACTCTGGGGCAAGTGAAAGAGCAATAGCTTTAGAATTAACTGATGTAAAGATCTTATCTTTGCTTTTTTCTCTGTGTTTATTCTGAAAATGGAAAAGGACTGTTTTAAAAGCGAAGGATTGCTGAACTTCTTTAGAAGCAGGTAATCTGACACTTGTTGTAAATGCTGCTTACGCAAATGCTTGTTCAAGCTAGGGGGAAGGTCTAGATGATTTGGAGATGCCGGTGTTGGACTGGGGTGTACAAAGTTGAAAATCACACAACACCAGGTTATAGTCCAAAAGGTTTAATTGGAAGCACTAGCTTTCGGAGCGCTGCTCCTTCATCAGGTGGTTCTGTACTCAGAGTGCTCTGACTGATAAAAGCAATCGTGCTAAGTGCCTTTCTCACCACCCTATCTCCTTGGGATCCCACTTTCAAGGGAATGTGAACCCGTACTCCCTAGGTTTCTCTGTTTGACAGCACTCACTGGGTGATCGGGACTTTGTGCAACATGCTGTCAGCTGGTTTATACATCTCTCAATTTATTTCAATCGACTTTAATGAATTAAAATGAAGAGGAATACAGAAATAAACTGAGTTGTCAACCCTCTATCACCATGCGCATGTATAGTTCGAACCAGGTGAAAATGATTTTTTTTAAATGCATTAAGCTTTCTGCACCCTGACCTCATGTTTTCAAAATGCAATGCTATTGGACGCAATAAAGTCTGGCAACAGCAATGAAACTAAACGGACCACCTACCATTGATCCAGGACACCAAAATTGACAGCTGCAAATCAGTTCTGTCAAAGCCCTCCAAACCAACATCTGATGGCTTGCACCAAAATCGAGAGAGCTGTCATTTAGAGATTTATATCTTGCAGACAATGCTCTCGACACTGCCATCACCATAGTGGTAGTCATCTCCCACCATCAGAAAGGGCTTGCCTTGGAAGTCCTTAACTCCAAACCCTGTGAAATCTCATGGCCCAAGGTTAAACAAGGACAAGGAGACCTCCTGCTGATTACCATAAACAAGGCATGGGAGCCAAAGTAGACCATTCAGCCCATTACATCTGCTCTGCCAGCCAAAGAGACCATGCCTAATCTGTTAACCTTGGACTCCACTTTCCTGCCTTTTCTCCAGAACTCTTCATTCCCTTATCAATTAGGCATTTCTCTTTTAAATGGGTAAATGGATGATGCCTTCTAATCCTAGACTCTTCCACAAGGGGGATCATCCTCTCAGTATCTACCTTGACAAAGCCTCTAAGAATATTATGTTTCAGTAAGGTCATATCTCATCCTTCTGAACTCCAGTCTATTCAACCTCTCCTGATAAGAAAATCCCTTCATACTCAGGATCAACTGAGTGAACCTTCTGTTCCAATTGTGTGAAAGAGCACAACTCGAGGATGTTAATGTGACAAACACCCAGAAGTGAAATGTGGAATTCAGATGGAATCTTTTCAGTCAGAAGACTGTAAGCATAGAAATTAGTTTCATAGGTTCAGGTTCTAACACAAATAGTTGAGATGAATATTATCAATACAGCACATTTTTAATGAGAGCTTAGATAAGCATAAACTGGAGACTGGAATTATGTTGAGAGGTTCAGGTGGAACATTAGCACTGACAAGGACTGAACGGTTTGTTTTGAACTGTATGTTGCATTTGTCATAAATAGGTAAAGAACCTCCAACTGGAGTTCTACTAAACTCTCTTGTTCCTCTTAAAATATTACTGTCAGTTAAGACATGTTTTGAGGGATTCTGCTACTTGCCCAACAATCGATTGTTTAAAATGATTGATTGCTACTATGACAAGTGCATGGAATTACTAGAAAGATGAACAAAATGCTCTTCTTCTTGAAGTACTATATTAAAGTTTGGGATATTTTTCATCATAATTACTATTTTCCATTCTTGGTTCCTAGTTTTTGTTTAAATCGGATACTGAGGAGGCAGGGAGTTCAATTTTCTGTTGAATTACAGGAATCCAAAAGGGATGAACAGATCTTGAAGAGATGGAACATAAGCAATTTTCCAGATGGTGACCCGTCTCTACCACAGCCTGCTGGAATTAATATATGTGGAATGTTCACACTCGATTATACCCTTATTGCACAACCAACTTTCAGTTAAAAATGTAAGAATTCTAACATTGCTTCCATCTTGTCTGTTAACTCTGTCGTTATTTTGTAACTTAGGGAGGCAAGGTAAACATTTATTTATATCCACTGCCAATTGTGATTCTTACATACTTTCCAAGTCGGGCTATGACCTGTAGGGGATTATTGAATATCACTCAATAACATGTGATAGCCCAGCTGAGATGAAGCGTTGACCTGTCCCTTGGCATTCTATGCCATACCTCAGTACATGAGCACAATGAGCTGCGGGAATATGCATTACCATATGTACCTCACCCCCAATCCCCAACCCCCAAGCCCCTGCTGAAGAATCAGTATTCCTCTATGTTGAACACCAACTGGAGGAAACATTGAAGGTGGCAAGAGCACAGAATGTACTCTGAGTGGAGGATATCAATGGTCATCACCAAATGTAGCACAGCAGCTAGCCAAATTCTAAAGATCAAGGCCAGACTGTGACTGTGGCTAGTGTTGAGGGAACCAATGGGACGGAAAATTCTATTTGGCCACATTCGTACCAGTCTAATGCCTCAGTGCCATCTATCCATGATGATTTCAGCAAGAGTGGCCACCATGCAGTCCTTGAGGAGATAAGTCCTGTTTTGACATTGAGGATACCCTCCACCATAGTCTGCGCCACTATCACTGTGCTAAATGGGACAGCTTTTAACATCTAGCAACTCAAAATTGGGTATCCATGAGGTACGTCATTCAGAAGTGCCAAGTGGATGATCCATCTCAGCCTCTCCAGCAGCAGACAGTCTTCAGCTAATTCAATTCAATCCAAGGGATAACAGGAAAAGGCTGGAAACACTAGGTGCTACAAAAGCTATGAGCCCTGACAACATTGCGGCAATAGTACTGAAAATGTGTGCTGCAGAACTTGCTGCACCCCAAGCCAAACTGTTCCTGGACAGTTACATCACTGGCATCTACCCAATAATGTGAAAAATTGCCCTGGTGTGTGCTATACATTATAAGCAAGACAAATTCCACTCTACCAAATACTCTGTGAAAGCACTGATCCTCATTGTTTAGTCCATTGATAAATGTGAATCACCTACTTGTGTTATTTCTGTTCAATGGGCCATTCTTGTGTAACACTTAGGTAGTACTGAAATTGTTCAGGAAATGCTACCGTTAAAATACTTTTAATTAAGAATCTGAAGTGATTGTAATGAGGTAAGCCAGGTGGATCTCATAGAATATGAGTTCCCTGACTGGGACTGTTAAACTGGTCCAATCAGGGAGTCCTGGCTAACAGATATAAACAGGATCATCAATGAGTCCCTGCATTTATAAGAAAATAGAAAAAATATATAAACCAGAGCTCTGAGGGAACTGGACCAGTGTCAAGTACTACAATGTGTAAATAAATGGTGAATTGATGATGGGCTACTGGCCTCTGGAGAGTTACTTCACTAGTGATAAGAGATAAAAGTAAGCTCCTGAAGAAATTTGTGCGTAACAGTTATCTTTGAGATCGGGTAAACATTTCTGGCATTATGGTATTATTTGGCAAGCTTGACTCATTTGATCCTGCCGTCGAACACTGGGCAAGTTACATTGGAGTAGATGAAAAGCAATAATTCTTCTGACAGCTTGTGGACAGCTTTTCGTTATTAGGAGCTTAACATTTCCCAAGGCATCAGATAATAAAACCTTTCAAGATTTGTCTGATTTCGTTAAGGCATATTATGATCCCAAGCCTCCTCTGATTCTGAGATGCTATTGGCTTTACTCGACAGTTCAAGAACCAGGAAAATCTGGGTTAGGATTTTTGATGTGGTTAAGACCGCACGTGACTTTGGTTTAACTCTTAATGAGATGCTGAGACACTATTTGGTAGGTGGGATTAATGATGTGACCATGTAAAATACCTTCTATCTGAAGCCCAACTGGACTTCCAACAGGCACTGCAACTGGCTTTATCATTAGAAAATGCAGCAAGTGGAGCGTATAAGTTGCAGGGTATTCTGACAGACGTGGATACCCTCACCAGGCCAACTTAGCTTGGGGAATACCACTTGAGTGAAGGCAATTGTACAGCATCACTCAGGACATATCCTGAACAGAGGGACTCTGGGTCAACTCACAGCAAAATGCAAAACAAAGCCAAGCCTCAGCCAAACGATTAACATTTTCTTCAGGATCTGAGTCAGCAAGCCATTGTAGTTGCTGCCTGTATATAGACTCGAGGCAGCAAGAGTCCCACTCGACCCAAATTGAGGAAGAGAACTCATAGGCCAGTATCCCGGTGGGTGCATGTCCTGGAAAGCCCAACTACATCTGGTTTGGAATAGTTAAATTGCTTAGCAACATTCAAATCAGAAACAATCAAAATAAACATCTGGTTAAATGGTCTTCCAGTTCTAAGGGAGTCGATACCAGTGGGAAGGTATCAGTGATTGTAGAACCAATCTTTAATAAAATGTACACTGGACTCCAAGCCTTAAGTTTGTGTACAACCATGGCTAGACTGAGAACCTACACCAGGAAACTTTTACAGATTACAGATACAATTTTAGTTCCGGTCTCGTATGAAGAGCAGTTGGTACAGTTACCACTGATTGTAATAAAAGGCTTGGGCCTAAGCCTGATGGGATGAGATTGGATGAGAAAGATTCACTGAGATTGGCTCAATATTTTTCAATTAGAAATTAGCTGCCTGAGTGAAGTCCTGCTTAAATATCCAGAGCTTTCTCAGGAATGTCTAGGGGCTATCAAAAGAGCCATGGACACCTTGCATGTTGACGGGAAGCAGTTCCATGATTCTGCAAGGCCCGCTCAGTGCCAACTGCCTTATGGGCAAAAGTAGAGGCAGAAATCAGGAGGCTGGAAAGTGAAGGAATCATCAAACCAGGCCAGTTTGTAGAATGAGCAGCACCGGTCATATCAATTGTGAAGCCCAACGGGCTGGTTCACCTTTGTGGAGATTTTAAACAAACCATAAACTGCTTTTTGCAGCTGGATAAATACACAATAACTCACACATTGAGGATTTATACGTAACATTGGTGGTGGATGGTTGTGCTGTCTTCCACGAAGCTGGACATGAGCCATGCGTACCTGCAATTGTGGTTAGATTAGGATTCCCAGAAGTATGCTACAAATAATACCCATAAGGATTTGTAACAATATATGAGACTGCCATTTGGGGTATCGTCAGCTTGTGCCAATTTTTAGCAAACAATGGAAAACATTTTACTAGGTCTACTCCAGGTCACCATTTATGTGGATATCATGCTAATAATCAGGAAGACCATTAAAGAGCACTTAGAGAACCTGGACATAATCCTTACACATTTCTCCCAGGTGTGCCTATGCCTTAGAAGGGAAAAATGTGGTTTCCAAGCACCCCCGATGACCTACTTGGGCTACAGTGTCAACAAGACTGGATTACGCATGTTGGAAGATAGAATGAGGGCAATCAAAGGTTCCCCACCTCCCACATCTGTCCTTCTTTGGACTGTTGAATTATTACAGAAAGTTCTTACATAACCTGGCCTCTATTCTGGCAGCCTTACATCTGCGATTGTAAAAGGGTCAGCCTTGAAAGTGGCCTCAAAGCCAAGACATCATTTTTAGGGAAGTGAAGAAGCAACTATCATCATTAGGTGTTGGCAAACTATGACTCCAAGTGAGATATGGTGCTGACATGCAATGCCCCTCCATACAATATCAGAGTAGTGTTGACTGACCAGTAGCCTAATGAAGAGGAACACCCAAGAGCATATGCTTCCCGGTCTTTGGCTGGTGCAAAGCGTAAATATGCCCAGATAGAGAAGGAAGGTATTGCACTCATCTGTGGTTTGAAAACGTTCCACCAATTCCTTTATGGACGTAAATTTGTCATAATAACAGACGACAGACCCTCGCTAGGGCTACTCAAACAGGACAAGGCTGTGCTGCCCATAGCTTCAGGTTGGATTCAGTAGTGGACTGTCATTCTAAGTACATATAATTATAAATTGGAACACTGTCCGAGAGGCCAAGTAGCAAATGCAGATGCCTTGAGCCGCTTCCTCCTGGCAGATACACCACCGGTGGTGCCTTCGCCAAAAGAATCCATTCTGATTTTAAACATTCTGAGAATTGGCTCTGAGGAAGCCAGACTGATGTCAAGTATGATGCATGTGTAAAGAAACGGTGACTTAATGATGGGATACCAGCCTGTGTGGAATTATTTCAGAATCTATTTCTGATCAACACCAACTTCAGTTGCTCATACCAAGTGGACAAATTTAATTGTATATCTTTTGGTTTTGATACTCATTTTCATCTGATTTCAGTTGTAACTTAGATGACAGTTCCCTTCAATCTATAAACTATGAAAGTCTATTACATCTGTATCTCATCCGTACATTGTGACAACTTAAAATTCCAAAAGTGTAGCACAGTTTACAATACATGCAGGGTGTTATTTACTAGAACTGCAAATGTCTACCTCCTGCTATTTGTTTCTTTTCCAAAAGATGTAACTCTTGTGACCATTACACAAATGCTAAACCACCCCCCTCCAGTGCCTCACTCAAATGCTCATCCTTCACTGACTAATTCTCAGTGGGTTGTTCACCCTCAGCTAAACCTATTACTCTGACGTTCTCACTCAACTTCAATTAGCATGCAGCTTCCAGAATCAATAGCAGTGATTCTTATCTTTATTAGACAGAGTCTGCTGTGGTAAATGTGACTCTGCATTTTTGTTGTTCCTCTTCACCCCTCTCTCCTTGTTTAAGGTGCTCTTTAAAAGCTACCTCTTTTCCAAGTTTCGGCCACCTGTTTCTATATTTACCTGTTGGACATGGTATCAAATTTTGTTCAGTTACACTCCTATGAAGCACCTTGGGATGTTTTTACATTTTGGCACTATATGAATGAAGTGCTATTCTTGGTGTTTGCTACTCTCAATTATTCCTGACAGGACTTCAAAATAGCGAAATCTTTATGTCCCATGCCATATGTGTATTGCTGTCTACAATTGGTGTTTATTATGTCCACGGGGGATTAAAAACAACACCTTCAGTCTCTGAAATTGTATTTCAGCTTCACATCATAAAATCATTCCTACGAATGAATACATTTTTGTCATGGATTCCAAGAAAGGGAGTGATCAAGTCATTTAAGAACATACATATGTTAGGATTTGCTCAAATGTGTGCTGATTGGATAGCTTATTTTGAATTTATCAAAAAATATTTCAGCTTAATTGAATTCAGTCACTTTATTGAAGGCATTTATCAGCCTGCCTTTTGCAAACTTGAGATTCTCTCTGTTACCCTCAAAGAGCGAGAGTCAGAAAACATCTGTGGATGAGAAAAAGAAAAGAACTCTGTGTAAAGATTATTATTTATATGTTGCTAATGAACTTTTGCTGTTTACAGTTGGAGGAGCTAGCTGAATTCAGGGACTATGGTGAGATATTTTATGCATTATATACGAAATATGTATTGTTATGATACATGTTGTGTTGCTGCTACTATTCAAAATTACATTTGCATTTTAATAACCCTGTTTCCTAATTAAAATCTAATTACAGTGACGTGGTACTTTTTCAGCGACGAAATATAAGGATCACTTCGCATGGTAAAAATTAATTCAATAAGTCTGAAATAAAAACAGAAAATGCTATAGAAACTCAGCAGGTGTGACAGCATCATGTGGAGAGAGAAACACAGTTTCGAGGCTGCTATCGCACTTCAGAACAGACTTCAGAAGCCTCTTTGTTCATATTCTAAACATGGCTAAATATCTGATAAATTGAAAGCACTCTGACTTTGAGACTGCCCTAGAATCGTTTGAAAGAGTTAGTCTAAGATCATAGAACCCCAGCTGGGCCTCCCAAAACATGACAGTAGTTCTCCTATAACGCTGTAGTTGCATTCCAGTGAAACCTCACTTAATAGAAATAATGGGTCTATGGGAAAAGTGGAATTAGGGGCAGACCAGCAAAAAATATCACTCATGATCACTCAAAAATCACCCAAACATCTAACACAAAGTATAGCACAGCCTGAATGAAGGTTTAAATCATATTTATTAATGAATCAGAAGTAAATTTAATACATTACATGAACAATATTTTTTTCAATGCAGGGACACAGGTTCATCATCATCACCACCTTCAGATGCAGTTGTGGTGGCAGAAGTGGATGGCTATGGATTACTGTCTTCTGCTTGTTTCCTAGGGGTTGGTTTGCATAGCGGTTCTTAAAACCAGCCATCCACTCACTGCTAGCACTAAAGGCTGGCACATCTGCAAAATTTTTTAGCTTTTTCCTTCAGATCTTTATAAGTGGATAAGGCTTTCTCTTTTTTGATGAGAAAGGTTGTCACCTTTTTGTTTGATCTTCTATCCAAACACTTAGAAGCATCTTCATCCCAAGTTCCTTTGGCTGTGATCTCACAGGTTTGTTAGCACTCAGACATGTTCCAGCAATACAGCTGGCTTTAATCTTCTCAGTGTTGCCTCTAAGGGTGCGTAAAGTGGATTCCCTCATTCCTGTTAAGCGAGCTATATCGCATATTCTCTCCTTATGCTAAAAAAGCGGTATAATATCTAGCTTCTCTTCCAGTGTCACAGTCTTTCTTTTGCATTCACCACGTGCAATTTTATCACCAGGATACTTCTTGCTAACATTCTTGTCACTCCACCCTTCCATTTTTGCAGAAACAGAAGATAACCTCGGAGTAGATTGTGTGATATGCGGTACAAGAACAAATTAGAAAGGCAAATAGTATATTGAAGAGTAATGCTGTCCTGCAGGAATTATACAGGGCTTATACAAGAATTGTACAAGAATATTCTTGTCTCAGAGGGACAGCAATGATCATTTATTAGTTTCATTTTTGAGATGAAGCTGCTCAATGTGTTATGCTGTACTTCTCACATGCTCTGATGACAGCTGACATTAGCACATGCGCAGAATGGCACTGAAACTTCGGCGCTGAGATTGGCGTATGCGCAGAACAGCACTGAGACTTCGGCCCTGAGATTGGCGCATGCGCAGAATGAAGCATGCAAAACAATACCCGCTGGAATCATGCTATTGCTAACAGAGGTAAGCATTCTCAAAAGTACCATTCCCTAATGCTTCAGTGATGTTATAGCCAAAATCACGCTGCTGAAATGCGCTTTATCTGAGAACTACCTATACCTCTCAATTTGTCACACCTTCACTCACTACACACCTTGATCTAGACACTTTCTCATCAACCTGTTCAAAGATGTTACTACACACCTCTGGAGGATGTGGGGCTTAAACTGGGGTTCCCTGGTTCAATTTCCACATTGGCTAAGGTTATTATGAAGGACTCTCCTTCTCAACCTCTCCCCTCGCCTGATTAAACCAGCTCACCTATTGTCTCTGTCTTTCCCTAATGAGAGAGCAGCCCAATGGGTCTGGTAAGATGATGGTGACTTCCACCTAGTGCATAGTTATGAACACTATCACTGCACCACAAGAGCACTCAACTATCAGTGAGAAAAAAAATTACACTCTTAATTGTCAATTGTCATGTGTTAATGAAGGTCAAATTGATTTGGCTTCCACCTGTGTTTTTCACTCACTTTTCAGCACTTTTGCTGAAAATTGTTGGGACTGAGTTCTCTCATGTCATCTGTGCTTTTATAGCCAGCTGTTAACCGTTGTGAATAAAATCTGTAAGAAAATATTTTAATTACTTATTCAAACCTACATTCAGACCAAGAAAGAGAGACACAATTTGTGACAGACTTTTTTTTAAAAAAGAGACATACAAATAAAACAATGTCTTTAATCTCGGCCATCTGAAACCAATAGCTGCCCTTCTGAGTGCATTGAGTCCAGTGGACAAGATTGTTCTCCCGAGAGCAATATCTTTGCACTGCCATTTATCAGAATGATTGGTAGCGGCTGGCAGCAAAGGACAGATTCTGACATATCTATTCACCCGTGAACATTCTAAGGGCATTTTCTGATATACCTGCACATCAAATTTGAAAACTTCTCTCGTGAGTCTGGACAGGCTCCCTCGAAAGATAAGCCTACAAGTAACCCAAAATAAAACAAAATCAACATTGGTCAACAGCTGAGAAAATATCCCACTCAAAACAATGAAGCTGTTGTTAAGGCGACACAATTAACAGCAAACTTTTTTTAACCGGCACACAAGGGAAACCAGCAATGTGCCAGTTGATCAATGATTCCAGATAATCAAGAGATACGCCTAATTATATAAACGCAGGAGCTGGTGTTCGACTGGGGTGGACAAAGTTAAAAATCACACAACATCAGGCTATGGTCCAACAGGCTAACTTGGAAGCACTAGCTTTCGAAGTGCTGCTCCTTCACAACCACCTAGTGAAGAAGCAGCACTCCAAAACCGAGTGCTCCCAAATAAACCTGTTGGATTATAAACTGGTGTTGTGCGATTTTTAACTTCAAGACATCAACATTTCTCATAAAATCTACGTTAAATCGTCAACACAACTCCTAAAATCAATGTTAAAAACACAAAGTAGTATAAACATAATGCATGGGCTAGACACATCACTGTTATATTTTATTTACAGCATAAATACTCGGACACCGCGGTATTGGAGGTACACAAAGTTTGCTGGTTTATCAAGAGTCCGGGTGATAAAGTGCTGGTTAAAACATTTGCCTATATGTCTTTCTTGTTTAAACTTCCTCAACTTCATTACTTTGCATGAAGCAAAAATAAACCTTTGGAGATACTTTATCAATTTTCTCACCTTCAGAAAACTTTCCAATTCCATGGGCACCCAGCTATGTTTAAAAGGGAGGGGAAGAAATAATCATCCAGTCGGTTTTTACAGAGGGCCTTCAACCCTTTGTTAAAAGTCAGCACTTGTCATCAAACATCAAGTTATTCTAATGTCATTTTCTGGCACTTGTCTCATGGGCTTGTATGCTATAGCATGTTAAGTGTTCATCTCAATAATTCTCATATATCTCAGAGTTTTCTGCCTCTACCCCCTCCTAGTTAGTGACAAGAACATTGCAGATGCTGGAATCCAAAGTAGACAAGCAGGTTGCTGGAAGAACTCAGCACGCCAGGCAGCATTAGGAGGTGGAGAAGTCAATGTTTCATTTATAACCCTCCTTCAGGACTGGGGGTGGGGGTGAGAGGAGCTGCAACCTGAAATGTTGACTTCTCCACCTCCTGATACTGCCTGGCTTGTTGTGTCCTTCCAGCCTCCTCCTTGTCCATCTACCCTCTCTTAGCCAGTAAGTTTCAGATACCCACAGAGCAAAGGGTCCGTTTCCATGCTGTACAATTCTATGACTCTATGTCTTCCTCATTTTCTTCAACAAAAGATCCAGAGAGAGCACAGGAGAACGTTTCCACCCTCCCACACCTCTGCAGTTAATCTGTTGTGCAGTTTCTTTCCAGGGGAATCTCTGGTTAAGTGTTGCGAAGGTTGTTTGTTGACCTGTTTGAACCCAAACTATGAGTGGTAGCTGATGAAAAAAGACAGCAGAGTTAATCAGGTGGACAAGCTCATCTGGCTTAAAGAAATCTGGCTCTCGGACAAGATGATAAAGTTAAATGTACATAGAAGAGTGCATTCCCAGATGTAAAGTCAGTTGACCTTGAACAATAAGTTTAGTAACTGGATTTAAAATAGCGGCAGGCAACAGTGAGGACTGCAGATGCTAGAGATTCAAGTCGAGAGTGTGGTGCTCGAAAAACACAGCAGGTCAGGCAGCATCCGAGAAGCAGGTGAACCAACGTTTTGGGCAAAAGCCCTTCATCAGGAATGAGCCATTCCTGATGAAGGGGTTTTGCCCGAAACATCAATTCTCCTGCTCCTCGAATACTGTCTGACCTGCTGTGCTTTTCCAGCACCACAGTCTCAACTTAAAATAGCAATAACCTATTTGTTGTCCTATACACCCAAAAATATATTATTTAAAGCGACTGAAAATGCCACTGACATCTCAAGAAATCATCCAAAAGCTTTAGGATTGATTAATCTCCCCACTCATGCTCAGCAAATGATTTTGTGTTAAAAACATGCCTTTTTGGAGAACAAAGAAACAATTTGCATTTAAAAAGCAGCTTTCACTACCTCAGGTGGCTCTATGACACTTCTTAATGGATTTGATATCAAGTACCAGAAAACTGTGACAATTCATGACAGGAAGATCCCATAAACAGTTAAGCAGCAAATGTTTATTTAGTTGACTTCCTAGCCGTGGCACTAGGAAAACTCCACCTTCTTCTTCAAACAGTATCCTGTTTTATATCCACCAACAAGTAGGCAGACAGAATCTTGGAGAGGGGGAGCAATGAAAAAGGGAAAAAGAGAAATATACAGGAAGAAAGTGTGAAAGAGAGAGAAAGACAGAGTGGAGGATAATACCTGAGCGAGAGACTGGATATTGGGGAGTGCAGGGGGTGGTGCCAGGCTAAAAACCATGTCCTTGCTCCACATTTGCTGTTGACCTTCTTGCTCCCTCTCCTGTGATCCCCTTCACGTCCCCCACTCTGTGACCCCCTCCCACCACTCTCCCCACTCCCCAGTGGACCAGAAATACAGGACTTTGAGTAGACCAGGGCAACATATCTTAGGAAGAATATACTGGTCTTGGGTGAGTGCAGCATGGATTTGCCAGAATAATACCTGCTCTCAAAACATTAAATTACAAAGCAAGATACAGATGAACCTCGATGATCTGAACGAGATGGGCGGGCACTATTTCGTTCAGATAATTGATTATTCGGATAACTGATTCAATGCCTCTCCTTTGGGACTCGGAGTTTTCTGAAGTCTGTTTTTTTCCTTACTCTGCCTGCCTTGCTCCCTGTCTCAGGGTGTGTTTCTGAGCAGACATACACTTGCGTGTAAGGGACCTGCAGCATTGCTGAAGCCTCCCTCACCCCCACCCCCACCCCCACTCCCCCAATCAGCGAGTACTTGCTATATCCACTCCCTGTTCAGGAGACTAGGTAGTAGCACTTCAGTAAGCCGAGTTCATTTTTAATCATTGTAAACAAAAGACACAATCAGTGTTGGTAACACCTCTTTGACATAATGTTTCTATCGGGACCTTGAGATCGTCTTCGGATAATCCGAAATTCGGATAATCAAGGTTCCTCTGTATACACAAAGTAATGCTCTACTCACTGGAGTTTCAAAGATTATAGGGCAATTTGAATGAAGTTTTCAAGTCATTAAAGGCGTAAGACAGAGACAAACTATTTCTTCTGGTTGGGGAGTCTAGAAAGAGGGAGCATAGTCAGGAAAAAATAGCAGCAGCTCTGTCAGAAATTAAATTAAATTAAATTCTCTACACACAATTTTGTTGATTTAACTTTGGAATTCCCCTCTGTAAATGGTAATTGACATTAGATCAATTGTTAATTTTAAAAGTGAGATTGATAGATTTTCATTAGCCAAAGGTACTAAGGGAAAAAGGCAGCCATATGGAGTTAGGTCACAGATCACCTCAATCTCAGAATGAACGTCAGAATAGACCCAAGGGACTAAATTGTTTTGTCCTGTTCCTATTTTAGAAAGGGAGAATTGAGCCAAGTGATAGCTGTACGTTCGTTAACCACCTTTTGCTGGTCTTTCTCCCCATCCCAACAGAACAGACATCTTTTTTTTCAAACATCTTTCTCAAACATCTATTTTCTCCTCAAAACACAAGAAGAATTCCCCTCCTGCTGAAGAATGCATTTCCAGTCTTCACACTCTGGTGAAAAACTGGGCCCCTTGAGAGAAACATATTGAGCAGTCGTAAATGTGCTTTCTGACAGGCGATATTGGAAAACCACCCAAAATCAGAACACCAGTCATACAGTCATAGAGATGTACAGCATGGAAACAAACCATTCGGTCCAACCCATCCATGCCGACCAGATATCCCAACCCAATCTAGTCCCATCTGCCAGCACCAGGCCCATATCCCTCCAAACCCTTCCTACTCATTAACCCATCCAAATGCCTTTTACATGTTACAATTGTACCAACCTCCACCACTTCCTCTGGCAGCTCATTCCATACACGTACCACCCTCTGCGTGAAAACGTTGTCCCTTAGATCTCTTTTATATCTTTCCCCTCTCACCCTAAACCTATACCCTTTAGTTCTGGACTCCCTAACCCCAGAGAAAAACCTTTGTCTACTTATCCTATCCATGCCCCTCATAATTTTGTAAATCTCTATAAGGTCACCGCTCAACCTCCGACACTCCAGGGAAAAAAGCTCCAGCCTGTTCAGCCTCTCCCTATAGCTCAAATCCTCCAACCCTGGCAATGTCCTTGTAAATCTTTTCTGAACCCTTTCAAGTTTCACAACATCTTTTCAATAGGAAGGAGACCAGAATTGCACACAATATTCCAACAGTGGCCTAACCAATGTTCTGTACAGCCACAACATGACCTCATAACACCTGTACTCAATACTGTGACCAATAAAAGAAAGCATACCAAACACCTTCTTCACTATCCTATCTACCTGCGACTCCACTTTCAAGGAGCGATGAACCTGCACTCCAAGGTCTCTTTGTTCAGCAACACTCCCTAGGACCTTACCATTAAATGTATAAGTCCTGCTAAGGTTTGCTTTCCCAAAATGCAGCACCTTGCATTTATCTGAATTAAACTCCATCTGCCACTTCTCAGCCCACTGGACCATCTGGTCAAGATTCTGTTGTAATCTAAGGTAATCTTCTTTGTTGTCCACTACACCTCCAATTTTGGTGTCATCTGCAAACGTACTGACTATACCTCTTTTGCACACATCCAAATCATTTACGTAAATGACAAAATAGTGGATCCAGCACCGATCCTTGTGGCAGTCCACTGGTCACAGGCCTCCAGTCTGAAAAACAACCCTCCCCCACCACCCTCTGTCTTCTACCTTTGAGCCAGTTCTGTATCCAAATGGCTAGTTCTCCCTGTATTCCGTGAGATCTAACCTTGCTAACCAGTCTCCTGTGGGGAACCTTTTCGAATGCCTTACTGAAGTCCATATAGATCACATCTACCGCTCTGCCCTCATCAATCCTCTTTGTTACATCTTCAAAAAACTCAATCAAGTTTGTGAGACATGATTTCCCACGCACAAAGCCATGTTGATTATCCCTAATCAGTCCTTGCCTTTCCAAATACATGTACATCCTGTCCCTCAGGATTCCTTCCAACAACTTGCCCAACACCGACGTCAGACTCACTGGTCTATAGTTCCCTGGCTTGTCCTTACCACCCTTCTTAAACAGTGGCACCACGTTAGCCAACCTCCAGTCTTCCGACACCTCACCTGTGACTATCGATGATACAAATATCCCAGCAAGAGGCCCAACAATCACTTCTCTAGCTTCCCACAGAGTTCCATGGTACACCTGATCAGGTCCTGGGGATTTTTCCACCTTTACCTGTTTCAAGATATCCAGCACTTCCTCCTCTGTAATCTGGACATTTTGCAAGGTGTCACCATCTATTTCCCTACAGTCTATATCTTCCATATCCTTTTCCACAGTAAATACTGATGCAAAATACTAGATTAGTATCTCCTTCATTTTCTGTGGTTCCACAGAAAGGCCGCCTTGCTGGTCTTTGAGGGGCCCTATTCTCTCCCTCGTCACCCTTTTGTCCTTAACGTATTTGTAAAAACCCTTTGGATTCTTCTTAATTCTATATGCCAAAGCTATCTCATGTCCCCTTTTTGCCCTCCTGATTTCCCTCTTAAGTATTCTCCGACTGCCTTTATACTCTTCTAAGGGTTTACTCGATCCTGTCTACACCTGACATAAGCTTCCTTGTTTTTCTTAACCAAACCCTCAATTTCTTTAGTCATCCAGCATTCCCTATACATACCAGCCTTCCCTTTCACCCTGACAGGAATATACTTTCTCTGGGTTCTTGTTATCTCATTCCTGAAGGCTTCCCATTTTCCAGCTGTCCCTTTACTTGCGAACATCTGCCTCCAATCTGCTTTCAAACGTTCTTGCCTAATACCGTCAAAATTAGCCTGCCTCCAATTTAGAACTTCAACTTTTAGATCTGGTCTATCCTTATCCATCACTATTTTAAATCTAATAGAATTATGGTCGCTGGCCCGAAAGTGCTCCCCCACTGACACCTCAGTCACCTATCCTGCCTTATTTCCCAAGAGTAGGTCAAGGTTTGCACCTTCTTTGGTAGGTACATCCACATATTGAGTCAGAAAAGTTTCTTGTACAGACTTAACAAATTCCTCTCCATCTAAACCTTTAAAACTATGGCAGTCCCAGTCGATGTTTGGAAAGTTAAAATCCCCTACGATAACCACCCTATTATTCTTACAGATAGCTGAGATCTTCTTACAAGTTTGTTTCTCAATTTCCCTCTGACTATTAGGGGGTCTATAATACAATCCCAATAAGGTGATCATCCCTTTCTTATTTCTCAATTCCACCCAAATAACTTCCCTGTAATGCTATCCCTTATCAAAAACGCCACTCCTCCTCCTCTCTTGCCTCCCTTTCTATCCTTTCTGGAACATTAAGCTGCCAATCCTGCCCATTCCTGAGCCATGTTTCTGTAATTGCTATGATATCCCAGTCCCATGTTCCTAACCATGCCCTGAGTTCATCTGCCTTCCCCGTTTGGCCCCTTGCATTGAAATAAATGCAGTTTAATTTATTAGTCCTTGTCCCTGCCTGCCCTGACTGTTTGACTCTCTTCTGTTCTCAACTGTACCAGTCTCAGATTGATCTCTTTCCTCACTATCTCCCTGGGTCTCACCCCCCACCTTACTAGTCCTTCTTGTACAGGTCACTTCCACCCGAAAAGAGATTCCAATGATCCAAAAATTTGAATCCTTCTCCCATAGTCCAGCTCCTCAGTCATGCATTCACCTGCTCTATCCTCCTATTCCTGCCCTCACTAGCTCGTAGCATTGGGAGTAATCCAGATATTACTACTGTCGAGGATGTCCTTTTTAAATTCCTGCCTAACTTTCTGTAATCACCCTTCAGAATCTCAACCTTTTCCCTTCTTATGTCGTTGGTTCCAATGTGGACAATGACCTCTTGCTGGCCCCTCTCTCCCTTGAGAACATTCTGCACCCACTCTGAGACATCGTTGGTCCTAGCATTAGGGAAGCAACACACCATTCTGATTTTTCTCTGCTGGCCACAGAATCTTCTGTCTGTATCTCGGACTAGAGAATCCCCTAACACAATTGATCTCTTGGAACCCAACGTACCCTCATTGCATTAGAGGCAGTCTCCATACCAGAAACTTGGCTGTTCATGCTATCTTCCCCTGAGAATCCATCACCCACTACATTGTGCAAAACAACATACCTGTTTGAAATGGGGATAGCCACAGAACATACCTGCACTAGCTGCCTACCTCTCTTACCTTTCCTGGAGTTAACCCATCTATGTGACTGTATCTGAGACATTCCCCTCTTCCTATAACTGCCATCCATCACATACTGTTGCTTTGTAATTTCCTCATTGCTTCTAACTGTCTCTCCAACCGATCCATTTGATCTGATAAGATTCGCAACCAACAGCATTTATTGCAGTAACCCTTAAACTCTCTTTAAACTCCCACATCTGACAAGAAGCACATATCACTCTACTAAAGGCCATTTTTGCTCCTTCACATTCTACAGATCCAGAAAATAACACTGTCATATTCCTCTACAAAACACTTCCCCAGGTTAAATTAATAGTTACGGCTTATATTTTAAGTTTAATCAAGAGACATATCTCAAAAAACATATAATGAAGAAAGAACCCACTCTACTCACTACTTCAGACTTTCTATAGGCCATTTAAAACAATTAACTTATCTGATTCTGTGCTGTGAACTTCACCCAAACAGTTCCTCCAAGACCAATTGTGAATTTCATTTATAAAAGCATATTGTAATAAAGACAGTTTCCCAGTTACAGTTGTAGTGTTTTATTGAGTGTGATTTCTGGCACCCGATCCACCACCTTCTGCTCTTCGCCTCATTCATTATGCAATGCAAATGGACAAGGACAGCAAAAATGACAAGGTCCACATGTTCTTTACACTAAGTAGGAGATGCTTGCTACAGTATCAACAGAATCTCAAACAAGAAACAAAGTTCAAACTCCCTCATCTGAAGTTTTCAGTTAGGGTCTCTCTGGGCTTGAACGTGCATTTCCCCTTCATACTGTTCTGGACAATGTTCTTGTCAGGTCCTGATCCTCAGTCTCATCTTCATTGTCTGGAGATTGCTGTCATTCTCCAATTTTGTTTGCTTCCACTACATCCTTCACTTTCTTGCCTCCAGTTCTGTTCAGCCATGAGTGTGTCACAATGGGACAGAACATCCTTTCTGGATGATATTGCAAGACTCTGCCGGAATGGTCCAACCCCCAAAACCTCCCTTTAAGGAGGCCTACAATCTGCTCTACCTCAGTCACGCCCTGGTCAAAGCGTCGGCAACGTGTGTCACTCAGAGTTTTGTAAGAGTGTCGTGGGCCATGGTTGGAGACAGTACTCCTTCATTTCCTGAAGCTATCCCTGTATGGTCTGAGGAGCTGAGAAGTGTTCAGGAACCTGTGAGTTCTCTGACACATAAGAGGCCTGAGAGCTCCCAAGATATCGGACACTGATCTCCAGACTGTACCATCGATGGTCTCATACTGTTTGGACATTCATGAAGTGGAAGACTGTTCTCTTGGTGAATTCTGCAGGTTGGTGGTAGGGTGCTGTTAAAGCATTGGTGCTGTCATTAACACCTACACCTAGGGAGGTAGTCTTTAATGCTGGAGAATCGCTCTGCTCCAATGCTTGACTCTCCTAATCCCAGGGAACGATAAGAAGAACTGTGTATACTTGGACAATGAATGACCTGCCAATGAAGTGCATGGCATTACTGAATCAGGGAAAGCATAATCACTGCAATCTCCCCTAAGGAACTCTTCTAATTCCAATATGTTTACTCTACTTCTGGTGAATAAAACAATATTTTTCTGTCCCACTTTCTATGCGGGGAGTGTCAGTCCACTTTGTGAAGTTGTTGCACGATTGACTTTAAATTCAACAGGATAATTTTCCAACTTCTTTCAACTGAGTAGTTTGCAGGCTCCTCCCATGACCTACAACATCTCCCTTCCACAACTCCCACCTTGCCTCCTCCCCCCCAACATGTTCCTTTTTGTGTTTCTGTCCCGTGACCCTCATGGCCTTTCAGTCTCCCATTTCATATGAGCTCCTTTAAATAACTAACGATGATAAGTCCACTTTATCCCCAAGAATTCAATGCCCTGTTGCCCCCATCATGTGGAGACCAAAGTCATCTTGATCTGTTTGAAACTCCCCCCCCAACCCCCACCCCACTCTTCAGAGTTCCCGGTCCTCTCCTTTTCACAATGAAAGCCAACCTACTGTCTCCTTTCACTGTCACCATTCCCTCAGCAAACCAGGCAAAAAAGCCCATCCTTAGACTGGAGTTACCTGTTTTGCCAAAGATACCATACCCCCTGATAAAACCTCCAATCAGTATGACCAAATGCCCAGGGACTGACTATGGCTGAACTGACCAACTCCATCCATGGCTGACCACTCCCCACCAGACTGTGATCTCAACAGCACCCTGACAAACCTAACCTTGGTCCCTAGATGGGGTGCACTTCACCTGCAGATCTAACCATGCCATAAACTGCATGTTCCATGTGGGCAGTATGCCCTGTCCCTCTGCACAAAGTAACTTAACAGAAGAATGCAATTAATAGGTGCTCTGAGCTCCATAATGAAGCGTTGAAGAGCTGGAGTGGTGTCTGAGAGCAGGTATGAAGATTTGGTGAGGTAGTTGGTCTGCTGATATGAACTTGGTTCGAGACAAAAAAAACTGCAGATGCTGGAATCCAGGGTAGACAAGTAGGAGGCTGGAAGAACACAGCAAGCCAGGCAGCATCAGGAGGTGGAGAAGTCAACATTTTGGGTGTAACCCTTCTTCAGAACTGGGGGTGGATGTAAGGGGAGCTGCAGATAAAGGGGTGGGGGTGGGGGATCAGGATGGTGAGGGAGGAATAGGCGAACACGGATGGAGGGTATGACCTGGTTGGTCAATGGGAGGAATGAACCCAGTAGGTGGCTGGGAGAAAGAGTCAATCAGAGGAATATAAGGAAGGGAGAGGGGCTGGGAAGGAAATGGGGCAATGGCAAGGGAGGTTATTTGAAATTGGACAACTCAATGTTGAGGCCTCTGGGCTGTTGCCAGCCCAGGTGAAAATTGGAGGAACAACACCTCCAAAAATGGTTACACCTGAAAAGTTGACTTCTCCACCTCCTGATGCTGCCTGGCTTGCTGTGTTCTACTTGCTGATATGAACTGGCATGAATGGGAGGTCTAGCAGGAAAGCAGTCATGAAACTTGCTGGGACTTTGCTCTGAAGATGCAGTACTGACATGTTGGCTGGGACAAGTAATCGCTCTGATTCACACATCAGGAATTTGCGATGTCCAATTCCCCGGGGAAGGGGAAGAAGATTTGAAGTGGATTGGAAGTGGTGCAGAAACCAGCAACACAAAGGGACTTGAGGGTACTTGAGCACAAAGCTAGTACCCAGGTACAGCAGATAATCAGAAAGGCTGATGGAATGATGGTCCTTATTTCAAGCGTTCTGTAGTATAAGATTAGGGAAGTCTTACTGCAACTGTACGAGGTGCTGGTGAGACCACATCTGGAGTACTGTGAGCACGTTTGATCCACTTATTTAAGGAATTCATTAGAGGCAATTCAAAGAAGGTTCACTTGGATGATCCCTGGTGTGGAGGGATTGCCTGATGAGTAAGGGTTAGACAGGTTGGTACTCTACTTGCTGGAGTTTAGAAGAATAAGAAGTGACCTCATTGAGACATATAGGATGCTTAAGGGGCTTGACATATTAAGTGCTGAGTGGACATTTCCCCTTATGAGAGAGTCAAGGACCAGAGGGCATAGTCTCCGAATAAAGCGGTGCCAATTTAAGACTGAGATCAGGAGGAATTTTTTTCTCCCAGACAGTTTTGGAAGAGAGTCTTCGGAACTCCTTGCCACAGAGAGCCATGAGGGCTGAGTTCTTGTGCGACACGTTGGCACAGTGGTTAGCACTGATACCTCACAGCGCTAGAGACCCTAGTTCACTTCCCACCTCAGGCAACTGTCTGTGTGGAGTTTGCACATTCTCCCTGTGTCTGCGTGGGTTTCCTCCGGGTGCTTCGGTTTCCTCCCACACTCCAAAGATGTGCAGATTAGGTGAATTGGCCATGCTAAATTGTACATAGTGTTAGGTGAAGGGGTAAATGTAGGCGAATGGGTCTGGGTGGATTGCTCTCTAGAGGGTCGGTGTGGACTTGGGCCGAAGGGCCTGTTTCCACACTGTAAGTAATCTAATCTAATCTAATCATTTAAGGCTGAGATAGATAGATTCTTGATTCTTCAGGGAATCAAGGATTATGGGGAAAATGCAAAAAAATGAATGTGAGAAATATTGGATAGACCATGATCCTAGTGAATGACTGAGCAGGCTAGTAGAGGCCACAAGGCCAACTCCTGTTCCTATTTCTTATGCCCTTATAAATAAGACAATGTAATAAGATGCAAATGCATGGAAATAAAGTAGTTTACTCTCAATGGTGAGATTCTGAAGTCACCATTGAAGGTTTGAGGGGAAAATTGTTTCTTGACATTAAGAATCAGACTTTTATATTTTCACCACATTATTCCACCTTTCACACCACATCAGAGAAAGATTCCACCCTCAGTACATAAATTCTCTCTGTCAAAATAAAGCCAAATACTATTATAGTGACTATGAATATTGTCACTGAGTCAAATCTTGAAGCATATGATCCACAGATTTAGTCCAAAATACTGAGGCACTGGAACAGCTGGTCAACAAGATGATCCAGGGTTCAAGCTATTGAGCTCGAGATGTTCAAAATGATAGAATCACATTGACAGGTTTAATTACCCTTTCTCATTTGATGCTACCTTGTTCTTAATTTTCTTTAAGTGTGATATAATGGATAAGCTGTCTGCCTGTGAGTCATTACAGAGTGGTTCTATATAAATCTGCTGTGATGGGATAACAAATATCTCTAATGACCTTCTGAAAATATCACTGTGATATTCTCATCTTTCATTTTACTTCACCAGGTCCACAGGAACATGACACCTTAAACAATGACAACAGTAATGCCACTGCGCTGCAGTTTGGACAATACTGGCATTTAATTATTATCAGTGGAGAAAATCTTATTTTTATCCATTAAATGAAAGCCACACACTTTCTAATAATAAACAATTCTGACCACACAAAAAACAAAGTTACCTTTTTATTGGGAGTTTCAGACACAGGATACACGAGTGAATTTGTTTTCTCTCTCCTTGCCCCGTTTAGCTCCTGCTGATTTAGAAAGACTTCCAATGACCCCACTGCTTTCTGAAGGAGCAGGAACTCATGGAGATATGGAGATGTAATACTGGAACCCCGATGTCACCCAGATTTTTTGCAAGCAGGCTTATAGAATTAGAGAAATGTTCAGCACAGGATGAGGACCATTACCAATGTTGGATCTTTAAAAGATCTAAATACCCAAAAACTTATATATTTGTGCCCAAAGACATGCCCAAACTTCCTTTGATAAATTCCTATTGAACAGGTAGTGCATTCCAGATCTCAACCACCCTCTTGTGTGTGACAAAATGGTTCATTCCCTCTATAGTTCGTTACAAATTATTTTAAATCCATGACCACTGGTTGTTGCCAAAGGAAATGGTTTCTAGCCTCACCTGGTTCATCAGGATCCTTGATTATTTTGATTTCCTCCATTGGGTCTTGCCTTCACTTTCTCTGCTCTAAGGAGAACAATACCAGCATCTACAATTTCTCAGCGATACCCAACTTCTGTATCGCGGTATTACTCTGCTTTGAAAGAGAGATGATGAGAAGGTGCTGTTGTTGGACGAGAGTGAACAAAGTTAAAAATTATACAACACCAGGATATAGTCCAACAGGTGTATGTGGTAGTACTAGCTTTCAGAGCGCTGCTTCTGTCTAGCTACCTGACAAAGGAGCGGTGCTCCAAAAGCTAGTGCTCCCAAATAAACCTGTTGGACTATAACCTCGTGTTGTGTGACTTTTAACTTTGAAAGAGAGACAGCATGTTTAGTAGTTTTATGTCTCTTGTCATTGTAGCTTCCCAGCTGGGAAGGTGGAAGAGTGGAACCTATAGAAGTCTCTCTATATGACAACTACAAGACCAAAGGTAATCACTCGGTCCATCATGCTGAGGTTGGTGTTTTAGCTCTACTCAAAAGTGGAAACATTTTCTCTACATCTACCCTGATGAGTTCCTTTTTAATTTTAAAGATCTTCACAATATTAGCTCTTCCAATGACTGTTTTCCCCATAGAAGATTAACCCAGGCAGATTAGTTTTAAATCTCTGTTTTGCTATATATTTATATTCAAGCCCTTCCATACCTTATCCTTGTGGTCATTACTCTTCTGTGGTTCTCTCTCGGAAGTGCAGGTAGGCCACATGTATACCATGCAGGATCTCAAAGTAAAGCTTCTCCTAAGGGGCATTATATTTCATGGATTTCTGAAGATCCATGACCAGTGTCAAAGCACATAGTAAAAATCAAACAGGTTACTGGGATGCGTTGCCAGCACAATACAATGCAGGAAAAAAGCTCATGTGGAGAATATGTATTTTTCCCAGCAACACCAATGTGGGCAAACTCCTGGTTGAGACACAGAAGGAACTTGGAGGTATTGGTGTTCTTCTCCAAAGTAGATATAGACTAGAAATATTCATTTAGTATCTCACCCATCTCCTGTGGTTCCACACATAGATGGCCTCATTGATCTTTAAGGGGCTTTATTCTCTCCCTGGTTACTATATTATCCTTAATGTATTTGTTGAATCTCTTTGAATTCTTCTTCATCCTATAAGCTATGTCATGGCCCCTTTTCGCCCTCCCAGTTTTTGTCTTAACTCCTCCTGCCCTTGTACTCTACTAGAGATTCATCCATCCCAGCTGTCTATACCTAACATATGCCTCCTTCTTTTTCTTGACCAGAGCCTCACTTTTTCTAGTCATCCAGCGATCCCTATACCTACCAGCCCTGCCCTCTGCACTAGCAGGAACATGCTGTCTCTGAACTCTCATTATCTCATTTTTGAAGGCCTCCCACTTTCCAACCATCCCTTTATCTATCTTTGATCTTCATCATGGTAGACAGTGTGGGTTTGGAAGGTGCTGTTGAAGAAGTGTTGATGATTTGCTGCAGTTCATTTTGCAGATGGTACACATTACTGCCATTGTTTGGCAGTGACGGAGGGAATGAAAATTTAATGTGGTCGATGGGGCACTTATCAAATGGGCTGCTTTGTCCTTGATAATGTTAATCTTCTTGTTGGAGCTGCACCCTTCAAGGAAAGTGGACAGTTTGCGATCATATGCCTTACTTGTCGATGGTGGATAGGCTTTGAGTCGTCATAAAATTAGTTACTCACCACAGAACCTCAGGCTTTTGGCCTGGTCCAATTAGGTTTTTGATTAAGGCCAACTCACTGGATGTTGATGGATACTCAGATGACAGTCCCTGTAGCTAGTTCAGATACTTTGAAGCCATTTAGGTGTCAGGAGGTTTGTTTTTTTTTTCAGAAAAGGTCATTGACATTTGGAACAAATTACTGGGTCATGCAGCGTGGTTGCACTTAGTCCAAGCATTTATAAGGAGGCCGGACAGTTTTCTGTGTTAGTAATACAGCCAGGGGTTAGTAGCTTTGGGACAGACTGAGCACTGATTCTCAAAACCGAACTTGATAGCTCAGTATCACTGCAAAGAAATCATTTACCCAATTGAGCCTGTGTGCAGGGTGGTGATAACTTTTGCTGAGGGAAAAGGACAGGCCAATAATGAGTACAACTAGGATGTTATATAGGGTTACACAGAGTTAACAAATAGAAATTTGTCATTTGCTATATTTGGTCAATTATACACCACAAAATGCCTCTCCCACTTCATCTAACCTTTCAGCACAACCTTGAAACATTCAAATGAGATGCTTAAAATAAAGGATGCTCAATATGCATCTTCTGATATTGCATAAATCTCATTATCTAAATAGAGCTTTGTAATCACTCCATTACTTTGCAGTTAATCAGATACACAGCCAGCTCCCTGGATGCCTTATACTGATAGGGCTATTGCCTATGACAATCACAGCAACTGTCTGGATGCTGAATTGGCTGCTCTCAGGAGGACTCCTGGAATAAAAAGGACTCAGGATGTTGACAAGAGAGCAGTATTCAGGAGTCTGACTTCAAAACCATCAATAGAATGAGCTGGGGCACTGCCTAGCAACAGCAGTGTTTTGAAGAGCCTCAGGATTCAAAACCAGAGTGTTATCAAAAGTCTGGACTGCTTGCTGATTGACAAAAGGAAATTAAAAACCAGAAGGCAAGTTGAAAATAAAGTTACATTCATTTTGTAAAAAAAGGTTGCACATAGTCCACACATATCCTGTACTCGATTATTTGCCAATGGTCTCAGACTGACTGACAAACTGATGGGGGAATGGAACAATATAAAATATAAGAAAAAAATAATGAATGGGCAACAGCTAAAAGGTTTCTGCCTCATTGACTGAGAGGAAGCTGAAGAGTAGAGTGTGACTTTATCAGTGAAACATGTACTAGGTCTGAGGTCTCTTTCCATCACTGCCATCTCTGGCACTCTCTCCTGATCTAAAGATATGGCATTAACTTTCCCATTTTGGAACAGTGGCTAGGTTGGACAAACCCCATCAACATTAAAAACCCCACCTAACTTTCAGCCAATTGAGATTGGAACCTGCAAGAGAGAACTATTTGTATTTTTATAGCACCTCAATGGTAATAAAATGCCTCAAGGGACTTCACAGCTGCATTATCAGGCAAACTTCAATTGCAACCATCAGAGAGCTGTTAGAACAGAGGCAATGGCTTAACGGTATTATCACCGGACTGTTAATCCAGAGACCCTGGGTTTGAAGAGAAAGTGAGGTCTGCAGATGCTGGAGATCAGAGATGGAAATGTGTTGCCAGAAAAGCGCAGCAGGTCAGGCAGCATCTAGGGAACAGGAGAATCGACGTTTCGGACGTTCCTGAAGAAGGGCTAATGCCCGAAACGTCGATTCTCCTGTTCCCTAGATGCTGCCTGACCTGCTGCGCTTTTCCGGCAACACATTTCCAACCCTGGGTTTGAAACCTGCCACAGCAGATTGTGGAATTTGAATTCAATATAAAGAAAATCTGGAATTAAGAGTCTAACGATGACCACAAATCCACTACTGATTGTTGGAAAAATCCATCTGGTTTACTAATATCCTTCAAGGAAGGAAACTGCCATCCTTACCTGGTCTGGCCTACATGTGATCCAGACCCACAGCAATGTGGTTGACTCTCAATTGCCCTCTGGGCAATAAATACTGCCTAGCCAGCAACACCCTCACCCCATGAATGAATTTAAAACATAACCAAATGCTCAGTAAAAGTAGATTTTAAGGGATTCCTTCAAAGACCAGGTACAGAAGAAGAAAAGCTAATGGAGGAAGTTTCAACTTTGAGCACAGAGAAAGCTGAAACCATGGTAGTCAATAGTTAGACACAAGAAACTGAGGAAGAGGTGAGACCAGGGACAGAATTGAACACATGGCAATGCCAAATAGACTCAGGTGATTTCAGGCTTATTTTGTGATAATAGTTGACTTCACATAGGCACCAAGTTTTAGCCTCAGCGCCGATAAGTTAACAAGTAGAAAGATGCAATTGATCTCACTTTCCTGATTGGTATCCCAATGAGAGCCCACTTTCTGGGTAGCTGCTGACAACTGGGTTTGTTTTGATAATCAACACTTTCACTTGCAAAGCTTATCAAAGATCATCAATTTAGCCAGAGATTTGAAATCTGCAGCTCAGGAACTGCAAGGCTCATTAAGGATCAGCTCTCTCGACCTTGAGATTTGAATATCATAATTAAATAGTTTGTTTCAACTTTTTTCAAGCATTTATTAACAGCATATATGCTGGAAAGCATCATTCAATTAATCAAGCCAATACAATATTGCTGAAATAGGTCTCTGTCCTGTTTTTCACCATTAGCAGCTTTTGAGGAAAATCATGACTCTAAAGAGATGACATTTTAAGGTAATGAATGATTGATTTCTCCAGCAGGTATGAGTGCTTTGGGAAGGGAAGGGACACAAAAAGAAGTAGGTGTTCTGACTCATGTGTTAATTCTTGAAGGTTAAAGTATGCAGTCATAAGTATTTACTTGCCTTTAAATACCTTGCTATGCCTGTTGAACTTCGGATTCAGAAAATCTCTGGTCCCTGTTCCTCATTGCCAGCATTTGCCCAGGCTTGACAGTTCATGCATTTCTTCAAATCCTTTTCCTTATTTGTCTATGGTAATCATCCAGCTGGTGCACTGCAGTGGAAAATAAATAAGTTATCATTAAATATTTACTGATTCAATCTGGTTGTATTTGTGTCTCGGTACATTTGAGAGCTTTGCTTTACCTCTAAAAGGAGATTGAAAGTCAAGTAAAACAAAATGTTTCTAGTGTACAGTTCTACCTAACAGTTTAAGGTTTTTTTTTCTATTTTTTTAAATTAAAACCTTTATTGAGTTCCCTTTAATCTACAAGAAAGAAATTCTTGAAAAGCTGCAGTAGACTTTTTTTTCATACCTTTGTGATAAGTTAATTTTAACTTGTGTAAAAGCTGTCCATTTTCCATTGTTTGATAATGAGAGAAAGGAAATTAAATGACCATCATTCAATCAATTCCATGCATGGGAGAAATTGCTCGCCTCCTCTGTACAGGTATACTGAACACAATTTGGTTTAACTCAGTATTTGCAGGCACTCACGAACTTGACAGAAATCAAGCACTAGGCAATATTATTTTGACAGGGTATCTGACAGTTATTCTAGAATGGAACATAGAACAAAGAATGTTACAGCGCAGTACAGGCCCTTCGGCCCTCGATGTTGCACCAATCTGTGAAATTAATCTGATGCCCATCTAACCTACACTGTTTCATTATTATCCATAAGTATGTCCAATGCCCATTTAAATGCCCGTAACATCAGCGAGTCTACAACTGTTGCAGGTAGGCCGTTCCACGCCCCTACTACTCTAATATCTGTCCTAAATCTATCACCCCTCAATTTAAAGCTATGTCTCCTCATGTTAGCCTTCACCATCTAAGGAAAAAGGCTCTCACTGTCCACCCTATCTAACCCCTGATTATCTTGTACGTCTTGATTAAGTCACCTCTCAATCTTCTTCTCTCCAATGAAAACAGCCTCAGTTCCCTCGTAAGACCTTCCTTCCATACCAGGCAACATCCTCATAAATCTCCTCTGATCACTTTTCAAAGCTTCCATATCCTTCCTATAATGCGGTGACCAGAAGTGCACGCAATGTTCCACGTGCAGCCTTACAAATGTTTTGTACAGCTAAAGCATGACCTTGTGTCTCCAAAACTCAATCCCCCTACTAATAAATGCCAACATACCACATGCTTTCTTAACAACCCTATCAACCTGGGTGGCAACTTTCATGGATTTATGCACTTGAACACCGAGATCTCTCTGTTCATCGAGACTGCCAAGAATTTTACAATTAGCCCAGTTCTCTGCATTCCTGTAATTTCTTCTGAAGTGGACCACCTCACACTTTTCCACATTAAACTCCATTTTCCACCTCTCCGCCCAGCTCCTCATTTTATCTATGTCCCTCTATAACCCACAACATCCTTCAGCACTATCCACAACTCTGCCTACCTTAGTGTCATCCACAAATTTACTAACCCATCCAGATCATTTACAAGAATGACAAACAGCAGCGGCCCCAACACAGATCCTTGTGGCACACCACTGGTAACTGAGCTTCACGATGAACATTTCCTATCAATCACCACCCTCTGTCTTCTTTCAGCTAGCCAATCTCTGATCCAAACCTCGAAATCACCTTCAATCCTGAAACTCCATATTTTGTGCAATAGCCTACCATGTGGAACCTTACCAAACGCCTTACTGAAGTCTATATGCACCACATCAACCGCTTTACCTTCATCCACCTGATGTCACCTTCTTGAAGAACTCAATAAAGGTTAGTGAGGCATGACCTACACTTCACAAAACTGTGTTGATTGGGGATAATCAACATATTCCTTTCTAGATGATTATAAATCCTATCTCTTATAAGCTTTTCCAACACCTTACCCACAACCAAAGTAAGGCTCACTGGCCTATAATTACCAGGGTTGTCCCGACTCCCCTTCTTAAACATTTGCTATCCTCCAGTCTTCTGGCACTACTTCTGTCGACAATGATGACATAAAAATCGAAGCCAAAGGCTCTGCAATCTCCTCCCTGGCTTCCCAGAGAATCCGAAGATAAATCCCATCTGGCCCAGGGGTCTCATCTATTTTCAGATCTTCCAAAATTGATAAAACTTCCTCTTTGTTAATCTCAATCCCATCTAATCTTGTAGCTTGGATCTCCGTATTCTCACTAACATTGCCGTTTTCCAATATGAATACTGACAAAAAGTATTCATTAAGCACTTCCTCTATGTCCTCAGATTCCACACACAACTTTGACTATTATTTTTGATTGGACCTAATCTTACTCTAGTACGTTAGAAATAACTTGATAGAAAGTCAAACTTCAAAACAGCCCACAAATCTGATAGCAATCAGTTATGACCTCCAGGACTCCAGATTGGAATATGAGTCTCTGAGGCAATGTACCAAATTACTGGGAATTCAAGAGATTCCACACTAACAAGATGAGGTTCATCTGGAGGGCGAACAACCTTTGGAAAGGAATAAGGCCGAATTAGTGACCAAGTTGGTAACTGATGTGCTTTGGAAGACGGATGCATCCAGATGTGTGATTACCTACTAAGAGTGCAAGAAGTCTCAGGGGATCATTAAGAACCATCATGGAAAGTGTAGTGGACAGAGACCCAAGTCAAAATATGGGAACTATGTGGTCCCTTTCTCGCAGTGATTGCATAGATACAGTGATCAGATTTGGTGTGATTTAGCTACTCTTATAGCACATTCCTGGGATTCTGGAGATTCGAAAAGCTAGTCCCAGCAAAGGCAGTTTTTCTCTCTCGTTGTAGCCCACTAAACATTGGAGTTCACCACAGTTACATTATTGGGTTGGGTGATGTGCCACTTAACCAACTTCTGTGCAGCCACCTACACAAACCCTTTAACTCAAAGTGTAAGACATTTTGTGTTTCCACATGCAATACTGAAAACTGGTACAAGGGAACTATCAGTGCCTGTTGTAACAAACTGATATTAGATATTGTGTTTCCAAAAGTTCCAGTTGTTGCAATAGAATATAGAAATGCCTTAACCTATGTGATAATGCATGTAGCTGTGACCAGACAAGCATGTACCTTTACGAGAGTTAAGTTACAACACTGGTATGAAACCATGCCATGAGATATTCCCATATAAAGATATCAGGTTCATTTTGAAGGCTTCCAAAACAAAGTCAGTTCATCAATCAGCTTGAGCCATGACATACCAATGTTTGCGATACAATTGCCATATATTTAATTGCTCTTTCAAGAGATCTTCTGATACTTATTCTCATTAAAAATAGAACTAGTCTCAGTGTTAATGTAACCATGGTTAATATGATGTCATCATAAGAACACATCATTAACCATGAAGTCCATTGACCATAACATTACTCACTGGTCACTACTACTGTTTTAAACAGCTGTCCCAAAGTTTCTATTTTATTCTATTAGGAACCTGAGAAAAGGAATCAAATTATTTCAGGAACAATCAGGCCTTGTATTCTTTCAGGATCTCTCACTCATCCACACAGAAAAAGATTAGACATTGCAATGGCTAACTTGACATTAACTGTCTCGGTAATCTATGGTGATGAGGTTCATGTTTTTAAAAGCACCAAGTTGATGAATGAGCTTCCACCCAATTCAGTTCAAGTCCTGTATATGCAGCACTAAGTGTGGCATATCTGTCAGTTTAACCCTCTGTCAGGGAACACAGGCTGCATAGTTCAATGCTCCAATGTGGTGCTGCAAATAGATATAAAATAGAATATTTTCGATATCTGTCAACTTTCACTCCATGCGCAGAAACAGGTCTGCCTTGAGCACATGACCAAACTAAGGCATTTACATTCAAAATTCAACATTCAAGCTGCTTATTCTCTGTCAAAATACACAAGGCATTGACAAGATCAGTTGTACTAACAGAAATATCTCTGCTTAAATGAATTCTTGGCATTTTTCTGACTGATGTCATTAGCAGGGAACTATCAATTTAATTCAACCAGTAAAATCTTGTTCTGTCATAGAATCCCTACAGTGTGAAAGCAGACCGTTTGGTCCATCAAGTCCACTTCAACCCTCCAAAGAGCATCCTACCCTGACCAGCCCCATCCTGTAACCCTGCATTTCCCATGGCCAATCCACCTAGCCTGCACATCCCTGGACACTATGGGCAATTTAGCATGGCCAATTCACCTAACCTGCACATTTTTGGTCTGTGGGAGGAAAACAGAGCACCTAGAGGAAACCAACACAGACATGGGGGGGACCAGTGCAAACGCCACACACTCAGTTGCCCAAGTGTGGAATCGAAACCAGGTCCTTGGTGCTGTGAGGTAGCAGTACTAACAAATGATCCACCACACTGTACAGATCTTGTGCGATTTGTTCAAAATCTGCTTGATTGCAACTTTCTTTCAATTTGTTTAGATCTGCACTGTCTCTTTAAGGTATTTATCAACCTACTCTGTTCAAATTAAGGAGTAAGTTTAAAGTTTTCAAAGGGAGATTGTCGCTGAGGTGACAGAAAACGAAGAGACAAAAGATTATTTTTATCATAATATAGTTCTGCACTTAAAAAGTATCTTATTTTCTGCTTATTCAGGGATATTGTCAAGTGTTGTCAGTAATTGCTATAAATGTCATGCAGGCTTTAGAGATAACGTAAACTGACAGAAAATGGCTGATGTAATTAAGACACCAGAAGGAAAAATATCTTTATAACTGGGCAGGTTAGTCCAGGGTTGTGAGGCAATTTCTGAAGCCAGGAAGATACCAGGAAGCATTTGTTTGTAACTCAAAAGAATAGAAAAGTTCTCATGTGACTGCAAGCTTCCTGCCAAATTCTGAGTAGCCAAAGAGGAGTCAGTGGCATAGGTGGATCACAGGCAAAGAGGCAGGAGTTAAATGGTTTTGGTGAACACTAGGGATCAGCCTGTGGGTTTTGAGAGATCAATGTTCCCACAGTGACCTCTGAGGGAGTGGAGAACATCTACATGAACTCCCTCAACATCAGCACACCCTCAACCTTGCTGCCATATTCAAACTTGAACCAATTTCCCTTCACCTGTTACTCACGTTTGCTCTGACGTCCAGTGTCTTCAGCAACGCATCTATTTTAAAATTCTCATCTTTGAAGATAAAATTACCCCAGGGCCTTGTCCTTCCTTCTCTCCTTCACCTCCTCCAAATTTACAATCCTCCAAGACCTCTGCATTCTTCCAATGTGACCTTTTGTACACCCTGATTGTCACCAGTCATCTTTTTGCATCTGTGGCCTATTCATTTGGGGCATGCGGACATTGTAGAATAGTCAGCATTCATTGCCCATTGCTGAGCTGCCTTCTGGACCTGCAGTCCATTTGGTGCAGGAAAACCCACAGTGCTGTTAGGAAGGATGTTCCAGGATTTTGACCCAGCAGCTGTCAGGGAACAGCGATATTTTTCCAGGTCAGGATGGTGTGTGGCTTGGAGGAAAACTTCCAGGTGATGGTGCTTCCCTGGATTTGCTGCCTTTCACCTTCAACATTGCGATCATGGGTTTGCAGGTGCAATGTTTAAGAAGTCATGGTGAGCTCTTGCAATGCATCTTGTAGAAAGGACAAACTGCTGCCACTGTATGTTAGTGGTGGAGGGAGTGATTGCTGAGTGTGTTAGATGTGGTGCCAATCAAGTGAGTGGCTTTGTGTTAAGCCTCTGAGTGTTGTTGAAGCTCTTCTTATCCAGGCAAGTGGGGAGTATTCCATCACACTCCTGGCTTGTGCCTTGTAGATGGTGGACAGGCTTCAGAGAGTTACTCATTGCAGAATTCAAGCTTTTGAACTGCTCTTGTAGCCACTATGTTTATATAGCAAGTCCAGTGAGCTTCTGGTAATGGTAACCCCCAGGATATTGATAGTGGGGAACTCAATGGTGGTAATGCCATTGAATGTCAAGAGGCAATGGTGGGATTCGCTCATGTTGGAGATGGTCATTGCCTGGCACTTGTATGGTGTGAATATTGTCAAGTGTTGTCAGTAATTGCTATAAATGTCATGCAGGCTGTAGAGACCACATATCAGCCCAATGCTGGATATTGCCCAGGCTGTGCATCACTTGAACATGAACTGCTTCATTGTCTGTGGAAGTACGAATGGTGCTGAACATTGTGAAATCATCAGCAAACTTCCCCACCTCTAACTTTATAATGGACAGAAGTCATTGATGAAGCAGTTGAAGATAGTTGGACCCAAGGTACCACCCTGAGGAACTCCTGCAGAGATGTCCTAGAGCTGTGATGACTGACCTCCAACAAAAACAATTATTTTCTTTTGTGTCGGGTATGAATACAACCAATGCAGAGATTTCCCGCTTTCCCATTGACTCGAGTATTTCTGGGGCTCCACAACATCACACTCAGTCAAACGCTGCCTTGATGTCAAGGACAGTCACTTCTCCAGCAGAAGGCACTCCAGCCCTTTCCCTCTTGTTCATGTTTGAATCAAGGCTGTAACATGTTCAAGAGCTGAGTGGCCCTTATGGAACTCAAACTGAGCATTAGTGAGCAGATCATTGTTGAGTAAGTGCCTCCTGATCACACCTTCCATCAGTTTACTGATGATTGGAAGAAGTCTGTTGGGGCAGTAATTGGCCAGACTGGATTTGTCCTTCTTTTTGTGCATGGGATATATTTGGGCAATTTTCCACATTGTCGTCTAGATGCTAGTATTGTAGCTGTACTGGGACAGCTTGGCTAGGGTGCGGGAAGTTCTGAAGCACAAGTTTTCAGTACCACTGCTGGAAAGTTGTTGGTGTTCATAATCTTTGCAGTATCCAATCCCTTAAGTCACTTCTTTGTATCACGTGGAATGAATCAAATTGGCTAAAGATTGGTATGTATGAAACAGAGGACCTTAGGAGGAGACCAAAGTGAATTGGATGAAGATTGGTACATATGAAACTGAGGAGCTTAGGACGAGGCCAAGGTGAATTGCCCACTCAGCATTTCGAGTTGAAGATGCTTGCAAATGTTTCAGCCTGACCTATGATTCTCTGTAAACTATAAGAGTGTACAAATGAATCAGAATCCATTATTTTAAATTCAGAATCCAAAAACCAATATTTTCCAGGCAATCAAGCCAAGACCTCTTCTAAATGCACCACCAGTTGATCTGAGGGGAAGGGGAAGCTCCTTGCAAGCAATGTTAAAAGGCGTTTCCTACAGCCTTGACTGGACTGGAATAATTTTGTAGAAAATATGATAAAGTTTGATTTGCCTGCTACCTGATTTAAGAATAAAAACATTTCTCTTCCAGTTATTGATTAATGGCTGCAGCTGGAAGGAGGAGGTTTGAAACATAAAGAAGAATAATTAATTTTTGAACGTCAAATAGACAGAGTAATTTTCAATAAAACTGTGCAAATATTGCTTTTGGGCTTAAACATTTGCAAAACTCACGTTTAATGTAGACTTTAAAATATTGAAAAATGCGTCAAATAAAGTTTCAAAAATCGAAATTTTCGATCTGCAGATTCATACTTAGGCTTTACACTAGTGGGCGGCACGGTGGCACAGTGGTTAGCACTGCTGCCTCACAGCGCCAGAGACCCGGGTTCATTTCCCGCCTTAGGCGACTGACTGTGTGGAGTTTGCACGTTCTCCCCGTGTCTGCGTGGGTTTCCTCCGGGTGCTCCGGTTTCCTCCCACAGTCCAAAGATGTGCAGGTCAGGTGAATTGGCCATGCTAAATTGCCCGTAGTGTTAGGTTAGAGGTATGGGTGGGTTGCACTTCGGCGGGGCGGTGTGGACTTGTTGGGCCGAAGGGCCTGTTTCCACACTGTAAGTAATCTAATCTAAAATATATTTTCTGTCCCTGACACTTTCATCCCTCTTCAGGCTTTATAGTGTTTTGTTTACTCTTTTAATATGAAAGGAAAGTTGCAGCTGTACAAGCGGACTTTAGTAAGGCCACATTTGGAGTCCTGCATGCAGTTCTGGCCACCCCACTATAGAAAGGTTATTATTAAACCAGAAAGATTCTAGAAAAGATTTACGAGGATGCTGCCTGGACTGGAATGTTTGAATTACAAGGAGAGGCTGGATAGGCTGGAATATAGGAGACTGACAGTTGACCTTATAGAGGTCTACAAAATCATGAGAGGCATAGATAAGGTAGATAGCCAACAGTTTTCCCCATGGTAGAGGAGTCTAAAACTGGAGGACATAGGTTTAAGGTGAGGGGGAGAGATACAAAAGGGTCCAGAGGTGCAACTTTTTCACACTGAGGGTGGTGTGTGTCTGAAACAGGCTGCCAGACGGATTGTGGAAACACATACAAGTTTTGTCATTTAAGAAACATTTGACAGGTACATGGTTGGGATAGGTATGGAGAGATATTGACAAGCAAATGGGACTAGATTAATTGTGAAGACTGGTCAACATGGACAAGTTGGGCTGAAGGGCCTATTTCCATGCTGTAAACGTCTATGACTTAAAGTGTTGAGTTCATTTACAGTTCAAGTTATAAGGTTGTGTCCCACTGCACTGTTAGACAATGAAGTGATTTCACATGGCATAGGTTTCCATGCAAGGATATTTTTAAGTTAACAGATTTTGTGACAGGCCAAATGCTGTGAGAACGTTTTGAAGACAGAGGTTGGCTTTTTCTAAGTTTTCGAAGTTGACACGTGCGAGATACACATCCAGCCCATTGGTTAAGTTAGTGCCTATTCTGCAATTTGAGTACTTTCAACAGGTTTCACCTTAGTGTAGATGGTCACAGTAGAGTGATCTGCCTTCCGTAAACTGGGTTAATATATTTGTATCATCCCAAGTTAAAAGCAAGATCTCAAATGATATCACTTTCTTACAAGTATCATTCTGCTTTCCATGCGACACACCATCATCTGTAAAATTAGAATTCCAATCTTATACCTCCAACAAAAATATTTAGAAATAGTTGATAGCACAGAGTCTGACTAATTTTCAAGGTGGTTCTTGACATAATTGTACAATTAGAACTAATATCATAATCGATGGCTTTTGTTTCCAGTTATTGAATAATTTATTATCCAATTTACCCAAGAGATTTCAACTTAATCAAGAGTCTCATAAGAAATATTATGTGAAAATAAAATTGTATAATATTTCTCACACTACTGGATGATAATATATTTTTAGATCCTTCAGAGATTCCAATAAATCCATCGGTCTTACTTGTATTCGCAATGTTAGTGCTATGCGGGGTTCAGGATAGGGAAAAGTCAAATTTGGCTAACTAGATTCCATTAGCATTCATCAGAGAATGAAAACCTTGAATGGCTTATTCATCTGACCTGCAAACATTAAAGAAATGGGCTGAGTATTTTAAAAATTACTCCACTAGTAGCTGCAGGCAGCTGGTACTTACATGATTTGGTATGTATTTGCTAAACAGAGTTTCGCACTTTTGACGACCCTTATCTTATCGCTCAATATCCTGTCTCTAGACCCCATCTCCAATGAGTTGCTTCCTGCAACTGGTGATTGATATTCTGTCCCAATCCCAGAACCAGTTTGTACACAGCAAGATCTCACAAAATAGTAATGAGGTAGATGGCTACATGGTGTGTTTGGTGGTGTTAGCTAAGTGAACTATGTCAGCCAAGAGACTGGGAAATTTTCCTACTTTTGTCTGAATGGTACGATGTTGGCTGGAAATTTACAATTTGAATGCTTTATTCAAATGACTGTACCTCTGATTCTGTGCTACTCCCTCCTTAATGCATTAGAATGATTCTACATTTTTTCGTGTTGGCTTAATTTTTTTTTAAAAACGAGAATTTTTTTTTTGCGTCAGACTGCTCTTGTAGATTGGTCCAAGTTCCTCAGATACCAATTTCTATTTGCCCATAGATTTACCTAAATTCATAGTTTGTGTTGGGATCAGGCTATTTACTTCAACTTCTAGTTTTATCACATTTTCCCCCTTTTTATCCTTTGGAAGTTAACGAGATAACTTATGCTTTTACTATGAGATTGGTTTTAGTGACAAAAACCAATTTACCACATCCAGCCACGAATGCAGTGGATTAAACAGTGAATGAGGCTCCACATATGTCCTCATCCTCACAGGGGAGGGAACCCATTACAACAATGCAAATAACAGGCTGGAAGCATTTGCAATCATCTTCAGCCAGAATTACAAAGTGTATACTCCTTCCCGAGATCCCCACCATCACAGAAACCGGACCTTAGACATTTTCATTCACTCCATATGACACAACTGAGTATCTAAATGCATTGCTGAAGATTTGTGCTCCAAAACTAGCTATGTGTCTAGCCAAGGACAACTACATCACTGCCATCTAACCAATAAAGTGGAAAACTGATGTCTACAAAATGAAGGAAGGTCCAATTTGGCCATACACCAGTCTATCAGTCTACTCTGAATCATTTGCGTGATGGAAGGTATTTCTGATGGTTCTATAAGTAGCAGTTACTTGATAATACATTGGATTTCACCAGGACCCGCAACTTGAAACCTCGTTACACCTTTAGCCGAAACATGCATCTTGCCATAGCCATGTGACCTCTACCATGAACACACACACACACACTTGAAATTCCGTTCACAAATGTTATATTCAACACACTACTGAAATTGCATATCTGAAACATGGAATAATGGAAGTAGTACTGAGGTGACCGCTGCAAAGCTATAATAAGCCAGTTACAGATACTTGCAGATATGTGCAAAGCTAAAAAAATGAAAACAGCAAAACAAGACACAGTTAAACCATTAGTTAAAAAGAAAATAGCTGCAGTTTCCCCCCCTTACCAGCTCCTGGTCAAGTGATTGTGGATATGGTGATATACTGAACTTCCACAATGGCAGAAATATAAAATAGGAATGAATTTGTTGAGCAAGCCAGAACAGTTACAAATCACTACATTTTTACCATAGCTGGGAAAAGACTGTTTCAACATCTATTTCACTATAAATCTCTCAGAAAAGCAGAAAAATACATGGCAGAACGTTTCAAAGCTTTGAGGGTGTGCTTGAATCCCAAGGGAACATTACATATGAGTGGCAAGTATTCAAATATAGGAACCAAAGTGTAAAACAGTCATTGATCAATATGTAATGTCTCATATCAAAGCTATCCTGCATGATAACAGATGGTCTAAGCAAATCATTACTCACAGTATTTCACAAGCACTCATGACAAGGGCTGTGTGAACCACTGTGGACCTCGAACAATGAATCATAGTGTGGAAAGAGGCCATTCGGCCCATCAAGTCTGCACTGACCCTCCAAAGAGCATGCCACCCAGACCCACATGCCCACCCTATCCCCGCATTTACACAACCAACCCACCTAACCTGCACATCCCTGGACAATTTAGTATGGCCATTCCACCTAATCTGCATATCTTTGGACTGTGGTGCCCAGTCTACCTCAGACTCTCCTGGAAGGGGAAGGTGCCACAACAGGTGAAGTGAGCTTTCTCACCATGCAGTAAACCCACAAGTGGGTTTCTCCACTAACAGGATGTGGCTGCCAAGCCAAACAGATGTTTTGCCTAGCACACAAATGAGGGATGTGACAAGTGAGTTTCAATGACGGTGTGATGCCAGGCATTTAGGCTGGACCTCCCAATGACTGGCAGACTGTATTAAACAGAACATCCCAGTGACCATTCGCAGCTGGTAGCAGGCCACTCTTGCACAACCAGCCATGCTTGCAAGCCTCACAAATGATATTCGCCATTAGATTTGACTCTGTTATTGGAAATCACTGATTAAATAGTCCAGAATCTCTGAAGAGTTACACAAAACAAGTTTCAGACCATTGGTCGGACTTGCAGTGAGATGCATGCGTGAAGCTAATTATTTGTGCACAAAACCCTTTATATGTAGGCAAAAGGAATTTGTACATACATTGCACCTTTTTCATAAAAAGCAGATCATGGAGATAGCTTTCTGATGCATTCCCATGAGTACACCCTAACCTGTGAATTAAGAATGACAGTTAACTGTTCTTGCTCCATATCAAAGATGGCCCAACCAATCAGCAACCTCTTCTCATGCTGGATAAAATGGTGTCCTTTTTATCCATCTTTATCTTGTGTCCTAGTTCTGACGTGTGCAAGCTGAAAACCTTCAAATGATCTGTACTACAAAGCAATTATTCATCACATAAAGCTTAGAATCCCGACAGTGGAGAAAGAAGCCATTCAGCCCATCAAGTTTGCACCAACCCTCCAAAAAGCATCCCATCCACACCCAACCACTCCTGTAATTGACATGCTCATCCACCTTGACTGTACATATGAGGGTGGAAACCAGAGCACCTGGCAGAAAACCATGTAGGCACAGGGAGAACATGGAAACTTCACATTGACAGTCACCCACAACTGGAATCGAACGCAGGACCTTGGCTTTATGAGGTGGCAGTGTAAACCACTAAGCCACCCTGCATGGAGCATGTCCAGCATAGAGGAAAAAAAGAGTTTTCACTATAAGCGGCAAAACCATTCTGCACACAAGCTAGGAAGCAGACAAACAAGCCAATAAAGATTATTGTTACAATGACAACAGACAGCAATTCAGACAAATCGAATTGGAACCAAAGGGATGTCAGATGAAGATTCAGATGGTTCAATCTACACTTTACAGCAGGTTGGCAACTACAAATCTAAAGGAATAAAACCGTTTGTAACTATTTTGATAAAGACAGCAGAACGTGAACATCAAACATATGGGAAGTACAGACATGCTGTTCCTTCCTGCAACATTATGAGCTTCATAGACCTATATAATATGACACAAAATGGCAATTCAAAGATAAATCCTTAAAGGTAAAGATGGGACTCTGTAATAGAACAATGCTCACTCTTAGAGGAAAAGTTAGTCTTAAAACCCAGTTCTGTGCCAAATCTGAAGATGTGAAATACTAGACAAGAAGATAACGCCATTCGTCTCAGCAGAAGCAAGTTAAAAGCTCTGAACAGTTACTCTATACGCCTCAGGAGATATCAATAGTGTTTCGCAAGCACATTGGCTGACAGACAAACAGTGCAAGACAGAGAGAGTCCAACATCAGGAACACAAACAAATTTTGATGCTGAACTCACAAAATGAAAAGACACAGCGAGAGCAATGAAAGGTGACAGTGACTAAGGCAGCAGTGTAAATCAGAAGAGTCAGTTGAATACATTTTAAAACTGAATCAGACAGCATATTATTCCAACCAGCAGAGGTTGGGGAAATGGTCAACAGTTGGAACTCCTTTCGAATAGAACTGAGTAAAACCTTGCTGTAAAGAGACATGAAGTTGAAGCTCTTTGTCTTGCTCTCATCAAGGCCATGATTTGGAGGTGCCGGTGTTGGACTGGGGTGGACACAAACACTTTAAAAATCACATGTGCAGTGCACGTATATCACCGAGCTTAAGTGAAAAAACATACAACTGCTCATGTATGAGCGCAGTCATTATGACGTGGTAACTTAGCAAATTCAAAATGTCCATGATGATGCTTACTTTTTTTGTACAAAGAGATGAATGTTTAGATTGAATTGAAATCATGTACAAATAGAGTCATAGAGATGTACAGCATGGAAACAGACCCTTCATCCAACCTGTCCATGCCTACCAGATATCCCAACCCAATCTGGTCCCATCTGCCAGCACCCAGCACATATCCCTCCAAACCCTTCCTATTCATATACCCATCCAAATGACTCTTAAATGTTGCAATTATACCAGCCTCCACCACATCCTCTGGCAGCTCATTCCATACACGTACCACCCTCTGCATGAAAACGTTGCTCCTTAGGTCTCTTTTATATCGTTCCCCTCGCACCCTAAACCTATGCCCTCTAGTTCTGGACTCCCCGACCCCAGGGAAAAGACTTTGTCTATTTATCCTATCTATGCCCCTCATACTTTTGTAAACCTCTATAAGGTCACCCCTCAGCCTCCAACGCTCCAGGGAAAACAGCCCCAGCCTGTTCAGCCTCTCCCTGTAGCTCAGATCCTCCAACCCTGGCAACATCCTTGTAAACCTTTTCTGAACCCTTTCAAGTTTCACAACATCTTTCCGATAGGAAGGAGACCAGAATTGCACGCAATATTCTAACAGTGGCCTAACCAATATCCTGTACAGCCGCAACATGACCTCCCAACCCCTGTACTCAATACTCTGACCAATAAAGGAAAGCACACCAAACGCCTTCTTCACTGTCCTACCTACCTGTAACTCCACTTTCAAGGAGCTATGAACCTGCACTCCAAGGTCTCTTTGTTCAGCAACACTCCCCAGGACCTTACCATTAAGTGTATAAGTCCTGCTAAGATTTGTTTGCCAAAATGCAGCACCTCGCATTTATCTGAATTAAACTCCATCTGCCACTTCTCAGCCCATTGGCCCATCTGGTCAAGATCCTGTTGTAATCTGAGGTAACCCTCTCCGCTGTCCACTACATCTCCAATTTTGGTGTCATCTGCAAACTTACTAACTGCACCTCTTATGCTCACATCCAAATCATTTATATAAATGACAAAAAGTAGAGGGCCCAGCACCGATCCTTGTGGCAGTCCACTGGTCACAGGCCTTCAGTCTGAAAAACAACCCTCCACCACCACCTTTGAGCCAGTTCTGTATCCAAATGGCTAGTTCTCCCTGTATTCCATGAGATCTAACCTTGCTAATCAGTCTCCCATGGGGAACCTTGTCGAACGCCTTACTGAAGTCCATATAGATCACATCTACTGCTCTGCCCTCATCAATCTTCTTTGTTACTTCTTCAAAAAACTCAATCAAGTTTGTGAGACATGATTCCCCACACACAAAGCCCTGTTGACTATCCCGAATCAGTCCTTGCCTTTCCAAATAAATGTACATCCTGTCCCTCAGGACTCCCTCCAACAACTTGTCCACCACCAAGGTCAGGCTCACTGGTCTACAGTTCCCTGGCTTGTCTTTACCGCCCTTCTTAAACAGTGGCACCATGTTTGCCAACCTCCAATCTTCCGGCACCTCACCTGTGACTATCGATGATACAAATATCTCAGCAAGAGGCCCGGCCATCACTTCTCTAGCTTCCCACAGAGTTCTCGGGTACATCTGATCAGGTCCTGGGGATTTATCCACCTTTAACCGTTTCAAGACATCCAGCACTTCCTCCTCTGTAATCTGGACATTTTGCAAGATGTCACCATCTATTTGCCTACAGTCTATATCTTCCATATCCTTTTCCACAGTAAGTACTGATGCAAAATATTCATTTAGTATCTCCCCCAATTTTTGTGGCTCCACACAAAGGCCACTTTGCTGGTCTTTGAGGGGCCCTATTCTCTCCCTAGTTACCCTTATGTCCTTAATATATTTGTAAAAACCCTTTGGATTCTCCTTAATTCTATTTGCCAAAGCTATCTCATGTCCCCATTTTGCCCTCCTGATTTCCCTCTTAAGTATACACCTACTTTCTTTATACTCTTCTAAGGATTCACTCGATCTATCTTGTCTATACCTGACATATGCTTCCTTCTTTTTCTTAACCAACCCTCAATTTCTTTAGTCATCCAGCATTCCCTATACCTACCAGCCTTCCCTTTCACCCTGACAGGAATATACTTTCTCTGGATTGTGAAGGCTTCCCTTTTTCCAGCCGTCCTTTTACCTGCAAACATCTGCCTCCAATCAGCTTTTGAAAGTTCTTGCCTAATACCGTCAAAATTAGCCTGCCTCCAATTTAGAACTTCAACTTTTAGATCTGGTCTATCCTTTTCCATCACTATTTTAAATCTAATGGAATTATGGTCGCTGGCCCCAAAGTGCTCCCCCACTGACACCTCAGTCACCTGCCCTGCCTTATTTCCCAAGAGTAGGTCAAGTTTTGCACCTTCTCTCGTAGATACATCCACATACTGAATCAGAAAATTGTCTTGTACACACTTGAGAAATTCCTCTCCATCTAAACCTTTAACACTATGGCAGTCCCAATCGATGTTTGGAAAGTTAAAATCCCCGACCATAACTACCCTATTATTCTTCCAGATAGCTGAGATCTCCTCACAAGTTTGTTTCTCAATTTCCCTCTGACTATTGGGGGGTCTATAATACAAGGAGAAAGTGAGGTCTGCAGATGCTGGAGATCAGAGCTGAAAATGTGTTGCTGGAAAAGCGCAGCAGGTCAGGCAGCATCCAGGGAACAGGAGAATCGACGTTTCGGGCATAAGCCCTTCTTCAGGAATCTGACCTGCTGCGCTTTTCCAGCAACACATTTTCAGGTCTATAATACAATCCCAATAAGGTGATCATCCCTTTCTTATTTCAACCCAAATACCTTCCCTGGATGTATTTCCAGGAATATCCTCCCTCAGCACAGATGTAATGCTATCCCTTATCAAAAATGCCTCTCCCCCTCCTCTTTTGCCTCCCTTTCTATCCTTCCTGTAGCATTTGTATCCTGGAACATTAAGCTGCCAGTCCTGCCCATCCCTGAGCCATGTTTCCGTAATTGCTATGATATCCCAGTCCCATGTTCCTAACCATGCCCTGAGTTCATCTGCCTTCCTTGTTAGACCCCTTGCATTGAAATAAATGAAGTTTAATTTATTAGTCCTACCTTGTCCTGGCCTGCCCTGACTGTTTGATTCACTTCTGTTCTCAGCTGTACCCGTCTCAGATCGATCTCTTTCCTCACTATCTCCCTGGGTCCCACCCCCCTCCCCTCCCCATCTTACTAGGTTAAATCCTCCCAAGCAGTTCTAGCAAATTTCCCTGCCAATATATTAGTCCCCTTCCAATTTAGGTACAATCCGTCCTTCTTGTACAGGTCATTTCTACCCGAAAAGAGATTCCAATGATCAAAAATGTGAATCCTTCTCCCATACACCAGCTCCTCAGCCATGCAGTCATCTGCTCTATCCTCCTATTCCTGCCCTCACTAGCTCGTAGCACTGGGAGTAATCTAGATATTACTACCCTTGAGGACCTCCTTTTTAAAATTCTACCTAACTCTCTGTAATCTCCCTTCAGAGTCTCAACCTTTTCCCTTCCAATGTCGTTGGTTCCAATGTGGACAATGACTTCCTGCTGGCCCCTCTCCCCCGTGAGAACATTCTGCACCCTCTCTGAGACATCCTTGATCCTGGCACCAGGAAAACAACACACCATTCTGCTTTTTCTCTGCTGGCCACAGAAACGTCTGTCTGTACCTCTGACTACAGAATCCCCTCACACAATTAATCTCTTGGAAACCAAAGTACCCCTCGTTGCATTAGAGCCAGTCTCAACACCAGAAACTTGGCTGTTTGTGCTACGTTCCCCTGAGAATCCATCACCCTCTACATTTTCCAAAACAGCATACCTGTTTGAAATGGGTACATCCACAAAAGATTCCTGCGCTAGCTGCCTACCTCTCTTACCCTTCCTTGAGTTAACCCATCTATGTGACTGTATCTGAGACTTTCCCCCCTTCCTATAACTGCCATCCATCATATACTGTTGCTGTTGCAATTCCTCATCGCTTCTATCTGTCTCTCCAACCGATCCACTCGATCTGATAAGATTCGCATCCAACAGCATTTATGGCAGATATAATCTGCAGTAACCCTTAAACTCTCTTTAAACTTCCACATCTGACAAGAAGTACATATCACTGCAAAGGCCATTTTTGCTCTTTCACAATCTACAGATCCAGAAAATAACACCGTCTTATTCCTCTACAAACACTGCCCCAGGTTAAATTAATAGCTATGGCTTATATTTTAAGTTTAATCAAGAGACTTATCTCCAAAAACATATAATCAAGAAAGAATCCACTATACTCGCTATTGCAGCCTTTCTCTTGGACAGACTTAAAACAACAATTAACTTATCTGATTCTGTACTGTGAACTTCGCCCAACAGTTCCTCCAAGATTAGTTGTGAATTTGACCTCTCGGGTTTGCTGTAGTCATGTAACTGCTACCATGCAATCACATGCTCACACACAATAAATATCCCACGCTGAACACACTGCTGTGTGGTACACTCTAAATGATGACTTCTCTCCGTCAGAAGGTCAGAAGTGGGAAATTTCGGTAATGATTGCACAATGTTCAGCTCCAATTGTGAACCCGCAAATACTGAAGCTGTCCATGACTACATGTAGAAACACTGGACAGCACTCAAGCACTGGAATTGGTAGGTGGTAATCACGCCACAGAAGTACCAGCCAATGACCACAAGAGGAAATCTAACCATCTCCCCTTGACGTTCAATGGTATTGCTATCACTGAATTCTGTCATCAACATCCTTAGAGTTATCATTGAACAGAACCTAAACTAGACCAGATGCATAAGTTCTGTAGATACAAGACATATCAGAAGCTTGATATTCTGCCGTGACTGACACACCTCTGACTCTTTGAAAGCTTTCCATCATCTATAAGACACAGGTCAGGAGTTGCATGAAACAATCTGCACTTTTCTGGATGAGTACAATTTCAAAAATATTCACGAAGGTCAATAATGTCCCAGACAAAGCCACCCTTTTGACTGGTACCCTATCCAGCTTAAACATTCACCATCACCAGCAATGGGACACTACAGCTGCAGTCTGTAATATCCATAAGATACACTGCAGCAATTGTCAGGACGTCTTTGAAAGCACCTTCTAAATCTAAGACCTCCGTCACCTAGAAGGAAAAGAACAATGAGCATATGGAAATACTGTGCTTGCAGGTTCTTCTCTAAGTGTCACACCATCCTGACTTGGAACTTTATTCCCATTCCTTCACCACCACAGAATCAAAAAGCTGAAACTCCTTCCTAACGGCACTGAGTAAAACCTTGCTGTAAAGAGACATGAAGTTGAAGCTCTTTGTCTTGCTCTCATCAAGGCCATGATTTGAAGGTGCTGGTGATAGACTGGGATGGACAAACTTAAAAATCACATGACACCAGGTTATAGTCCAAAGGCTTATTTGGACGCACTAGCTTTCGGAGTCCTGCTCCTTCATCAAGGCAAGATTACACGTTGTGTCTCTTTAGCAAAGCTCAAACAATTATTAGCACAGAGTACACCTACAGCAGCTATCACTGAACTTTGTCATCAACATCCTTAGAGTTACCATTGGACAGTGGACTGCAACAGTTTTAAGAAAGAGCTCTCACTGCCAACCTCTCAAGGATAATTAGGAATGGACAATGAATGTTGGCCTCTCCAGCAACTTGACTGTCTCATGACTGAATGAAGGAAAATATTAGCTCTCTCCTTCAAACCCAATTTATGCTGACATTTTAAATAAGCAAATTATGCTAACACTTCTCTCCTGTTGCCCAACACCCACTACATTTCCAGTGACATTTTGTTTTTGCCTGCACTCATTTGCACACATAAATGCAAAGGTATAAAGAGGGGTGAAATGCTGATTGCCAAGATTGAATTCAGACGATAATCATGCATACTCTGGGGTGAAGACCTCTGTTAAATTCTCCGAATGATCTTCATGCAACGACAAAGAGATCCAAAGCAATTTAAATGCTGAGTGTCACTGTATACACATGATTAGAATAATAAAGGACAATGGGGTGAGCAAGTGAAATCTTCCAGAGAAACCGCTGGTTCTCTGAAGATACAACTGTTCATTTGAGCAGAGTTATTTCAATCTTAGAAACAGTTTTTTAAAGTTTCAAGTTTTAACCTGATGTTAATTTTCAGATTTTAGAAGAGATATATTGGTAGCTCTGTCTTCATTTTTACTTTGCTATATTTTGGTTTTAATATTAAAGGATCATTATTCATTAAAATTGTTCAAATTTTGTATCGTAAAGCTTTCAGGGTTCTCTTTCATCCTAAATGGTGTCCCAAAACCATGTTGCAACTATTCTTTCACTTCTCAAAAGACATGAGATTTAAAATGTATTAAGCATTAATAAATTGAGAGCTAAAAGATGAGCAAATTTAATTTGTCTCTTGCAACAACACACCTTTTGAATTTCTCTAGCAACTCGAAATGTAGTGAAATATGCCAAACTGTTTTATCAAATGAAATTTGAGACTGAGCTATGTTGGATATACTAGAACCAGAGAGACCTAAATCTCAGGAAAGAGACCAGTTTAAGGACCACTTTAAAAGGAACCAATGCAATTCAAAGTACAGTGTTGTTTTAAGGTAGGAATTTCACAGCCTAGGCCTCAGCAGCTGAAGGTGGAACTGCCTATGGTGGAACAGTGTCATAATAACATGAACAATTTATGTTTAACGTAATAAAACATTCCAAGGCATTTTACAGGTACATGAAAAATAAAGTATGATACCCAGTCACATTAGGAGATATTGCTTCAGATTTTACCAGTACCCAGGTGACAGATTAGGAGGGCAGGCGGAAGGAAGATGGAGATTGAGAAAATGCTGAGTAATTCTGTTGGAACTTAGTTCTGCCTGAGAATGTTTGGTCCATTAGGCCAGTTAGCTCAAGGCTTAATGAAAGGTAGGTTTTAGGTATTACAGAGATGTAAAAAGGCCAGAATTAAAGGAGCACTGATGTCCCATGAGCTCTGTGGGCTGCAGGAGATTACAAAAACCAAGCCAATTATGGAATTTGAAAACAAGGGTGAAAATATTAATCTTGAAGGTTTCTGGATCACCTTTGGATTAATAATGGCAGTTCCAAAAACATTAAGACTGGAGAGATCCCAAAACTAATCTCCTAGTTATTGTTGTGAATCCGCTGACTGACGATTGGTGATAATCCCGTCTCATGGTAAAATGGTGCAAACATTGAACCATTGATGCTGTGAGGCTTCACCTAATCTTCTATTAAAGTTGTAACAAGAGATTGGGAGAACCCCTTGGAAATTTGGGGTCCAAAAATAACACATTTGAACATTGATCTCACTTCATCAGGACAGAGGGACAGCAGGAGGCTATCAGTACTTCAAGCCATGTATCTTTTGAAGTCATTAATCTCCTAAAGTCTATTGATTTCTGTGTTGAACCTGCTCAATGATTGACCTTCCACGGCACTGTAGGGTAGAGAGTTCCACAGATTCATTCAACAAACAACGAAGAACTGCAGATGCTGGAAATCTGAAAGAAAAACAGAAACAGCTAGAGAAACTCAGTGGGCCAGAGCAGAAGAAGGTCACCAGACTCGAAATGTTGACTCTACTTTCTCAGTCCACAGAAGCTGCTAGACTTCCTGAGTTTCTCCAGCAATTTCTGTTTTTGTTCTTAAGATTCGCCCACCTCTGAGGGAACTAATTCTTCCTCACTACCCCTTATTCCGAGATAACATCCCTAGTTCTAAGCTCACCAACCACGGGAAACATCTTTATGTACAGCTGCAGTGTTGGGCTTAAAAAATGAAATCTCCAAACCAGATTGCTGCAGATTAATCACTCGGGTTAGTTGGACATGACAATGAGCAATTGAAGAAAGTGGAAAATTACAAGGGAAGCATTCTTGTGCAAAAAAAAAGCCTGCCTTGGCTAGGGAGTAACTGCACTAGCCTCAGCTGGGGCCTGGGAGCCAGACTACTGTGCATTTGACAAAGATACATTTGGAGTTGCTTCTGCACAACAGAATACCTGGAAAAATATAGAGAGTACTAAGAACTGGTGAGACAGCATGCGACATTAGATTCAGAACAGTATAAATGTCGGGGACTTTGCCCCACTCATTGGACGTTCACCATCAGGCTGAGGTTCGTCAGACTGGGACCATGGAATCATGAACTAGAGCTCTAAGTGCCAGCCATCTCCAGCTCCTGGTGAGCTGAAAGGCAGTGAGATTCATTAGTTTGCATGTTTATAAAGTATTTTAAGCTAATAGATTCACTAATGAGTTTGTATACATCGTGAGTAGATTAAGCTAATAAACTTGCTATGTATTTAAGCACCAATTTCTTCTTGTAATCATTTTAATCAGACCTTAAAGAACCTATTAGGTACTTGCAGCCTGACAATGTAACATAAACTCTATCCCACCCCAAAAGAACTTTGTAAGTTTCAATTAGATCACCTGCCATTCTTTGAAACTAATTGGTTTGTAGTTCTTCATTCTCCCTTTCCATCCTTTCTTGAATTCTGGGGTTACATTTGCTACTTTCCTATCTGCAGGAACCTGTGCAATAAATAAACCAGTGCATTCACTATTTCTACAGCCACATCCTTCAATGAAGTAGGGTAGAGATCAAATTTCATTCCTGTTAACTTTTACAACACAATCTCTTCACTAATTCTAATTTCTTTCAGTTCCTCAATTTCATTAATACTTCTGAAATGTTTTTTGTGTCATGTGCAATGAAGATAGACACAAAGTAGTTCTATAATGTTCCCACCATTTCTCTGTTCTCCGCTATGCATTCTCCAGTCTTCACTACCTTTATAATCTGAAGTAAAAATTGAAAGAATTGCAGATGTTGAAAATCTTAAACAAATCAGATCCTCTGTCTGAGGAAGGGTCACTGAATGTTCACTCTGATTTCTCTCCACAGATGATGCCAGACCTGTGGAGCCTCTCTGTCTTTGTACCTTTATAATTCTTGCTAGTTTGCACTCACATTTTCTCTTCCTTGCCTTTATTCATTTCTTGGCCATCATTTTCAAAATTGTTTCTAATGCTCAGGCTTATCACTTTTTCTGGCAGACTTATACACCATTTCCTTTTATATAATGTAATCTTTCACTTCTTTTGTTAGCCGCAATTGATTTACTTTTCACATTGGGTACCTGTGCCTTCAAGGAATGTATATCCAATGTAGACCATCTCATGCTTCCTTAAATAGTAGACAATGCCATCAAATCTTTCCCTGTTTTCATCCCCATCCACCATAGACATACCATTATAGTTTCCCTTGTTCAGATTTAAGACATTAGTTTCAGAGTGAACGATATCACATTCAAGTTTAATGTGAAATTATATCATACAATGGTCACTATTTCCCGATGGCTCCTTCACAGCAAGGGTTTTAAATAGTTCTTTACAGAGAAAACTAAAGCCTTATATTATTTTCAGTTTTCACTCAATATCCAATTCTCACGCTGATTAATGAAAATTCAATCATTTTTAGCTAATGGCTATATTTCTTTCCATTTGAATAAAGTCATGTTGGTGAGCTCCCACTCTCTCACTGCTTGCTGTGTGCTATATCTTGTCACTGGGAGCAGTCAAGGATTTGCAGAATTCCTCCTGCACCTTAATGAATTTCTGTCACACAAAGCACACATATCTGCTCCACTCTATAAAACAGAACATTTAGTGTGCGTTTTCTGCCTACCACTTCTCTTGGTCACACTCAACTTTCTGTGTCACAGTTCGTAAAAAGAATATCAAAGAGCCTCCCCATGCCCAAGAGCAAACTTGATGGTGAGTCATAAACCTAGCAATGCCAGACTGTGAGATCTGAAACTTGAAAGGAAGTAAGTGCCTTCAGATTCAGCCAGTTATAAGAGTGTAAAAGGGCAGTAAAAGCTCTAGAATAAAATTATGGAAGGCAAGGACAAAATTTTGATTGAATTATGTTAATACTAAAATTAAAGTATGACTAATATCTGGGAACAAAGGATTAGACTAACAAAATATAGCATTTTATGATAGATGTGTATTTTTTGTAAGGAGAGGGTTAACAGGCAGTCTATAATTTTACAGCAATGTTTGTAATGCACAAAGCAGATGAGTATAATACATACTAATTACTTCACATGTTAATTGCAGTTATACTGCTGAATTGAGTTGAACAATTCAAATTTAAAGAGAACAGTGAGGCTCTTACGGTAAAATTGCCATAGTCCCAGAGGATGCAATAGAGAGATGATTGGTGGTGAATTTTACCTGAGGGTAACCATGCCTCAGGTGAGGGCCAGTGGTACTGTCCTTACCTTTAGACCAGGAGACCTGGGTTCAAGTTGAACCTTCTCCAGAGATGTATCATAACATCTCTGAACAGGTCTTTCTGTCAAATATAATGAGGGCCCGTTATGTTTTGAGACACCCTGATGTATTATAACCATATAGCCTCAATGAGAATGTAAATAGTTTCCTTTCATATTTAGACAATGCCTTTTTTTTTGTTGCAAATAGAACAAAGCTCCAATGATGAACGTCAAAATTCCTCTGTATTTTCTGCGTAGTCTGCACGGAATTGTTTTATACACGTTGCATTTACTTATAGATAATTTGTGAATAAAGTATATTTTTTAAATAAAAAGAAATCTCTGAACAGCTTGATTAGAAAATATCTTAAAGAGAAATGTTTAATGACAGCAAATTGATCAAAGCCAGATGGGTAACCACAGTGGGACAGAAAGACATCCTTATGTGGTTCTGCCAATGGAAACTTGGGGCAATGTGAACCAACCACCAGCTGATCATGGATCCAACTAACAAATATGCACTCAGAAAAGGACTTATTCACTCTCAGGATGGGGATGTCATTGGCTGGGCCAGCATTTATGACCCGCCCTAGTTGCTCTTGAGAAGGTGGTGGTGAACTGCCTTCTTGAACCACTGCAGTCCACGTGCTCTAGATACATCCACAATGCCTTCAGGAGAGAATTCCAGGGAACTCATTCACAAACTGCATGTAAATCCTTGAAAAAGACACACCAAGGAGCATTCAGGAAAACACACATATGGTTTGATGGGAAGAGTCCCGGTGAATCAAGCAGGAAGATCTACAAGGTAAAAACAATGACTGCAGATGCTGGAAACCAGATTCTGGATCAATGGTGCTGGAAGAGCACAGCAATTCAGGCAGCATCCGAGGACAGGCAAAATCAACGTTTCGGGCAAAAGCCCTTCATCAGGAATAAAGGCAGAGAGCCTGAAGCGTGGAGAGATAAGCTAGAGGAGGGTGGGGATGGGGATAGAGTAGCACTCTATCCCCACCCCCACCCTCCTCTAGCTTATTTCTCCACGCTTCAGGCTCTCTGCCTTTATTCCTGATGAAGGGCTTTTGCCCGAAACGTCGATTTTGCCTGTCCTCGGATGCTGCCTGAATTGCTGTGCTCTTCCAGCACCACTGATCCAGAAAGAAGGAAGATCTACAGTTATAGTGTTAAGAATTCAACATGTGCACTTAATTATAAAATGAGGCATTTATGATGCAAAACTGTTTCTCGCTAATAAGCAAAGTATTTGGGAGATTTTCACCAATTTCTTGGGACTTGAATGTTCTTGCAATTGTAGTTTAACAATTGAATGACAAACCAAGATACACAACACCTTAATTCTTCAGGGTTATCAGGTTCATATTGATATATGTCACAAGTGCTGAATCGTCTTCTAGTGTCACATCACTCATAACTTGGTTATTTTATTTTGATCTTACTTTTAAGTAGTAGAAAAATATTCCATTTTACACTTTGAATGTCATTAGACACAGTCATCTTATTAAGATTACTTCTACACTACAAAATAACTAATTGTGAAAGCATTTATATAACACACTTGGAGAGGCCATTTTTCCCACACAGAGGGTGGTTTGTATCTGGAATGAACTGCCAGAGGAAATGGTAGATGCAGTTACAGTTACAATATTTAAAAGACATTTTGGACAGCTACATGAAAAGGAATATTTAGAGAGATATGGGCAATATGCAGGCAAATGGGACTAGCTTAGTTTGGGAAACTTAGTCGGCATGGACAAGCTGGACTGAAGGGTCTGTTTCTGTGCTGTATGAGCCTCTGACAGACAGACAATTAAAAAAAAAGTGACTTACAGTCATCTCAGTTGACCACCTGAAGAGTAACTGCGTGAATTAATTGAAACCACCATGTTTAAAATTCTCATTAAAGGTATTGCATTTAAAGTGAGATTGTGTCAGTCATAAATCTTGGTCTCTGAACTAAAGAATTCACCTGCTTAAGCATAAAAAAAACTAGCTGAGGAAACAAGCTGGAAGCTACAAAACGATGAAGTATTCATACATGACTGCTGAGGCATGTGAAAAGAAAGAAAATGTAAATGTGCTCAAAATGGAAAGAAGTCGTGACGGCAAAGATTATAAGCAGTGAATGATGAAGCATTGAGAAACAGGTTATGAAAACGAGCTGGCATTAAGTGCATTCAACTGAAGCTGTTGGATTCCTAGGTTCTGCTGCTCTTTCCGACATATACGGGGTTGTGCAGGCCATTCATGGATAGATAGCACAATATTTACAAAATAGCAACTAATTTTGTGAAATAGCACTTGACACTAGTCACTGAGTTGTTTCGCAATTGCATGACTTTTGTGTTACTACATACTCTCTGATTTATCATTCCCTGTACAGCCGTGATGGGGCATGAGATTGTTCCTCTCTGTTAAGTCCATGAGCCAGCTATCATTACACTGTTGTAGATCAGGCTGCAGTGGCCAATGCCCTTGCATTGGTTCTCCAAGTTCACACTGCTGAACCCATCCTGCTTTTATTCCAGTAGCTGGTTCAAGAGAAATGATTTGGTTCCTGGAATTTGTAAAAGTTCAGGAGCAGGCTCACAGTCAGGCTCCTGCAGTTTGTATCATGGTGGGATAACCAATGATAGATGCGGCTGGAGTTAAATATTTCCTTTCTATTCTCTCCTTAACCACTAAGGCCTTTGTAAGCTTTACATTACTTTGTTTATCACTATCCTGGCCAGCATCTATTGCTCGCAAGGCGAGCATGGATAGGGTGAATAGCTGGAGTCTTCTTTCATGAGGAGTCCAAAACTGAACAGCCTAGGTTTAAGGTAAAAGAGGAAAGATTTAAAAGGAATCTGAGGGGCAATTTTTTCACGCAGAGGGTGGTGCATGTATGGAATGAACTGCCAGAGGAAGTGGCGGAGGCTGGTACAGTTACAAGGTTTGAAAGTCTTCTGGATGGTTACTGATTAGGAAGGGTTTAGAGGGATATGGGCCAAATGCTAGCAAATGGGACTTGATTAATTTAGGATATCTGGTTGACATGGATGAGTTAGATTGAAGGGTTTGTTTCTGTGCTGTACATCTCTATGATTCTCTGACTTTAAGTCAGTTAAGAGTCAGCTACATTGTGGGGATCTGGAGTCACATGTAGATCAGACCAAACAGTAGATTTCCCTCTCTAAACAATGCAAGTGAACCAGATGGGTTTTTATAACAATCGATCATAGCTACTAGCTCTTAATTTTTTATTGAATTAAAATGTCATCATCTATGATTTGGACTCATGTCCCCAGAATATGGGGTTCGAGATAACTCTCCCAATTACCACCATGCCACTACCTCTCCCTTGGAACATCAGAAAGTCTTTGAGAAATAAAAAGATACAATTTCTCTCACTTCTGTTACTTCCAAGCAGTGGCTTTGGACAGTACTGTTTACAAAGAAAGTGGGAATAGTTGTTCTGTGTACCAGTGGTGAAGCAGCATACTTACACATCCAACTCAGCACCAAAATGAGCAGGCCCAGTGGAAATGATGAAGGGGTTGTTAATGGTGGAGAAAACAAAAGATGTAAAAAGGAGTGTAACAGGCCAAAAGTTTAAAATGGAAATCCTCTGTGACAGGATCAGCGCTGACTTTGACCAATTGGTCCCACTAACCATATAAAGCAGCAGTCTGCTGGTGAGGGAGCTCTGTCTAACACACGAATCTATCTTTACCATTCCATGGATATGATGAATCTGTTGAGTTTCTCCACCATTTTCTGTTTTCATGTTGACTTGGAAGAGTTAATTTTGGCCCTGTATTTCCTGACCTAAATAGTTTGTTTAATTTCCTGGTCTTGGAGGTTCACTCTAAGCTAACTGCATTTATCAGACAGTAGTACGGTTACATACCTTACTACTCCACAAGAATAATTGACAGGCTGACAGCTTTCTTAGTGTTGGTCAGTGTTTTCCATTTGCTGGTCAGCAGGATGTCTGACACACAGAGTGAACAATCCTCATCATTTTTGTGCATGAATCAAACTGATTTTGTTCTGAAATTTGGGTAGCAGTGGTTAGCTCAGCTGCCTCACAGCTCCAAGGACCTGGGTTTGATTCCAGCCTTGGGCCACTGTCTGTGTGGAGTTTACACATTTTAAAGCAGGGTCTTTGGTTCTGAGGAAGGGTCACGGGACCTGAAACGTTAACTCTGATTTCTGTCCACAGATGCTGCCAGATCTGCTGTGTTTTTCCAGCAATTCCTGTTTTTGTCCCAGTAGCAGCGTGTTATTTTGGAAAACTAACTTGACCTCTCCAAAAAAAACTTAGGTTGCTTCAAAGAAGTTTAATCATTAAAGAAGGAACTTACATTTACAGCAGACCGAATGTGCTGGCGAAACACATCATGTCTGGGAGCAAAAGCAAAGTTAACATTTTGAGTTGAAAATTATCCTTCTTTAGAGATTGTGTTTCCCTCTCCACAGGTGATACTACATACAGGAACATAAAGGAGCAGGAGTAGGCCATTTGGCCCATTGAGACAGTTCTGTCATTCAAACAGATCTTGGCTGAACATCTACTTTGATATTATTGCGTTTCTCCTACTGTCTCTATATCCCTTGCTGTCATTACTATCTTCATTCTAATCACCAGGAAGGGGAAACATTCTATCCCCACCTCTCCTGTCAGACCCTGAAAGAATTTGTACATTTTGTCAGTCCTGCTAAGCTTTGCAAATACTTTTCATTCTTATTTCAGACTTCCAGCATCTGCAACATTTTGCATTTACACCTTCACAAACACAGAGAGCCTCAAAATACATCACAGCAAGTGAAATACTTTTGAAATGCAGTCACTGTTGTTCTACAGGAAACAGAGTATCCAATGTGCAAGCTACAAACTCTCAGAAACAGCAATGAGACCAGATAATCTGCTTTTGTGATGATGGTCATGGGATAAAATATTGGCCGGAATTAAATAAGCAGTAATATAATTCAAACTTATTCAACAGGTCTGCAAATGTCCACAAAAGCAGAGATGAAAAGTGACAATATGAAAAACACAAGGCTTTCAAAATCAACTGTTCTGGAAACCCCTACACATGAGCGTTTTTAATAGTGACAATTTTGAGTTGCCATTTACAATTTTGCTTACAGCCCTCATTAACAATTAAGTCACAGCGTGTCTTAATCTATGCTTCATTTGTAAAACCCGAGTCTCACTCCTTTTCAGGGAAAATTTTAGTACCAGTTTAAAACAAAATACAGCCAGGCCTCAACACTTCTTGCCATGATTATTCCATGTGGCTAGAGGGCGTCTTTGCCATAATATATTTTGTCAATTATTATCACTGGCTTTTTTTTAAAAGAAAAAGAGGTTATTTGCAAGCAGTGCGCTAGGGCTCTGCAGTTATTTCAGTCTGGATGGATTTTGCCACTGACAACTCACAGCTTTACAAACACAGATACATTAACTAGCTGGCCGGGCCATTCCAGACAGAATTTACCTCAATCAGCTGGACATCAGTGGACTCTCAATCCTGATTCAGTCTGTCTGCTAATGTTCTAACTGGGATGGGGAGAACAAGGTAGTGAACGCCGTCTCACTGAGAGGTTTAGAGGCAGTAGCCAGACATTGACAAGAACTTGATGGGACCAAGGAAAAGGGGAGGTCTATGACCATCTCCCACTCTGATTTACCTGTCCTCAGAAATTAAGACGAATCACAATCCCATCGCCACTGACAGTCACCCCCAAGAGAGTACTGTACCCCTCTGTCAAGAAATTGCAAAGTGGTTGAGGAAACATGGTTTTGTTCCCCTAATCTTTCTGCATTACATGAAACTTTATCTTGACTTTAATAACTCTGTGGGAAGCCCCCTCTATACTATATGTGTGTATGTGTGTGTGGGCGGGAGGTTTACTGAAAAGTTAACGCTTTGCACCTCTCTCTTCAACTGAGAGAACCCCGATTAAAGCCACGACGCCAATTCCACGGACAGGCAGCAGGTGTCACTGTTACAAGGTCTTCAGGGCCCCTTAATTAATCCCCAAAAGAATAGTCAAATCAGAAAATGAAGCAAAGACATAGATTTAGTAGCTAATATTTGCAGAAAGCAATTCTACCAATCGGTTTTATAATCCCGTGCATATTTGAAACCTTTGGAAAACTCATGTTTCAAATTGTTGGGAAATGCATTTCCCTCAGCGGCTGGAAATTGCTAACCTGCCCAGAACTCTTATTAAAAGATCTTAACCACAGTTATTTTCTTTGTCCCCCGAATACTTAATTGGCAATGATTTGTCTATATTATCAACCAGAGACGCCGAGGTTTGTACAAAGCGTAAAGTGCAACATGCAAATAAATATTCAGGCAGCCCATGCTGATGGATACATATATGACAAGCTGTAAAGCACAGTTTGTTAATGTTTTCACACCGAAATAAAACAATGCTGGAATCAAAATGTCAGCGTCGCAAAATGTCAGTGTATCTGCCTGCTGTTCCCCTCCCTTTCCACTCTGCTGATTTATCATTACATTTTCCCGATATGAAAGATCCTAACCCTTCCTCTCCCCGTTAATAATGTTATCCACCCGGGGCATCACCGCGAATGAAGCCTTACCTTCTCCACTCTGTGTATTTCATCCATCTGCCCTCTCCGCCTGTCCTGTGTGAATGTATCTCTCTCTCTCTGTATCTTCCTTTACTAGAGCCAGCCGATCCAATACAACAGGTTGCTCACCTCACTCTGCAGCACAGCTACAATAACCAGGGGACTCTTCTTTTAGCTCCCAGCTGTTTATTTTTTTTAACATCTGTTTGTTTTTATTTTTTGTTTTGCCCTTCCCTGGCGCTCCCACTCACTGCTGTCTCATTCCCTGGCAGGCTCCTGACTCCCCTCTCAGCCTCCACGTACGGTATCTGGAAACAACCACGATCTATCCCCCTCATAAAAACCTCCCTCCTTCCCGATAGAGCAAGGATCATGTATACCAGCAGGCGGCTGGAGGCAAGGAAGGAGAAAAAAAATGAAAATCTGCCTAAAACTCATACATTTTGGCTTTAATTGAGTAGAAGAATCGGAGGGGGAGGTGGGAGCCTTTTGTAAATGTAAGAGGGCCAATTGCAGAACCCTGACTGTGAAAGGGAAAGGGGGGGGGTGCCTTGAAAATAGGGGCAGCCGATTCTAGAGAGGAGAATCGATTGTTGGGAACTGCAGCTGCATCCTAAGTTCAAGAGCTGGGCGAACAACAGACAGATCCAGGGAACCCTGCTACTTTCACTGGACCCCTTCAGTTGTGGAATTAACTGTAATCTCTGCATGAAGCTTTGCCAATGGTAGGCCAGTTAAAAAAAAAACGAACTGTTAAGGGGGGTCAACCGTTTGGTCTCTTTTCCTCTCTGTCAATAATGCTTAAGTAAATATCCAAGGCATTATAAAGCTGTTAGAAGTGCATTCAGGGCAATATTTATTTTGTTTAATGGAAGGCATATTTTAGACGTGCCTTGGATATCTTCCTGAAGAAGGGCTTATGCCCGAAATGTCGATTCTCCTGTTCCTTTGATGCTGCCTGACCTGCTGCGCTTTTCCAGCAACACATTTTTAAGCTCTGATCTCCAGCATCTGCAGTCCTCATTTTCTCCTTGGATACCAACGCTTTATTTGCTGTGGTTTACTTCTCAGCCCCAAACTATATGGAGTGGCACAATCTAAGACAATCAGTTAGTTTGAATGAAACTGTTCAGGTGTGTTACAGAGACGTAAGACTGGTTCAGATGTATGCACTACCAAAACCCAACTAGTTCATTTCTAAAAAAAACCTCGAAACCATCTTCTTCACAAATGCTGTGACACACACCTCCAGGGCAGGTGGGTCTTGAACACAGATGTAGAGGACGTTACCACTGCACCATTGGTTTAGGTTTGTCATGGGTCTGGTGAGAGTTGAGACTGAGACCCCATCCACTAGCTCCCGAGTTGCAGATGAACGTTCAAAATGCCGTTGATCCCGTTTGGTTCAATAACCAAAACTCTCCCTCAACCATAATTACCACAAAACCAAAAAAAAGAAATTGCTGGAAACGCTCAGCAGGTCTGGCAGCATCTGTGGAGAGAAAGCAGAGTTAACGTTTCGGGTCGTGACCCTTCCTTAGAATGGCTGCTGATTACCGCAAGAAGCAATTCATCTACTGTTCTGAGGTAATTTTGGTGAATATAAGGCATTAAAACACTTCAAGAACAACTACATTGCTGTGACACAGCAATACATGAGTGACAGCTTTCTCCTTGTTTCGACTAATCTTTCTGATCCTTCTCATGATAGTGTAGACTTGTGCTGCAATACTGATCCACAGATGCCTGGCAGGCCTCCAACACATCACCTTGACTAATGAGTGCCCAGGGTGCTATTCACTATTGAAGCTTGACAGTGAAACTTGACCCTGCCATGCACATGCATTTTCCTGCAAGATGTACTGGATAGTAATCAGGAATTGGAGTCCGAATTGATTGGTTTTTTTCCTTCTAACATGCTGAATTGTAGCATCCTCACTGCTACCTGAAACTAGCAGACGTGATGTCAATCAGCGATGAGGAGACCATGTGTAACAGCCAGCCTGTCTCATTACTGAGTTCTTCAACCACCATCTGATCACCTCATTGATTGGAAATCGTGTATCACACGAGCATGTACCTGCTTTGTGACAGGATGCATCACCACATAAGAGTCATATTGTAAAAGCAGATCTGTAACAAGCTAATAAAGTGAGCTAGTAATTCAAACAAGAGGGAGAGAATTGGAGGTTTATTAATGAAATTGCTCATGTGTAGTCTTCTGCTTGGAGCTCAGTTGTGATGTTTAGTTGCTAAGTAGTCCCTTTAAGGCAAGTGTTTGAGAGCTCCCTGTGAGATAGCAGGTAATTATAAGTACGCGCACAGAATTCAGCTCAATTAGTGATCTGTAAATTTCATTATAATTTCACGCCCTCTATAAAGTGCTTGCTTTTCTTTTTCTCTCTTTTAAATCTTCTAAAAGATTGCTTAGCTCTTGTAGTTAAGAGCAATATCTGAAGTGCGACCCAAGCACTGTACAATCTAAACCAGGGGAAAGTGAGGACAGCAGATGCTGGAGATCAGAGTCGAGATGTGATATAGAAAAGCACAGCAGGTCAGGTACAATCCAAGGAGCAGGTGCCCAGGGTTTGCGTATCACAATCTAGGCTGATACTCCACTGCAGTCGTGAGGGTGTCGCGCAGTGTCAGAGATGTCACCTTTCAGGTGTGACATTAACCTGAGGCCCTCTCTCAGTAAAAGATCCCACGGCAGTATTTAAAAGGAGAGTGGAGGAATTATATCCAGTGCCCTGGCCAATATTTATCCCTCAATCAATATGGCAGTTTAGAAGATTGATGTTTCCTACAGTACACCAGTGACTATATTGAATTGACTGTGAAGTGTTTTGAGATGTCAAGTTGTTGTGAAAGACACTATATAAATGCAATATTTCTTCTTTAATTGGTTGTAGAGCAACAGCTTTCCCATGGTATTGATAATAGACAATACACTCAATTATACCCGGGCTGTTATGCCAGGTGACAATCCTCATACTATCACTGAATTTACAATGATGGGAAAGTTCATATTGCACTTTTACCAAAATGTTTACAGAGGTGGAGCTAGTAACTTGGTCAAATTTAGATTTAACCTCAGAACCCCACCTGGGTGCAAAAACATCCCCTCTACACCTCAGTATTTTTAATCAAACTGTTCAACCATTCAATTCAGGTCACATTACAGGAAAAATATGGAGACTTTAGAGAGGGTGCAGAAGAGGTTTACTAGGATGCTGACTGGATTAGAGAGTATGAACTATAAGGAGAGGCTTGAAAATCTAAGGTTGTTTTTTCTGGAGCTGAGGGGAGACTTAAGAGAAGTTTATCAAATTATGAGAGGTATAGATGGGGTTGACAGTCAGAATCTTCTTCTCAGGGTTGAAATGTCTAATACTAGAGGGCATGCATTTAGGTGAGAGGGGGAAAGCTCAAAGGAGGTATGAGGGGCAAATCAAAACAAAATAAAAACTACATTTGTATCATGCTTGCTGTTTCCTGTGATATCCCGACCCACTCCATATCCAGTGAATTACTTTTAAAGTATGGAAAAAAATGTGGCATTTAATTTTCCCACACACAGTAATTACAGTTCATCTGCTTCCAGTACTGTTGCACCAAGGAGAAAACTTTAACTGAGACATCATATTTACACAAGGTTTTCTACAAAAAGATGTTTGGAGTTGAGCAAATCACCAAGGCAGATGATTCAGTGTAAGAGATGTCATCTTCAATATCCAGTACTGTAATGAAGTTTCACCTAATCTATTAAGTTCTGGAATGGGATTTGGAAATTTCAAAACACTGCCTCCGAGACAAACATGCTACAATTCAGCTACTGCTGGTAATAAGCTGAAGAATCATAGGAAGCATGGACTGCCCCTCAAGATTGCTCTACCAATCCACCAGATATGGTTGTTCTACCTCAAAACCATTTTCCTGTATGATCTCATTGTTACCTTTGTTATCTGGAAATCAATGTCTCTGTCTTTAACATACTCAATGGCTGAAGCTCCACAGCTCCTCGGAGTACAGAATTCCAAAGATTCATCTCCTTCCAAGTAAAGAAATTCCTCCTCATCTCAATATTCAATGGTTGACCCCTTATGCTATGACTAGATCTCCTAGTTAGGGGAATTAGCCTTTTTGTTTCAACACTATTAAGCCTTGTGACCTTTATGTATCCTTCAATTGGATCATCTCCCAGTTTTCTGAACTCTACAGAAAACATGCACAATCTCCTCAATCTTTTCTGAAGGACAGCCCTGCTATCCCATGCTGGTTAATCTATAATATCCTCCAATTCCTCAGCATTGTTTGAGGTTTAACTCCAGACAAAGGTCTAGGAAATGAATGATACCTGAGACAGCTTACCCCCTGTTAACTAGTTCAAACTAAATATTAATTTTAATTGAATGCTCATTTTGGATATGTTCAAGCAATCAATGAATTAAGTAAACCCCTTTCACCAATTCAACAAGGAAGACACCAGACAACTAGATCTCAGACTTGTTCTTGATCACAAGGTCACAAGATGACATCTCTTACACATGAATTAATGTAGTTATGTATCAATCTAAACAGAAAATCATTCGCATGCAGGGTTACCTAATATAATGGGCAGCCAATATTACAGAGTAAATCAGCATAATGGTTAGAAATAACTTCAACAGTGACCAAAGTCAGAAATCATTGAGAACAGTGTGGTTACATTTTGAATAACACTTCAGGGATCTGAGAAGTCAACAGCTTTGATAGTTGGTTTGTTGAATAGGTGATCTGTTTATACACTGGTGGTTAACAAGACTTCAGGGCTTGCATGAGGTTATCTTTCTGATTCACATGGACAATTTCCTTCCTTATCTAAAATACATGCATTAGCTGCTAGACTGCTGATTCAATGAGGCACAGCTAACAAAAGGAACATGGGATCTGTTCCAATAGTTTCTTTGATCTGGATACACCAGCTTTATGCACAAGTTTACCTTCACCTTTCTCTGATCTTCGAAACACAGGGATACTTTTCTCTAACCGTAGCTGTTGGTACTGCCTCATGAACTAACTGTCCATTGTATCCCCCATACTTAGAAGCTGATTTGCTAAAGGTTCTAATGGTAAAAAGAGAATTTAGGTGAACTAACAAAGATTTCCATCAAGCCAAACAGGGAAAGAGTTTTATCTCTCTGCCACTGAATTATTAAAAGACCACTTCACATTGTCTACAGAGTCTGATGTTGTGAGCAGTGATGAACACTCTTATTAATTTCAGAACAAGGTTTTCTTAGATTCAATTAACCAATCAAAGTGACACTTTGCCAGGAGTTCTCCACAACCCTTTTTGTCAATCAAACATGACAATCTTAGCTCTATGCAAGCTCTGGAGTTCACTTGGACATGGTTTTATTTTCAAAGCAGGGCTGGCTTTGTGATGACAATTTTAGGCTATAGAATTTATTGTTGCATATATTTTTACAATAAAAATATAACAAAATGTGTTCTAAGTCACCCTACCATGCCACCTATAATGACAGAAGTCGTGATAAAATCATAAGTTAGAAATTTAAGTAAATACAAGACAAAGTTTATCAGAGTTCTTCTAAAGGTTCCTGGTCTTGAAGAAAGCCGATCCACGACAAGAACCACATGACGGGACACCACTCCATTGGGTCGAAAGCCTCTGTCAAGAAAAGCCATTGCCAGGAACGCCACTTAAATACTGGGCCATCGGATCGCTGAACTGCTACCCATGGATAAAATGAAACGCCAAGATGTCAGAACACCGAGGCAGAAGCTGAAGATCAAGATTTGAACCGGAATGCCGTCGAGGTCACAAACCAGGACAACTGCTCCAACAGAGACCATTTGGCACTGAGAAAGACTGCCACTTCAGACCACCGGTACCAACTGCAGCTCAGAGAAAGCTCACGACTGAAGCTTTTAAGATGAAGGTAAGAAGAATTTGAAGTTCTTTTATGTGAATGTTATAGATTTATTTATAATAACTTGGCATTTCTCAAGATCTTTTCAAACATATGGGGAGAATATGACATTTTTAAGCCTGTAAGTGACTTGAAGGAGGAATCGTGGTTCTTAATGGTAATAAGTGTCTATAGAAAAGTACAATCATTACTCGACCACTTATAAGAGGCTCTTTGGATAATAATCAGTTTATGGTTTTTCTGTGCCTTGAACTAGCTGAGGACTTGGAAGCTTAAGTTGAGTGGTTCCGGTTAATGGGCCCAGGGATTACAAATCACTATTGCCCCATGCCCTTTCAATGTAATGCACGCAGCATGACATCTTTAAATGATTGAGGTAAAAACAATGACTGCAGATGCTGGAAACCAGATTCTGGATCAGTGGTGCTGGAAGAGCACAGCAATTCAGGCAGCATCCGACGAGCAGCAAAATTGACGTTTCAGGCAAAAGCCCTTCATCAGGAATAAAGGCAGAGAGCCTGAAGCGTGGAGAGATAAGCTAGAGGAGGGTGGGGGTGGGGAGAAAGTAGCATAGAGTACAATAGGTGAGTGGGGGAGGAGATGAAGTGATAGGTCAGGGAGGAGAGGGTGGAGTGGATAGGTGGAAAAGGAGCTAGGCAGGTCGGACAAGTCTGGACAAGTCAAGGGGACAGTGCGGAGCTGGAAGTTTGAAACTAGGATGAGGTGGGGGAAGGGGAAATGAGGAAGCTGTTGAAGTCCACATTGATGCCCTGGGGTTGAAGTGTTCCGAGGCAGAAGATGAGGCCTTCTTCCTCCAGGCGTTTGGTGGTGAGGGAGCGGTGGTGAAGGAGGTCCAGGACCTCCAAGTTCTCGGCAGAGTGGGAGGGGGAGTTGAAATGTTGGGCCACGGTGCGGTTTGGTTGATTGGTGCGGGTGTCTCGGAAATGTTCCCTAAAGCGCTCTGCTAGGAGGCGCCCAGTCTCCCCAATGTAGAGGAGACCGCATTGGGAGCAGCGGATACAATAAATGATATTAGTGGATGTGCAAGTAAAACTTTGATGGACGTGGAAGGCTCCTTTAGGGCCTTGGATAGAGGTGAGGGAGGAAGTGTGGGCACAGGTTTTACAGTTCCTGCGGTGGCAGGGGAAAGTGCCAGGATGGGAGGGTGGGTCGTAGGGGGGCGTGGATCTGACCAGGTAGTCACGGAGGGAACGGTCTTTGCGGAAGGCGGAAAGGGGTGGGGAGGGAAATATATCCCTGGTGGTGGGGTCTTTTTGGAGGTGGCGGAAATGTCGGCGGATGATTTGGTTTATGCGGAGGTTTGTAGGGTGGAAGGTGAGCACCAGGGGTGTTCTGTCCATGTTACGGTTGGAGGGGTGGGGTCGGAGGTGCGGGATGTGGACGAGATGCGTTGGAGGGCATCTTTAACCACGTGGGAAGGGAAATTGCGGTCTCTAAAGAAGGAGGCCATCTGGTGTGTTCTATGGTGGAACTGGCAGATACAGTGGAGGCGGAGGAATTGGGAATATGGGATGGCATTTTTTGCAAGAGATAGGGTGGGAAGAGGTTCAAAGTTTGTGAGAAGATTTGTAGCTCGGGTGCTCGTTGCTGTGGTTCTGTTCACCGAGCTGGAAATTTTTGTTGCAAACGTTTCGTCCCCTGTCTAGGTGACATCCTCAGTGCTTGGGAGCCTCCTGTGAAGCGCTTCTGTGGTGTTTCCAAGTCCTGAACTATGAAAGCAACCACCCCAATACACACAAACGAAGTTGCATCAAGACACTATTCAAAAGGGCCACAACACACTGCAGCACACCAGAACTGCAAAAAGAGGAAGAGGAACACCTATACAAGATATTCGCCAAAAAATGGATATCCTCGCAATTTCATCAACAGATGCCTAAGGGAAAGACAACGGAACGAGGACATGCCGCAACCCAAAGGACTAGCCACACTACATACATCAAGAACATCTCGGAAATGACAGCCAGACTACTGCGACCACTAGGACTTATAACAGCACACAAACCAACAGCCACACTCAGACAACAACTCACCAGAACGAAGGACCCGATACCCAGCATGAGCAAAACTAATGTAGTGTACAAAATCCCATGCAAGGACTGCACAAAACACTATATAGGACAAACAGGAAGACAGCTAACGATCCGAATCCACGAACATCAACTAGCCACGAAACGACACGACCAGCTATCCCTAGTAGCCACACACGTAGACGACAAGCAACATGAATTTGACTGGGACAACACTACCATTATAGGGCAAGCGAAACAAAGAACAGCCAGGAATTCCTAGAAGCTTGGCACTCATCCACAAACTCCATCAACAAACACATCGACCTGGACCCAATATACCGGTCACTACAGCGGACAGCTGAAACTGACAACCGGAAGCGGCAGGGACAGGCCACTATAAATGCCGGAGGAAACACCACAGAAGCGCTTCACAGGAGGCTCCCAAGCACTGAGGATGTCACCTAGATAGGGGAAGAGGTGTAATCCAGGTAGCTGTGGGAGTCGGTGGGTTTGTAAAAAATGTCAGTGTCAAGTCGGTCGTCACTAATGGAGATGGAGAGGTCCAGGAAGGGGAGGGAGGTGTCAGAGATGGTCCAGGTAAATTTAAGGTCAGGGTGGAATGTGTTGGTGAAGTTGATGAATTGCTCAACCTCCTCGCGGGAGCACGAGGTGGCGCCAATGCAGTCATCAATGTAGCGGAGGAAGAGGTGGGGAGTGGTGCCGGTGTAATTACGGAAGATCAACTACTCTACGTAGCCAACAAAGAGGTAGGCATAGCTGGGGCCCACCTTCTTTAGAGACCGCAATTTCCCTTCCCACGTGGTTAAAGATGCCCTCCAACACATCTCGTCCACATCCCGCACCTCCGCCCCTCCGACCCCACCCCTCCAACCGTAACAAGGACAGAACGCCACTGGTGCTCACCTTCCACCCTACAAACCTCCGCATAAACCAAATCATCCGCCGACATTTCCGCCACCTCCAAAAAGACCCCACCACCAGGGATATATTTCCCTCCCCACCCCTTCCCGCCTTCCGCAAAGACCGTTCCCTCCGTGACTAACTGGTCAGGTCCACGCTTCCCTATGACCCACCCTCCCATCCTGGCACTTTCCCCTGGCACCGCAGGAACTGTAAAACCTGTGCCCACACCTCCTCCCTCACCTCTATCCAAGGTCCTAAAGGAGCCTTCCACATCCATCAAAGTTTTACCTGCACATCCACTAATATCATTTATTGTATCCGTTGCTCCCGATGCGGTCTCCTCTACATTGGGGAGACTGGGCGCCTCCTAGCAGAGCGCTTTAGGGAACATTTCCGAGACACCCGCACCAATCAACCAAACCGCACCGTGGCCCAACATTTCAACTCCCCATCCCACTCTGCCGAGGACATGGAGGTCCTGGGCCTCCTCCACCACCGCTCCCTCACCACCAGACGCCTGGAGGAAGAAGGCCTCATCTTCCGCCTCGGAACACTTCAACCCCAGGGCATCAATGTGGACTTCAACAGCTTCCTCATTTCCCCTTCCCCCACCTCATCCTAGTTTCAAACTTCCAGCTCCGCACTGTCCCCTTGACTTGTCCAGACTTGTCCGACCTGCCTAGCTCCTTTTCCACCTATCCACTCCACCCTCTCCTCCCTGACCTATCACCTTCATCTCCTCCCCCACTCACCTATTGTACTCTATGCTACTTTCTCCCCACCCCCACCCTCCTCTAGCTTATCTCTCCACGCTTCAGGCTCTCTGCCTTTATTCCTGATGAAGGGCTTTTGCCCAAAACGTCGATTTTGCTGCTCGTCGGATGCTGCCTGAATTGCTGTGCTCTTCCAGCACCACTGATCCAGAATCTTTAAATGATTGGCATGTAAGGGCCATGATTTGGGAGGGTCTATCCCAATCTACATTCATATCAATAAAGTCCCACATCATAATTATTATATAATCTTTGCACCTCACTACGAAATTCCTTGCATATTTGTTCATTTACATCCTTCCCACTAGTGACCCACTGATGACACCAAGAAGTGTAATTGCACTGTCTTTTTTTCTTAGCTCTTGTCAAACTAAATCTGTCCATTGACCTTCTGGCCATCTTCATTCTCCAGCTCTCCCTTTTCTCCTTAGCCAATACCACCATCTGCTCTACTTTTGTTCCTATCTTTTCTGAACACTTTACATCCAGGAATATTTCTACTAATCCTACTCTTCCTTGATCTAGGTCTAAGTTATATCCACAACGTACCTTTCCACGTGCAAATTTGCACCTGTAACTAACCAATGGTATTTATTATACTCTGCGCTTGCACTGAGAGCGTGGTTTGGAGTGGTTTAATTTTTCTGTTATTCTAGCCCCACCAACTATTCTGTTCTAGTACTATCTGTCTTGTCCAGTATTATGCATAGCCTGGTAATCTTTTCTGATATTCTCTCCAGATTCCCAAACCCTTGTCAATATAATTTAAATCTTCTCAAGCACTGGTAAACACCCCATAGGAACTCAATCCCAGCTCTAATCAGGAGTAGCACCTCTGGCTGTACCATATCCATGATGCCATCTTCCCCAGAGCCAGTTCCAGTGTCCAGAAATCTAAAGTCCTCCAACACCCCCTCTCCAGCCATATATCCACATGTTGGAGATTCCTATTTCTGTACTCACCTGCACATGGCACTTGGAGTAATCCAGATATGACTACTTATCAGGTCCTGCTTGCTAAATTTCTACATAGCCCCCTAAATTCTGACTGCAGGACCACAGCCTCATTAATGCTTATGCCGTTGGTACCAACGTAGACCATGACCTCTGGCTGATCACCCTGCCCAGAAGAATGCCCCGCAACTGCTCTATGACATCCTTGATCCTGAATGTTTCATACAAAAACTTCAGTGAAACTACTGCCATAGAAATGCCTACCTGTTGGCACTCACTAATGGATCATCTAGCATTCCAATTCTTCTTTCCTGTGTGCTGTACAGCTGGGTGATCCATGATGCAAAGGGCTTTGCTCGTGCTGCACTCCTCTATGTCCCACCAGTAGCCAGAATGAAAAACCCATTAGTGAGGGAGCTCTTGCGCTGGTTGCTTGGATCTCATGGACTGCCTCTCTGTCAGCCACTCTCATCTGCCCCTGTCCTGCATGCATCTTCAAAGATGTACCACGTAGTGACTCCGGCCAACACTCAAGCTTTCAAACCCAGAATTCAAGATTCTGGAGCCAATTACACTTCCTGCACATGTGCTCATTTAGTTCCTGTGAAGTGCCAATGACTCCACACATGCCACAGGATGAGTATTCCACATGGCTAACCTGTCCTGCCATACTCTTACCTTACTTTTGGACTACTTACTATAAACTGGAGGTTAGAAAGAGAATTACTCACCTTTACTCACCAATCAGCTTTTGCTCCTGTGCTGATCAATTTAATATTTAAGAATAAGAATAACACCAAATTCCTACAGAGTAATTTCTTCTTAGGAAAGAAAGGAATCAAACATCTCCTTCTCCTCTTCGTCTAAACTACTGAACTAATCAAACTCCCAGCACTCTGTTCAAGTCGCATTCAGATGCTATATTTATGTGTTTATAAACTAAAGAGTTAGCTGAGTCCAAGTTACAGAACACACAGTACAAGCTAGCTTCCTTAATTAACTAACTACAGGTGTTCCACAGTGGATAGTTCACACATCCTAAGTAGTTCCTTGGGCCATGTATTTAAACAGCAACTTTCAGTTAAATGTTAAATACAAACAAATTTAGAATTTTCTAGGATACTGTGATCCACTAAAAATGGAAATCATTAAGCCTAATTTCCCACTCCTTGAGTTTACTCAAATGAGACAGAATTGTCCCAAGCCTCGAATGATGTGGATATTGCCAAGAAAGTTGAGAAAATCAAGTGAGGTCAGCAGTAATGAGATTTTTGATGTCAAGATCAAGAAGTTTGAATCTTCAACTGAATGTTAAACAGCGAGGCAAGAATCTCGCGAGTGAATGAAATAATTACCTAATCTCACCTCACTGATCTGCAAATTCCTATTCTCTTACCTGCTGTTTAGAAATTAGATGGTCACCTTTCCTGACATGAAAATCAGAGCGAATCCAGCTCTTTACCTGCTCCTCTAGACCAACATCTCAGGGCACACTCCCTATGCAGTGACAACCTGCATGTCCCATCCACAGGCATTGGCACTGAACAAACAGCAGACTCAATGCATCCTCAGGGCACATCTCTGATCCACTTAAAATAGTTCAGTGCTACAGTTTGGAGCTCACCAGCACTTCCCATTGCAATGCTGCAGCTGGGACACTTTGTGTACAGTTACAGACAGCCATCTGATGGATTGGGGCAGGGCTGAGTGGAAACATGGGAAGGACCAAAGCCAACAGGATTGATGGGAATGGCAACCAACAAGTGAATATGAAAATTTTAAGTGTGAAATAGACTGAAAGGCTGAGTTTGTGACTCACTCCATGAAAAGCAACTGCTGTTTCCTTTCATCTTCATCCAAATAGCATGTGTGCAATAGAGATGAAAATGGTTGCCACCACGCTTGGAGTGGGCAGGGTAAGTTGTTCATTCAGTGAGTGAGGGGGCCTTCAGTTTTGAGCAATGTGAGGCCCTTCAGTTGGTAATAACATTAACTGGATGGCCACACAGTGCAGGTTAAAGACAGCTGCAATCACTAAACTCTGTATGTGAACCTGGGGCATTGACCCACTTGGTGGAGTCCAAATCCTGACCCCAAACCCTTCTTGATAGCACCATGCAACGTCGTGATCCAATCCCATTAACGGCTGGGATGGACATGATGAACTGACGTCTGGAAAGTAGCAATTACTGTCCAAGGTGCCAGAGCCTGCATATGATGCAACAGCTGTTCATTCCTTGGACTATCAAATATTTTGTAGCACCAAGGATGCTTAGCCTCTGTATCCTCATTCATATGGTTGCAGTTGGAATGACATTTACTCACAATTTGAAGATGTAAGGTGACTCTAGATTTACAGATGGGGGAACACATTTACAATAAAGTTTCACCAAAGCTATCTACATATCCTGAGAAAATCTTTCTCCTTTCCCTGCACCAAGTCTGGGTGAATCTGGGATCTGAAGCAGTTGCAGCATGAGCCCTACACAGACGTCTGTTTCCCTTATTTCAATTGGGCAGCCCTATGGGGTGTTTGTGTCTGTAGGACCCAGATATGTTAAAGTGTTTCCTCCCCAGAGGCAAATACACCCTCCTCAGCTTGAACTCCCACAGGCCATGAGGAGGATAGGCAGGGTGGAGGTGGAAGGTCCAATCAGGTTCCTCTTGCAGTTGGGTACTGTCCTGACTCCTTGTGAGGAAGGGGAACCTAGTGTGAGGTCAAGGTCCTTCAACCCCTATCTGTTGGTGCTGAGCTCCAATGGGTCGAGTGATGGAGTGCAAATCTTTGCGTATATCCAGCACGCTCTGACAATGTGGGACTTTAACTTGCTAGCCTGTCTATAGAGGAAGCAAGACACTCACTTAGAGAGGTTGCATGGTACAAACAGCATTGGTGGAGTCATCCACATTCGAGACAGGTTGCCCAGTGCCTCCAACTAACCTGCCTGCTGCTCCTGTATCTGTTTGTGCATGAAGCTGGTAATGGCTGACACCACAGGGTTGTCTCCTGCCTGGGATTAAGCAGCTGCCTGCCCTCCAGTAGTCCCCACTAGTGCCAGTGACCTGAGGCACTTCTTGCTTGGCCAGCTCACAGATGTGGCAGTGAGGTGCTCACCAGCATGTGCTGGCCACTCTAATCGAGCTCAAATACCCCACTGTGGTACCAGTGCGTGAGCTGGTGGAGGATGCAAGAGGCAGCCTTGCTGGTGGATCCTCTGAGGCATCCTTCCTGTATCTCTCAAAGAGGGAGGAGGGGATGTCTTTAAGCAGACACTGCAGATTCCACTGGTGCCTGCAGGAGACAAAAGAGAGAATATGTTGAGAAAAGGGTAGATATTCAAGCATCTTAAGAGTGCGTTCACAGTTGATGGTATTGGGAGAGCAGCACAGCAATGGACAATGAATCTTACTCTGGTTGCTGGGGTATGCCCCAGGTTGAAGGTGCAGGCAGGTCTTATAAGGGTACAACAGAAAGGTGATAATTGTAAAGCGGTCACAGTACAATGGTGAAAAGTGTAAAGCAATTAAAACAAGAATAAATTGAATGGAAATTAATCAAGCATTTGGCAGTAGCAATTCATTTGTAATTGACACAGGAGATTTCAGCCATCTCCATGAGTAGGTGAGAATGTCATCTAGAGGATTCTTCATTGTATTTCCCGTCCACGCGAATATGTGCAAATATCCCTTCTTCTGGCGTCCAGGTCTGTCCATGGTGTTCCTCCTGTAAGCGAAAACTTCCAGGGCCTCTCATTCTGCCTCTTTGTTTATACGGTATCAGTTTCATTGGGAAATTAGCCTGCTCTTAGGGTATTGAGACTACAGTGCTAATCGGTGCTGGGAGTTTACTGTGAAGGCTATACACAGGGAAGTGTATTCTCTGGTCTGGGAGTAGCTTGGCCATATCTGGTTTCTTTGTTAGCCTGTTTGGCCAAGACTGGAGCATTGTGGGTGTGTTCTGCGTGTGTTGGCAGGCTTAATCTCTGTGTTTCGCAGAACTGCTTCTGCCTTTGCAGACCTGACTGTGTTTCTTATGTTGTCATGCTGTAGGTGGGCAGGGTAGCAGACCTTTCTCCCACAAAATCTTACTCTGGTTGCTGGGTTATGGAGGTTTCTACAAAAGGACTCACAGTCGTCACCAACCAGAATGCTCCCCTCATATGGCATGAGGAGTCAAACATCAGGCATCCCATCTTGATTCCATCTGCCTGATTATGGGCTGTTTTCTCATGTACTGAGACAAAGGGAGGGGTTGAGGCAAATGTAAGGGTTTGGCACAGCTGAGAGTCCTAGCGCAGATGAGGCAAACGTAGCCAGGCCTTCAAGGGAAGTCACCAACTCTGAACCTGCCTTGTAAGAGACACTAATAATGAAATCTCCAGCATGTCTTGACAACCCAACAGCGCATCCCCTTCATGGATTGGCGAACAATTCACTTACTCTCCAACCAGGCGACAGCAAATCTGAGCTCTAACTTCAAATCTGGCCCCTCGCTGGATAACATGCTAACTCTCCATGCTCTGTGATCCTTAGGGAGTCTGTGTATTCCTTAAGTACCACAACAAGCTAAATACAGGTACTGTAGCTGAACAAATAAATCTATTCTTTGTGATCAGCTGTTATCCTTTCCCACATATTATGACACAGCCAGACATGATGCACGATAAACATTTATAGAAGTGAGGCCAACTAGATAACTTGAGAGTGGAGAGATTTGTCATGGCTAACCGTGATTTATTGCCTTTATAACGTGTGATGAAGTTGCACTGATCAAATGCATGAGATTGATTCATTGGGAAAGCACTTTTGCTCCCTATTTCTTTTTGGCATCACAGATGGAAATTGGCCTCAGCTTGTTTTTGAGCCCGCAGGCTACAGTGCTTCAAAGCATGCCGCAAAAATGAAATTCCCCAGGCAATGCCTAAATTAGCCCTGCTCGAGTCTTCACTCTCTTGATCAGGTTGAGCTGGTTGAGTTTGTCACACATCACTGGCAGCTCACTCCCTTCTCCAAAGATGAAAGTCATCCCGCTTTACTCCCTGGGCATCATCCTGACATTATGTTCCAGGAGGAAAGGGTGCAGCAGCAACAAGGAAGGTGTGGTTTCAATTAGGATACGTGTCCTCAAATAAAACTTGCTAAATTTGGTGATGAATACTGCAGGCTAATGTAGTTATCCGAGTGGGGGAAGTACAGATACCTCTTCAGTTAGTCCCAGTCCACAAAACCATGTTACATTGTTGTCTAGTATGAGACGTACGAATGTCAGCTGTGGATAGAATTGGCTCAGCCTATGTAACTCACTGTTGTCATTGTCAACTATGTCTAACAACTACTTAAGGCACCTGCCTGATGCAAACATTGCAACAAAAAATGCAGTGGCAGATTGAGCGCAAGACATAACATCCCAAAGTTAGTGTTTATTACCCCATTTTCTGCCTAGAAAATGCACGTGTTGAGCATCAATTTCTACTCTTTTATACTGTGGTTAATTGTTTCCAATCATTAGAGTAAGTGACAATGTCAGTGCTAGGAAATTGGGAATGGCTTATATTCAAGCATTGGCTACTTCTACCACAGAGTAAAGCTGTCCCCACCCTCTCCTAATCATCCGAGAGAAGCTTTGTCTTGCACTGAGATAACATTTTCAACATCAGGCATTCATACGGCCCATTTGAATATTATTTTAATCCATTCCCTCATTTGAACTGATTTCTGCTTTTGAGAACCGAACTGAGACTGCTGCCTAACCCCTCTTTCACACACAGTTTTACAGAAACCATCATACCATCCCCAATCCAAGGAGGAGACCCACTGTGCTGTAATGGCTCTCCTTCCTGTTGATGGCAAACCTTCTTTCTCTTCCTGAATTAATCTCAAACACATTGGTCCTCAATTATTATCACAACTTAATTTACTGAATCTTTAATGAGCATACTACCTTTATCATCTAATTCTCTTCACTTGAAGCCTTGCCTTTTTCCTTGGGGACAGAGCCAAGACTGACAATTGCCCAGTATTTCACCTTTGTGGCCCTTCTTTCTGTTTAAGGTCAGGCCACTAATAATAGAGTTACATGGGTGAATCCAAATCCTAACCTCAAACAACATACATGCCTGTGCTCTAGACAGCTATTCAATCTGCCATCGCCATGGCCTCACAGCTTCAGTTCCATCTGCCGAGGAAGTGGTGGAGGCTGGTACAATTACAACATTTAAAAGGCATCTAGATGGGTATATGAACAGGAAGGATTTAGAGAGATATGAGCCAAATGAAACGGGATTAATTTAGGGCATCTGGCCAGCATGGACAAGTTTGACCGAAGGGCCTGCTTCCATGCTGCACATCTCTATGACTCTATACTGAATGTTGCATTAACCAGGCGAGCCAGCAAGGATTTCATTGTTTTTTTTACTCGTGGGATGAGAACATCACTGACTACACCAGCATTTATTGTTCGTCCCTAATTGCCCTTGGGAAGGAGCTCCCTTTTGAACCATGTGCTATAAGTATACCTGCAATGCAGTTAGGGAGTCTCCTGACCCAATGACCGTGAAGGAATAGTGATACATTTTCAAATCCAGATGATGAGTGACTTGGAGGGAAACTTGCAGGTGGTGGTATTCTGATGTATCTGCTGTCCTTGCCCTTCTAGGTGGAAGTGGTCATGGGTTTGGAAGGTGCTATCAGAGGAGCCTTAGTAAATTTCTGCAGTGCATCTTGTAGATGGTAAACATTGCTGAGTATCGATGGTGGAGGGGGTGGATGGTTGTTCATGGGTTTGAATCCAATCTGTACTAATTGCCAGAATAAAACTTTGCATTTCATGTCATCTGTTCTGGAAGGGAGGATCTGACAGAGTAAAACAGCTGAGTGTCCTACCACATTGGCCACTTCCATAATATATTCAGCCTTGTCATCCAATGGTCAACCCTCACTGACTTCTGAATTGTTTTGCAGACTTTTACTTGACTGCTTAAGACTTAAATCAGAAGACTGGATCAGGATAGATGATATTTCATAAATATTAAATTGCTGCCATTAACTTCCATTACATGTGTGGAAATGTTAATTTCCTCAGAAATATGTTAACCTAAATGTTTGAATGAATTGGCACTAATTCTGATTACCGGCAAAACTGCTAAATTATCAATTAAATGTCTAATTGACTAAATGCAAGTATATAAAATAACTGTTCAATTAAGTCAGTACATAACAGTGATGAATAAGTTAGCAAGAAGAAACTGAACAACCCAATCAATGATATTCCCTGTAAGGGTGTGGCACTTTGCTAAAAGAACTTCTCCTGCCAGTTTGCGTCAATCACGTGAGAAGATCTGTTGTCGTTCCAAAAACAACATTGTCAAATTCACTTAAAACATCGAGTAACTGATCTTAGAAATTTGTGCAACTAGATTCCAGAAAAGTGGAATTATCTCTTCAGATTTTGTGGGGTGTTTGCATCTTGGATTTGAGCTGAAAGGGCCATGGTGCTGTGATTTCTGATAACTGTAAGCAGATTCCACATTTACAACATCCAGGAAGTTATTTTCATGTTGCCCCTGTCAAGCTACAAAGCCTACAGTGCACCAGGGCTTTCACGATCCTGACAACTTGGAATGGAGCATTTAACTTGGAATGAAAGATTGAGCATTGTTCAATCTTTCTACATCTACATCCTACTCCTCCTCCCATCCCCACCCACAGGATAATTTGAGAGTTCTCAGCTGAATCTTCAAGAGGAGGTCTAAATAATGTCCATCTGCCACTTCCCTCACTCACAAACCTGCCAGCCAAGCTCGTTCACACTCTAACTTACTCCTCCTTTGCCTCCATTTATTTTCTCTGAGTGATAGGTATTGCTAAGGGTATGCACATAGGTCCTAGCTTTACCTTACTTTTTGTAGGATATGCCTAGCCTTTGTTTTTCCAATCTTAGTCACCAACTGATCCCTATAATGTTTTATTTGTATGTTGATAACATCCGATATTGATAAAATTTCACAATCTTGTTTCCAATTTCCAACGTTCTCTCAGTTTCACATGATCAATCTCCAACTCTTCCCTTGCTTTTCCTTCCCCTATTTCTGGTGATGGGCTGTCAATGAATATTTATTATAAGCCAAGTAACTCTAAAAGTTATCTCAATGGCACTTCTCACACTCATCCCCCTGCAAGGAGTATATTCTATTCTCTAAGTTCCTCCACCTCACTCACATTTGTTCTGATAATGAAATCATCCACAACAGTGTTTCTGTGATGCCTTATTTATCTTCATCTGAGGAATCTCTCCATCCTGCCATGGTTGACAGGTGTCCAACACAAACTCTGCACTCTGCATTCATTCTTTCCCTTCTCAAGCCTTCCTAACCCATGGTACGGTTCCCCTGTTCTCACTTCTCATGGTGCCTTCACTGTGGCTGAGTTAAAAGGCTGGAATTCCCTTCCTAACAGCACAATAGGTCAACCTACAGCACATGGACAGCAGTGGTTAAAGAAAGCACCTCACCGCAACCTTCCTTAGGGTTGACTAGCAATTGTCAATAAATGCAGGCTGAGTCAGAGAGACCCAATCCTGTCAATGAACCAAAAAGAAACTGGTACATCTCCATCCTGACTGTAAGCCTAACAGCGAGTTTGAATGACCTGTCATGTTGATCTCTACATTGCACTCACACTGACATTTCCACCCTAGGCCTGCTGCACTGTTCCCATGAATTTCAATACAAACATCAGGAATAGCATTTTATCTTTCTGTTGGGCACTTTACAGATTTCTGGATTGACTTTGCACGGTAAAGAATTGTCCCCATTTTCTTTCCTTCTTGATCTTCTTTTCTTTCAGCCAGCAGCACACCTACTCTAGGGATGTTCTTAGTTTGTTTCACTTGCTTCAGCTCCATTCCCTTTGGGCCTGCAGGTCTAACTTTTCTACCATTCTGTCTGTCCTTACTTCCACCTTATCAGACAATGTCCTTTTGTCCTTATCCCATGACCCCTTGCCCAAGGCCTATTACATCTTCCGAGAATCATAGAATCCCTACAGTGTAAAAACAGACTATTCAGCCCATCGAGTCAATACTGACCCTCTGAACAGCATCCCACCCAGACCCACCTAACCCATCTCTGTATCCATGCATTTCCCACAGCTAATCCATCTAGCCTGGTCATATTTGGACCATGGAAGGAAACCGGAGCACATGGAGGAAAGTCACGCAGACACAGGGGAGAATATGCAAATTCCACATAGGCAGTTCCAGAGGGAAGAATCAAAACCAGGTCTCTGGTAATGTGAGGCAGCAGAGCTAACTACTGAGCCAATGCACTGCCCCTCTAAGGTTTCCCAGGTCTGATGAAAAGTCACAGTCAGAACACCATAGAAAATAGGTGCAAGAGTAGGCCATTCTGCCCTTCAAGTCTGCTCTACCACTCATTATGATCCTGTCTGATCATCCAATCAGTCCCCGTTCCCACTTTCACCCATAACTTTTGATGCCTTTCACCCTGAGAACTATCTCTAACTCCTTCTTGAAAACATTAACCTAAAATGTTAATCTTGTTCCTACAGTTGCTGCCTAACCTGCATTTCTGTCCCAGAATTTTCCGCTTTTAGTTTTAATGAAAATAGTTCCCTGCCTTCAGCTTTTAATGTAGTTTCAATTCGGACACAGCAAGTCTGGGTTAACTATGTTATGTGGATGAAATTCACTTCCATTTCAGCCAGTCATTGGTAATGCAGGAAAAAACCCAGAGAAAGACTAATATTATCAACCAGCTTTGGGAGCACCACCACTAGCAAACTACCACCCCCAAAACCCGAAGCCCATCTCAACCCCAATTTAAAACATCATCACTGCTCCTTTACTCTCACTGAGTCAAAATCTTGGAACTGTCTCCCTAACAGCAAGTCACGGTGGCTCAGTGGTTAGCACTGCTGCCTCACTGCACCAGGGACCCGGGTTCAATTCCGGCCTCAGGCAACTGTTTGTGTGGAGTTTGCACATTCTCCCAGTGTCTGCGTGGGTTTCCTCCAGATGCTCCGGTTTCCTCTCACAGTCCAAAGATGTGCAGGTTAGGTGAATTGGCCATGCTAAATTGGCCGTAGTGTGAGGTGCAGAGGTAAATGTAGGGGAATGGGTCTGGGTGGGTTGCTCTTCGGAGGGTTGGTGTGGACCTGTTGGGCCGAACGGCCTGTTTCTACACTGTAGGAAACCAAAAAAAAGCACTGTGGGAGTCCCTATTCCTCATGGGTTCAAGAAGGAATGTCACCACCAACTTGTCAAGGGCAGTTAGAAATGAACAATAAATGCTGGCACAGGCAATGATGCCCACATCCTGTGAAGGAACACAAAATCTCTCCATGGCTATTATGGACACTCCAGGAAAGAAAGATTTAGCTTTATGCTGGAGGTTTAAGAAAATAGGGTTCTTTCTTTTTAAGAGTTGAACTTATTAAATATTGGAGACTGGAACAAAGGCAATTTGGCAGACAGTAAAAATCAATAGAAACACAGAAGGTTCCAGAGAAACTCAGCAGATCTGACAGCATCGATGGAGGGAGAAAAACAGTTAATGTTTCCGGTCCTCCTTTACAGAACACCAGCAATGTGCTTTTATTTTAGTAAAGGTACATAGATAATTGGTTTATTGAAAATTTATCATGGTGGCAGGTGCTGAATCATGATGGAAATACACATAAAACGAGTAACCACAATCTATCACATAGTTATGTAGAGTTAGTAAAATAATATATAAGATCATAAAAGGATTGCATAACTGCAAACATTTAAGAAAACAAATAATCACACTGCATTGTAAAATATAGGGCCCTCAAATGACCATAATCCATCACATAGTTATACGCCAGAGTAAAACTGAAAGATCTACCACGCTAAACTAAAATAAAGAACTGTGGAAGTTCTGAAGAAGAGTGACCAGACTCACAACATTAACTCTGCTTTCTTCTCACAGATGCTGCTGAGTTTCTCCAGTAATTTCTGTTTTTGTTTAAGATCTACTATTCATTGGATTTTTGCAGCAATGTTCAACAGGCTGAATTTATTAAATTCTCAAACATTTACATACTATTTATGAATTTTATAAGATGGGGTTCACTCACAAGCTACTCATGGAATACTCATGGAAGCTTCAATTGTCCCTGGTGGCCACTTTTGTAGGAAGTGTGTCCAGCTGCAGCCACGGCCCATTCACATCTCAGATCTGGGGTACGAGCTCAGGCTAGAACTGGGGCTGGGGATGGGGTTAGGGTTGGGGCTAGGATTGGGGCTGGGGTTGGAGCTGGGGCTGGAACTGGAGCTGGGGATGGGGTTGGGATTGAGGTTCGGGCTGGGATTGGAGCTGAGGCTGGAAATGGAGCACAGGATAGGGTTGGGGTTGGGATTGGGGAGGGGGCTGGGGCTGGGGTTGTGGCAGGGGGCTGTGGTTGGGGCTGGATCTGGGGATGGGGATGGGGCTGGGGATGGGGTTGGGGCTGCGGTTGGGGCTGGGGTTGGGGCTGGCATTGGGGCTGGGGTTGGGGTTGGGGCTGGAGCTGGGGTTGGGGCTGGGGATAGGGCAGGGGATGGGGTTGGGGTTGGAGCTGGGGCCGAGTCTGGGGTTGGGTCTGGGGTTGGGTTTGGGGCTGGTATTGGGGCTGGGGTTGGGGTTGCTGCTGGGTATAGGGTTGGGGCTGAGGCTGCGGTTGGGGATGGGGCTGGGGCTGGGTCTAGGGCTGGGGTTGGAGCTGGGGCTGGAGCTTGACCTGGGTCTGGGGCTAGGGTAAGTGTTCAGGCTGGGGTTGGGGGTTGGGGTTGGGGTTTGGGTTGGGACTTGGGCTGGTCTGGAGCTGGAGCTGGGGTTGGGGTTGGGTTGGGGCTGGAATTAGGTTTGGGATTGGGGCTAGGCTGGGACTGCAGCTGAGGCTGGGGTTGGGGTTGGGGCTGGTGTTGGGGTTGGGTTGGGGCTGGAGCTGGGTTTGGGGCTTGAGCTGGGTTTGGGGTTGGTGTTGGTGTTGGTGCTCAGCTCGTGTTGGGGTTGGGATTCGGCTGGGATTGGGGCTGGACTGGGGCAGGAGGTGGGGTTAGATTCGGATTTGGATTTCGAGTTACAGGTGAATTTACGGTTGAGCACCCATGGCTAGCACCTCCAGTGATGCGGTCTCACCACATGTAAAGATTGAACAAACAGAAAAGGCCTGGGTCACATTCCAGCAGTGTCGAGGAAGGCAGGTAGTGCAGGAATCCCCTGTGGCCATCCCCCTTTCTAAAAGAATTTACCATTTTGGGGAAATGGCTGTTCAGAGGAAAGCAGTAAGAGCCAACTTCATGGCACCATGAGTGGGTCTGCTGCACAAGTGCAATGGGAAAAAGCAGCAAAGCAATAGTGGTAACGGGTTAACTCATAAAGGGAACAGTCAGGTGTTTCTTCAGCTGCTAAAGAGACTCCAGGATGGTATGTTACCTACCTAATGCCAGGGTCAGGGATATCACTGAATGGCTACAGGGCAATATGAAGGGAGGAGGGCCAACAGAAATCATGGCATATATTGATACCAGAATGGGACCAGCATCCAGGCGGTGAGGTGTGCTAATGCTGCTGGGCAGGATTTAAACTAACTTGGTCAGAGGATGGAAGCCTGAGAATATGCTCAGCAGGGGAAGATGAATGGCCAGAATTACATGAGACAGCAAATGAGTCAGGAAGGCAGAGACATTATAGGCCAGTTAAAGTATAACGGCCTTCGGCAAAGTTGGATGGTATGTATTTTAAGGCTAGGAGTCTGACAAACGAGGCAGTTGCTGTCACTAAGACATGGTTGAGAGAGATGGGCAGGACTGGCAACTAATATCCCATGATACAGAATCTTCAGGCAGGATAGGGAAGGAGGTAATGCAGAGCCGATGTCACAATATTGATCAGGGACGAATTACAGCAGGAAGGAGGAATAACATCTCTGAAGGCTCCTCAAATGAAGCCATTTGGGTAGTACTTCAAAACCAAAAAGGAGCAAACACATTGTTGGGAGTGTAATATAGGCCTTTCAGCAGTCTGGGAGAAATAGAAGAGCAGATATCAGAATCCCTACAACATGGAAACAGGCCATTTGTCCCAGCAAGTTAACACCAACCCACCGAAGAGCATCCCACTCTGATCTATGGGTTGCGTGGTGGCTTAGCAGTTAGCACTGATGCCTCACAATGCCAGGGACCGGGGTTCAATTCCACCCTCGGGTGACTGTCTGTATGGAGTTTGAATGTTCTCCAGTTTCCTCTCACAGTCCAAAGATATGCAGCTTAGGATGGATTGATCATGCTAAATTGTCTGATAGTGTCTACGAATGTGCAGGCTAGATGGGTTAGCCATGGGAAATGCAGGAGTAGGGGGTGGTCAGAGTAGGTTGCTCTTCGGAGGGTGAGTATTGACTCGATGGTCCAAATAGCCTGTTTCCACACTATATGGATTCTCTAAGGACATTACCCCACCCTTTCCCTGTAACCCTACAGTTTTTATTGCTAATGCACCAAAGCTGTTCAAACCTGAAAACTATGGGCAATTTAGCATGGCTAATTCACCCTAACCTACACACCTTTGGATGGTGGAAGGAAGCAGAAACCCACACAGACACAGGAAGAACATGCAAACGCCACACAGACAGTCACCTGAGGGTGAAATTGAACCTGGGTCCCTGGTGCTGTGAGACAGCTGTGCTGACTACTGAGCCACCATGCAGCCCCAGATATGCAGGCAGATTTCAGCAAAATGTGAACGTATAAAGAGATTTCAATTTATGGAGTCACAGAGTTATACAGCATGGAAACAGAGTCTTTAGTCCAACTTGTATATGCCGACCAGATATCCTAAAATGATCTAGTCCCATTTGCCAGTATTCAGCCCTTTTCCTATAAACTCTTCCTACCCATTCAGATGCCTTTTAAATGTTGTAATTGTACCAACCTCCACTACCTCTTCTGGCAGCTCATTCCATACGTGCACCACTCTCTGAATGAAAAAGTTGCCCTGCCAATCCCTTTTAAATCTTTCCCCTCTCACCTTAAACCTATGTCCTCTACTTTTAAATACCCCTCGCTGGGAAAAAGACCTTGGCTATTCACCTTGCCCCTCATGGTTTTATAAACCTCTGCAAGGCACCCCTCAACCTCCAATGCTTCAAGGAAAACAGCCCCAGCTTATGCAGCATCTCCCTATAGCTCAAACCCTCCAATCCTAGCAACATCTTTGTAATTTTTCTCTGAACCATTTCAAGTTTAACAACAGCTTCCCTGTAACAGGGAGACCAGAACTGAACACAGTATTCTAAAAGTGGCCTAGCCAATGTCCTGTACAGCTGCAACATAACATCCCAACTCCTATACTCCATGTACTGACCAATGTCTTTGTACTTTTCCCTATCTCGGCTCACAAATTTGGATACATCTGTGCCATTTTTGAAATGCCAAAGTATGAAAGTATATACAATGTTAAAAGAAAAATGATTTATTGTGCTATTATGCATCAAACATGAGCATCTGATGCTACTCCGTCTTATGATTGCTGCTGCTCTCATTCCTCTTCTCATCTTTTTCTCTTCCTGCCTCTTCTTTGCTGCTCTTTTTTATTTGAGTGAGAGGTGGTGACATCTTAATGGGAAAGGGCACCTTCACAGGGTGAAGGAACACATAGGATCCAACCAGCCTGAAAGCCACAGGGACAACAGATAGGGCAAGAACAGTAGTGGAAGTTGAACGGATGAGGTTAAAGGAGTGGAGGTTCATAGTTCCTCGAAAGTGGAGACGCAGGTAGATAAGATAGTGAAGAAGGAATTTGGTATAGAGTCATAGAGATGTACAGCATGGAAACAGACCCTTCGGTACAACCCGTCCATGCCGTCCAGATATCCCAACCCAATCTAGTCCCACCTGCCAGCACCCGGTCCATATCCCTCCAAACCCTTCCTATTCATATACCCATCCAAATGCCTCTTAAATGTTGCAATTGTACCAGCCTCCACCACATCCTCTGGCAGCTCATTCCATACACGTAGCACCCTCTGCGTGAAAAAGTTGCCCCTTAGGTCTGTTTTATATCTTTCCCCTCTCACCCTAAACCTATGCCATCTAGTTCTGGACTCCCCGACCCCAGGGAAAAGACTTTGCCTATTTACCCTATCCATGCCCCTCATAATTTTGTAAACCTCTATAAGGTCACCCCTCAGCCTTCGACGTTCCAGGGAAAACAGCCCCAGCCTGTTCAGCCTCTCCCTTTAGCTCAAATCCTCCAACCCTGGCAACATCCTTGTAAATCTTTCAAGTTTCACAACATCTTTCTGATAGGAAGGAGATCAGAATTGCATGCAATATTCCAACAGTGGCCTAACCAATGTCCTGTACAACCACAACATGATCTCCCAACTCCTGTACTCAATACTCTGACCAATAAAAGAAAGCCTACCAAATGCCTTCTTCACTATCCTATCTACCTGCGACTCCACTTTCAAGGAGCTATGAACCTGCACTCCAAGGTCTCTCTTTTCAGCAACACTGCCTAGGACCTTACCATTGAGTGTATAAATCCTGCTAAAATTTGCTTTCCCAAAATGCAGCACCTTGCATCTGAATTAAACTCCATCTGCTACTTCTCAGCCCACTGGCCCATCTGGTCCAGATCCTGTTATGATCTGAGGTAACCCTCTTCGCTGTCCACTACACCTCCAATTTTGGTGTCACCTGCAAACTTACTAACTGTACCTCTTATGCTCACATCCAAATCATTTATGTAAATGACAAAAAGTAGAGGACTCAGCACCTATCCTTATGCTTGCCTTTATTGGTCAGTACATGGAGTATATGAGTTGGGAGGTCATGTTGAGGTTATATAGGACATTGATTAGGCCACTATTGGAAGACTGCATGCATTTCTGGTCTCCCTGCTCTAGGAAGGATGTTGTGAAACTTGAAAGGGTTCAGGAAAGATTGACAAGGATGTTGCCAGGAGAGTAGTGAACTATAGGGAGAGGCTGAAGAGGCTGGTGTTGTTTTCCCTGGAGCATTGGAGGCTGAGGGGTGACCTTATAAAGGTCTATAAAATCATGAGGGACATTGATAGGATAAATAGACAAGGTCTTTTTCTGGGATGGATGAGTCCATAACGAGAGGGGATAGGTTTAAGGGGAAAAAGGAAATATTTAAAAGGGTTCTAAGGGGCAGCTTTTTCATGCAGAGGGTGGTGTGGATATGGAATGAGCTGCCACAGGAAGTGTGGAGGCTGGTACAATTACAAGATTTAGGAGGCATCTGGATGGGTATATGATTAGGAAGGGTTTAGAGAAATATGGGACAAGTGCTGGCAAATGGGACTAGATTTATTTAGGCTATCTGTGCAGCATGGACAAGTTGGACTGAAGGGTCTGTTTCTATGCTGTATATCTCTATGGCTCTATAATAAAGGCAGGCTTGCCAAATGCCACCTTCACCACCTTGTCTACCTACAAGTCCACTTTCAAGGAACTATGCATCTGCACTCTTAGGTCTCTTTGTTTGGCAACACTCCCCAGGGTCCTATTGTTAATTGTAAAAGTCCTGCCGTGAATAACAAAAATGCAACACCTCAAATTTATCTAAATTTAAACCCCATCTGTTACTTCTTGACCCATTGGCCCATCTGATCGATGTCCCAAAATACCCTGAGATAACGTTCAACACTGTCCACTATGCCACCAATTTTGGTGTCATCTGCAAATTTACTAACCATATCTCCTATTATTTACATTCAAATCATTTATATAAGTGACAAAATGTAGTGAACCAATCTTACTGGCACACCACTGGTCACAAGCCTCCATTCCAAAAAGCAACCATCGACCACCACCCTCTGTCCCCCACCTTCAAGCCAATTTTCCACAACATTAACTGGAGTAGTCACAGTGTGAAAGGTTTAGAGACAACAGAGTTCTTAAAATGCCTCCAGAACAGCTTTTTCAGTCAGTATGCAGAAGGACCTACAAGACAGCAGGCAGTGCTGGATTTAATTTTAGGCAATAAAGTGGTTGAGGTATCAATGGGGTACATTTCTCAGACATGTTCATAATTCTGTTAGATTCGAGATTGCCACGAAAAAACAACAAGGATAGGTCTGAAATCAAAGTTCTAAACTGGAAGGAAGTCTAATTTGAATAAGATCACATATGATTTGGCTAAAGTGGACTGGGAGCAGATACTTTCAGGTAAATCTGTCTCAGAACAGTGGGATGCATTCAAAAAGGAAACATGGATGGTACAGGGCCAACATGTTCCAACAAAGGGAAAGGGTGAGGCCATCAAATCCTGTGAAACCTGGATATTAACAGATGTACATCAATGGATTCAGGGAAAAAAATCATAGAATCCCTACGTGTGGAAACAGGCCACTTGGCCCAACAAGTCCACACCAACCCCCCGAAGAGCAACTCACCCAAACCCATTCCCCTACCCTATTGCTCTATATTCACTCCTGACTAATGCACCTCCATACACATCGCTGAACAGTGGGCAATTTAGCACAGCCAATTCACCTGACCTGCACAACTTTAGATTGTGGGAGGAAACTGGATCACCCGGAGGAAACCCACGCAGACGGGCAGCAGTGCTAACCGTTGGGCCACCAGGCCGCTGGAAGAGGCATAATGAAAGTACTGAGGACTCCAAATAGCAGAAACCCTAGAGGATTACTGAATGTGCAAGAGGGAACTTAAAAAGGAGATTAGAAGAGCTAAAAGGGGACATGAAAGGATACTGACAGGTAAAATAAAGGAAAATCCTAAATTGTTTTCTGGGTACATTAAGGGTAAAACAATAACAGGTAAAGAGTAGGGTTCATTAAGTACAATAATCATTTATGCATGGAGCCACAGTTTATAGATAGGGTTCTAAATGAATACTTTGTGTTAGGGATCACCAGTGCAAGGAATGAAATGGGAATGACAGAGAGGAGGTTCTAAATGCTTAGAGGTAGATAAATTTCTAGGGCCAGATAAAATGCAAGGGAGGAAATAGCAGCAAGCATTTTCAATTCCTCTCTATCCACAGGAGAGGTACCAGAGGAGTGGAGGACAGCCAATGTGTTACTATTATTCAAGAAGACAGCAAGGTATAAACCAGGAAACTACAAGCCAGTCAGTCTAACCTTGGCAGTAGGGAAACTATTGGAAGCAATTCTGAGGGACAGAACTAACCTGCATTTGGAGAGGCAGGGATGAATCAAGAGGAGTCAGCCTGAATCCAAGGAACTTGGTGCGCATGTACACTGGCCCTTAAGGTATCAAGACAGATGGATAAAATGGTACACTTGTCTTCATCAGCGGAAGTATAACAGTTTAAGATCTGGGAGATTATGCTGGAATTGTATAAAACATTGGTTAGGCTACAGCTAGAGTATTATGTGTAGTTTTGGAATCCAGATTATTAGAGGGATATGATAGCACTAGAGAGGATGTAGAACAGATTTACCAGGATGATGCCTGGGCTGGAGAATTTCAGTTATGAAGAGAGATTGGACAGACTTGGGTTGTTTTCCTTAAAGCAGAAGAGGATGAGAGAGGACATGATTGGGATAAAACTATGGCGGGGGTGAGTGGGGAGGCACAGATAGGGCAGACAAGAAGAAACTTTGCCCCTTCATGCAGGGATCAATGACTAGGGCATAGCCTGAAGGTAAACGGCAGCAGGTTGAGAGGAGATGTGAGGTAAAACTTTTTCACCCAGAGGGTGGTGGGAATCTGGAACTCACTGTTTATAAATGAAAGAGACAGAAACCCTCATAACATTTTAGTATTTAGATGTACACTTGCAATGCCAAGGCAAACAAGGATATGGACCAAGAGCTGGAAAATGGGATTTGAATAGTTAGATAGTAGGTTTTGAATGGAGTGGACATGATAGGCCAAAGGGTCTTTTTCAGTGCTGTAGATCTCTATGAATGTTATTCTGGCTATTTTATAAGATTCCTTCTCCCTTTACTTGACTGGGAAAGGAATAAAACGCTATGAACAACCTTTTAAACAATCAATGGTGAAAATGCAGGGGTGGAGTTGTGGGAGCCATATGATCACATGATGAACCGTCACATAATGATCAGTATCTAATCCTTCTCAAGAGGCAGCCCCTCCTTGTTAGAATGTGTCCTGGTTTGGCACTGATAATTGGATCCTTAGCTTTAAGGAATCTCGCCTTTCTCTCTCTGCAATGTACTTTTAATGGTGGGTTTGCTGATCCTAGCCCATGCGCCATATCACTATGGGGCAAGACAAGGAGGCCATACCCATGAACTCGTCTGCGGATGGGGTAAATGCTGTTGTGTGATTCTGCATCATACCTTAGCCATCTCGCCAATCAAGCTGACACTCCACAGCCAATTTGCCTTTTGAAAATGCTAACTCAACAAAAAGAAGTCCTGAACCACTAAGGGAAGAGGAGGAGAAATTAAACTCTTTCAAAACATGAAATATTTTGAAGAAGATGAGAAAACAATAAACCAAGTCTCCTTGACTGAAAGTCAGTAGAGCAAAATCAAAGTTAAGTCATTGGAAATAAGGTATTTCCTCAAATTTTATTATGTGTTTAGGTTATTTCATTTATTGTGTGTTTTCATTTGGCTTTAAAGAGTAGTGATGGATGGTCTAATTGGAGCAAGTTAATAATCCAACTCTTTATCAGTTAGCTGACTGAAAAATTAGGATGGGATAATTCACTTTGGTACTTCACAAGATTTAATTGAATTATCTTGTTCAGGAAATAACTTCTGTTTTCATTCCTTGATGTAATCAGCTCTACTTTAAAGACTAACAATCTATCCCTGGTAATTCAAGGTTGTTTTGTTGCAATAAAATATTTAATTATCCAATAACTTAAAGAGTACCCAAATACTGGAAAAGTGCAATTGAGCCCAAAAATATATTCAAATGATCAGATAATTTGGCTTAAATCTTACATATTAAGATCTTAAATGGATGCAAAACACTAACCCTCTTTTTCTCCCTCCAAAGACACTGCCAGACCTGCTGTGCTTCTCCAGTACTGGGTTCTTTTTGTTTTATATGACCAGCATCCCCGTATTTTGCTTTTAAGCTTTTTATGCTGGGAACTCATGGGGTTTTGAGGCTTAAAAGATTCCATATTTAATGCCTTTGCTCTCCTGCCTGCTGTGTTAAACTGGTACCTCCTATCACTGATACACCCATCTCTCCATTTTAAAGTGCAGCTTGTGGGCCTGGCAATTTCAGCAACACCACCAGATTTCTTCCTCCAGTTATGAGCAGTTTTTAGGGATCGCATTATGGGCTGCAAGCTTGCTTATTTGAAATTTACAAAAATGGTCAAACCCACGACCCATTGCCTGTTTATACTTACTACAAAACTATGTCCAAGGTAGAAACCAGCAAAAGACAGTAATATTTAGAAAGGAACCTATTGGTCATATTGGACTTCAATTTTGAAGAATACATGACAAGTCCCACCATATATATCATTCTTCAATTTTAATGTTTTATTCTACTCCATAAAGGTTTCATATTGCTCCTTCTCAGGCCCATTGATTGCGGATATTGATCCCATCCAGCGTGCACATCTTAAGATTCACAAAATAGTATTATCCTAGCTAGAACACTCAGCTATAGCCAGCTCAGAGACCTTGAGGTTAACATAACACCATCCCATTTCACTGTCATTTTCCTCAGTCAGTTTCATTTCCAGATTCTTAAATCTAACACCCACAATATATTTTCTGTCATTTTGTATATTGCTTTTTTCTTTTTAACAATATTTTTGGAGTCACAGGCAGTTGGTTAAATTAGGCCTTAGATCTGCCACTGTGTTGTGAGCCTTTGCCTCCATAAGTGTATTTATTCCTGAAGTGGCACTATTTATATTAGTTCCTGTAATATCAGAGTTGAACATGGGTTACATTTTACTGAAATTTTTAGCAGATGTTTGTTACTGCCCTGATATATTACAGTCACAAGCACTTCAATGTCTGAGCTAATACTAAGTTATTCAGTAACAAAAGTTGTACAATTCCAACAGTGTGCCATGCTTCAAGGGGCTCCAATTAAGATGCAGGCTGAGACTATCAAACCCTCAGGCCACGTGCGATGATATGGCAATGATATTGTCAGCATGTGTCTTAAAGATAACCTGCATTCTAGGCTGAGACATAATACCCTTTTTTTACCTTTCCTGTGTTAATCAGGGACCAACACACACCAGCCCAAACCTGTGGTATACTTCTCATCTGATTCTAGCCCCATCTTACCATGCGTCATTCTTTGAACAACTTGCCAGTGTTGGGATATCGCAGGATTGACTTTTAAAAGTTCGCTGTGCACATGGACGAGCACCATCAGTCCAGAGCTGCCCTGCACAGATCCTCATGTTGGAGACAGATAAGGGAAATTTGATGCTCTACTTTGTGAGCAAGGACCTGCAGGTTCTGTTGGATGAGATGATGCACAGGTCAATGAACTTCGCCACTCTGTCAGCATAAGTGCCAGAATCTTCTCTCTAGTAGTTCACATTCATTGAAGACCATTCAGCCCATGAAGTCTACACCAACCCTCCAAAGAAAAGCATCCCACCCAGACTCACCTTATTCCCATAATCTTGCCTTTCCCATGGCTAACCCACCTAGCCTGCACATCCCTGGACTTACAGGAGAATTTAGCTTGGCCAATACACCTCAGTGGCACATCTTTGGAAGATACTGGAGCACCCGCCAGAAACCCAAGCAAACACAGGGTGAATGTGCAAACTCCACACAGACAGTTACCCAAGGTCTGGAATTCAACCCATGCCCTGGTCCTGTAAGGTAGCAGTGCTAACCACTGAATCACCCATACTCTATCTCTGCACGCCATATCATTCACTCTATTTCTGCTACTACACCCACCTTCAAAAATGTTCATGGTCTCCCACTCTCACTACTGCTTGCATATGTTCTCTCTTTCACTAATTCCCCTGACACCACTAACCATGTATGCCCTCTGTGCTGCCTATTCACTTACCCAGGACACCTGCCCACTTGCATCAACAATAACAGTGTGCCACCCACTTTCATTTCCCATTATACTGCCTCTCTGTCATTACAGGTGAAAAGCAGCCCACAAAGGGTGGAGAGAGTTGAGACGGGTGGTGGGCTGCCTGAAAAATTCAAATTCCATCAGCCACTAGTCTCAGACTCTGGAAAACTAGTTCAGTGATATTACCTTCGTTTCCTGCACAGAACCCAAGTTCTGTTCACTGCTCTGTGAATGCTTACCTCTCAAGTGATCACCTGCTTCATCTGGCTGGCAGGCCAGCTCCACTGCCAGGAACGCAAACTTTCCTCTGGACTCTCCTCACCCCTGTGAGAAACTCCAGGGAGAGAGAGAAAAATATATGAAATCGTTGAGCTGCCCATCACAGCCTCCTGGGTGGCTGCACTAAACACTTGCACACTCTGTAAAAGATGCAGTATGCCTGCAGGCACATTGGTGCCTGAAGGGCACCCTTTAATTGGGGTTCACCACATCCAGCTCACCCTTTCTACAGGTCTGCCTTCCCACATTGAATGGAAGTCACTAATTGGTCACAAGTTCTGCTGGACATCATGCAGTAACCTTGAGTTACATTGACTTGGACCCCATTTACCACCCCGAGAAGAAGAACAGGAAATGCCATCACCAAAGGAAATGACATCACCAACCCAAAGAAACCCAAACATATAAATAGAAAGCAGGAATTATCAACAGTGCTTTGTCTGGAGGTTCACTGAAGATCTTACCTAGTATGGTGATGAAATGTCTGAAAATGAACCTTCCAGCTCAGTGAAAAAAACCTACATCCAGAACCTTGAGTAGAGTTGGGACCTGGAAATGCGAAATCAGATCACAACATTGCTGGTAAATTTGAACCCGTTAACTCTGCATCTGTCTCTGCGGTACTGCCTGACATGTTGACTGTCCGGACCATAATCTGTTTATATTTTAACCTTAGCAAAACATCTGTTTCAAGTTATCTATTCCAACTTTCATCTTCTTTGGTTATTCCTGCCTCCCTCACCCATAAATATTTCACAAAAATAAACCCATCTTACAAAGCAAAGTTTAGAAGTTCAGAGCTCAGACAAGAGGCATTCAGCCCCCTGCCTGACAGTATACAAGGAACCTATAGGCTTGTGGTTTTATTATCCACAATCATTTAATTGCAGGCTCCTTAGGGATGCACAGCATGTACTTGCTGTATTACAAATGCCAATTTCAATCACTGTTCATTGTTTAGTCAATGAAATTCTTCAGAACCCAATATGCAATGCACCATCAATCAGCCTGGCAGAACGTGATAGCTCAGAAAGAAACAGAAATGTCAAAGGAATCAGTAAGTACCTCATGGTGCGTGATTCCATTCAATTATTTAAAACACTGTGGCTGGCTAACCAAATACATTGTGGAAGGGCTGAATTGGCAAAGTGACAGTTCTGAATTGTACATAAATCTGGCAGGTATATCATCATACAAAACACTGTAGACATACAGACACTAGACAAGTTGACAACACTTGTGAGAATTTATGGCATTTCTGTCCTATTAATGCAAATTCACAGAGGAGGTCAGAATTGTCCAAACACATTCACTTATCGTTTCATTCAGGAGAGAAATGACTTGCTTCACTTATCTAACCATTCTCCCCTCCCCACTCTGTCCCCTTCTCCAATTTAAGTACATTTTATAGGTACTGGCCATCTTGTCTACACACGTAAGTCTAAACAGAGACTGAGTGCCTCTGGCTATTCATCAGAGTGAGCACTGCAGTCAAATTAAATCAAATCTTTGTTTAATGTCCACATAAATGCACTGCCGGGAGCGATCACAAATCAATCAATGGAAAGTGAAATGCATGAGCAGAAACTCAGGATTATTTCCCCCGCCCAGCCCAAAGCACATTTCGGAGACCCCTCAACTCAAATCAGCACAGGATAGGATCCTAAGCTATAGTCACTCCTGGTACTACACATCAACAGAGCTGAAAAAGAACTCATATCGAATCAGGAGAGGGTTGTCAGATCATGAGCCTGTTCCACTGTCTGTATTGCACATCTACCCATGCTGATTCTGTAACCTATAATCTCCTGTCCAATCACAGTAATTCTGGGGGGAGAAATTGCAGATGTTCTCTACCCTTTGTGTGAAAATGTACTTTCTGACCTCCGAATGGTCGAGCACTAGTCGCAATTTGATGCAAAATGAATGTGCAACCTAAAAGGTTGATGAATTTTAGGAGCAAGTGAATTCCTCAATCTTCAATGGCCAGTGATCCCTCGGCTCAAGCATATATTGGGATCTTGTCTCAAGTGGCAAAGCCTCATGCTTTTCAGCAACTGTTCTTGGCTCAGAGGCTCTTTTCAAATTGTCATGATGACAGATCAGAACCCTGGAGTACTATGAATGTTTTAAACTTTTAATTCCAACATGGTTTGATAAGAGGACTGCCAAAGGTATAAAAAGACTGAATGTAAACTCAATGCTATCTCGCAAAATCCTGTATTAGACCCATTGTACATTAGGGAATCTTCAAATGGAGACAGACAGAGAGATGGGACAAGATGAGATAATAAGGAGGCTGAGTATCTCCTCCCCTCTCAGAAAGCCCCGCTTCTTGCAGAGACTCTTTAGTGTTTTCTTTCGTCTTTCCAGTAGTAACCCAACTTCAATCCTGGTCTCCGTGTGCTAATGGAAGAAGCACTGCTAATGGATGATGATGTACTGGTGAACTGACAATTCATGTTTTGTAGCCTGGGTTTAAGTACTATGAAGGTCATAGATTAAGTAACACCCAGTTCAGGGCAGCACGGTGGCTCAGTGGTTAGCACTGCTGCCTCACAGTGCCACAGACCCAGATTCGATTCCAGCCTCAGCTGAGTGTCTGTATGGACTTTGCACATTCTCCCTGTGTCTGTGTGGGTTTCCTCTGGGTGCTCTGGTTTGCTCCCACAATCCAAAGATGTGCAGGTTAGGTGAATTGGCCATGCTAAATTGCCTGTAGTGTTCAGTGATGTGTAGGCTAGGTGTATAATTCAGGGGTAAATATTGGGTAGGGGAATGGGTCTGGGTGGGTTACTCTTCAGAGGGTTAGTGTGAACTTGTTGGGCCAAAGGGCCTGTTTCCACACTGTAGGGATTCTAATTCTAATCACCCTGCATCGCAAGTAAAAGGATTCTCCCACTCTGAAACAGGCTGAATGGCTGTTTGCACACTGTAAGGATTCTATAATGTGAACAAGGAGTCGGCCATTCATCTTCTTGAGTTTGCTCTACTCTTTAACAAATCATGCCGGATCTGATTGTAACCTCAAATCCACATCCTTTCTTGCTCCTGATAACGTTTAGCCCTTTACTTCACAAGAATCAATACATCTTAAAAATATTCAAACTCTGTTTCCACTACCTTTTGAGGAGAGAGGTCTACAGATGATAAACAAAAAAAAAATGCTACATCTCTTTTATAATTAAACAGTGACCCTTAGTTCTAGATTCTCTGACAAGAAATAAATCTTTCTTCAGTTGCCCTGTCAAAGTTCAGCTTACTCTTCTGATCTCCAGCAAATACAAGGCTAGACTATTTAACCTAAAACATAAGATAACCTGTCCATTCAAGGTAACAATGTGGGAAACCTTCTCTGAATTGCTTCCAGCCTATTTACACCCTACTTTAAATAAAGTTGCTGATATAATATGTAGTATTCAAGGTGTGATTTCACTGGTGCTCTGCGTAATGGAGGCATAACCTCTCTACTTTTGTATCCAGTTTCCTCCATAATAAATTTCAGGCTTCTAGGCCTATTTCTAAAATAACGTGAAGCTAAGTAACATTTTATCAGGATGGAATTTTAACAATGTAGCAGATTCCATAAGTCTATCGGTGACGATGCAAATGCAATTCACATTTCCCCCCTGTATCAATCAATGACACAATGATCTTGAGACCCTAAAAACAAGTTCTCAGCTTGCTATTTAATCAAGTTTAAAAATGCTGTTTCAGATCTGTTACATTAAACAAAATAATTCACTAAGAAGATTTTTTTTTGCCAGGGTCAACTACACTATTTTAACCTTGTGTAAAACGTAAGGCAAAGGGATTCATGAGTCATTAGTTTAAACTGCCTTTAACTCTCGATGGGACTCCCTGTTGTCTCTGTGTAACCAAGGAAATAATTTAACTTCATGAGATTTTCAAGTCGTTTTTTATAATATACCTCAAATGTTTCACATTAATGATTAGACATTTGTATAAAGTGGATGGAACGTTGAAGCATAAGTAGTGTTACAATGACCAGCATAAGATATTGATTCCTTATGCTGCCATCCTGTTTCGGGGGGAACCAAATGGATATCTCTGAGGAGGGGGAAACTATACGAGAGGGAGATTCAAGTCACAATGAAGACTAGAGTTGATAACACTAGCTGGGTCTATTCCAGGAAGCTTCATCACAAGATCTCCTGACTTCAGCTGATCTGTCCAGTTAAACAGCTTATTTTATTTTATCCTTTTAATAACTGGCCAACAAAAATAAAAAGATACACGGAAGAATGTTTGAAAGCCTCTGTTATATTTCTCCTGTAATGTTTGTGGAATGGTCCTAGATATTAATCTTATTTTTCTGGAGTCTCCCGGACAATCCAAGAGGATTTACAATCCTGTCCATTTCCTGTGATGGGTATTGACTGAAAGAATGATGGAATAAATCAATAATTCATCTTTGATAGTTTCCATTGCCCGCAACAGGTTTTCCGTGTAAAATATACCATTAGAAACATGCGTGTTTTACAGGTGGAGGTTATTAGATTAAAATAAATGGTGATTTGGTCTCCGGCAAAAGCACTTATACAGTCATCAGAATGTACAACATGGGAACAGACCCTTTGGTCTAACTCATCCATACCAATCAGATATCCTAAATTATTCTAATACCAGTTGCCAACATTTGGCCCATATCCCTCTGAACCCTTCCTATTCATATACCCATCCAGATGAATTTTAAATGTTGTAATTGTAGCAGCCTCCACCACCTACACTGGTAGCTCATTCTACACATGCACCACCCTCTGCGTAAAAACATTGCCCCTTAGGTCCCTTTTAAATCTTTCCCCTCTCACCTTAAACCTATGCCCTCTAGTTTTGCACTCCCCAACCCTTGGAAAAAAATGTTGGCTATTCACCCTATCCGTGCTCCTCATGATTTAATAAACACCTATAAGGTCACTTCTGGATGTAAAAAAAATCAATTATGTTGGTTCAGTAACCACAATTAATTTTGGGAGTACATCTCTTTCAATAGCTTGGAGGTATGAACAGAGTGTATGGAGTTACAGAATGAATGGAATGGCCTCAAGTTAACTAAAATGTATATGCATCCTCCTCCAGCACTGCATCCCTCTGAGATATTTGCACCTCCAATACTGGCCCCTTACACACCCCTGACTTTTATTGGTCCGCCTTCAGCTGCTGAGCACAAAACTCTGGAATTCTAAATATTTTCACCTCTCTACTCCAATTTTAAGCTGGTATTTAAAACTTATATCTCAACCAAGCTTTTGAACACTTACTGTAAAATCTACTTACGTGGTTCAGTGCAATGTTTTGACTGGTAACACACCTGTGGAGTCCTCAGAACATTTTAAGGATAGGTACAATTTAAATAGGAGTGGTTGTTCTTTCAGGCTAAACTGAGCTAAACTCATAGATCCTGGAAAAATTTCAATTTAACCAAAATAACACATATCGGAGAAAAGCAAAATTGACTCTCCACAGCAACTTCCCATGTCAAAAAAGGACAAAATGTGTTCTGGTGTTACAAATCATAAATTGTGGCATACCCAATACAGAACCTCTCCCAGTAAGAACATTACAAGGCCAATGGTCATGAGCTGAGAGGGAACAAAGCAAGGAACCTATTAAAATCAGCTGGATGCTCTGACCCAAAGAGCACTCACCAACTTCTCTAAAGTCAATTAAAGTCAAAATGGAAAACTGGTTTTACATCTAATAGCAGGAGAAAATTTAACAATTATTTGTTTTTCGTTATCTGGAACAGCATTGCCTCCAGCTTCATGTGTACTTGTATGACAGATCACATATATTTACTTGGCTAGTATCTATCTTTGGAACATTTAAATTGCTAGAAAAATGCTTGCTACCATTGAAAAACCTTCCCATAAATAGTAAGTAAATGCATTACCGAGCATCTGATGTTTTATGCCTTCAATACCAGATGCTTATGAAAACAGCTTCCAGATTTACCGCTTCAGGCATTAGATCTGGTTTGTGTATGTTCCTTCATAGTAAAATATCAGGAGTTTAACCTTCAATCCTTTAATGCTTTAATGGAAATGTCCTGAATTGCCTATCTCTGGAAAAGATTTCAGTCATCAGCATTTTACCTTCAGCAGTGAGTGTTTCCGAAATCCCACTGCAATCACCCCAGTAGTTCCTCAGCCAGATTGTGAGAGTAGTAGAGGTTCACTAGCTTATTGCAGTTTGGCTTTGTTAAGGTAAGCATGCTTGTAACCTAAAGAAGTATTTCAGTGAAATGATCTCTTGACAATGGAGCGAGTTTTAGGGGGATTTGCGCCAAACATAGTGGGTCTAGTTTAGCTTAGGAAACTTGGTCAGCGTGGACAAGTTGGATCGAAGGGTCTGTTTCCGTGCTGTATGACCCTAAGACTCTATTTCTAGATAAAATTGATATATGCGATATATTAAGGTCAAAATTGTGGAGTGAATACGTAAAGTCAGTCCTGAAAAAATAAGTGAAAAGGTAATATTTTAATAAAAATAGGAGGAATTATTATTTAAGGAGACTAAAAGCACCTTAGACAATTCTGGAAACATGCATTAGTTCTTGCAGCATCTGAAAGCAGAAAAAAAAGATTAATAATCCTGGCATAGCCTGCATAGGACTGGAAATTGAAAGATAAGTAATTCCCTGTGTAGGACTGAATGCAGAGAATGGAAATAAGGAGTAAATAGCTATGCTCATGAAGAGCAGGGTGACATTGTGGCTCAGTAGTTAGTACTGCTACCTCACAGTGCCAGAGACCTGGGCTCAATACCAGCTTTGGGGACTATCTGTGTGAAGTTTGCACATTCTCCCAGTGTTTGTTGGGTTCCCTCCCACAGTGCAAACATGTATAGCCTTGGTAGGTTAGGCATGGGAAATGCAGCATTACAGGGATAGGGTGGGATGTTCTTCAGAGAGTTGGTGTGGACTCAATGGGACAAACAGCCTGCTTCCACAGCATAAGGATTCTGTGAGTCAGGAGTGCTTATTCCTGACATAAAGAAACAGTTGGATGACAGTTTCTATTTTTGGCATAACATCAGTTGGTTCAAACTTTTCATTCTTGAGAGCATCACAATGAGGGTTTTTCTCAACATCCACCTTGTGTGAGGATGTGTTGGAGGATATCCCATTATTGCCCACATCACAGACTTTCTGTTTTTGCTTATAAACATCATCTGGCAAAGTAAGAATAGGATGAGATCAATCAGTCATCTCATCCACCCTGTAACTTAGATGCTTGACTTCGATACATGCTTCATGCTTTGAAATTGAGCATGAACCTCTCTGCTAACTGCTGAATATGGAACCTGTTTTACCCTTTGCTGAATTCTGTTGGTGGATCCTCCAATTAGGGCTTGATTAGGCATAAAATATGAGTTTGTTAAATCACTTTCAGCTGCCTTCAACTATATTTCCAGTTTTGTTACCAATGAACGTAGAGTCATACAGCATGGAAACAGATCCTTCAGTCTAACTCATCCATGCTGACCAGGTTTCCTAAACTGAACTAGCCCCATTCACTTGCGTTTGGTCCATATTCATGTACCTATCCAAATGTCTTTTAAATGTTGTAACTGTACCCACCCCTACTACTTTCGTAGGCAATTCATTCCATATATGCACAGCCTCTGTGTGAAAAAGATACTCCTCAGGTCCCTTTTAAATTTTGCCCCTTTCACTTTAAACCTATGCCCTGTAGTTTGGATTCCCCTACCTGGGGAAAAACCTTTGGCTATTCACCTTATCTATACTTCTCATGATTTATAAATTTCTATAAGGTAACTCCTCAACCTCTCAAGCTCCAAGGAAAGAAGTCCCAGCCTATCCAGCCTCTCCTTACAGCTCAAACCCTCCAGTCTCGGTCACATCCTTTTCTGCACCTTCTCCAATTTAACAACATCTTTCCTACAACCAGAACTACACACAGTATTCCAAAAGTGGCCTCACCAATGTCTTGTACCGCTGCAAGATGAAATCCCAACTCCTCTACTCAATGCTCTAACCAATGATGGTAAGCGTGCTAAACACCTTCCTCACCATCCTGTCTACCTGTGATGCTACTTCTAAGGAACTATGTTTATGCACCCTTTAGTCTCTGTTCCAGAACACTCCCTAGGGCCCTGCCATTAAATATGTAAGTCCTGCCCTGATTTGTCTTACCAAAATGCAACACTTCGCATTTTTCTGAATTAAACTCCATCTGCCACTCCTCGGCCCATTGGCCTCGCTGATCAAGATCTTGTTGTAATCTTAAATGACCTTCTTCGCTGTCCTCTATACCACCAATTTTGGTATCATCCACCAACTTACTAACAATGCCGCCTATATTCTCATGCAAATTATTTATACAAATGACAAACAACAGTGGACCCAGCACCAATCCCTGCAGAGCATCGCTGGTCACAGGCCGCCAGTCTGAACAGCAACCCTCTACCACCATCCTCTGCTTCCCACTAACAAACTAATTTTGTAGCCAATTGGCTAGCTCACCCCGGATCCCATGTGATCTAACTTTACTAACCAGTCTACCATGCAGAACCTTGTCGAAGACCTTGCTGATATCCACGTAAACAATGTCTACTGCACTGCCTTCGTCTATTTTCTGGGTTACATCTTCAAAAGCCCATGTGAGGCATGGTTTCCCATGCTCAAAGCCATGCTGACTATCTCTAATCAGTCCTTGCCTTTCCAAATGCATGTAATTCCTGTCTCTCAGAATCCCCTCCAACAACCTACCCATCACTGACATCAGGTTCACCGGTCTGTAGTTGCCTGGCTTTTCCTTGCAGTTTTTCTGAAATAATTGCACAACATTTGCCACTTTCCAAGCAACTCATGATACTTAGAAAATTGGATATGAGGACAAAGCTGTCTAAATAAAAGGAAGCCACAGGTGACCTACAGTTCACAAATCTTTGAGATTTAGGTTGTCTAAATTTACTGGTCAATATGAGTAACATGTCAGACCCTCATTACATTGAAGAACTGAAGTCACTTACAGAATCTACAACACAGAAGGACAATGCATACAATGCATCAAGACTGTGCGAGCTCTTTAAAGAACTACTCACTTAGTCCCACCCCTTCCTTTCTCCCAGTAAAGCCAGCATATTTTCCATTTTTTTTGCATTTATCTAATTTCCTTAGGAAAGTTCATATCAAATTCCTTTCCATCAGCCTTTCCGGCAATGTGCTGTACATTATATTAACTCTCTGTGAAAATAAATTTCATCTCATCTGCCCCTTACCTGTGGCCACCATAATCACAAAACTCCCTGGTTCCTTTTCCAATGACTGTAAAATGATTTCCCCTGGTTTCTGACCCTCCTGCCAATGGAAACTCCTTTTCTCATTATACACCCAATCAAAATGCCTCATAATTTTGAGCACCATTAGACAATTGAGTGAAAAGTAAAAGCTGCTCTGTGAATTTTAAAATCAAAGGGAAGGTACTGTATCACAGCAGCTGATCAGAAGGAACCAAGCTGCTATCTCATTATCGGGATTACATGCACAATTTATTGCTGTACTTGGCAAGCCTCATCCAGCAATCATTGCTTGATCCTTTTGACTGAAAACAGGTCAACGTTTCTTAGGGTATCTCTGTAATATTATCCATGGCTGCTCTTTGCACATGATTGTTTGCCTTACTGTAAATCTATTTTTGGGCCTGCTGCTGAATCTGTCCCACTATCTAATGCCAATGGGGTTGAATGACAGTGGCTCCTGTCAATCACACAAGTACTGTGTGAAGGTGCTTATGGTAAATTTAAGTCAAGTCTAAATTGGAATTCCCAGAATTTAAAAGCTAGGTTGCTTCTGGAAAGGATTTCTATTTTATAAATAAAATTCTAAATATGCATTTATGGAGATAGATAAGACAGAATTTTCCTCTACTATCCCCTTGGAAATCAGATGGGATAGCAGCAGGAAAATTGGACAGTGAGTTCTACCAACAAGTTTCTATCCTAATCTCAACATTCCTTACTTATATTCCAAGGAGAGTAATTACTACAGTACCTGTGTTGGGGAAAAAGAAATGGATTTTGCAGAAGACTGTGAAAGAACTTCACAGCGGCTGGTATCTGGTCACCAAGTCACTCTTTATTTACATGATATGGAGATGCCGGTGTTGGACTCCGAAGTGCTCCGAAAGCTAGTGCTTCCAATTAAACCTTTTGGACCATAACCTAGTGTTGAGTGATTTTTAACTTTATTTACACATGCATAGTTCTTGACACTTGTCCAGCTTCCTCAGAGCCAGCTCTAAGAATGAACAGAATCCCTGGCATTCCTGTTTATCTCTGTCAACCAGGGCTCCCTGATTGGACCAGGTTAACAGTCCCAATCAGGGAACACATTTCCTCTGAACTTCACTTGGCTGACCTTGCTACAGTTACTACATTCATCCCCTGCTGAGTCTTGGGACCATAGGCTCATTCTTTTTCCTGCAACTTCTCCAGGGGTGTTTTCACAACAAATCCAGTTCCTCTGATTCTGCCATGTACTGGACCATAGCCCATCTCCAGAGTGCATCAAAAGGAATTCATCTTCATTTGGTGGTAACAGCGTGGAGGCTACAGCATCTGCCTTGTCTACCTTGTCCTCAGAGGTTTCTTTGATGCTGGGCGGAAGGGGAGAACACATGAACTCCGACTGCCTTGTTCTGAGGGTCCAGGTGTGTTTTGCACCCATCCCATTTACGAGGTTGCAGCTTTCGTATGGTCCACGTGTTTGTTCAGGACCGCCTCACCTACTTGAACTTAGTACACCACAGGACCTGACCTCGCGTCAACAATGCCTCTTACCCATACAGGACCATTCCTCTGGTCTTGACACCAAACTTCATCCGTGAAGTAAATTGCTTCCCTTGTTTAGAGAAGTCGTATGTCTGGCATTGGCGTTCCTGATGCTGCTTCACCCTCCCCCCACCAAGGTCCTGGAACAGCAGGTTTAACCTTGTGTGGAGTCTTCTCCCCATTAGCAACTCTGCTGGAGCTGTTCCTATAGTTGCATGAGGGGTGGTCCTATAATCAAACATGAACCGTGACATTTTAGTGTCAAGTGAAGCTGTAGGCTGTTTCTTTAAGCCTGCCTTCAAAGTTTGGACTGTTTTTTTCCACAAAACCATTGGATGATGGATGGTATAGAGTTGTCCTTACATTTGACTTTAGGAAATACTTGAATTCCATGCTGGTAAATGATGGCCCGTTGTCTGTGACCAACACTTTTGGGAGTCTGCATGTTGCAAAAGATGTACTCAAAAGTTTTCACTCATCTTCCCCATGTTTAACGAATGAACGCCATGCACATCCAATCACTTTGAATGGGTGTCCACAGTGTTGACAAACCTGGTTCCCATGAAAGGACTGGCGTAGTTCAAGTTAACTGAATCCAGGATTTACCTGGCCATTCCCATGAATGTAGGGGAGCTGCTGGTAGTAATATTTGTCCTTGTTGGCACTCTGGGCACTGCCCCATCAACGCAGCTATGTCTGGATCCAATCCTGGTCACCAGGCATAACTTGTCACCAATATCTTCATCTTGGAAACCCTTGGAAACCTAGTGGACTTCAGCCAGTATCTGGTGGCAACCTTTACTTAGGACAGTCACTCTTGCTCCCCATAATAAAATGCAATCCTCTATGGTGATCTGGTATTACCAGATCCAGAAAGATTTCAATTTTGGTTGTGATGGCCCTTTTGTTTCCCCAATTACCACATCAGCACCAGCTGTATTAGTTTTGCCAAGACAGGATCTTTTTGTGATTACAGCCTAATATTATCAGCGATGATTGGAATGGTGTTCAGAAAGTTTAAACCAGAATAGACTGTTCCAGGGGAGGCACCACTGGTGATGTAACCGCCAGTGGGAGGCAGCTCCATGAAACCGCATTGGTCACTTGGCCTCATGGACAGGTGTTCCAACTTGTAATTGTACGCACTCAGAACAACAGCCCCCTGCTGAATTTAACCTGAAGCTATGGATGACATGGCCCTGTCCTCTTTAAGTCACACTAGCAGGGGTTTGTGATCTGCTACTTTCACAAATTTAAGTCCGTAAAGGAATTGGCAGCAATTTCTCACACCAGAGATGGTTGCCAAATCTTCCTTCTCTATCTGGGATATAATGGACCAGACCAAACCACCTTAAAATATATTAAGAAGGTAGCCCAAACCCTAACTTTTCCTTATTTTAAAGGTAAATGTAAAGTGTTGTGTTCAAATGCTCAAACTATTCGACATTAAGCAAATCACAAGTTATTCATACACTATAGTTAAAATACGACAAAAGAAAGAACATAATTAAAGAACTGGTTTAGGTGTAACTCTATTGGATAAGTTAACAGAACAATAGATACAGTAACTATTACTAATTAGCAGTTCCAATATAGTAAACGCCCACAAACACATCCTTGGCAAAAGGCAAATTCAGAAAACAGATTGTCTCAAATGCAACTCCAACAACTCTGGAGGAAAAACATCAAGAGAACTCTGAGAGTGTAGTTGGCAGAGATGTACTGCAGCAACAACTGCTACTGAAAAACGAAATATCCTGGTTCTGTAAGAGCTTGATCACACCCATTCAGGCTGCTTTTATTGTTCCAACTTTGAAAAAATCATGGCCTCACAAGCTGTTTACTTTATTGGCTTTTCAAATTGACAGCTTGACGCCTCTGTTTTAAAACCTTCCATTTTTAATTAAAACCTGGAGAAAATAGATCTCTTAAAGCCATATTATTGCCACAGGATGTGACTTTGTTCAGTATCAACCACAGTCTGGGAAGCATACGCTATTGGGCATTCCTCTCCACTGGGCCACCAGTGAGGCAACACTACCCCAATATCATATGAGGAGGCATCCCATGGCAACACCACATCTGGCTTGGGATCATAGCGTGCCAACAACCTCGTCAATTACAGCTGCTTCTTTACTTCCTTGAAGGCTACATCTTGGCTATGAGACTATTTCCAAGGCTGTCCCTTTTTCAATAGGAAATGTGAGGATGGAGGCCAGGATACATATGATTGTTTCATAATAATTCACCAGCCCAAGAAAAGATCTAAGCTCTGGTACAAACGTGGGAGCTGGGACACCTTTGATCACCCTCACTTTCTCTTCCAACAATGTAACCCAGTCTTGTCAATTCTATAGCCCAGGTAGGTCACTTATGATGCCTGGAACACGTGTTTGCTCTCCTAAGACATACCCTTACCCTTACATTTAAGCACTATGTCCAAGTTCTCTAAATCTCTTTATTAGTCTTCCCAGTTATTAGCATATCAGCCAGGTAAATGGCAGCCCGGGGTAGACCTTATAAAATGTTCTCCATCATCTGCCATTTTCTAATAAAAAATGTTGAGCCAATCAAGGAGCACCTTTCTCGACCAATCTTGCTCCATCAGGCTTGGGCCAAAGCCTATTACTACAATCAGTGGTAACTGAACCAGCTGCTCCTCATGAAAGACTGGAACTGAAGTTGCACCCTTAATCTGTGAAGCTTCCTTGGATAGGTTCTCAGTCTTGCCAAGGTCTTATGCAAACCTATTGAGTTGGAGTCCATAGTGAATTTTGCTAAAGACTTGTTCTGCAATCACTAAAATAGCTGCATCGGTATCAACCTCAATTATAACCAGGTGACCATTTAACAAGACATTTATTTTGATTTGTTCTGATTTAAACGTTGCGAAGCAATTTAACTGCTCCATGCCAGATGTAGGTGGGCTTTCCAGGGTGTGCAGTCTCCTGGATACCGGCCTATGAGTTCTCTTATTCAGTTCAGGCCTAGTAGAACTCTTTTACTGTCTTGAGTCTGCAAACTGGCAGCAATTAAAATGGATTGCTGGCCCAGATCATGAAGAAAATATTAATCATTTGGCAGAGGCTTGGATTTGTTTTTGGGTTTTGCTGTGGGCTGACTTAGAGTCTCTCTGTTCAGGATATGTCCTGAGTGAGGCTATGCAATTTCCTTCATTCAAGTGGTGTTCCCCAAGCTCAATCAGCCTACGAGTGTGTCTAATTGCATTAGCATACCCTGTAACTCACATAGTCCACTTGCTGCATTTGCTAATGACAAAGTTGGTTGTAGTGCCCGTTAGATGCTTTTATGTGGTTACATCATTAATCCCACATACCAAAAGCATCTAACGGGCACTACAACTGGTTTTGCCATTAGAAAATGCGGGAAGTGGATCATACGAGTTACACTCGTAGGCCGACTGAACTTGGGGAACACCACTTGAATGAAGGAAATTGCATAGCCTCACTCAGGACATATCCTGAACAGAGGGACTGTAGGTCAGCCCACAGTAAAACCCAAAAACAAATCCAAGCCTCGGTCAAATGATTAAGATTTTCTTCCATTAAGGATTTAACCAAAGTCACATGCTTCTGCCAGTTATCTTAACCTCGTCAAAAATGCCAATTGGATTTCCTGGATTGAGTAAAACCAATAGCATCTCAGAATTAGAGGAGGCTTGGGGTTGTAATATTCCTTAACTAAATCTGTTAACCCTTGAAAGGTTTTAGTATCTGTTGCCTCAGGAAAAGTTAGGGTCCTAATAACCAAAAAAGCTACAGGTCCACAAGCTGTCAGGAGAATTACTCGTTGCTTTTCATCTACCCCAATGTCATTTGCCCAGAAAAAAAACACATTATTTTCACATACCGGGCCCAGTCTTCAACTGCAGGATCAAATGAGTCAAGCTTCCCAAATAAGGGCAAGATGTCAGGATTGCTCACTTCAATTCAAAGATAACTGTTGGAAGCAAATTTCTTCAGGGGCAAATTTTTCTCTCTCGTCGTCACTCAAATAACTCCACATATCCCTATCACCAAGTCACCCTTTATTTACACGTGCATAATACTTGACACTGATCCAGCTCCCTCAGAGCCAAATCTCAGTGTAAACAGAACCTCCGACCCTCCTATTTATATCTGTAAGCCAAGTTAACAGCCCCAATCTACAAACTTATATTCTATGAGGGCCACTTAGCTGATTTCATTCCAATCACTACAGCAATCAGGAAAATAATCGATGAATACATTCTTTACTCTATGCAGCACTTTAAGTTGCTTGTCTGTGTCAAAAGCACTGTATTAATGCAAGTTGTTATTCTGCACACATAATTTGTGAATTATGTTACTGGCAGTATCCTAATTTGGACCTAACACTATAGGCTCAACACCCAAACGTACACACAGTAGACCACTTGGTCCTTCAAACCTGACATTCCACAAGACTAGGGCTGATCCGATTTTAACCTCAACTCCATACCTGCCTAACCCCAATACCTTTTTGCCCCTTTGCTTATCAAGAATCAATCCATCCCTACCTTAAAAACATTCAAAGGTTCTGTTTTTGCCACCTTTTCAGGTAGAGTTCCAAAGTCTCATCAGCCTCTTGTGAGAAAAATTCCCATCTCTGTCTTAACCAGGCAAATCCTTACTTGTACATAATGATCCTTGGTTCTAGATTCTCCCACCAGAGGAAACATCCCTTTCACAACCATCCTGTCAAATCCCCTTGTGATACTGCAAGTATCTAAACTCCAACAGATGCAAGACTCGCCCATACAATCCTTCTTCATAAGACAACATATGTATTCCAGTCATTAATATAACAAACCCGATACATTTACTTTCTTCCTTAAATGAGAAGACCATTGTAAAACAATTTTAAAACCCTATCCTGGATTGACTTGCATTGACTTCAGGTTCAGCATCACTTTGAATTTAAAATTCTGGTCTTATATTCAGATTCGCACCAGCCGGTTTTGTAACAGTTTCGACCCTACTGTTGTTAGAATACTGAATGGACTCACAAACTCTGAACATTCACCCGTATCTGTGTTTTTGTTTTTGCTGCTAATTACCTATTATTTACTTATCTATGCTACTTAACTCTGTGATCTGCCTGTATTGCTCACAAGACAAAGCTTTTCACTGTGCCTCAGTACATGTGACAATAAATTCAATTCAATTCAATGATTTTGCCTCTCCCTCTCTTTGTAACTTCCTCCAGCCCTGCTAAGAACACTGGCTTCTAACATATTTGCAATTTCTTTTGCTCTAGTCTTGATGACTGTGCCTTCAGCTGCTTGGCCGTGTGACCTGGAGTTCCTTTTCCACATCTCTCTGACTCTCTACTGCACTTCCCTCCTTAAAGGTGTTCCTTAAAGCTTGCCTCTGTGACCACTTCACTTAGCAACTCTCTTTGTGGCTCAGCATTAGTTTTTTATCAGATAAGATACCAGTGAAACACCTTTCTATACTAAAAAGGCTACCTAACGACAAGTTGTTGTTGCTTTTGTTTTGGATCTTAACAGGGGTAAGCATCACGTCATGTCGGAGTTCTGGATTTCTCAGGAGATTATGTGTCTATAGAGAAGTTAGCTTTTAAGGGTGGATGAAATGTTTCAGTCACAGTGCTCCAGAGTGAGACAACTGGACATTGCCTTGCCATCAATTTCATGTTTGTAAAATATTTATTTTCATGTTTAAGGGAGATTCCTAGTAGAGGTGCTCATCTGCTTTTGTGTGACACCAGTAACAAATTGCTACATATTTTAGTACCGCACAGGAGTAAAAATAAAAAGAGCCCTGAGTTTATCATGAATAAATGGTTTTTTGAGAAAATCAAAAATACCTTTGTTTGTTTTTAACCTGTAGTGCAAAAACAATCCAATATTCTGCAAAGGTTAAAGTCAAACTTCTTAGGCCAAGAGAAAATGTCAGAGAAGTCTAGAGCAGCTAGCTGTTAAATTGGTACTGGCCCATCTAAAATACAATCATTCACTGAAGGAAAAGCATTGTGAAGGTCCAGTCATGTAGCATTAGGAGGTAATTTTTCATTTAGCTGCACTAAACAAATAAAGATTTTAAAATTCAGTAGGCCAAATATGTATTTCTGATATTTACACAAAAACTTGAAATTATTAGAAGCTTCTCGCTGCAAGAAGACAAGTTCGAGCAGCAGTGAGTAGGAGGGAAGATGGGAAAATGCAAAGCTTGGATGGAAGGGATGGATTGCTTTTAAATCAAAAATTGGAACAGAGGAAAATAACCAAAGTGAAATTTCACAAGAAAGCAGGTAAGAATTAAGAAAATATTGCCCATGGGATAGAGGGAAATTTGGCCAATTGGATAGAAAACTGGCTAACCGGTCGAAGTCAGAGAGTGGTGGTAGATGGTAAATATTCAGCCTGGAGCCCAGTTACAAGTGGAGTTCCGCAGGGATCAGTTCTGGGTCCTCTGCTGTTCGTAATTTTTATTAATGACTTGGATGAGGGAGTCGAAGGGTAGGTCAGTAAATTTGCAGATGATACGAAGATTGGTGGAGTTGTGGATAGTGAGGAGGGCTCTTGTCGGCTGCAAAGGAACTTGGATATGATGCAGAGCTGGGCTGAGGAGTGGCAGATGGAGTTCAACCCTGCCAAGTGTGAGGTTGTCCATTTTGGAAAGACAAATAAGAATGCGGAATACAGGGTTAACGGTAGGGTTCTTAGTGAGGTGGAGGAACAGAGGGATCTTGGGGTCTATGTTCATAGGTCTTTGAAAGTTGCCACTCAGGTGGATAGAGCTTGTAAGAAGGCCTATGGTGTATTAGCGTTCATTAGCAGAGGGATGGAATTCAAGAGTCATGAAGTGATGTTGCAACTGTACAGGACTTTAGTTAGGCCACATTTGGAGTACTGTGTGCAGTTCTGGTCGCCTCACTTTAGGAAAGATGTGGAAGCTTTGGAGAGGGTGCAGAGAAGATTTACCAGGATGTTGCCTGGAATGGAGAATAGGTCATAAGAGGATAGGTTGAGAGTGCTAGGCCTTTTCTCGTTGGAACGGCGAAGAATGAGGGGTGACTTGATAGAGGTCTATAAGATGATCAGAGAAATAGATAGAGTAGACAGTCAGAAACTTTTTCCCTGGGTACAACAGAGTGTTACAAGGGGACATAAATTTAAGGTGAAGGGTGGAAGGTATAGGGGAGATGTCAGGGGTGGGTTCTTTACCCAGAGAGTGGTGGGGGCATGGAATGCGCTGCCTGTGGGAGTGGTAGAGTCAGAATCTTTGGTGACCTTTAAGCGGCAATTGGATAGGTACATGGATGGGTGCTTAAGCTAGGACAAATGTTCGGCACAACATCGTGGGCTGAAGGGCCTGTTCTGTGCTGTATTGTTCTATGTTCTATGTTCTATCTTTAATTGCTTTTCAACTGCTGAGTGGTTTGCTCGAGGCAAGTAAGTTTCAAAACGTGTGGTGCTGGAAAAGCACAATCGGTCAGGCAGCAACCAGGGAACAGGACTGTCAACATTTCGAGCTTAAGTTCTTCATCAGGAATGATGAAGACCAGCATCTGGAGTCCTCACTTTCTCCTCCGCAATTAAGAGTCAACCACATTGCAACAGATCTGAAATCATATGTAAGCCATGCCAGGTAAGGATGGCAGACTTAGTAAATCAGATGGACTTTCAACAACTGTATCATGGTCGCCATTGTTAGAATAAACCTTATATTACAGATTAACTAATTGAATTTAAATTCTGCACAATGCCACCGTACAACTTTATCATGGGTGTCTGGATTAACCAATCCAGCAAAATTATGGCATCACATTGAATGTTTCCTATACTGTTCCTCACTACTAATCTCTCTAAACTTGGACACTTGTTTAAACAAAAAGCCAGGAAATTAAGGATTTCAATCAGAGTGAATAAAACATTAATTGGATTAATGTGAACAGCATTAACTGGGAGCAGCTTGATGTGAATGCAGTTTATATTTGAGTGTGAGGGTATTTGGCGAGTGTGGGAAGTTGGTGAAGGTAGGTTAAGAGGTATTGATAGATATATTTTAAAAAATAGTAGAAATTAGATTAGATTTGAACTTTTGGTAAAATCACACCAAAGGCTCAAAGCTTTGCTAAAACTTAAGCCCAGAGTCCTTATTTAGCTCAATTTATACCGAGATTTTATCGAGATCTAGATTAAACCTAAGTAAAAACCAAAAGAACTGCAGATGCTGGAAATCAGAAACAAAAACAGAAATTGCTGAAAAAGCTCAGCAGGTCTGGCAGCATCTGTGAAGAGAAATCAGAGTTAATGTTTCAGTTCCATGATAGTCATAACCAAAATGCAAGGTATAGAACATATAAACAGAAAGAAGCAACAGCAAATTACATCAGAGCAAAGAAACGAGAAAAAAAGATCAAATTAAACCCTCTTTCTCAATGCACAGGATATTATATGAGGTGCCAACTACACAGCTAAAAGATCAGGGCTGCGGCAGGAAGAACACTGCAGTCCTGTATCTGGTTATCAGCCATTAGCAGGCTGTGGTTGAAGCTGCCACCCCTCGGGGTCAGGAAATCCTGCCTCAGACAGCTCCTGACCAATCAATGCTGGTCACCCTCCAATGCTTTGGGCAAGCAGTACTAGATCATTTGAACTTCTCAACAGACACTAAGCTGGCAGATTCCCATGAAGAGTGAGGGGTTAAGGACTGAGACACCATTGAGTGGGATAATAATCTTCTGGCAGGCTAATGGCCATTAAGGTTAGGGTTTGGGGGTCTCCAAAGAAATCCATTAATGAGAGAATATACTATCTATCACCAGCCCTCGCAGAGAATTGGCCAGCTTGGTAGCTTAGTCTGGACCTCCCCTACTGCCAGCTCCAGCAGGATGAAATCTTTTAAGTGGGCATTAATTATCTACCTAAGGATCTTGATTCGACTTGCTGGCAGGCAGGTCATTCAACACCATACTTGCCACTAGTATATTTGCAGTGGGGGCAGGTGCAGGCAGGAAGACAGTAGAGCAGAAACCTGTTGAATTTCCCACGCATCCTTCTGCATACCAACTATTGGCAGGAAAGCATTAAATTAAGCCTAGAATTTCTGACAAGGTGGATAAATTGAAATAGAAATAGATCATAACTTTCTGACACCAATTTTAAATTGAGACCTGGCTGGTATTTAATGGAGGCAATAGTGGTTTCACCCTTTGCTTGTTGAACCACTGAGAGCTCCACATTACCTCCTTCCACTAATTCAAGTGCCATTTGGATTCTTAGCCAGGCAGCAGTGGGACCTTCCTGGAAGCCTTGAACCACCAGAGCTGCCAGCCAATCCGTGGCCAGAAAATGTGTATTGCTCAGCAGCACCAGCAGGAGCCATGGTTGCTGTCAGTAATGCACTCAAGCCAAACCCAACAAAAGCCAAGGAGGCCAGGCCATGAGTTAGTAAAGATGCTAGGGGTGTCGTCGGATGAGGCAGGATCATGGTGAGGAGGGAGGTCAGCAGCAAGAGCACAATTGAGCTTTCATTGGGTTTCCCCCATTCCTGATGCTTGGTCCTTCAAAATAAGGAAGCCTGCAATCTCAACGCAATCTGTTTTTCAGCTTCCCACATTTGGATGACTACCTCATCTCGGTTACTACCAACAGTGTTGGAGTGGGAGCATTATGCATGATCTTATCAGCCTTGTATTTAATCAGGGCATAGGTAGGAAGGTGCAGGGTCTTATCCATCACCATTCTGCCCAATTAAAAGTGCCCCACCACCAAACCCAGCCAGACAGCATCAAATTGCACCATCGGTGCAGTGTCCAAAGCTGGGAATTGAATGTTCAAAGGTTTCATTCATCCAAGTCTAGATTGGAGGACGTGCATGTATCCAAGTCCAGGACAGCAGGGTGGGGAATGTGGGGAGTTCATTCAGCCATGTCATGGTCTGGGGTGGGCGGAAGCGGCTCATTCAGCCAAGTCCAGCTGTGTGAGTGGATGTACAGAGCTGGGGTCGCTGTTGGAGCCTGCTCATGTGGTTAGGGAGGCGAGGTCACAAATGAGGTGGGGTACAAAGGCAAGAAAAAAAAGGAGGCTCTATAAGGCAGCAGGGGGCAGGAAGAAAATGCAAGCTGGATGAGGGAGCAAGAAGCAGGCTTTTTTGGAGGATAAGAATAATGCTGCATAGTAGATGGAGAGAAGAAGGTTGCAAGGAGGCGAGGATAGCTTCAAATCCAACATGGTGGCTCAGTGGTTAGCACTGCTGCCTCACAGCACCAGGGACCCAGGTTCGATTCCCACCTTGGGCAACTGCCTGTGTGGAGCTTGTACATTCCCCCTGTATCTGAGTGGGTTTCATCTGGGTGCTCCAGTTTCCTCACACAATCCAAAGATGTGCAGGCCAGGTGAATTGGCCATGCTAAATTGCCCATAATGTTAGGTGCATTAGTCAGGGGTAAATAAAGGGTAGGGGAATGGGTCTAGGTAGGTTACTCTTCGGAGGGTTGGGGTGGACTTGTTGGGCCAAAGGACCTGTTTCCATACTTTAGGGAAGCTAATCTTAAAAAAATACTCACCTAACTGGGAGCCACTTGAAATCACCGAGATAGTTAATTCCTTGAAAGTGAATATGGGATCTCTCGCTTTTGACTGCGCAGCTACAATATGATGAAAAATGAATACAATCTGTTGTAGTCAACATTGCGTTTTGTTAAATTTAAATCTGGGATTAAGATCTACCCCGTAGTGAACAGACCATAAGACCAAGAGACCATAAGACATAGGAGCAGAAATTAGGCTATTCAGCCCATCAAGTCTGCTCCACCATTTAATCATGGCTGATAGTATTCTCAACCCCATTCTTCCACTTTCTCCCTGTAATCCTTGATCCCCTTGACAATCAAGAACCTATCTAACTCTATCTTAAATGCACGCAATGAGCTAGCCTCCACAGCCTTCTGTGGCAATGAACAGAACAGTAACTGACTGGTGAAAATGTTCCAGCTTTGTGCAGATATAATGGGATGTATTTGCTGTGACAGAAGGTGTTTTTAGGGTGATGGGTTTTTTTGTGTGGAAATGTCAGTCAGTTATTTTGAAAAAAACGTCTGCCAACTTATGCTTGTTGTCTTGTGCTAATTTAAATACAGTAAATTAATGCTTTCCCTGTGAGTTGTGGCTTTCAGTTTAATAGCAGACTGTTCATTGAGGCTATTGATGAATTCTTTTAATTTCTCTGTGAGCCCAAATACATAACTGATCAACTGAAATACAAAAGGTTGTTGATACATGATTGAATCTCCTAAGGAATAAGTGCTGCACTGTACTATTCTATATGCCACAAATCACACTGAGAAGCTGTCAAGAATTAAATATAGGGGTGGGAAGAGGGCATCAGGGACCCATGATTTCTCTCTTGGGTCAAGAATCCTGCCACATCCAATCATAAATAGCGGTGTATAAGTAAATGACTATTGGGAGGAAGAGGCTGCGAAGAATCTCCTTCAGCAATGACCTCAACACCACAATGCACTGACTTATTTGCAATTATCTTCAACAAGGAAGTACTGAGTGGATGATCCAATTCAGCATCCTCCAACATAAGAGGTGCCAGTCTTCAGCTATTTTGATTCATTCCACATGATGTGAAGAAAAGGCTAAAGGCACTAGACAGAGCAAAGACGCCAGATCCTGACAATACCCAGCTCTCACACCGAGGACCCGTGCTTCAGAACCAACTGCACTAATGGCCAAGCTGTTGCTGCATAGCTACGACATTGCAAATTACCCAAAAATATGGAACATTGCCGAGGAATACACAAAAAGCAGGAAAAATTCAATCTGCTGATTTTTGCCCCACTGATCTGCTGTTGATTATCAGTGAAGCAGCAGAAGAGTCATTGCCTGTGCGTCATTTATTCAGCAGCAACCTCTTCACTGAAATTCCATTTAGGTCCCACCAGGACCACTCAGCTCCAGATATCATGAGAGATGTGGCCATAACAAGATGAACTAACATGTAGTTTAAACATTTTGTGGCTTATGCGAAACAGACCCACCCTTACTGTTGGCCCAGCCTTATCTTGACAAAAGCCAGACCTCAATCACAGTGATGAGATGTGAAGAAGTTAATGAGTTTTGAAGCAAGCTCTGCCCGTCTCTGTTGGTATCATTCTGTTGCTACCAAGAGCTCATTATTCCATTCTGGTTGAAACCTTTTCAGTGAATTAAGCCTCATCAGTTTAGAGTCACATCAGTGTTCATGGCTGGCACTCCAGTTAACATCTGTTTTAAAGCTTCTGAATAACAACAATTCATGGAGATTTCACTGACCCTATTACTGACTATTTCTTTCCTTGCCTCCCTGCCTCCTTTTCTCAAAGTAGCGTCTTAGCTTCAAGAGCACTGACAAGTTTCTGTTACTTTATTCAAGTAACCAAGTACCATTCTCTCGATAAAAAGCAAGGCATTGAATATTGTCAGGCTGCTAAATCTCAGATGCATCACAATCAAGTCTGACTTTGTCTTCACCCAACATCTACATACATCCTTGTTAGTGGGAATCACTGGCTAGCAATCAAGTATTGCTAATTCTTCCCTCTCCAGTCTGGTATGATCCCCTGGCACCAGGTTAAAAATTAAACTTGGCATTCTGCTGATCATTGTGTTTAATCCTCAACCACTCAAAACATGACAGCAGAGTTGTTCAACACACCTGCCTATAGTTTTAAATTATAGCATTTTCTCCATTGGGAAAAATATTCTAATACCTGTCAACATCTATGGAATGCTGGCATATTTAGGAGTCAATTTTGTGAGAAACGAAGCTCACTCATTTCAATAATTTCAGTCCAAGACAAGATCTGAAGCAATCAGTATGTTTATTATACGCTTGCAAGCGTGGTGCCTGAAATAGACACGCAGAGTTTAGCAAGTACATATCTTATATAGGGTTCACTACTCCAAACCTGGTGCCCATTATTATTGTTTATCTCTTGCCTTATCCGGCCTTGTGCATAACAAAGTACACGTTTTACTTGGCCATTTCACCACATCCTGCTGTGGTCCATTGTTAGGTATATCCTCCTTCACTACTATCTATTTCCCCCACTTGTGACATTTCCTCCCTTTCCCCAACCATATTGATCCTTATGACCTTTTAACTGGATTTTGTTTTTGTGTTTTTGCAGAAGTGGGAAACAGATGCTTATAACAACTGTTTGTACAAGCATATCTGGCTTAACCTACATCCTCACAGCACCTTATCTATTTGTCTGTAACATCTACCATTGTTTGCAGGCACGTTTCATTCTTGTATGCACATTTTAGCTAATAGAAAACAATTATATATTTCCTTCACATAGTTTTCATTCTTGTTGACTCAGCTCTTGGTTGAAACAATTATATACTGGTGTGAGTGCATTTACCTTGCATAAGTAATTATGATTGCAGAAGTAACACTACTTTACCTATATCCTACAATTTACCTTTCCAGGACAAGGCCCTGTTATTAATCGCTGTATTAAATGTCTACATATAATATTGACATTAGAAAGTGTCAAAACATTTAATGCTCAGCTGCCAAAATTGTTCCCTACTCCTCCGCCTGTTTCCCCAAATGGTCATCAACCTTCAAACTTGTTGGGGTCATTTTACGGCTTCCAAGTTCATACTGGTGCATGAAAATAGCAAGGAAAGGTGTTTCAAATTTTCAGCTTTGGTCGTATGGGAATCCTGACCTGAGAAGAAGGCCGCATTTATTATCTCCCAAGTTTCCTGATCCACAAAGAGGCTTCAGGAAAATAACACAGGGTCAGGAAGGCAGAATAAAACTGTTTTCGCAGCCAACTTCAGGAAATGCCACTCGATTCCCACTTATATTGGAAATCTGGATACGTGGCAGTAATCTACTCATACAAAGATTATCAGAAATTTGTAATTCTTCCCGCAAACGAATACTTTTCAAGACTCAAGTTGACTTTTTTATAATTTGATATGGCTATGGGTAGGTAAATGGTGCTGGAGTACAGATAAGCCGTCATTTAACTGAATGGCGGGATAAATGTCTATTAAGTGCCTTAAATTAAAACCATCTGTCCACTGAACTGTTAAAGGTAAAAGTCACTATTGATGGTGAGTTTGACTTTGGGGGTTACTACACGTCAATGGTGCAAGGTTGAAAAGGAAGGATCTGCCTGGTGACTACAGATGGGGCAGGAATTGAACCCACATTGTTGGTGTCACACTGCATTAAAAACCAGCCATCTAAGCTTGCGGATACCCTGCAATTATAAGGGAAATCTTTGCAGCGAGGATATGACAGTGGCACATTTTCAGAATTAGCATTTCAATAAACATACCAGGAATAATGAAAATTAAATTGCCAATGGTCATTACAATAAAATCATGCCTGAATATAGTTCAGTCTGGACATCATTAGGTCAAGCCATGATAACCTTTCTAGAAGTATAGTTAATGAAAATGCTCTGCAACTTAGCATGTGATTATCAATATCACCAACTAAGAATAATTCATACAAAACCTTGGAAAATGTTCCAAAATTCTAACTATTTGCATAAGCAACATATCGCACTATACTCAGAGCCAGAGAATGACCAGTAATCAAGGTCATAAGCTTCATAATATTATGACATTTATGTCTTTGCGTTGTTCTTAGAGACAGGAAGTAAAAGAAGAAGAAAAAACTAAAAATGACTTTCTGAGATTCTCTGTTGTTTGCAATGGGGAAAGTGGATAGCAAAAGAAACTAGACTCTTACGTCTTCTCCCAAGGAGCAGAAAAACCTGAGACAATGCCCTCTCTGTATGAATACTTTGTAAAGTCCAGGAGCAGGATATTTTCTTGGCCATTATTAATGTACACAGACTGAAAGAAAGACTTGTATTTACATTACACTCTCATGGCTTCTGGGTGTCTCAAAGCAAATTTACAATGTTTTGAAACGCAGGTCTAAACTTTCATGTGGAAGAGTGTGAGTCGTTGGAGGTGGTGAAAACCAGAAAACTGACAGTGTGTTGGGAAGCCAACGCAAAACAAATAAATTCCATATTGAACTGGACAGCTTCAGGTTGAATGCACACATTGCTAATTTCCCAGTTAAAGTGGTATTGACACACTTTTCACAGCTGAGCTGAGTGAATCCAAGCTGGGTGCACAGTGATAACTGAGAAACGAGAACAATCTGAGATAAAGATATGAATAAATATGTTCTTATTCAGTGCTGCTTTTTCACCTGTGGGTATTTCTTTTCACAGTGCTTTCACTGAGTTGCCTTTTGCAATTTGCAGTTAGTTTTTCCATTTTAGATGTTTGCTGTATCACATCAGAAAGCAGATTTGTTTCGCTGTCTTAGATTGGACCTCAAAGACCAAGACAACAAGCAACAGCACAAATAATCGCATCTGCTGGTGACAGACCTGTATCAGCAAAGCAGGAGCCTCAGAGAGACACAAGCAGCACATAGCAGGGAGCCGCAGAGATGGGAAAGCAGGGAGGGAAACTGCAGAAAGGGACAGGCAGAGAGAAGGAAGAAGCAGAGACCTGGGACCAACACAGGGATAGGCACATCAGAGAGGAGATTGCAGAGAGGAGAGTGCCAGGGAGACAAGAGCAGATGAGAGGAGAGAACAGCATACAGGGGAACAGCAGTGAGCAGAACATCAGAGAGGAAAGCTGCAGAGGGGGGAGACCAGAAATCCGGGCTCTCAGTCTGCTCAGAATGTCATGTTGGCTGTTGGCAGAAATCAGATGCCTCCTAAAAAGTGACCTGCTGCTGACAGGAACTGATGGCCACCAATTCACCACTGACCATCAAATCGACCACCACTGTTTTTGCATCCAGATGCTTCCATGGATATGCTGAACATCTCCTACTCAGCAGCTCATAAGCATTAGGCAGGTAACTGACGAATTCTTACCATCAGAATTTTTTCTGAGTTGATGCAGGTCAGATAGATCAGGGTGTTGGCTTTAATCTCTGACGAGTGCAGGTTACCATTGACTGCATCAATAGGAATTCAGGCATGGCAAGAACAAGCCGTGGTGTTTATTAACTCCATGGGCATCCATTTCCTCAATGTGCAGCTGGCATGAAACCCTAAAGGGAGGATACTTCTGTACTGCAGTGGCATGCCCCCTCCCACAATTCTCTGTGACTTGAAGTCGACATGCCAGCTTGTTGCTAAGGGGCAAGGAGATGCCGCAATAAATGCCTTAAAAATGCATCTGGATGGGTATATGAATAGGAAAGGTTTAGAGGGATCTGGGCCAAATGCTGGCAAATAGGGCTAGATTATGTTAGGATATCTGGTCGGCATGGATGAGTTGAACCGAAGGGTCTATCTCCCTGCTGTATATCTCACTGGATGTCATTGAACTAACCTTCAGGAAGCAGACCTTAGATGCTTGGGCAGGTTATCCTTCACAATGGAGCAAAGGCATAGTCTCTAAATGGATGTAGTTGGCTGTGCTTGACGTAATACCAAGGATCACCCTCTCAGACAATTCAGAGCAGGAGAGGAAAGGACAGGTGCCTGACAGCAATACACCCTGAGCAGCTCATTCTTTAACAGCATCCCAACTACCTGCCCCTCCCTCCCCCCTACCGAGCAGCTCATTCTTTAACAGCATCCCAATTCCCCCCACCCCGCCCCAAACTTGCTCTGCATGCCAAAGGTGCCCTTACTTTCAGAAGGTTCATTTCAGTTGTATCTTTGGACTCAGCTCACCTGAAAACACAAGTCATCTTCACTCCCCATTGACTTAAAGCAGTCCTGCAATCAACTACTCACTCTTTCAATGTGCCTCCATTTACCCTGGGTATTCAGCTCCTCAGATTCATCATCAAACAACCTTTGTCCATCAGAGCTCAATTCTGCCCGACCTGTTCACTGCAAACCTCTTAACGTTTCACACTTGTACTATCCCTTTCAGTCCTGGAGTTGAGGTCTATCTTGTATCATACGCCTTGTTATTAATTGGATAGAGGACTGGGAAGTATGACGGTAATGAGATAGTTAGGTTAAAAACCCACTGAAAGGGTTTCTTCTGGCACAGCAGTGATGTGCCTACCTCTGAGCCAGGTTCACAACCCACTTACTCCAGAGGTGTGTCAACATATCTTTGAACCAGTTGAATAGAAATTAAAGGGAACAACCCACTGAGAGACACAGTGCACTTATGTCTGGATTCCCCATGTAATATCAGGAAATCCAGGCATGGTCTCCAAATGGTATGCTGTGCTTGATGTAATACCAAGGCTCAGGTCTGCAAGTGGAACAGGCACCTCCAAGCCCAACGCAAAGCAGAATTAAACTTGGGGTCACAGTCTCCATATAATGTAGGAAATGTGGATGCTGCCTTTCAAACAGCACCGCGATACTGACAACATGGTCTGTTTTAGTGATTCATCAATGCTGTAAAGTGGGTCATAGAGTCACAGGGATGTACAGCATGGAAACAGACCCTTCGGTCCAACTCATCCATGTCGACCAGATATCCCAACCTAGTCTAGTCCCACTTGCCAGCACTTGGCCCATATTCCTCTAAACCTTTCCTATTCGTATCCCCATCCAGATGCCTTTGAAATGTTGGAATTGTATCAGCCTCCACCACTTCCTCTGGCAGCTCATTCCATACAGGCACCACCCTCGTGTGAAACTGTTGCCCCTTAGGTCCCTTTTATATCTTTCCCCTCTCACCCTAAACCAATGCCCTGTAGTTCTGGACTGCCCCATCTCAGGGAAAAGACTTTGTCGATTTATCGTATCCATGCCCCTCATGATTTTATAAACCTCTGTGAGGTCACCCCCTCAGCCTCCGATGCTCCAGGGAAAACAGCCTCTTTCTATAGCTCAGATCCTCCAACCCTGGCAACATCCTTGTAAATCTTTTCTGATCCCTTTCAAGTTTCACAACATCTTTCTGATAGGAAGGAGACCAGAATTGCACATAATATTCCAACAGTGGCTTAACCAACATATTGTGGAGCCGCAACATGACCTCCCAACTCCTATACTCAATGCTCTGACCAATAAAGGAAAGCATACCAAACACCTTTTTCACTATCCTATCTACCTGCAACTCTACTTTCAAGGAACTATGAACCTGCACTCCAACATCTCTTTGTTCAGCAACCACTCCCCAGGACCTTCCCATTAAACGTATAAGTCCTGTTCTGATTTGCTTTTCCAAAATGCAATACTTCACATTTATCTAAATTAACCTCCATCTGCCACTCCTCAGCCCATTGGCCCATCTGATCAGCCGAGAACATGCGCATACTACATTTTTTGATACAGAGGCAAGTGGGCTATGGCCAGGTTATGTTGCAAGGGAGAAAAACAGGACATACAAATGGAAGCAGCAATAAATTGAGAGCAGAGATTCCCAATGAGCCACTTAAAGGGCATTGGTGTTGTCCTCTGAGAAAACAGCGGGACATCTGGTTGTCACTGTTTGAACACACAGACCCAGCTGCTGCTTAACATCAAAAGAAAATCACAGCCTCTCTTTAGACCATTTGACAGTTGAAAACAATCTCTTTGTACACAATTACTATGCAGTCCCCTTATACACATGCTGTCCTCCATATTGTGTAATTTGAGTAGCTGTGGAAACCAAAAGATAAGCAGTCTGCTGCTTAGCAACAGCAGGCGGGTAAGGGTTGTCTCAAAAATGCTCTTTTATTTCCTTCATAACAGCAGTAATTGTGCAATGTCTGCATAGGTATCAATAAAAATAATTCAAATGAGGATGTTTCCTTTCAACACAATAAGGTATTAACTGAGCATTTTCGTGCACCACTACAGCAACTGACACTTGGTATTTAAATACCACAAAGAGAAACACTGAGAACTGAAAATGACATGTTATGTAAACTGTATCATTAGAGATCATTTTCTGAAGTTACACCTGGCAGAAGTACTGATCTGGTGTTCATCCATGCACTCTCAGCAATTTTCCGTCCACGGATGAAATGGAAAATTTGCACTGAATCCCTAATATTACGATATGGCAAAATTAACATTGCTGCAGACACAATCTTTTCTTAATGTATTTACTTGGCTCAGGGAGAAAAATAACAATGAGTGTCAGGCTTTCCATATCAGACCGCTCTCCAATGGTTAGCAGGAGTCACACTAACTCGATTGTGGGCAGCAACTTTATACCTGAAAGAACAGGTCATAGAGTCATAGAGATGTACAGCATGGAAACAGACCCTTCAGTCCAACCTGTCCATGCCGACCAGATATCCCAACCCAATCTAGTCCCACCTGCCAGCACCCGGCCCATATCCCTCCAAACCCTTCCGATTCATATACCCATCCAAATGCATCTTAAATATTGCAATTGTACCAGCCTCCACCACTTCCTCTGGCAGCTCATTCCATATACCTACCACCTTCTGCATGAAAAAGTTGCCCCTTAGGTCTCTTTTATATGTAGCGGATGAAAATACCACTCTAGATCTTGAATCCACAAAATTATCAAACCAACAATCTTCGACAGGTAGAATCGAAGGTGCCTTCAAGTTGCAGAATTACCTCCCAAACTCCTTCTGAAAACTTGCAGCAAAGCTAAACAGCACCTCAAAGAATGATGGTTTGCGTGTTCCAAAGCAGAATGATAAATGAGCAGAATTAGTGAATTCACTTAGGGGAGTTGGCATTCTTTTTTCATTGTTGCTTTTTAACCACCATTTAATTTGCTGGCATTTAGTCAATTAGATGTTTGATTAATAATACAGATAAATGGTCATTTGAGTTGATTGCTGTTTTTTAAGTGACACTTTGCAGGTTTGATGCCCTGAAATGTTTACAAACTGTTGTGATCATGGACTGGATGTAGAATTTAAAACTATATTGACATTGTGATTTACAAATGGTACATTGATGTTCCCTATTAATAGATCATACCGAGATACAACATTTCTAATTGTGCACCTATTTATACTCAGACTCCGTCATCTACTGTCTTTGCAGTAGAAGTAAAACATTGTTTAGCATTTCTCTGACATCCTAACTGACTTCAGCACTTACACCTACCAATCCAATTCAATCAGATGTAGAAAAGCATTCCCCAGCTTCCCCGCCCACCGACTTGCTACCACCACCTTGTCTTGATTGCATAGGTTCATTCTCAGCAGAATTGTTTTTTTCCTATTTGCACCTACCATTAACACCTATTCTACATCTCTATATCTCCATTACAACAATTAGCACTCCTTTTGTCTTTTGCTCTGGATACCCTCACTATCTTTTCTACTTTGCTCCACCAACCCTTTCATTAACAAGATAAAAAGTATAATATTCCAGCCCCCTTTGCTACTGAAGAAGAGTTATTAGAATTGAAACATTAACTTTGTGTTTCTATTCACAAATGTTGTCAGGTCTGCTGAGTTTCTCCACCTCTTGCTGCACAACTTAGCTTTTATTAAAAAATCATAATGATGTGAACCAGGGCTTTACAAACACCTCACCAGGCAATAACGGTCTCAGGGCTTACCCAAGGAGTGCTGACACAAGGTGACCCCTTCAGCATCTAAACCTGGATGCATTTAGGGTGGCATGGTGGCTCAGTGGCTAGCACTACTGCCTCACAGTGAAGAACTGGGGACACAGATCTTCAACAGCACCACAGACCCAGGTTCAATTCCAGCCTCAGGCAACTGTTTGTGTGGAGCTTGCACATTCTCCCTGTGTCTGTGTGGGTTTCCTCCCACAGTCCAAAGATGTGCAGGCCAGGTGAATTGGCCATGCTAAATTGCCCATAGTGTTAGGTGCATTAGTCAGAGAGAAATGGGTCTGTGTGGGCTACTCTTCAGAGGGTTGGTGTGGACTTGTTGGGCCAAAGGGTCTGTTTCTACACTTTAGGGGAATCTTTTCATTACAGAAAACTGGAGGACAACACAAACTCAAACTCATTTAACTGGTCCTGCCAATTCTTATAATTGACTACCTTCTTCCAAAATGGCTGACTTTGGGAATAGTGTCAGGAAGCTGGCCTGGGTTGACCAATGCCTTTAGAATTCTGGTAGCTTCCATTCCTGTCCTTGATAAAGCCAAAAATTACTGCCCTTTAGGATATGCATGGTGAAGAACCAGGTAGTAGTGATGAAGGGATGGCAGTGGTGGAGGCCAGCAGGTGACCTTCTAGATCCTCAGGGTGACCTTCCAGATTGTGCTCTTTATGGAGTAACCGATTGCTGCCCTGACCATTCCTGTGAAAACAGACAATCAGTTAAAGTGGACTGGCAATAGCGATGGAGCTAGGAAGAGGGTCATTGGAGAATGTTTTGAAGGTCACTGGACTTGAAATGCTAACTCTGCTTTCTTTCCACAAACGCTGCCAGACCAGGTGAATCTCTCCAGTTTTTGTTTCAGATTTCCAGCATCCACAGTTCTCTGTTTTGTTTTTATTTTGCTATAACCTCCTTGTTTTTGTGCTCTTTGCCCTATTAATAAAGCCAAGAATGCTGCATGCCTTACTTATTATCATCTCCTTATCCTGCAAACTTCAGTAACTGATGCACATGTATACCAAAGTCCCTTTGCACCTGCACCCTTTTTAAAATTATACTCTATATTTTATACAAGAAATCCTGAGGCTTCTATATCCTTCTATGCTTATTGGCAGCCCTACACTTTATTTACAATACTGTATATTAAGGTTAAAATAAACTTGTGGCAATAACATTAACCACAGATTTTCAGCAGTTAAGAGCGAGTCCTTGGAGCTGTGTTGCAATTTGAAGAAGCATGCACACAGAAAGGTTATCCTGAACAGGAACTGCAATAATCACCTCAGGAGAGTAATGGGCCATTATTGTTGCTGCAATTTGTTCAGACATTTGAACACTGTAACATAATATTTGCAGCTATTATCATCAAGGTGACAGCTGCTATCTGATTTTTGTGCCCCCTTCTGTAAGTCTAGAAATGAGGACAGGATGGGATTTGACCACAATATTATTTGCTAAGCCTTACACACATACACGAAGCTGGAAATGTGTTGCTGGAAAAGCGCAGCAGGTCAGGCAGCATCCAGGGAACAGGAGAATCGACGTTTCGGGCATAAGCCCTTCTTCAGGAATGAGGAAAGTTTGTCCAGCAGGCTAAGATAAAAGGTAGGGAGAAGGGACTTGGGGGAGGGGCGTCGGAAATGTGATAGGTGGAAAGAGGTCAAGGTGAGGGTGATAGGTCAGACTGGGGTGGGGGCGGAGAGGTCGGGAAGAAGATTGCAGGTTAGGAAGGCGGTGCTGAATTCGATGGATTTGACTGAGACAGGGTGGGGGGAGGGGAAATGAGGAAACTGGTGAAATCCGAGTTCATCCCTTGTGGTTGGAGGGTTCCTAGGCGGAAGATGAGGCGTTCTTCCTCCAACCGTCGTTTTGTTGTGGTCTGACGATGGAGGAGTCCAAAGACCTGCATATCCTTGGTGGAGTGGGAGGGGGAATTGAAATGTTGAGCTACAGGGTGGTTGGGTTGGTTGGTCCGGGTGTCCCAGAGGTGTTCTCTGAAACTCTCCGCAAGTAGCCGGCCTGTCTCCCCAATATAGAGGAGGCCACATCGGGTGCAGAGGATGCAATAGATGATGTGTGTGGAGGTGCAGGTGAATCTGTGGCGGATATGGAAATTTCCTTTGGGGCCTTGGAGGGAGGTGAGGGGGAAGGTGTGGGCACAAGTCTTGCACCTCCTGCGGTTGCAGGGGAAGGTGCCGGGAGTGGAGGTTGGGTTGGTGGGGGGTGTGGATCTGACGAGGGAGTCACGGAGGGAGTGGTCTTTACGGAATGCTGATAGGGGAGGGGAGGGAAATATATCCTTGGTGGTGGGGTCCGTTTGGAGGTAGCGGAAATGACGGCGGATGATGCGCTGTACATGGAGATTGGTGGGGTGGTAGGTGAGGACCAGTGGGGTTCTGTCCTGGTGGCGGTTGGAGGGGCGGGGCTCAAGGGCGGAGGAGCGGGAAGTGGAAGAGATGCGGTGGAGGGCATCGTCGACCACGTTGGGGGGGAAATTGCGGTCCTTGAAGAAGGAGGCCATCTGGGTTGTGCGTTTTTGGAACTGGTCCTCCTGGGAGCAGATGCGGCGGAGTCGAAGGAATTGGGTCGGAAATGTGATAGGTGGAAAGAGGTCAAGGTGAGGGTGAAAGGTCAGACTGGGGTGTCGGAAATGTGATAGGTGGAAAGAGGTCAAGGTGAGGGTGAACGGTCAGACTGGGGTCGTCGGAAATGTGATAGGTGGAAAGAGGTCAAGGTGAGGGTGAAAGGTCAGACTGGGGTGAAGAAGGGCTTATGCCCGAAACGTCGATTCTCCTGTTCCCTGGATGCTGCCTGACCTGCTGCGCTTTTCCAGCAACACATTTCCAGCTCTGATCTCCAGCATCTGCAGACCTCACTTTCTACACATACACGAAGGTTTGTTGGGTTATATTAGACAGTTTATGATTATGGAACTGTAAATAGTCAAAGCATCAACATCTTCAGAAGTGGAGAAATATAATTTCACCGTTTTCAACGCTGCCTATCATTTGTGTTTTCAATGTGTGGCCATATCAATCAGCATTATTGGTGAGTGTTGTGGTGAATAATGTGCAGTAGCTGAAGCCTCATGTACTTACTAACCTAGTACAAAGGTTTAATGTTGTATTGAGTACTATATCACAGGAAATGATGAAATGCCATAGGATTTTGATCTTTCTTGCAACCTTGTGGTAAGATGAAGCCACAATCAGATATATACAGGATACATTATCCAAGAACAATGCATGGTAGTGGATCCAAGTAAAACAAGGGTGATCAGTGAATTTCTGGCACTTCTTCGACTTGGTCCATCAAAGTGGCGGGGTGGGGGGGAGATTATACAAATTTACTATAAGGGAGTAAATTTGAAAAATGACCAGCAAAGATGTTTGAGTTAGGAACAGATTGCAGCTTTTGAGAAAATTCACACAAAATCTTTCTTGATGATGTAGCACAGTGTACTATTCACAACAATAACTGTGGAATTGTCCACAGGACTGGAAGCAATCCATAACCAAGATCAAACTGATACCACATGAATACTGGTCTATTTAGTGTTGAGAGCTTTGATGGACACTTTACAGAAGAATGCAACCATAGAGAAGAAAATTGTTACACGGGGATTGAAAGGTTCACAGACAATCTAATCGGACTGAAATTCCTGTTCGAGATCAACCAAAACCTTTGGTAAATTATTGAACGAATAACAAATCTCAAAATGCTTCAATACATACAGACATTCAAGCTGATGCTGATGAGATACAATTATGATAGAGTCTATATTCTAGACAAGGCCCAATTAACAGCAATTATTCAACAGCAACAAACAACTGAGGGAAAACTAGCCAAATTTGTGAAGCTCAAAAATCTGACAAGTTCTGACATCTCTGTTTTTGGAATATGGTCCGACGGACCAAGTGCTGTAAATGTACCTTGAGCAGAAACAAAACTTGGCAGTAGTGAAAGATTTATTGATGCATGACCACAGAATTGTTATTCCAGAGCTGACATGAAGAGAAATCTGACAGAAATTTTGTGGGAGACATTTAGGTTTCATGAAATGCAGAGCAAGAGCACAACAATCAGTGTGATGGTCAAGTACTTCAAAGGACACATAAAATTACATTTTAATGTATAAAATATATGCTGTTGGTAGTCAAGTACTTCAGGGCCATTAATTTAATCAAGATTTTTGGAAAGGCCACAGGAAACGCTGGGAATTGAGGATTTGTTTAATTTTAGAAAGAAAATGTAATTAGTTCAAGACGACTATTATTCAAGATGGATTGAAGTGACAAGACTTTGTTCAACTTTACTAAACTCAGAGGACTAAAAAGGATTTCTGCAACATAACATTTCCAATTCATGAATTAGGATTAACAAGCAATGTTACTGAATACTGGATACTATCCAGGGAATTTTAATGGGAAGGAGGTTAGGAACATGCACCAGTTTGAGACCAATCTCAGACCAAACATAACCTCTCAAGACCACAAATAGGGAAAGCAAATGGAGAAAGGGCATTGAAAAAGAGCAGCAGAAATAAAGTAATTCTGTAAACAGGACAAATATCCTGTCAAGCTCAAAGTCAGGGCAGAAAGTTTGGTGACTAGACAGGAAAGCAGAAGTCACCTTTGTTGCACCCCTTCCTGGGGTGGCACACAAATCAAGTACTGCTATTCCCAGAAACATCACAATTTTTAAAAAATCACAGTTTGTGAAGTTCCCCCCAGTTTACATATCTAATAGACATGGGTTGACAGAAAACATGGACCAAGTTTCTGTCGAGAGGCTGTCAGTTTGCTCAGTTGGCTGAACAGTTAGTTTGCGAAATGAACAGCATGGGTTCAATTCTTGCACCAGTTGAGGTTACTATGAAGAACTCTCTCTCTCCCTTTGCCTGAGACATGGTGACCCTCAGGTTAAACAACCACCAATCATCTCTCTCTAAATGGAGAACAGTCCTATGGTCCAGTAGGACTATGGAGACTATATTTACCAAAAACTACACACAAATAAATAGACTCTAACCTCAGATAAGCATCTATAAACTGTAGATATTAAACACAACCAGTTAAAACTATAACACCTTTATAAACCCTTCTCTCCTCTTAAACACACAGAAACAGACAAAAATAATGACATTATGGATGCGGGAAAAGAAAACAGTGAAACAGTTCAAGCACCAGCCCTTAAGACTCAGTTGGGGTGTTTCTGCTGTTTCTCAAGTCCTTTAGGGATAAAGGGGTATTTTTCAGGATGGAAGCTGGTGACTAGTGGAGTTTTCCAAGGGTCACTATTGGGACCACAAATATTTACATTATACCTTCACGATCTGGACAAAGGATTGACATCATTGTTGCTAAGCTTGCAGATGACATAAAAATAAGTGGAGGAGCAGGTAGTATTGAGGAAGCAGGAAGACTGCAGAAGGACTTCTCAGGCTAGGAGAGTGGCAAAGAGTGGCAGATGGAATGCAATGTGGGAACATGTGAGGTTATGCACTTCAGTAGGTAAAATAGAGGTGTGGATAATTTTCTAAATGGGGAAATGTTCCAGCAATCTGAAGCACACAGGGACTTAGGTGTTCTAGTTCAGGATTTTCTTAAAGTTAACATGCAGGTTCAGTTGGCAGTTAAAGAGGCAAATGCAATGCCAGCATCCATTTTGAGAGGGCTAGAGTGCAAGAGCAGGAGCAAAAACATACTGCTGAGGTTGTACAAGGCTCTGGTCAGGCCGCATTTGGATTATTGCGAGCAGTTTTAGGTTGGGTATCCAAAGAACAATGCACTGGTCATGGAAGGGGTCAGGAGGAGGTTTCTGAGATTGGTCTCAAAATGAAGGGCTTGTCAGATAAGGAGCAGTTGAGGAATCTGGCTCTGTACCTGATGGAGGATGAGGGGGATCTCACTGAAGCTTACAAAATATCAAGAGACCTGTATAGAGTGGACATGGAGAAGATGTTTCCAATAGTAGGAGAGATTAGGACCCGAGAGCATAGTCTCAGAATGAAGGGATGAGGAGGAATTTTTTTCAGCCAGAGGGAGATGAGCTCATTGCCACAGAAGCTTGTGGGGGCCAAGGCACTGACTGTATTTAAGACACAGATATATAAGTCCTTGATTAGTAAAAGAATCAAGAATTACACGGAAAAGGCAGGAAAATGGGATTGAGAAACAATTGGACATGATTGAATGGTGAAGCAGACTCTATGGGCTGAATGGCCAAATTCTGCTCATTTCTCTTACGGTTTTCAGCATATCTTTGAAATGCTTCCTTTGTCCACCTCTCATTCCAGTACCTTCCTTGAGCTGGAGTGAAGAAGATTTGTTTTGACAGTCAGAACTCAAGCATTCTAAGCGTGTAACTGGCCCAGCGGAGTTGGTTTTGAATGATCATGCCTTCGACGCTGGTGCTAATGGCTCGTTCAAGGACACTGATGTTAATACTATCTGTCCCCCCAGATGATTCAGAGAATCCATGTCCAACAACATTGATGGTGCTTCTCAAAGGGGGTGAGTGGCGTCTACATGTAATCCAAGTTTCCAAGCCATACAGAAGAGTTGGGAGATTGATCAGGCATGGCACAACATCATCACAAGCAAATCACATCAGGATGTCCACTGAGACGTCTAGATTGCCTTGTCCTGTGAGATTTAGATTTTTGGGGATGGCAGGGAAATGGTAATAATGACAATAATAGTGATAATTATGGAAATTATGTGAATAATTAACCTAATTTTTACAAATGTTATGTAAACGAGTAAACAATTGCAGTAATGTCGATCAAGTAGAGAGAACTTTGGGAGAAAGTGTAGTACGAATGTATTACAAGATTCATGCACATGATCTTGATGTACCTGATGACATGACTCTGAATTGAGTAGGAGAGAAGACGTTAAACTAGAATGAGCATATAAAGAGAGAAGGCTTGGACTCGACACGATGGATCTTCATTATTTAGTACTTAGTAACCTGCAAGGTACAGGCATAAATAAAGGAACATTACAGTTCATCAGGAGTGGAAGTGCCTAACCTAGGGCTAAGGAACAAAACAAAACTTCAGAAAGTATGTATGTACAGACACCCATAGCCCAGAGATGCTCCAGGCCAGTAACTCAATGTGCAGGTAGCAATACTGCATTTACACACAAGAGAAAGGAGGATAGATAAGCTAGACGCGTACCAGAAATACTCAAGTTAATGTCCGTTGGGTTTGAGGGAATGAAGAAGTTGTCACTGCATTGGGACAATCAAATAAATGAGATTAAGATTTTACTTATAACAAAATCAAAGAAGGAGATGAAGGGATCATTGAGCAAAGCAGTTGAGCACAATCTAGGTGATAATTATCATAATTTATGTATCAACTTGCTGAAAATTAATTTGACTAACCCTTGCATGAATAATTTTCTTTAACCTTCTTTAAAATGTTGACCAAAAATGAAGCAGAATAAAAATAGCACACGTATGTGATGAAATTAGTTTCCTGCAGCTTTTCAGTATCAGCAGAAAAAGCCACTGGTTGTAGTTGATTAACCAGTGCTGAATAATTTGGGTGCTAGGACTGGTTTTATTGTCCAAAGTAAATGAGAATATTTCAGGTTTTTACTATGGCAGTTCAACAAATCATGTAAATATGGACAAGTTAGACTTGTACAAGAAAAGTGAAATGTGAATGAATGTGAGAAAGAGAAATTGTAAAAGTCAGCAGTTTGTGGAAATGGGGAAGTACGTGAAATCTCACAAATGGATAGGTGATTACAAGCGAAAATGAAGTGAGCAAAAACTCATGGAAAACCATCTGCTTTTGTGATGCATTCAGTAAAAATAGAGCAATCACTTGACAAGTGAACATTCAAGTTTCCAGATTGCATATTTTCACATCCTTAAATTTAGCTGCACGGTATCAGATATCACACTAATTCAAATGAAATATGGTACATTTAGAAATTCCAAAATCTCTTGCCTACCAGCTTAAGTAAATTGTAACCTAGCTCTCACACAGTGTAACGTAAGAGTTACCACCCTCTGTTAGAGTGGCATGGTGGCTCAGTGGTTAGCACTGCTGCCTCACAGCACCAGAGTCCCAGGTTTGATCCCAGCCTTGGGTGACTGTGTGGAGTTTGCACATTCTCCTTGTGTCTGCGTGGGCTTCCTCCCACAATCCAAAGATGTGCAGGTCAGGTGAATTGGCCATGCTAAATTGCCCATATTATTAGGTGCATTAGTTGGAGGGAAGTGGACTGGTCAGGCTGAAGGAACTGTTTCTACACTGTAGGGAATCTAATCTCAAAGGGCATGGTAACTGGTGAAATTTGAATCCAGTTAACAGATCTGGAATTGAAAGTGGTTTCAATGAAACTTATTGTTTAAAAACCCATTTTTCAGTAATTTTCTTCAGGGAAGGAAATCTGCCATTCTTACATGGTCTAGCCTATGTGTAATATGTTGAAGGTGCATGAAGGTACCTGAACAGATCTGGAGAAGCCCTTTCATACTCACTAGCCAGAGTCTCTGGGATGATTGTGGTTTGCTCCACTTTGCAGAATAAGGTACAGCAACGAGGATTGTCACAGCAGGTGGAACAGATGCTGAATTCGTATGGCCTGTTGATGAGGATGAGGAGTAGAAGAAGCCGTTTGTATTGCTGCCCGGGGATTCTTTTCTGGTTGTCCAAACCAATTAGTTACCATCATGGGACTAATGCAACATGCACATCCAGTGGCCTGTTTCATTCCCGTCCGATCCCTAACCCACTGATGCCAAGAACAACAAAACCTTTATCTATTGTCTGGCAGCCAATACTGGTCTTCACAGTTGCACCTACTCTGAGCCGAAAGAGGGAAGGAAACAAACTGAACACACAAGAAAAGAAAGCCCTAGAATACCTCAAAAAAGACAAAAACATCGTTATATTACCTGCAGACAAAGGTCGGCTCACAGTCATCCTGAACAGAAGGGACTACACAGAGAAAGCCAATGCATTACTCACAGACACCAACACCTACCAACAGGTGGCGCTAGACCTGACCCCACAACTAGGAAACAAAATTATATATCTCCGAAGAAAATTACACAATCCCGGACAATTAAACAAGACGGAATTCCAAAAAATGAAACCAGACGGGACCAACACCCCACGATTCTACGGACTACCAAAAATCCATAAACCAGGAGCCCCCTCAGACCCATAGTCTCACTACATGGAACACCAACTTACAGACTGGCCAAAGAACTACACACAAGACTGAAATACATAGTAGAAGAGTCACAGCACTCAATCCACTCCACCCAGGAATTCCTAAAAATCATCAAAAACACCAAAATGGAGGAAGACGAAACAATGATTTCATTCGACATAACAGCACTGTTCGCCTGCCTCAACATCGACCTGGCAAAGGAAACAGCGCACTTTTAGAAAAGACCATCACACACACCCCAACCACCATCAATCACATTACCAACGAAAACACCATGAAGCTAGTGGACCTGTGCCTCACCACCTACTTCACCTTCAACAACATAATCTACAAACAAACCAACGGCACATCCATGGGATTTCCGCTATCAGGATTCATAGCAGAAGCAGTAATGCAAAGACTAGAACAAACAGCCCTACCAACCATCAAACCAAAAATCTGGGTCCGTTACGTAGATGAAACCTTTGTCATCACAAAACGAAACAAGATAGAAGAGACATTCAACATCATCAACAACACCCTCACAGGCATAAAGTTCACCAAGGAGGAAGAAACCGACAGCATTCCTGGATGTCACAGTCGAAAGAAAGGACAACGGAGAACTACAAACCTGCGTATACAGAAAACCGACAAACACTGACCAAATACTTAACTACACCAGCAACCTTCCCAACACACACAAACGAAGCTGTATCAGAACACTATTCCAATGAGCCACCACAAACTGCAGCACAGACGAACTTCGGAAAACAGAGGAGAACCACCTATACAACGTATTCAAGAAGAACGGATACTCAAAAAATACAGTGCGCAGATTCTTCAAGAACAAACCACGACAAGCAGACCAAACACAGCCAGAAACCCTAACCATACATCAACCACCTTACCATACATCAAAGAAGTTTCAGAAATGACAGCCAGACTACTAAGACCCCTTGGAATCCTAGTAGCACACAAACCCACCAACACTCTCAAACAAAAGCTAACAAACTTAAAAGACCCAGTACAACCCATGCACAAAATCAACGTCGTCTACAAAATTCCATGCAAGGGCTGCCAGAAACACTACGTAGGACAAACAGGAAGAAAGTTAGCCACCAGGATACATGAACACCAGCTAGCCACAAAAAGACACGACCCTCTCTCCCTCGTAGCCCTACACACAGAGGAAAAAAACCACCATTTCGACTGGGACAACACATCTGTCCTGGGACAGGCTAAGCAAAGACATGCCAGAGAATTCCTAGAGGCCTGGCACTCCAACCACAACGCCATAAACAAACACATAGATCTAGATATCATCTATCAACCCCTCAGAAAACGAACAGGAAATGACATAACCACAAACCCCAGGAACCCCATCCAGGACAAACATATAAATAGAAAGCAGGAGACAACAGCTTTGCTTCACTTGGAGGTCGCCACTGATGATGTTACCTAGCCAGGTAATGAAACGTCTGGATATCAAACCTACAGCTCAGCGAGCAAACCTACACCCTAAACTGGTCTTCACTAAACCACATATTCCCATTTGACATCAAGAGGCTAAAAGGTCACCAGCCGTTCACTGGCTAAGATGAGAAGTGATGAAAAATAGTAAAATTCTGATAACTCTACGAAAGAACAGAAGCTTAACAAAATGCCAATTTTTCAATGACCCATGTGGCTATCGTTATACACTTACTTGCCTCTTCTCTTCCCTACAGCTGCTGTCTAGTGTAAAGCCTGTGCTTTCGCCCGGGGTACACAGAGGCTGCTCCAATCTCTCCTGTGACTGGTGAGATGCTCTTGACTGATGAACCTTGGGTTTCAGTCTGTGAGGGCCCAGTCACTCACCCAGCACAGGAAGCAGCAAGTCAGAGGAAACCAGAGGTGAGGGCTGGCCTGCACTGAATGCAGTTATAGAGTCGTAGAGATGTACAGCACGGAAACAGACCCTTCAGTCCAACCTGTCCATGCTGACCAGATATCCCAACTCAATCTAGTCCCACCTGCCAGCACCCGGTCTAAACTCTTCCTATTCATATACCCATCCAAACGCTGCAATTGTACCAGCCTCTACAACATCCTCTGGCAGCTCATTCCATACATGTACCACACTCTGCATGAAACGTTGCCCCTTAGGTCTCTTTTATATCTTTTCCCTCTCACTCTAAACCTATGCCCTCTAATTCTGGACTCCCCCATCCCAGGGAAAAGACTTTGTCCCACTTCCATCTCCATTTTGGCCTCACCCTTCTCATGGGCCGATTGTACCTTTGTCCTAGAACTCTGCTGGTATCTTGATATATATCAGTTAAAACAGTGTAAGGCCTCAGCTATCATTCTATGTAACGCACTGAGCATCTTGATACCCAGAGTTTGTACAATTGTGGCCAGACTCACCGACACCACAACTGATGTTCTACAGAACTGACCCACCCATCCATGGAAGAAGACCTTTTTGCCATTTCCCATGACATCATTCCATGTGTCTAGTCATGGTAAGAATTTGAGATTCCATTTAGTGAATCCAAATTCCTGCAACCATTGTGGTGGGATTTGAACACATGCTGCTAGGGCATTCGCCAAACCCTCTGAATTACTAGAATAGAATGGTGCTGGAAAAGCACAGCAGTTCAGGCAGCATCCAAGGAGCAGTAAAATCAACATTTTGGGCAAAAGCCCTTCATCAGGAATTCCTGATGAAGGGCTTTTGCCCAAAACGTCAATTTTACTGCTTCTCGGATGCTGCCTGAACTGCTGTGCTTTTCCAGCACCATTCTAATCTAGACTCGGGTTTCCAGCATCTGCAATCATTGTTTTTACCTCTCTGGATTACAAGCCCAGTGACACTACCACAATACCCCCACCTCCCCACCTCCTGCTGGACAACTCGCAGCCACTGCACCTAAGCTGTGGCACTGAGTTTCTTCCTTCCAGTGCCAAGGAAGATTGCCTCTCACTGACTCTTCATCATTCATCTTAGAATTGAACTAGAATTAAAATTAGAATTTAACTCAGACACAGACTGTGACCATGAATCCGTATCAAGACTGTGTGCAAAGTCCTAACTTCTTGATCTTTGAATTGGCCTGTTAAACACTTCAGTGGAGCTGATATCATAGGGATCTCCACTGCACCCACTGCTGGCCATTCAACACTGAAGCTGCAGCAACATTGGAATGAGATGTTGTGATTTAAGTATCACAGATATTGCTGAACCATCTTCTGATTTCCATGTCCAAGCCATACCCAGCAGAGCTTGCGACTTTGGTATCTTGGAGTGATTATCAGAACCTGTTTGTTTCGTCCTGGTGCCTTGGTGGGGTTAGGTAAAGAGATGTTATTGCATGGTTATCCTGGGTGCTTTGGGGATATGCTGGCTAAAGATTAATCTCTATTTCAGACAACTAAGACAACAGCAAAGAGACACTGCAGGAGGAAGATGTAGTCAACCATCTCAAAGGCTGCACAGCAACCAGCAGAATGAGGAGAATGGGATGGTCATATAAAACTCTGTTTGCTACTTTGAATCAGGCCATTTGCTCCCTTTGCAACAGTTGAGTGGAAGATGGATTTGGATTGGGAAAGCAACTCCATTCAAGGACTTTGAAGAAAACTGGATAGGCTGCAAAAGGACTGTAGTTGTGAGGACACGAAGGTCAAACAAAGGCAGCTTTTGTGAGGAGGATTCAATGGTAACTTACTGTGCACTAATTGGCTGTATTTTGTTTCAAAAGAACTGTGATGACACCTCAGAAGAAATTAATTGGCTGGCCAGCACTCTGGGAGAAACTAAAGAATAGAGATGCTATATAAATGCAGTATCCTTCTTTCCTAAATGCATATTTAGCCCCAGCATATCTACAGCTTTGACAACAACCTACAAATATGTTCTCCTGTGAGCACTGTGCAGTCATGAATGTCAATGACTGCAGTAGAGTTTATGTAATCCATTGATCAGTTAATTAAAACAAGAAACTCCAGACTATTATTTCAATACCTTTACACATTCTGGTCACAAAGTCTATTCCCATCACAAGTTAAGGCAGTTGCATGCAAGAGTAGCAGTACACTACTCTGTTTCTAGAAAGTCGCACAGTGCTCTTCGAGGTTGCTGATAGTGGTTTATGGCAAACAGTCCAATTCGGAACAGGAGAGATAATGCTTCAGGAAGGATGACACATATTATGTTACACAAAGTATCACAATTGTGTGGTACAAGCTGGATAGACCAGAGAATCATTACCTAACCATTACTCCATATATTTGTGTGCATCAAACAAAAGTCTATTTCAATTTAAGGATTAAAAGCATTAAAGAAAGGGATATGTGCTGAAAATAAAATAGTGAGCTAGGGAATGCACAAATGTCAGGCAATCCAGAAAAATTGCCTTTATGTAAAATGAGGGTCCAGTTTATTAATTTACAACTACTGGCTTTCCCTGTGAGAAGGGATAACAATCTTCAGTATCCAAAGCCTGTGGTAATATAATCTTGAAAATAAACCATGCAGAGTTCTAATTTCAAAATGGATTTTTTTGGGTGATAGTACAAATACTTTATAAAAGATACAAATGCACTGAATTATTCAGAATTGAAAAAGAACAAATAGAAAATTAAGATACAACTGGACCGGCAGCTTAATGGTCCAGGATACAAATGCTGCAGGAAGGACAGGGAGGCAAGAGAGGAGGGTGAGTGGCGTTTTAGCGATAGCATTACAGCTGTATTGATGGAGGATATTCCCAGAAATACATCCAGGGAAGTTAGTTGGGTTGAAATGAGAAATATGAAAGGGATGATCATCTTACTGGGATTGTATTATAGACCCCCGAACAGTCAGACAGAAATTGAGAAACAAACTTGTAAAGAGATCTCAGCTATCTGTAAGAATTATATGGCAGGAGATTTTAACTTTCCAAACATAGAATGGGAATGCCATAGTGTTAAGGGTTTAGATAGAGAGGAATTTGTTAAGTGCGTACAAGACAATTTTCTGATTTAATATGTGGATGAACCTACTAGAGAAGGTGCAAAACTTGATCTACTCTTGGAAAATAAGGCAGGGCGGATGACTGAGGTGTCAGTAGGGGAGCACTTTTGGGGCCAGTGAACATAATTCTATTAGTTTTATAGTAGTGATGGAAAAAGATAGACCAGATCTAAAAGTTGAAGTGCTAAATTGGATGTAGGCTAATTTTGATGGTATTAGGCAAGAACTCGCAAAAGCTGATTGGGAGTAGATGTTCGCAGGTAAAGGGATGGCTGGAAAATGGGAAGCCTTCAGAAATGAGATAATTAGAGTCCAGAGACAGCATATTCCTGTTAGGGTGAAAGGAAAGGCCGGTAGGTAGAGAGGATCAGGATGACTAAAGAAATTGAGGGTTTGGTTAGGAAAAAGAAGGAAGCATATGTCAGGTATAGACAAGAGAGACAGAGTATAAAGGCAGTCGGAGTACACTTAAGAGGGAAATCAGGAGGGCCAAAAGGGGACATGAGATAACTTTGAAAATAGAATTAAAGAGAATCCAAAGGGTTTTTATAAATACATTAAGGACAAAAGGGTAACTAGGGAGAGAACAGGACACCTCAAAGATCAGCAAGGCAGCCTTTGTGTGGAGCTGCAGGAGATGGGGGAGATACTAAATGAGTATTTTGCATCAGTGTTTACTGTGGTAAAGGACATGGAAGATACAGAATGTAGGGAAATAGATAGTGACATCTCAAAAAATGTCCATATTACAGAGGAGGAAGTGCTGGATGTCTTGAAAGACAAAAAAGTGGATAAATCCTGAGGACTGTGGGAAGCTAGAGAAGTGATTGCTGTGCCCCTTGCTGAGATATTTGTAACATCGATAGTCACAGATGAGTTGCCGGAAGACTGGAGGTTGGCAAACGAGGTGCCACTGTTTAAGAAGGGCGGTAAAGACAAGCCAGGGAACTATAGACTGGTGAGCCTGACCTCAGTGGTGGGCAAGTTGTTGAAGGGAATCCTGAGGGACAGGATGTACATGTATTTGGAAAGGCAAGGACTGATTAGGGATAGTCAACATAGCTTTGTGCGTGGGAAATCATGTCTCACAAACTTGATTGAGTTTTTTGAAGAAGTAACAAAGAAGATTAATGAGGGTAGAGCAGTGGATGTGATCTATCTGGACTTCAGTAAGGCGTTTGACAAGGTTCCCCATGGGAGACTGATTAGCAAGGTTAGATGTCATGGAATAAAGGGAGAACTAGCCATTTGGATACAGAACTGGCTCAAAGTTAGAAGACAGAGGGTTATTTTTCAGACTGGAGGCCTGTGACCAGTACAGTGCCACAAGGATCAGTGCTGGGTCCACTACTTTTCATCATTTATATAAATGATTTGGATGTGAGCATAAGAGGTTTAGTTAGCAAGTTTGCAGATGACACTTAAATTGGAGGTGTAGTTGACAGCGAAGAAGGTTATCTCAGATTACAACAGGATCTTGATAGATGGGATAATGGGCTGAGAAGTGGCAGATGGAGTTTAATTTAGATAAATGTGAGGTGCTGCATTTTGGGAAAACAAATCTTAGCAGGATTTATACACTTAATAGTAATGTCCTAGGGAGTGTTGCTGAACAAAAGAGACCTTGGAGTGCAGCTTCATAGCTCCTTGAAAGTGGAGTCACAGGTAGATAGGATAGTGAAGAGGGTGTTTGGTATGCTTTCCTTTATTGGTCAGAGTACTGAGTACATGAGTTGGGAGGTCATGTTGCGGCTGTACAGGACATTCATTAGGCCACTTTTGGAATATTTCGAGCAATTCTGATCTGCTTCCTATTGGAAGGATGTTGTGAAAATTGAAAGGATTCAGAAAAGATTTACAAGGATGTTGCCAGGGTGGAGGATTTGAACTATAGGGAGAGATTGAATAAGCTGAGGTTGTTTTCCCTGGAGTGTCAGAGGCTGAGTGGTGACCTTATAGAGATTTATGAAATTATGAGGGGCATGGATAGGATAAATAGACAAAGTCTTTTCCCTGGGGTGGGGGAGTCCAGAACTAGAGGCATAGGTTAAGATGAGAGGGGAAAGATATAAAAGAGAACTAAGGGGCAACTTTTTCACACAGAGGGTGGTACGCGTATGGCATGAGCTGCCAGAGGAAGTGGTGGAAAAAAATCAACTAGGTAAAAACAATGACTGCAGATGCTGGAAACCAGATTCTGGGTTCGACTGGTGCTGGAAAAGCACAGCAGTTCAGGCAGCATCCGAGGAGCAGGAAAATCGACGTTTCAGGCAAAAGAGGAAGTGGTGGAGGCTGGTACAATTGCAACATTTAAAAGGCATCTGGATGGGAATATGAATAGGATGAGTTTGGAGTGATATGGGTCGGGGTGCTGGCTAGATTGGGTTGGGATATCTGGTTGGAGTGGACGAGTTGGACCAAAGGGTCCGTGTTGTATATTTCTATGACTCTAACTTGAAAATGACTTTTCTCATCACCTCCATTCAGGTGGAGATTTAAGCAGGAACTAAACCAAATTAATTGAAATGTCAGAAAAGGAGAACTGGAGGCAAATAATAAACCAAAATTGGATTAAAAGGTTATCTAATTATTAGGGTGCATTTTTCAAGGAAGGAACGATTTTCCCCAGCTCCCAGCCTCCCCTCCCTCATTGAGCTGTTTTTCAAATTGTGTCTGGTGTCTACAGTTCCTTGGTATGTCCTATTGAAATCAGAGGACCAACATACCTGCAGCAAATATAATGTTGTACAATGGCACTGCACCCTAGTTGTGCACAAAATTGTGCACTGTCCAATTTCCTGGTCCTTCTGCCTCGAGCATAGATATGAAATGCTTTGGTGCATTTGTCATTTAAACTCAGATGAATGTCAGCCTGGATTTTTTTTATAATATGTTATTATAAATTTGATAGTCTGTGACCATTTCCTGAACTGCCAAGATGGTATGGGCTTTTCCTCCAATAAGGTATCTGTACTTGTTGTGCCAATGCTTATGCAAGCTCCTTTCCATAAGAATTAGATTTGAGTAATGCAGTATGAAAGATTCAGCAGAGGTTTATTACAGTTTCTGACATATACAAATATTATAGTTACAGGTGCTTCAGTGTCTCAGCTAATATTAAGTTATTTGGTTCCAATGAGTGGAATATTTTAAGTGGCCCTAGTTAAGATGGAGTCAGAGAGTTAATAGCCTTAGGTCACATGCAAAGGAACAGTGACAATATTGAATGTCAACCAGTTTTGTCACTGGATTAGGTTCATGCCAAAGAAGGAGTGATGTTGTCATGGGGCTTACCTCTGCTTTGGCACTGAATTAGAAAAACCAAATGGTAGAACCAACTAACCTCTGCATACAGGTAAAACTTGTTAGTGTACGGAACTGCTTTCTTGCAGTTTAAAAACTGTATTTTCAGTCAGAACTTTGCATTTGTGATGTCAGTAATCTTTGATTGCCTCTTTCTTAAACTTTTAAATCAGAAATCAAGATATTGTTTTTTTTAAAAAAAACAGCCACAGGTCTCCTAACTTGAAAGAACTAGATTTTAAACAGAAAGGGAATGTATCTGCTTTCTGTCTGTTCAACTCATATATTTATACTCACAGCAATTTTTGAAATGCTTTGATATCCAGACTATTGTCAAGTTGACCTTCAGTGAGTTTTCCACTGCTGTTAACCATGATTTTTCACTATGGTTTGGGCTTTGCATGCAGCAGGATATTTTCAGTTCCAATGCTTAGCTGCTATAAAATAAAACTAGATGTGGGCAACATGGTATTCATAGGTTCACCAGACATCTATTACAGATGCTGATATGTAGAAAAATTGCAGACACAGAGATTTCGGTATCTTGGCTAATACTAAGCTATTTCAAGGTGGCATGGTGGCTCAGTGGTTAGCAATGCTCCTTCACAGTGCCAGGGACCTAACTTCGATTCCATCCTTGGGCGACCATTTGTGGGGTATTTGTACATTTTCCCCTGTCTGTGTGGGTTTCCTCCGAGTGCTACAGTTTCCTCTCATGATCCAAAGATGTGCAGGTTAGGTGAATTGGCCATGCTAAATTGCCCATACTGTTCAGGGATGAGTCAGTTAGGTGCAGTAGTTAGGGGTAAATGCAAAGTAATAGGGTAGGGAAATGGGTTTGGGTGGGTTACTCCTTGGAGGCATCAGTTTGGACTTGGGCTAAATGGCCTGTTTCCACACTGGAGAGAATCTATGGTTCTATGATAATTGCTTTCAAAGAAGAGTACACTTTCACCAGCATGTCATGCTTCAAGAGGCCCTAGTTAAGATGGTGTCTGAGACTTTATAGTCTTAGCTCATATACTATAATAGTGAAGACATCATTCACATGCTTCTTGAAGACATGCTGCATTCCAACTGTGAGATACATAAAGCACTTCCACTATATGCCACTCCTGTCATCAGTGCCCTCCTCTAGATTCAGACCAAGCTCATTCTACCCAGTGACTGCCTCTAGCAGTGTTTCCCAGCTCAAGGCGCCCATGGCCTTCTACAGCTTTGCATCTCAGAATAAGACCATCCTGTGACCTTCTGTAGCTGTACACTCAGCATTAGGCCATCTGTGACTTTCTGTAGCTCTGGACCCAGCATAAGACCATCCTATGATCTTCTGTAAGTCTGCATCCCAGCAAAGGACCATCCAGTGACCTTCTGTAGCTCTGCATCCCAGCATAAGACCATACTGTGACCTTCTGTCACTCTGCATCCCAACATAAACCATCCAGTGACCTTCTGTAGCTCTGCATCCCAGCAAAAGACCACACTGTGACCTTCTGTCATTCTGTATTTCAGCATAAGACCATCCTGTGACCACCTCTAGCTGTCTGTCTTAACTCACAAACATTTATTCTTGCAATTTTGCTTCCTGTCCATCCTCATCACTGCTTATTGGTGGTAGAACTTTTACTTGTCTCCCCCTTGCCCTTTGGATTTCTTTTGCCGAATACCCTCTGTCTTATGAGCTCGGTCTCCATTTCAAGAGCCTCTGATAGCCTATCTTTTCAAGAAGTCTTCAACTGCTCCCTCCCTATTGTGGCAGCAGTTGTAACTATATAATTAATTTGCATTTTGCAACCCTGTTAAATGCTTGTAAAAGTGAGATGAATGAGTTTTATTTTCATAGTCATCCTGAGTCAGCTTTTTCGAGGAGGTTTATGACCGAACACAGTTAAAAAGAATTAGACTGAATTTATAGCACAGACATAAGTCATTTGGCTTATGCTCCACAGGAGTTTCCTTCCACTATATTCACTCTATTTCAACTTGTCCTTCTAAACTTGTCTCCCTAATGTACTTATCCAGCAGCCCATTAATGGATTGCAGACTCTTAAGGGAAGAAGGCTGGGTTTAAACTCTCCTGATTCCTTTCTCATTCCTGATGAAGGGCTTATGCCCCAAAACATCGATTCCCCTGCTCTTCGGATGCTGCTTGACCTGCTGTGCTTTTCCAGCACCACACTCTTGATTCTGAACTCCAGCATCTGCAGTCCTCACTTTCAACTGGGTTTACACTTTGTAAAGAATAAAGCAAGGGCTCACTGGATCTTATTTTACATCAGAGGTTTTAATGGAGCCTTTTGCATTTCTGCTTACTTGTAGCTAGCTTGTCTGGACAGTACTTGAAGAAAGAATGCTTCAGGCATTGGATAGACAAGACTGGGGAAATGTGAGGCAGGCTAAAACAAGGTTAGATTCAATGTGCATATACTCACGGTACATGGTAAATATGTTTGGTCAGCTATCAACTGTTAAGATAAAACTATGATAACAAACACCCAACTCAAATAAGGGAGATGGGGGTATTGATCAAATATATTGTTACTCTGTTGATGAAATAAAGTCACCATAGTCTCATTTGAGAGAAACAGCTGGTGGTGACTTTAATCTGGATGTCACTACATCTTAAGCAAGGAGCAAGTTTGAGAAGGCAGGACCTTGCAGAGTCTCAGCCAGTGTCGGAATTGAACCCATGCCATTGGTCTTGTTGTATATTGCAATCCATCCATCCAGCCAACTGAACAACCAGCCTCATTAACTCTACCGGAAGGTGCCACTGAATTAGAAGGTTCAGGGACAGAAGATATTTGGTTAGAATGACCAAACATGAAGCCAACTATTACACTGCTATGCTTGCTATTGACCATGTGACAATATAACAATACTATAGCTTTAAGAAGCTTGATTTGTCCTGTGTATTTTTTGAAGAGAGGTTGACACAGAGGTACTGAATGGTCTGTTCCACGCCATAAAATAAACAGTTTGAGAGGCCTCAGGGTTTTTAAAAAAAAAAGTTGAAACAATAGAAGCACCATGAAGGGGTGGGGTCAAGCTCTCACAGAACCAGGATTTTAATTTAACTTTCAGTAGTTGCTGGGGTCTTGAAGCTGGATGTGGAAACTTTTATTCCTCCCTCTGTTACAGCTAAAAGCTGGGACTCTCTTCCTTCTGCTAAAATAACATGTGAGACAATGTATTTTACTGACATTGCCTTTGCCAAGGAGGTGTTTATAGGATGTCACTATATTGGAACAATTGTTGTTTGGTCGTTAAAAAATCTATTATTCTATTAAGTTTTCCAATAGGGTTAAGCTATTCCAATCCTTTCTTCTTTTGTTTGCATTTTAATTATAGTGTAAAAATAAAGTCTGTTTTGTTTCAAGCCTGGTAGTTTGATCAATCAAATTGTACCCAGAACACAATGCCTTTAAAAGTAAGAAAGACTTGAGATCTAGGGTATCTTCTATTTTGAGGGGACTTGGTTTGGTCCTTAACAATCAACAAATAGTGAAATGGAGATACAGGAGCAAACTTGTGGCAAATTTCAGAAAAAAAATGTTAACAGATTTAGAATACTAACATTGAGGGTCTCAAGCATTGATGCCTTTAAATTATGGATGCTAAGATAGATGCTAGAAGTTCTATTACTGACCTTAAGTCCAGTGAACAATTGTTTGAATTTGTAGAAGTGGAAAGGACCCCAATAAGCGACATTCAGAAAAGAAAGTGTAGTATTTCAACCATTTCGTCTGAGCTAAAAAGCCTCATGGATCTCTTTTGGAAGAAAAAGCGGAAAGGAGGGTTGAACTAGGCACAGTTCAATGACAGATGTCACAGAGCAAGTTGCAGACAAAGCACAGTGCACATGTGAGGATGGCACAAGACTGACAAGTGTGGCACGATGGAAGCAGAGCTCCTGGCAGGCTTAAATATCAGGTAATGGAAGAAGCAGACAGGGAAAAGCAGTAGCATAAAAGTCAAAGAGCAGGAGGATTTCCTGAAATATATTTGAGACAATCTTCTTAAGAAGAATGTCTTCGGTCCAATGATAAAGGAAGTAGCAATAGACCTGAAACAAAAAACAGAAGTTGCTGGAAAAGCTCAGCAGGTCTGGCAGCATCTATGAAGAGAAATCAGAGTTAACATTTTGTTGACCCTTCCTCAGAGCATCATTTAGGAAACAGTGATCACAATAACATTAGGTTTAGATTTGTTATGGAGAAAGAGATATGGAAAATCAAACGTCAAAAACCACAATCGGAGTAGGAATAGTTTACATAAGTGGAAAAGGGAGTTGAGGTGTTTTAGAGTCAAAGATTGGCAGGTAAGCAGTAAGTTAACAATGGTATACTTTCAAAAAGAAAGTAATACACCAGATAGAGACTGGACATATTCCCACCAATGAGAAAAGAAGAACATTTAAATCTAGAGCTTCCTGAATGACTTAAAGGTAGATTAAAATGAAACAGAAATAAGAAAATTGCAATAACTGTCAAGTTCGCAATTTAGTAGAAGGCCCAAGTGAAGACAAAAATATCCAGGGCAGAACTGAAAAAGCAGATAAGACAGTCAATGGGAATAAATTGGTGGACAATATAGATGGAAATCAAAAAGACTTTTCTAAACATTTGAATTTAATTGTAAAACAGTTGTCAAAGGAAGACAGGAAAACAATTAATGACTAAAAAATAAATATTAGAGTTATATAGGCATAGTGATGTCCAACATGGAAACAGACCCTTCGGAGAAAGTGAGGACTGCAGATACTGGAGACCAGAGTTGAAAGATGTGGTTCTGGAAAAACACAACAGGCCAGGCAGCATCCGAGGAGCAGGAGAATCGACGTTTCGGGCATAAGCCTTTCTTCAGGAATGAGGCTGGTGTGCCAAGCGGGCTGAGATAAAAGGTAGGAGGGAGGGAATTCGGGGGAGGTGCGCTGGGAATACGATAGGTGGAAGGAGGTGAGGGTGAGGGTGATAGGCTGAAGAGGGGGTGGGGGCGGAGAGGTCGGGAAGAAGATTGCAAGTCAAGAGGGCGGTGCTGAATCTGAGGGTTGGGACTGAGATAAGGTGGGGCGAGGGGAAATGAGGAAGCTGGAGAAATCTACATTCATCCCATGTGGTTGGAGGGTTCCTAGGTGGAAAATGAGGCACTCTTCCTCCAGATGTCGTGTGGTCATGGTCTGGCGATGGAGGAGGCCAAGGAGCTGTATGTCCTTGGCGGAGTGGGAGGGGGAGTTAAAATGTTCAGCCATGGGGTGGTTGGGTTGGTTAGTGCGGGTGTCTCAGAGGTGTTCCCTGAAATGTTCAGGCCCATCTCCCCAATGTAGAGGAGTCCACATCAGGTGCAGCGGATACAGTAAATGATGTGTGTGGAGGCGCAGGTGAATTTGTGACGGATATGGAACGATCCATTGGAGCCTTGGAGGGAGGTGAGGGGGGAGGTGTGGGCGCAAGTTTTGCACTTCTTGCGGTTGCAGGGGAAGGTGCCGGGAATGGAGGTTGGGTTGGTGGGGGGGTGTGGACCTGGTCAGGAAGTACAAACCGACCGAGTCCCACAGCTACATAGATTACACCTCCTGCCACCCTGCCCCTGTAAAAACACCATCCCATATTCCCAATTCCTTCGCCTTCGCCGCATCTGCTCCCAGGAGGACCAATTCCACTACCGAACAACCCAAATGGCCTCCTTCTTCAAAGACCGTAATTTCCCCTCCGACGTGGTCAACGATGCTCTCCACCACATCTCCTCCACTTCCCACACCTCCGCCCTTGAACCCCGCCCTACCAATCGCCACCAGGACAGAACCCAATTGGTCCTCACCTTCCACCCCACCAACCTCCGGATACATCATATCATCCTCCGTCATTTCCGCCACCTCAAAACAGACCCCACCACCAGGGATATATTTCCCTCCCCACTCCCTCCGCGACTCTGTCAGGTCCACACCCCCCCACTAACCCAACCTCCACTCCCAGCACCTTCCCCTGCAACCGCAAGAAGTACAAAACTTGCGCCACACCTCCCCCCTCGCCTCCCTCCAAGGCCCCAATGGATCCTTCCATATCCGTCACAAATTCACCTGCACCTCCACACACATCATTTACTGTATCCGCTGCACCCGATGTGGTCTCCTCTACATTGGGGTGACAGGCTGCCTACTTGCAGAACGTTTCAGGGAACACCTCTGGGACACCCGCATCAACCAACCCAACCGCCGCGTGGCTGAACACTTTAATTCCCCCTCCCACTCCACCAAGGACATGCAGGTCCTTGGCCTCCTCCATCGCCAGACCCTGACCACACAATGTCTGGAGGAAGAGTGCCTCATCTTCTGCCTAGGAACCCTCCAACCACATGGGATGAAAGTAGATTTCTCCAGCTTCCTCATTTCCCCTCCCCTCACCTTATCTCAGTCCCAACCCTCGGATTCAGCACCGCCCTCTTGACCTGCAATCTTCTTCCCGACCTTTCCGCCCCCACCCCCCTCTCCGGTCTATCACCCTCATCCTCACCTCCTTCCACCTATCGTATTCCCAGTGCCCCTCCCCGAATTCGCTCCCCCCACCTTTTATCTCAGCCCGCTTGGCACACCAGCCTCATTCCTGAAGAAGGGCTTTCTGCCCGAAGCGTCGATTCTCCTGCTCCTCGGATGCTGCCTGGCCTGCTGTGTTTTTCCAGCACCACATTTTTCAAAACAGACCCTTTGGTCCAACTCATCCATGCCAACCAGATGTCCCAACCCAATGTAGCCCCATCTGCCAGCACCTGGCCCATATCCCTCTAAACCCATCCGATTCAAATACTCATCCAGGTGCCTTTTAAATGTTGCAATTGTACTAGTCTCCACCACTAGTTGCCCACATCTAGTAGCTCATTCTATACAAGCACCACCCTCTGCGTGAAAAAGTTGCCCCTTTGGTCCCTTTTATATCTTTCCCCTCTCACACTAAACCTATGCCCTCTAATTCTGGACTCCCCCATCCCAGAGAAAAGACTTTGTCTATTTATCCTATCCATGCCCCTCATGATTTTATAAACCTCTATAAGGTCACCCCTCAGCCTTCGACACTCCCGGGAAAACAGCCTCAGCCTATTCAGCCTCTCCCTATAGCTCAAATTCTCCAAACCCAGCAACATCCTTGTAAATCTTTTCTGAATCCTTTCAAGTTCCACAACACCCTTCCAATAGGAAGGAAATCAGAATTGCATGCAATATTCCAAAAGTGGCCTAACCAATGTCCTGTACAGTCACAACATGACCTCCCAAATCCTATACTCAGTGCTCTGACCAAGAAAGGAAAGCATACCAAACACCTTCTTCACTATCCTATCTACCTGCGACTCCACTTTGAAGGAGCTATGAACCTGCACTCCAAGGTCTCTTTGTTCAGTAACACTCCCTAGGACCTTACCATTAAGTGTGTAAATTCTGCTAAGATTTGCTAGAGGGCAGGGTTGAGGAACTAAATGATAATATGTTGCATCGACCTTCATAAAAAAAGATAGAACGTTATCAATCTCACAGTAAAACAAATAGTGGATTAACTGTGTAGGAAAACTTGGGATGAAAGAGGCAATACTATGTGGATATGAAGTTGGCTAAGAGACAGAAAGCTAGTTTATGGATATTTCTCAGATTGAGGGGAAAACAGCAATGATGTTCCATAGTAGATGATATCGGAACACATTTCTTTTATATATATTAGAGACCAGAACTTCATACATATACAGAGTACATTCCAATGTGACTAAATTTACAAAATACAGATTTCCAGAGATAATAAGCTGATAAAATGAACACATTGCAAATTAGGCAGCACAGTGCCTCAGTGATTAACACTGCTCTCACAGTGTCTGGGATCTAAGTTCTATTCCAACCTCAGGCAACTGTCTGTGTGTAGTTTGCACATTCTTCTTTTGTCTGCATGGGTTGCCTCCAGGTATTCCGGTTTCCTGCCACAGTGCAGGTTTGAGTGGATTACCCATGTTAAATTGCCCATGGTGTCCAAGGATGTGCAGGCTAGGTGGATTAGCCTTGGGAAATGTAGGGCTATAGGGTGGAGGCTGGTCTGGATGGAATGCTCTTTGGAGGGTTGGTTCAGACTTGATCAGCTTGATGGCCTCTTACCGCACTGTAGGGATTCTATGATTCTAAATCTAACATTGTGATATAGTTCATAAGGGGGATTGAGCTGAGGCAATACAAACAAACTGGTACCATGTTAAAGGGAGCGCAGGAACAGAGTGTCTTGGTACTATGCTCTTGTAGGTCTATAAAGGTTGCAGGACTAGTTGAGAAGGCTATTAATAAGGTACATGAGATCCTACATTTCATAACCAAAGGCACAGAATACCAAAGCAAGTTTTGCGGAACATTTAAAAATGGTGGATAAGCCACAGTGTAAAGTTTCGAATACCAATTCAGGAAGGATGTCAAAGCTTAGAGAGGGTGTAGATCAGATTTGCTAGACTGGCATTAGCAATGAAAGACTTCAATTATGAGGAAAGACAAGGGAAATGTGAGTTGTTACGGCAAAGCAGGGAAGATTTGATAGAACTGTTCAAAACACTGAGGGGTTTTGATAGAGTAAGTAAGAAGAAACAATTTTCACTGACAGGAGGGTCATCAGAGGACAGAGTTTTAGAGTGTTTGAAGAACCAGAGGTGACATGAAGAAAAAAAATTCCACAGAGATTTATTGCAATCTTTGTCTGAAAGCAGATTCAATAACATCTCATGTATGGATAAATACTTGTACGTTTGCTGGGCTACAGGGAAAGAACAGGGACTTTTTTCATTGGAGAAAAGGAGGAGGAGAGGGGACCTAATTTTGAAGTATACAAGATAATGAGAGGCATAGATAGAGTCGATAGCCAGAGACTATTTCCCAGGGCAGAAATTACTGACACGAGGGGTCATAGTTTTAAGCTGGTTGGAGGAAAGTATAGAGGGGATGTCAGAGGCGGGTCATAGAGTTGTGAGAGCATGGAATGCGTTGTCAGCAGCAGAAGCAAGGTCATTGGGGACATTTAAGAGACTACTTGACATGCTTATGGTCACAGAAATTTGAGGGTGCATACATGAGGATCAGTGGTCGGCACAACATCATGGGCTGAAGGGCCTGTTCTGTGCTATACTGTTCTATGTTCTAACAGATTAATCGGACTAATTGGATAGCTCTTTCACAGGCACAATGGACTGAATGGCATCTGTCTATAGTGTATTGTTCAATGATAGTTATAAGCATTTATCTCTGGTTTAGCTTGTTTATATTCCCCATCTGCTTCATGTTGGATTGAAATAAGATGTCCATCCATCTCTTGTTTTCCAATTTTGAACTGGGATCTCCACCTCAAACATTAATGTGAATCTTTGATCATCTTTATTCTCTCCTCAAATGCTGATTAATCTGTTTGCAGCATTTCCTAATTTTATTTCTCATTTCCAGTATTTGGCATTTTTCACTCGCAGCTAAAAAAAGTCATTATTGAAGTAGGATATCAATCATAATGAGTGAAGTTAACTGCACAACACCAAGGATGCACAATTTAAATTCTAAGCATTAATGTAGTTAGCTATTGTGCTGCTGATGAAAGTTTACAGTGACTGCTAAAGATCAACAAACAACAAATTATACAAAAACATGCTAAGATTCATTTAAAAAAGGAAGGAATCTTGCTGGGATCTGAAAAATGAGGGCTGTAACAAGATATCTGGCAGAATTGGACAAGATGTCCAGCATGGCCAGTCTCAACATTGGGATCATCTCACTCTTTCCTTTCCACAGTAGAGTGACGAGATTCTCACTAGGCAGCAAAGAGATGCCAACTGATGGGCATTAATACTTGTTAAACAACTTGTTGATGCCATAATTCACCTCATTAATATTCAGACTCCCACCTTACCAAACTTACCAAACAAGCTACACAGTGGGTAAACTTGACATGAAAACAAGAACAGGTCCCTGGCAGATAAGCATGCCACTTGTTCCAATTGTGTGAGTTTCCTCTGAGTGCTCCGGTTCCCACCCAAAATCCAAAGATGTGCAGGTTTGATGGATTGGCTATACTAAAGTACCAAAAGTATTCAGGGATGCGCAGGATAAGTGGATTAGCCATGAGAAAGGCAGGGTGACAGGGATAGGGTGGGCTCTTCTTCAGAGGGCTGCTGTGGACTCAACGGGCCGAATAGCCTTCTTCCGCATTATAGGGATTCTATGAACTGCTCTGCACTTGGCCTGTGACCAAAATGCAGTCCAAGGTACAACCAACGGGTGCCAGGCACATGCAACCCTCCTCCACTGACATTGGCATCTGTCAACTCATGATAACCATCCTTGCACCTTCACAACACACTGACAGTGTGGTCTGGAGGCACAGATTTGCATTACAATGTTCCCCACCTTGCGTCATCAGCAAGTTTGGATATTTGACTTTTTATGCCATTATCCAAGTCATTAATGATATTGTGATTAATTGAGGCCCCAATTGAGATCTTTGAGGGATACCGGCAGTTACATAGTGTCAATTTGTGTACCTACCCCTTATTCCAACTCTCTGTTTCCTGCCACTCAACCAATTTCTTATATAATTCAGTAACTTTTCCTCAATTCCATGGACTTCCACCTTAATTAACAGTCTCATGTGTGGGGATTTATCAAAAGCCTTCTGGAAGTCTGGTTTTGAGGAGATTTCATAGAGGTATTTTAAATCATATGGGGTCAGGACAGAATAGATGGAGCGACACTATTTCCATTGGCTGAAGTGTCAAGGACATTGATTTAAGATCAATGGCAAAAGAACTAAGGGAAATATGAGGATAAACCTTTTTATGTAGCAAATGATTAGTAGCTGGATGGTACTGCATGAAAATGTGATGGAAACAAATTCATAGTGGATTTCAAAAGGAAATCAGACAATCACCTGACAAACAATTTTCTCAGTTTTTGAAATCAGGTTGTGGAATGAGACTAATAGAGATGCTCTTGTCGCAAGCTACCACACTTATTGGGCAGAATGTCCCTCTACTGTCCTGCAACCATTCTGTGATAATAATCTCCTGTTGGAAATAGTGCCATGGGATCTTTTATTTGCACTGCAGAGGGAAGACAAGACCTTGGTTTAACATCCTAGCTAAAAGCTGGCATGTCTCACACATGGCGCTGGACAGAAACTCCAGCAGATCTGTCAACATTGTAAGACTGGACAAATTAAAAATTGAGGTAAATCCTTCCTCAGATTCAGCAAAGTTCCAATGTCTTGACATCCCAACATGTACTCATTTGTATCCAACTTTATAAGTGAATATCAATTAATACTGTTGCCTTTTTGATGCACTTTTATTTTGTTGTGTCAAGTTATTTGTATGTCAATTATCTCCTGTGTCAATTTATCTCCCTTATGTCAAAGTTGAACCCTCTGCTCAAGGTGCTAGACCTGGTTAAGAAGCATATCCTTCAGAGTGATTTCACAAGGAGCTTTAAAAGATGCTCTGTGTCGAAAATTTTAGATTCAGAGTTCAAGTTTTACCCCATGCACTTAAGTAGAGACTTCACAGCAAGGAATACACTGCTTTGCTTGTATCCATTCCGTATCTATGACAACATATCAGTCAAGTTATCTTGGTTTCCAGGAGCGTTGGTCTGATTTACAACTGCATTACATATACCATTAAAAATAGATGTGCAGATTACAGTTAGTTGCCTCAATCACGAGCTGATACATTTACTGAGATTGTGCAATGTCAAAGGTTTGTAATAAAATGTACTGTGAAATGCCTTGGACCATTATACTACATTCCAAGATGCTATATAAATAAATGTTGTTGTTGTTTTAATTGTATAATCCTAGTACAACTGAGGGACACCCTCTAATATAGGGAAACCCTAATACTGTAAAGGGAAAACAGATCCTACAGAATTATCTCTAAGCTATACTGATTGCAAAGTGAGTGCTACATCTTGTCATTAGGTATTTCACAACCTTATAGATTCAACAACTTCAGTTCATAACTATGACTCCCATTTTTTCAGACAGTAGTTGCAGGTAATGAATCTGTTTTTATCATTTTTAGATTCTTAAGACCCATCTTTTGCACTTTACTTGTCCAATTATCATTTCCTTTTATCATTTAATCACTCCAGTCTTCCAATCAACTGAACTTTTCATTTGCTCTTTCCTTCCCTCCCCGTCCCAGTTTTTTCAATTCTGAAAACCTGTTACATTGCTTACATTTTCCCATTCTGATTAAGGTCACTGGTTTACAGTTTCTTATTCGACAAAGGCTGCCTTTGCGACTCAGTCTTTCCAGCATTTACTATCTATATAGTTTATATATTAATTCATTTACAGAATGTGGGCATGTGCTTGCTCGGTCACATTTATCACCCATTCCTAATTGCCCTTGAGATGGTGCTGTTGAGCTGCCTTCTTGAACTGCTGCAATCTGTGGAGCGTAAGTAGACTTACAGTTGATAGGAAGGGAGATCTAGAATTTTGACCTGGTGACATTAAAAGAATAGTGATATATTTCCAAGTCAGAATGATATGGATTTGGAGGAGAACTTGCAGTTGTTTCCATTATCTGCTATCCTTATCCTTCTGGGTGGCAGAGGTCACCAGGTTTGGAAGATGTGAAGGAGTCTTGGTGAGTTGTTGTATAGGATCTTGTGGATGGTACACTGTACTGCCACTGAGAATTGGTGGTGGGTGGTGTGAATGTTGCAGATATTAGAGGGTATTAATTAAGAAGGCTGCTTTGACTTACATGGTGTCAAGCTCCTTGAGTGTTAATGGAACTGCACCCAACCAGGCAAGTGGGGAGTATTACATAACACTCCTGACTTGTGCCTTGGAGATGGTGGACAGGCTTTGGGAAGACATCAGGTGAGTTACTTGCCACTGAATTCTCAGCTTCTGATCTGCTCTTGCAGCCACCATATTTATGTGGCTGGCCCACTTCAGTTTCTGATCAATGGTGACCTTCAGGATTTTGAAAGTGGGGAATATCAAGGGGAGATGGTTAGATTCTGGTTGGGGGTGGTCACTGGTTAAAAATTGTTACTTGCCATTTATCAGCCTATGCCTGGATGTTGTCTACGTCCATTTGCATCTTCAGTATCTGAGGTTTATTTCATGTTTCCAGCGTCTGCAACATTTTGCCTCCCATTTATTGGAGGTGCCTGTCTATATTATGCCAAAGATGTGGTATGGGGAAGATCAATGCAATTCTAGATACATCTGAAGAAATTAATTGTCATTGGGAAGGTCGAGACTCTACATGTGTCGAATATTAATGGGAGATTCATAGAGGTTTTGACAAGTGATTTTGATGTTCAGTGTCAATGGAGTCTGCACTGGACCTTCATACATTTAAATTGAAACGATTACTGTAGCAGGCAAATCGACACTCCTTTAAATGCCTGAGTGTCAAGGAATTTAAAACATCTGTGACACCATACTCACTAAAGGCTCCTTGTGCATCGGATATAAAGATTAAGCCCGAAAGGGAATGCCGCATCTTTCAAAAAAAAATTTTCAGTTATGCTGTAAAATGGGAGAGATGGTTTCATTCAGTCCCTCAGGAGTGATTCTAAGCAGGGGAAGAAATTATCAGAATGTTCACAGTTCACACATTTACATTCAAAACAATAAGAGTGGGTGGCAATTTGCTCACTTGACAAGTCATATGTCACAGGTTTATAATCTTTGGCTTGCACTCAACCTGATGATCTCCATTGCAGTAATTGTGATGCGCGTACTATACCCATCTGGTGCAGACCAATGGCCGACAAGATTGCGCATAATGGAAGGGCTGCAGATATTCAAATTCTGCAGGAATATTAAATGCTTCAATAAAACAAAATACAGCAGATGCTGGAAATCTGAAATAAAGGAAAAGACTCCAGCAAGTCAGCAGGTCTTGCAATACCTGTGGAAAGAGACCAGAGTTAACGTTTCGAGTCCAATGACCCTTCTTCAGAACCTCAGAACCTTCACAGTGCATCTGAAGAGCCGCATTGGACTCAAAACATTAACTCTATTCCTGTCTGAAGCATTAGAAGCTAAGGGGTGACCTTAAAGAGTTTATAAAATCATGAGGGACATGGGATAGGGTAAATAAAGATGGTCTTTTCCCTGGCGTGGGGGAGTCCAAAACTAGAGGGCATAGATTTAAGGAAAGAGGTGGAAGATCTAAAAGGGACCTTGGGGTAACATTTTCACACAGAGGGTGGGGCATGTATAGAATAAGCTGCCAGAGGATATAGTGGACGCTGGTATAATTACAACATTTAAAAGGCATCTGGATGGGTATATGAATAGGAAATATTTAGAGGGATATGGGCCAAATGCTGGTAAATGAGACTAGACTAATTTAGGATACCTGGTTGGCATGAACAAGTTAGACTGAAGCGTCTGTTTCCAAGCTGTACCACTCTATGACTCTATGAGATACTGCCAGACCTGCAGAGTTTCTCCAGCATTTTCCATTTCTATTTTATATTAAGCTCTTGCTTCTTGTTAGGTCAGTTGCTAGCTCTCTTGCCTCTGAGTCTCCAAGGTTCTGATTTGGAGTCGTGCTACAGAAACTTAAGCTCAAATTGTAAGCTGATGCTCCACTGGAGGTGCCATCTTTCAGATGAAAAGTCCAAGCCTGTCAAGTCAACATAAAAGACCCCATAACAGTATCTTTCTAAGAAGAGCAGGAGAATTTTCTTTGTTGTGCTGGCCAATATCAAGAAGCAATTAAGCATCATCAGGTCATTATCATAATTCTTCGAACGTAACCTTTCAGTAAAGCAAAATATCTAATCTCTGCCTGTCCTGGAAACATAGGAACAGAGTTGACCATTTAGCCTCTCAAGGCCGCTCTGCCATTCAATGAGATAACGGCTAATCAGAATCCTAACTCCAATCACCCAGCCAGCTAGCCTTAGAGAACATTTTTTTTAAAAATCTATCAATCTCAGATCTTTTGGATTTAACAGCTCATTTCTATTCATGGTTAGGGAAAGATGATCAGTTCAGGAGGTTCTAAAGAGATGTTTGGCAATGTCTGGATGATTGTCCAATCTCATTTTTTTTCTGATGATCTGCCAGTAAGGGGCTGCCTTCTATAAACTGTCTTCCACAGAGGTCTGTGTTTCAGTCTGTCAAATGCCAACTTTGAAATTCAGTTGTACCATTGTTCCAACAGTTCTCTGATATTTGTTGAATATTAATAGTCGTTATTCTCTGAGTGTTTCTCCACACCTTGGAATGCTCTACTTATCACTCCCGTTGCTTGTAAGAGAAGAACCATTGTTAAGTTCAGGAGTAATAAGCAAATAGCTGGGGAAAAGAATACAAGAGGTGGTTTCCAGTTCTATTCCTCATGTGTGCTTAAAGATATCACAAATCCTACTTCTGAAGCATCCTCTGCTATAAGCAGTTATTGTCCCAATTTGTTGATTCCACTTTTGGCCATGACTCACAAGCTTGGGTCAGGGTCAACTTATAAAAGGGCAGGATCAACCATTCCCTGAGTTGTCAACTGATGCCCAATGACAAAGATTGCTTTCTCCTTACTGTTTTGCCAAGCTTGTTGTTTTACCACTGTTTCCAACCAAGTAAGGTTGACAATAGTTTAGGATTGGCCTGGAGTCTTCATGAATTGGAGATTAATAAGAACAGGTGAATGACAGCATGAAAGGCAGGTAACTAGAAATATAAAAACAGATAGCAAGAGTTTCTATAGGTATCTAAAAAGAACAAAAGGTAAGTAAAGTGAGTGATGGATCCTCCAGAGAGTGAAATTAGGGAATTAATAGCAGATAATAAAGAAAAGCCAATGTAATGAATAACAATTTTGCTTCAGTCTTTACAATAGAGGATACAAAAAAAACTCATAATACCTATAAATCAGGAGGCTGAAGGAAGAGAGGAAATTGGTAACATTATAATCACAGGGGAAATTATAATCATAACATCACCAATAAGGAGCAAAGTGATGGAGCTGCAGTTGATAAGTTTTTGGGTCTTGATGGGCTTCATCCAAGGGTCTTAAGAAAGATGGCTAATGAGATAGTAGATGCGTAAGTGTTATTTGATTCTACAAAGGTTCCATGAGAATGGAAAATATTAAATATGATCTTTCTATTTAGGAAGGGAGAGAAAACATGAAATGTTGACTTAACGTTTGTACGGGGGAGTTGTTAAAATTCATCATTGAGAAGTTTATAACTGGGCACTTGGAAAATCTCAATGTCATCAGTAAGAGTTAGCATGGTATTGTGGAAGGGATATTCTGTTTAACTTGCTTATTGGAACTCCTTGAACGAATAAGGTAGATAAAGGGAAGCCCATTAATGTACTATACTTAGATTTCCAGACAGAATTTAAACAAGGTTTCACATAAAAGGGTATTGCATGTTATGTTTTACACCAGCAGTTTATGCAGCAAACAAACTGCATGAGCTGAAAAAAAAACTATGTTTCAAAGTCTAAGGGGAGTGATCCTTGATGAAATCCATGAGGACCAATCAGGGGTCTTTTCACATTAAGTCAACAGGAGCCTCCAAGACAGTCTAAGGCTTGACTGCAGTCAGTCAGGGTGCTCTCTGTTTGGGGGATTGCACATTTACAGTCCATGGAGCGGTTCACAGTCAGTCTTGGGGCTCCTTAACAGTCTATCTGGAGGTTCGCACTTACACAGTCAGTAAATGTACTATCAAAGTTTGTGAGAAGATTTGTAGCTCGGGTGCTCATTGTTGTGGTTCTGTACGCCGAGCAGAGTTCGGCGAACAGAACCACAACAAATGTACTATCATTCAAGGGTTTGTGCACTTTTTGTCCGGTTCTGTCAGGTTAGGTCTCTTAATGGCCATGGTCAGTCTTCAAGGTCTGTCCAATGATGGCAAGGTGTAAGGGAGTAGGGGCTGCAGATAGGAGACTGGGGATTGGGGGCTCCAGATTGGGAAGCAGGGGAGATGATGATTGCAAAGTGGGGACCCTATAGTCAGAGGAGGACACATTAAAGCACCTCATATGCCAGGGCAGGGGTAGGGGTAGGGGCTGGTGGGAAAGGTGGGCAGGTACAGGATCATGTATGAGGTTAGGTAGGGACTTGACCTGAGGTGCAAAGCCTATGGGGTTGACAGGGCAACCTGCCTGAAAGGGTATTTGGATGACTGGGGACATTTAAAGGCAGAACCTGGGAATTTGTCATTGGCTTCCATTGTCCTAGAAATTGTAACTGCGCAATAGAGAAGAAAATGGACACACCACACTCGCAGTGGATGGAGGTGAGTGCCTCAACATGTGAGGGGGGGATGGGCGGAGCCTCCATAACCCAGTGAAGTGAGGTCCATGTGGACCCACTCCCTGTAGAGGACACACAGCAGTGAGTTCCCAGTCCCTGTATGCTATACATCTCCAAGGCCCAAACCTTGCTGCCTATTTCATTCACCGTTAGGAAAGGAGATCAATGATGCCACATCAATGTCTGTTCACCTGCACAAAAGATGCACAATTTCCAGAGACCACTCAAAATGCGACGTTCATTCTGCCCACCCATTGTGCAGCAGCTTCGCAAGTCATGCATTACTCCATAGAAATGTCACACATGTGAACTGACATCTGAACTCACACAGTGACAGCTTCAGTAGGTGGCTACAGGGAGACACAAGCAAAGGATTCAGTGGTGTTCTCAGCAAAGTTCACAAATTTCAGATTTTATTTACAGTGAGATGGCACCTGTACCACTAATGCACCCTTCTTTCTTTCCCTCCCACTACATCACAGTGCTCCCCATGTTCCGCAACTTTGGTAGAGGAAGCTTACTCTATACTGGAGTCCAATGGCCACTGAGGTTTGGTTGGGTGATCCCGGCGGTGATGCACAGATATCTACAAGGTCCTGGCATACTGAGTGTGCCCATCTCAGAGGTAAGTACACCCCTATTAGTTTTAACTGCCACAGGGCTCTGAGGAGGTAAGGCAGGGTGGAGTTGGAAGGTCCAATCCCCTCGAGAGTACCCTGAGAGATTTCAGAGGACCCTGTCTGTGGTTCCTCTTGCAGTTGGTTGCGTCCTAGCACCACCCTGTTTCCTCATGAGGAAGGGGCACCTGGAGTGAGGTCAAGGTGGTCTGTCCATCTGTAACCTTGCTGTTTCTACTGAGGACCAATGACTGGACAATGGCATAGAGATCTTGACACGTATCTTGGCATGAGACTGCTGGACCTGTTCCTCCATGACAGCTGCCAACCTGTCCATGAGGCAGCCAGATCATTGCATGCTTGAGCAGCTGGGTCCCCATAGTATAGGTGCAGTCCTTCAGCCTCTGGGCTATGAGTTCATTGCCTCCCACATACCTACCTGGTGTCCCTGTGCCTCCCTGTGCATGTGGACAAAGTCCTTAATTGCCAACATCACAGGGTACTCTCCTGCCTGTGGACTGAGTGGGTACCTGTTCTCCAACAGTCCTCTGAGTGCCAGCGTCACAAGGCATTTATTCTTTGTCCAGCTCTAGAGATGTGGCAGTGAGGTGCTCAGCAGTTTGTGCTCCGAACTCAAATCTGGCTTATGTTCCCACTGAGGTGTTTGTATCGGTGCTGGTGGGATGTGCAGAAGATGGCACAGACAATGCTTTCTTTGAGGCCTCAGAACTCTCCTCCTCAGAGATCCTGGGGAGGACTTTCTTACAGATGGCTCTCTTGATAGATAATTGAGGCAGTGGACACCCCACTTGATCCTGGAAGATACGAGAGAGAGAAGACATTATGGCCATTGGTGTGCAATGAATGGATTTAATGTCAAGTTGCAGTGGAATAAAGAGTGACACTTATTTGGTTGGCAGGACATGGGGTGTCTCGGCATCCCCGCAAGAGAGATTGACGAGAGATGTGTGTAGTAACAAAGATAATGTCAGTGCGATAGAAAGTAGACAGTAGGTAGGAAGAGTGTGGCACTTACCACTGCAGAACAGAAAAGGTCATTCACCTTCCTCCTCCAGGGCATCCCTCCAGGTTGTTGAGATGGCACTGATCTGAATGGCAACCTCAAGCCAGGATGGATTTCTCTGTGGTCTGCTCATCTGGGGCTCCTGGAGGCATACAGTGCTCCTGTCCAGCAGGACCTCCAGGTCCCTATCAGAAATTCAGAGTGCAAATTCCTCCTGTCCAGCATCCTTCCAAATTCATCCGGTACTGAGCAGGTAGCTTCGGAATGCCAGTGGTTCTCTGGGAATGCCAATATGTGGCGGGCATAAAGGAGGTCAGTCTATCCCACGGTATCCACTGAGTGGTGAACAACATTCCCTCTGAACTGCGCAGTTATTGGAAAGACCTGCCCATATCGATCATCAAGCCACTGCATGACTTCTGTTTCTGGAAATTGCTGCCAGGTATGGACCTCCAGGGTAGGTGGACAGGGAAGAAAGATTAGAGTGAGTGCTGGCGGTCTGGAGTGGGATAGAGTCAGGCTAGCATTGGATGTGGCGAGAACTCTCACTAGGCCTCACAGAGAGGAAGTCTCCGTGAATCTCCACAAAAATGACACTTAGTCGAAATGCAATAAGATTCAGCCCTGAACATTTGCCACTCGCCCAGCTAACTTTGTCCGCATGTCTTTCTAAAAGGTTCCTCCCAATAGGAGGGTAATGAACAACAGAATTATTCCAACCAAATTGAAAATGCTGGAAATCTGAAGTGAAAAGAGAAAATGTTGGAAATTCACAGTATGTCAGCCAACATCTGTAAAGAGAGGGACCTCCAGACTAGCACAAAGAAAACTCAGCTCCAGTTTCCTATCTGTAAACCTGTCTCTGATCTTGACCGATGCTCTCTGCTTCAGTTGTATTTCCCAGCTTTCTCTGCTTTTATTACACATTAATAAATGGATGTTTGGCATCCAACTGAAAGAAGTGAAACCGCATTGAGGAAACTGATGCTGAAATTTCACCACTTTGTCCTCTACAACTTCACCTTTTGAAATGTAATCACATTAATAATGTTTTGCTATCCAACTACAATTCACTTTGTTCTCACTCCTTCCAGGCAACCTGAAAGCCCAGACAGCTATGAATACATTGGTTTGCCATTTTTCCTTGTCACAATCTAATGGAAGTTTTTTTTAAAATGTGCCCAAACTCAAACACAACCATTTACATAATGACTCCAGCCTCTGCCAATCTCTGATTCATCCCAGGATTAATCTGCTTCAGAAAACTAATCATGAAATTGAATTGGCTGCAAAATGTCAAAAGCTATGGGGACTGGAGAGAGAAGCCTGTCTGATTAAATGACCAGATTTATGAGTTTGAACAAAAACAGCCGACATGGGTCTGAGCTCTTACCAGAAATCTAGGAGCAGTACGGGAGATTTGCTTTCAAGATCCAGCAAGCTGTTTAAAATTTGAAACAAGGTTTTTTTTAAATGCAGGAAGATTTACACAATCTACATTACCCTGAATTTGAATTTAGAAATGTCATATTCTAAATTACAGTGCCTTTGAGCTTTTATGAGAAGTTATTATGATGAAAACATGTGTATGAAAACTGTAAAGAATAATCTATATTCAAGGAATTAAAACCAATTTCCAAATCTTGACAAAGACAAACTACATATTCAAGTTAAACTCCATTAAATAGATTAGTCAGTAAATAACACAGGCTGGCATTTGTTTGGGGCCAGTCTTTTCCTTCCCCTCTTGCTTCTTTCCCTTAGCTGTCCATCACTGACAAAGAAAAGCTTCTCAGCAGTTATTAGTGCTTAATCCTTGTCAAAATCCCAGATGTTTTTGCACGTAAGTTAATTCAAACCTTTAGCCTGGGTTTATCACACTGCATTGTACAATATATATAGTGTAATTTATAGTCATAACAAATCAACAGAAAGATAGGAAATAAAATAAATATCCAGTTGATGAGAGTTAATTTGTGATGAGGCACAGATTAAGTTCACTTCCCACTAGATCTTTGAATCCCAGAGGCAAAGTCTCTCTCTCGACCGTGACTTAATATAATGCAAAAGTGTAGACTAGCACTTCAGAACAAACATCCAAATATACATGTATGTATGATGAGGAGGCAATCCCACAGCCTTTGAATACTTACTGTGACAACATGAAGCACTTGTTTCCACTTGACTCCCGCATTTTATTCACAAGGCATTAAAAACTGGCTTGCAATCAGAACATATGCCACTCAAGACAAGGGAAGGACATTGTTTGAAACTTATCTTCAGGATCTGGGCAATGCTGGCAAAGACACAATTATTGACTATCCCTGATAATTCAGTGACTTGTTAGTGAACCACGTACTGGAAACATAGACCAGGTAGGATGCTTCAAGGCATGGGTGAAGTAGTCAGGTCTTTATAGACATTTTCACTCCTAGTGCTAGACCATAAATCATCAAATTTGTTAAATTTAATTTTACAACTTGCTGTGTTGTAACTTAAACTCTGGACTGTTTGCCCAGCATCATGACAATGACACCACTATCGGTTATTTTTCAAGCTTGAGAGAGGAGCCAAGTGACACAAGTGACATATAATGTGGATTTAAGCATGTTGCCTGCCTTTTTCAGATAGATTGGTAATTGAAGTCTTTCTCATCAAAACAGTTACATTTTCCAGGTTCAATATCTTTTTCTTTTAATCGGTTTGCTTCTTTTCAAAATATTCGATTCAACCTGATGCTTTCACACAATGAAGACCTTTCAAACAAGCTTCAAAATAAATCTGTGGAAAGCTTTCAAAGTATAAACTCTCCAGCTACCCGTGTGATAATAGAAAAATAATTGCTGTATATCAGCTTATAACATATTGTGTAGACTAGAGAATTCAAAATAACTGTTTAATAACCATGATACAATAATAATACTTATCAGCTTGTTCATTTACTATTCAATGTAGCCATTTGACAGCTAGAATCTAAAAACACATCTAAGAGGCAAAGAAAATCAGTAGAAATATGGATTGAATTTCTAAAGCTAAAGTATTTGGAAGAAAGGCTTTCTGCTTGTAGTGCTTAGCGTGCTATCAAATCCAGCAACTATCAGAACAAATGGAAACTTTCTCAAGAAGTGAGGGTTTTTCAGTGAGAGTAAACTAGTCAATTGAGCTTAAACCTATCTAGAGTAAAAAGGGGAAAACAACACAAATAGTAGGGTGGCGCAGTGGTTAGCACTGCTGCCTTGCAGCGCCAGTGTCTTGGGTTCAATTCCAGCCTTGGGCGACTGTCTCTGAGGAGCTTGCACATTCTCCCAGTGTCTGTGTGGGTTTCCTCCTGCAGGCCAGGTGAATTGGCTATGCTAAATTGCCCATAGTGTTAAGTGCATTACTCAGAGGGAAATGGATCTGGATGGGTTACTCTTTGGAGGGTTGGTGTTGGCCTGTTTCCACACTGTAGGGAATCTAATCAGAAACCCTTCCAATTATGCAGAAGATCAACAGTTCAGCTAAGAAGTGTTTTTGCATTCACATTTTGTAAGAGCTTTCCATTTTAAAGTACCTCTTAAAGCTTTATCCTACCTCTTCTGAATTGACTGAGGACAGTTCTACCAACTCCACTCAGCCTCCAGTACCAAATTTGATTTGACACTCTTTGTGTGAGAGTCTACACAGCAAGCAACACCTAGCTATTTAATTGGAATATGGAATCAGGGCAGAGATAAATAAGATCATATTGTAAGGTACATCAGACTTGAGGGACTGAACCTATTTTGTTGTCTGACTTTCTATGTTCCCAAATACAAGGGGCATCACAGCTCTGATCCAGGTTTCATCTGATGACCACATGAACACATTCCAGCAGGTAATCGCTGGACTAGGCTCAGGAACTCTGGGCAGTTATTTTCTTCCTTGCTCCTACCCCAGTGATGCTGAGATCAAACCGTAGCTCAGCTAGCAAGATCCACTAAGTCACAAATTAGGGACTGAACCTAGGACTGTTGTGATCTGTGTGTTAAGTACAATACTGAACATCAAACATATCAATTGAATCACAAGAAAAGCAAACTAAATATTCTTAACATTGTGGCTGTTTCTATATGCAATACTGCTAGAAAGTGGAACAAGATCAATTTGAGTAAAATTAATTACTGCACATAGTTAGCTTAAAGCCATTAATGTAAAAGTAATTTCTCTAATCCAGTAATGGGATGGAAGGTGATTTCTCAGCACTAAGGGTCTAATCCAATTTGAACTGAACAGTATAAGTCAGCCAAACCAAAAATTGCCGCATCGAGGCTATTTTGTTTTATTATTCACTTTTGTTCGGAATGACATAATGGAAAAGTGGGAGCGGAGCCAGGTTTTCACTCTGCCATTGAGCAGGCATGGAACAATATCATTAGTGAGCTGTAGCTGACTTATAGTGGCCTCAGCAGAAAGGCTTTTTACTGTGTCCTTGTGATCTGGTATCCAGCCACTCAGGTTTTCATTTTTGTCACTGTCAAATAAGTTAGACAAAGTATACTGCTTTTTCCATTTATTTATGGGAAGCAGACATTACTGACAAGGCCAACATTCATTGCCCATCACTGGTGGTGGTGAGCCACCATTTTGAACTACTTCAGTCGATGATATAAGCTCATGTTGGTTGGAAAAGAGTTCCTGGATTTTGACAATGCAATGAACACTGGTACATATTCAGATGGTATGCAACTTGCAGGGATTCTTCTAGGTGGTGAGGTTTCCATACACTTGCTGCCCTTGTCCTTCTAGGTGGTAGAGGTTGTGGGCTTCAAAGATGCTGTCAAAGAGGTTCTGGTGTGCTGCTGCAGTGCATCTTGTAGATGGCATACACTGCTGTCGGTGTGCATTGATGGTGAAGGAAATGAATGTTGAAGGTGTTGATAGGGTGCCTATCAAGCCGGCTGTTTTGTCCTGGCTAGTGTCACATTTCTCGAGTATTGCTGCACTCATCCAGGAAAGTCAGGAGTATTTCCAACACTCCTGTCTTCTATCTTATAGACACTAATGGAATTTCAATTCTATACCTCAGGCTAATATTGCTAATAGCATAGTTAGATATTTCTCGTTTGTAACCGAGTTTTGCAAGACTTGGCCACACAACTGAAAAACTACACCTCCTGGACCCTGGAGTTTAAAGTTTGCAAGTCAAACTTTCACAGACTTCAACCACAGCAAGTTGTCCATTAGCAGCTTCTATTTTAAGTGTAAATTCTGTTTCATGTCCCTGTATGTTTAAGTTGATTATCCAAAAACTTTGTTGACACTCTTTACATTCATCTTCAGCAGCAGAATTGTACTCCAACACAATCTGGAAGCTCATGGCCCAGCATACCCCCCACTCAACCATTACCGTGAAGCAAGAGGATCAACTCTGGTTCGATAGAGAGTGCAGGACGGAATGCCAGGAGCAGTACTGGGCACACCTCAGAGTGAGAAGTCATCCTGGTTAAGCTACCAAACTGGACTACTTGCATGGCAAACAGCATCATCAGCAAGTGATAGACAGAACTATGTGATCCCACAATCAACAGATCAGATCTAAGCTCTGAAATCTTCTGACATCCAGTCACAAGTGACAACTCACTGGTGAAGGAGGCTCCACAAATATCCCCATCCTCAATGACGGAAGAACCCAGCATATCAGTGTAAAAGAAAGGGTTGAAGCATTCGCAGCAATCTTCAACCAGAAGTGGATGATCCATCTCAGCCTCCTAAAGCAGTCTCCAGCATCACAGATGCCAATCTCCAGCCAATGGATTCAGTCCATGTGATATAAAGAAATGGTTGGAGGCACTGAATACTGCAAAACTATGGATCTTGATAACATTCCAGCAACAGCACTGATGACTTGTGCTCCAGAACTTGACACTCCCCTAGAGTCAAAATGTGTGGTGCTGGAAAAGCACAGCCAGTCAGGCAGCATTCAAGGAGCAGGAGAGCTGACGTTTCAAAGCCTTTCATCAAGATTGATTCAGTCCTAGGTCGAGTCCCTAATTTGACACTCCCTTAGACAAGCTCTTCCAATACAGTTATAACACTGGCATCTACTCAACAATGTAGAAAATTGCCCAAGTACATCCCGTACCTAAAAAGCAGGACAAATCAAACCCAGCCAATCACCATGCCATCATCCTACTCTTGATCATCAGTAAAGTGATGGAAAGCATCATCGACAGTGCTATCAAGCAGATCCTGCTCAGCAATAACCTGCTCAGTGACACCCAGTTTGGGTTCAGCCAGGACCTCTCAGCTCCTGACCTCATTACAGCATTGGTTCAAACATCAATAAAAGAGTTGAGTTCCAGAGGGTGAGGTGAGAGTGACAGCCCTCAACATCAAAAACTCATTTGACCAAGTTTGGCACCAAGGTACCCTAGAAAAATTGGAACCAATGGGAATCAGGGGGCAAACTCTTGACTGCTTAAGAGTCATACCTGGAGCATAGAGAGATGTTTGTGGTTGTTGGAGGTCAGTCAACTCAGCTCCAGGACATCTCTGCCGGAGTTCCTCAGTACAGTGTCCTTGGGCCAATCATCTTCAGCTGCTTCATCAATGACCTTCCCACCATCGCTGGGTCAGAAGTGGGAATGTTCACCGATGAATCCAATATTCAGCTACATTTACAACGGCTCAGATACTGAAGCAGTCCATGTTCAAATGCACCTATACTTGGACAATATCCAGGCTTGGACTGACAATAGCAAGCAATGTTTGCAACACACAAATGCCAGGCAATACCATCTCCAATAAGAGACAATCTAACTACCATGCCTTGACTTTCAATGGTGTTACCATCACTGAATTCCCCCACTATCAACATCCTGGAGGGTTACCATTGACCAGAAACTTGAATGGATTCATGATAATAAATACAGTGGCTACAAGAGCCGGTCAGAAACTAGGAGTACTTCAACAAGTAACAACTCATCTCATGACTTCCTAAAAGGAATAAATCTCCAAGGTATAAGTCAGGAGTATCATGGAATATTCCCCACTTGCCTGGCTGGGTGCAGCTCCAACAACACTCAAAAACCTCAACACTATCCAGGACAAAGCATCCTGCTTGGTATCCACAAAAATCCATCCCCTCCACCATAAATGTTCAGTAGCAGAAAAGTGTACTATTTATGACTTGCATGGCAAAATTCACCAAAGATCCTTAAGCAGCACCAACCAAACCCATGATCACTTCCATCTGGAAAGGCAAGGGCAGCATATACATAGAACACCACCACCTGCAAGTTCACCTCCAAGCCACTCACCATCCTGATTTGGAAATATATCACCATTCCTTCACTGTGGCAATGTCAACCTTCTGGAATTCCCTCCCTCTCAGCATTGTGGGTCTACCTACAACACACGGACTGCAGCACTTCAAAAAGGCAGCTCACCACCAATTTTTCAAGAGCAACTAGGGACAGGCAATAAATGTTGGCCCAGCCAGAGATACCCACGTTCCATGAGTGAATAAAAAAACCTAAAAATGTTGTCTTAATTTTCTCTTCTTCATCCTTAATTTCCTAAAATTTGATTTGCGTTATAATTTCCACCTTTACAGCATTTTCCTTTCACAGGACACTTATTTTGCTTCTACAATAATGAACATGCCTCTGCCTTCTGGTATTTTTAAAGCATCCCAGTTGGTCACATTTATAGCTCTCACCTCAAATAAAAGCAAAGTACTGCAGGTGCTGGAAATCTGAGCGGATCAGAGAATGCTGGAGAAACTAAGTCAGTCTTGCAGCATCTGTGAAGGGAGGAACAGCTAACATTTTGAATCCAATAGCATATTTCTGTTTCTACTGTAGTGCCCAGCTGCCCCTGCTGGCCATTTATTGCACTTGCGATACTCTTTTGACCTCCATCTTGAATAATTTAACATGGTCAATAGATTCATTCTCATTTTTTTGGCCATTTGGTGGGCTTGCAGAATAGTGAGGTCACCATCTTTGGGCCTATCCATTATACCACATCAGAAGAATCCCTGACTTTTCCTTATAGAACTGACTGATTTTGGTCTCCACCAGCATAGAAAATTGTATTTCCTATTCCAAAATGAGGCCCTCCTTGGATTGAAGAAAATCCGAGTGGTTCACAAATAATGTTCAGGGAGGAAACCTGCCATCCCTACGTGGTCTAGTTTACATGTTATTGCAGAGTAAGGTGGATGGCTTAACTACCCTCTGAAATGGCACAGCAAGCAACCCAGTTCAAGGGATAGCCAACAAAAGTTGCCATTGTCAGCAGTGCCCATTTCTCTTAAAAGAATAAAGCAAAAAGAAAGTGGTTTATTCCTCCTGTTATAGGTCTCCCTGTGTCCCAGCAGCATAACTACAAGGGAGTACAACTTTTGGCTATCTGCCTACTTTGCTCTCTCTTTCCCTTCTCCAGCTGCTTCAACTTGTATAACTAGAATATTCATTTTAATTCTGAAGTTAACATCATTTAACAGGCTGTCATCATGTTCAATGACATCAATGAACTGTATCAACTATAAAGCTGGAAATACATGTTAATGGAGTGACTGTGTCAATTAGCCTCTGAAACACACTTCTGGTCTTCCTGTGCACTGTTGCACCCCCCACTCTTGTGCGTGCTTGTGCATTAAAGCTCATGCCACTGAGTACCAAATAAAAACAGAAAATGCTAAAATGCCAGCATGTCATGGTACATTTCATAATATTTTGACTTTCCGATGAGTTTGCCCTGGTTAATGTTCTGAACAAATAGCTCCACATAATATCATCAGAACACACTGAAAATACTCAGCAATGTTCAAAAATGCATTAACATACTGGGTGAGATCATTTATCAGGGCCATATGTTTAGACTTTGTTGAATGGCTTATTCACATAATTCTAGTTATTAGACAGTTCGGATTTTTAGTGTAAATTGCCAACTTCAATTGATCAGCAATAGCTGATCATTTTAAGTAATCTACTGTGCTAATTAATGTCAATGAATTGGATAATTTACCAAATTAATGTGATTGAAACTCTAGCCTTGTTCAATCTTATTTATTTTGTCCTTAAAGCAAATATTCAATAAGTTGTACTTGCTTGAAAGCTTGTCTTGCCTGCTGAACTTAATAGAGAAGGGACTGTTAAGGGACTAGGATGCCCAGTGATGATCCGTCTTCCAGTTCCTTTTATCCACCTCCAAACTACTTCATTGCTTACAGAGCAAAAACTTACTTTGCTGCTGGCCCTAAGTACAGAAAACTCCTCCTTAAACTTTTCGTTGCAAAATGTGAATTACTCTACCAACAGTGTGGGCTCAATTCCCACACCAGCTGAGATTGCCATGAAGGACTTTCCTCCTCAACTTCTCATTCACCTGGGGAATGGTGACTTCAGATTAAATCTCTTTCTCTAATGAGAGAGCAGCCCTCGGATCCACTAGGACTATAGCAACTTTGCCTTTATATGGCTGATCTAGTTTGGTATTCAGTCAATGATAACCCTCCCTAGGATGCTGACCATGGGTGCTTCAGCAATGGTAATACCATTGCATGTCAAGGGGAAATAGTTAGATTCGCTCTTGCTGGAAATGGCCACTGCCTGACACTTGTGTGGTGCACATGTTACTTGCTTCTTGCCATCAGCCATTGTACAAATCTTGTCACTTATGGCAAACCAGAAGGTGACAAATCCTGTATAATTAGGAAAATATGAAAATTACCCACTTGTTAGGCAAAATGAAAAAGGAGAATATTTTTGAAGGTGAGAGATAAGTAAATGTTGGTGTTCAGAGGGACTTGAATTACCTTGTACATTATTCACAGAAGTTAATATACAGGTAACAGGAAGACAATAGGCATGTTAGATTTTATTGCAAGCATATTGGAATGCACATGTTAGGCAGTCTTCCTGCAGTTATTAAAACAGAAATCGCTGTAAAAGCTCAGCAAGTGTGGCAGCATCTGTGGAAAGATATCAGTGTTAATGTTTCAGGTCGTTTGACTCTTCCTTAGTTACACTGTAAATGGCATTGGTAACACCATTGGTGAATGTGCAGTTGTTTTTTTAACCTAAGAAAGGATATATTTACCTGAGAGGGATTGCAGTGAAGTTTCATTAGCTTGTTTGTGGGGATGAGAGGACTGTTCTACGATGGGCGATTGTGTGAATGAAACTATATGCAAAGGACATTAAAAGATTGAAATGTGATCCCTTTGGAATGTAAACATTCTTACAAAATGATAGGGTGCATGCTAGAAAGCTGTCTCACCTGGCTGGAAAGTTTTAAAACTAGGGGCTGTAGTCTCAGATTAAGGAGTAGTGCATTTAAAGCTGAGGTCAGGAGTAATTTTACTCAAAGTGTTGAAAATCTCACCAAAAGGATTGTAGCTGTCTGGATGTTGAGTATATCAAAGTCAGAGATGATACATTCTTAGGTATTGAGGGAATCGATGGAAATGGGGCTTCGGCAGAAAGTGAAGTTGATGTAGAAGTTCAAGTCATACACTATGGCTATACATTTCGCCCCACCCACATTATACATGAGCTCTACTATTGCACTGGCACTAAAAAGTTCAATCTTCCCCAGAGCATTCCAATAATGAAGGCATACAAAAGATTAAGGTATGGACTATATGTTAGCTTAACAATTTAAGATTGTTGTTTGGCTAGTCAACACAAATTCCCCAGATATTACTGAGAAGCGCTTAAAAAGTTGACTGGGTTAAAATTACTTAAGTCTGCCTCGTTGCATTGAAATCTAGCTGTTTTCCCCTTGTTACTGAACTCTATAGCAATTGAATAATTTGCTTGCCTTTTTTTTGTAAAGTTTTTAGATACTTTTACAAAATTACAAAATTAGTACAAAATAGTGTAATCACTTTATAATATAATAGCAACAACAATATAAATAAAGAAAACAGACTACTAATCCACTCTACAAACTACCAAAACACAAATGAGGATATAAAAAAACTAACAAAAAAAGGAATAAATAAATAAATAAGCATTCAAAATAGAATTATACGAAGTCATAACAAGATAGCTTAATTTACATTCAATAAAGTTAAAACACTCAACACACTCTCATCGCAGCTCTCCATCAGTAGCAATAGCAAGTAGACCCATATTTATACGGGATTCTTCCTCCCAGGGGTCACTGAACCGACAGACCTCATCCTCACGGTCAGACATAGGCCCTAGATAATATGGCCAATACTTCTACATCGATACAACTCAAGAAGGGCTGCCATTTTCAATAAAACAATTCCGTTTTCTGGTGCACCTTATTTGTAAGGATGTCCAGGGGAATATGTTCCATGACTATCCTATGCCAGTTCAAGAGTCATAGAGTCATAGAGATGCACAGCATGGAAACAGACTCTTCGGTCCAACCCATCCATGCTGACCAGATATCCCAACCCAATCTAGTCCCACCTGCCAGCACCCAGCCCACATCCCTCCAAACCCTTCCTATTCATATACCCATCCAAATGCCTTTTAAATCCTGCAATTGTACCAGCCTCCACCACTTCCTCTGGCAGCCCATTCCATACTCACACCACCCTCTGTGTGAAAAATTTGCCACTTAGGTCTCTTTTATATCTTTCCCCTCTCACCTAAACCTATGCCCTCTACTCTGAGCTCCCCAACTCCAGAGAAAAGACTTTGTCTATTTATCCTATCCATGCCCCTCATAATTTTGTAAACCTCTATAAGGTCACCCTCAGCCTCCGACACTCCAGGGAAAACAGCCCCAGCCTGTTTAGCCTCTCCCTGTAGCTCAAATTCTCCAACCCTGGCAACATCCTTGTAAATCTTTCCTGAACCCTTTCAAGTTTCACAACATCCTTCCAATAGGAAGGAGACCAGAATTGCATGCAATATTCCAACAGTGGCCTAATCAATGCCCTGTACAACCACAACATGACCTCCAACTCCTGTACTCAATACTCTGACCAATAAAAGAAAGCATACCAAACGCCTTCTTCACTATCCTCTCTACCTGCGACTCCACATTCAAGGAGCTATGAACCTGCACTCCAAGGTCTCTTTGTTTAGCAACATTCCCTAGGACCTTACCATTAAGTCTATAAGTCCTGCTAAGATTTCCTGGAGGACTCTCCGATATCCAGCTCACTAAAATGTTTTTCCTCGCACAAAAAGAGAGGATAGTAAACAGTTTCTTCCCATGTACATCTAGAGAGGGAAAATTTGGAAAACCCAAAAGGAGAGACACTGGATCCAACCCAATCTCAGTTCCCAAGATCTTTGCCAAGGCATTCGCTACACTGTCCAGTACCTGCAGATCTTGTGGCATGTCCTCAAACAATGAGTGAGAGTATCGACTTCTATTTTGCACTTAGGGCACATTGGGGACACTCCTATCTTAAACTTTGCAAGCCATTCTGGCGCCATGTGGGCCCTATGAAGTATCTTCAATTGAATAGCTTGAGGCCTATTACATATAAAGATCTTCCTAGCATTTTCCCAGATGTCCTCCCACATCTCTGAGGAGATTCCACTCTTCGTTCTTGAGTCCAGGTTTTATATAGTCGTTTCATGTCCTTCGACACATTATTACCTAGCAAGTGATAGAGAATACTGACCGAGGGGGCACCCACTGGCTGAAACACTATCCTCTCCATGTCCAATTTATAAGGATTAACCATCAACCTGGTTTTTTTTTGTATAAAGTCTTGAACTTGAAAGTATTGGAAGAGGTCCTTGCTAGGTAGCCCAAACTTCTGATGCAACTGCTCGAAGGACATCATGACTTCCCCATCAAATAGATCTCCCAAGCAGGAGACTCCTCTGGACTCCAAATTTTAAAACAAGTGTCTACCAAGCCTGACTGAAATCCCAACATTCCCACTATAGGAGTGAATGTGGGGAGGGGAGCTTTATAAATTACCCTCACCCTAATGCATCATCCAAGCTTTGACTGTTTCAGACAATTGGGCTTTTACAATGATCCGCGACAGTTCTCAGCTTGTCCATAAACAACAGGCTGATGAGGGGGCATTTTGCCTGGGAAGCCTCGATGTCTAACCAAATTGATCATGGATCACAACAGGCCCAATCAGCCACACATGATAGCAAAGAGCTCAGTTGGTACTTCCTAAAGTTCGGAAATCTAGACACCCCATTTCTTGTGAGAGCTGCAGTTTATCTAATTTGATAAGGAGCCATCTGTGATGCCAAATAAAGGATCCGATCCAGGCATAAAGCCAATGCAGTGCTTGCCTCGGCAAATCAAAGGAAGCATTCTCATGGGGTATAATAGGCGAGGGAGAACATTCATCTTGACCAGAGCTATTCTCCTCAAACAGGATATCGGGAGATCTTCCCAGCACCGAAGGTTTTGCCTTATGTTCTCGAACAACTGCACATAGTTAGCCTTGGCAGTCTCCCACATCACCGATGAGTTTCTGGCCATACATAAGTTAATATCCCAAAACGCTTTAAATTCCTGCAAAACGTATTCTACAAACTTACTATCTTTCAGTAGGAAAGGGTCTATACGCCAGTGCCGGGAGTCCATCTCATCACCACCGGCCTTAACCTCCACATACATTGCCGCGTGGTCAGAAACAGCTACATTCCCTATTTTGCAGGACAGTACCGAATTCAAAAAGATCAAAGGGACAAAAAACTTATCAATTCTGGTATGGCACTTCTGTGGGTTAGAATAAAAGGTATAATCTCTACCCTCAGGGTGAAGACATCTCCACACATCTACCAGTCCTAACTCCCTATTCAAATCCACCAACTGCCTAGTTTGCAGAGATATACCCGCAGAGCCCCTAGGCATCTTGTCCACCTCGGGTCGGTGATATGGTTGAAGTCTCCCCATTTAATTGTACGATGCATTCTGGAGTACGCATCTATTACGAATTTAAAAGGATGTGCCGGAGGGCAAGATACATTCAGGATCCCATACTCCTCGCCATGTATTAGAGCTTTAAGTATAATAAACTACTCAGATTCATCCTTTACTTAGCTTATATTTGAAACGGAAGATTCTTCCAGATGAGAATGATCACTCCTCTACTTTTCAAGTTAAAAGATGAGAAGAACACCTGGCCAAATCCTCCCTGTTGCAGCTTCAAATGCTCCTTGTCAGTTAGGTGCATTTCCTGTAATAGGGCGACATCAACCTTCTCTTTTTTAAGACTTGGCAGTATCTTTTTCCTTTTAATTGGTGTGACTCCCTTTAACATTCCAGGTGCGCCATTTAAACAAATGCCCACCCATTATTGTCCAGGAGAGTCTGAGACTCCCCAGGAGGAAGAACCCCCCTCATTGAGTACTAAGTAAAGACTGTAAACAATTCACATTAGATTTAAAAATACCACTTTTAAAACTATTAAATCAGATCAGCTAAAAACTACTCCTAAGAAGTAATAACATAAAACACAACTAAAAGGAGACTTTCCCTCTTATCCACTGGGGGCACTCCGACCATCCAATAATCCCACCATGACTCCTTCCAGCTGGAGCCATGCCCTCACCCCAGACATCACAAAGTAAGATTAAACAAATACCAAATCTTATAACAAGGAAATTAAAAATGGGTATCCAACCCGTCCCTTCCACACTATTACCCTAGGCTTCTTGGCAAAGCAGCAACATGAGATAAAATATATAAAATTATAATCTCGACATATATTAAAGGAAAAATTGAAAACACCCCCCAACAACTAGGTAAACCAAGTAGATTACAAACAAAAATAAAGAAAAGAAAGGGGGAAGGGAGTGGGGGGGGGCAGAGGGAAAAGGGGTAAAATAGAATAATTGTCCCTATAATTCAGGCCATTCAGTCTATTCTAGAGTGGCCAAAAAGTCTTTTGTCTTTTCCGGCAATTCAAAGTTAAACAAAGGTCCTCCATGGTTGAAGCACAGTGTTATCTGATATTTCATGGAGTAGAGAATATTCAGATCCCGCAGACGCGTCTTTACCTCATCAAATGCGTTCCCCTTATGAATCACGACCGGGGAGAACTCCTGAAAGAGCATTATTCTTGATCCCTTGTATACCAAAGCCTGGGGATCCTTCCCCAGTGCTCTGGAGGCCTCCAGCAACATTTGTTTGTCTCTGGAGTACTGGGGTTGCACTAGGACCAGGCCGGGGTGCTGGTCCAACCCGGGCCTGTACACTTTGACCCGGTGGACCCGCTCAACCCACACCCTGCCTACCTCAGATTCCAGCCTTAGCAGTTGTGGGAGCCATTGCTCCAGGAAGTTAATTAGCTGGCCTTCTTCCTCCCATTTGGGAAGGCCTAGCAACTGATATTCTTCCGATACCTCGTCGACCTGCTCCTCCAAGGCCTGCACACGGCGTTCCAGGGCCTGGACCTGGCTCACAGAAGATTCGACCACGGTCTTGGATGCTGCGGCCCGTTGCTCCCACCCCCGACACACTGCCTGAGAGTCTGGATCCACAGATCATGCTTTCGCAGCATGACTGAGATCGATTCCAACCTGGCCCGGGTCTCCTCCAACGATGCATCGATCCTCCCTCGGAGTTTTACGAACTCCGAGACCAAGCTCGCCTCTGTAGGTAAGCCTCCCAGGGCGGCCGTGTACGCATCTGTTGCTGTGGGGTGGGAGGGTTTCCCTAGCTGTTGCTCCCTTACCTTTGGTCATGTTAAAGTGCACCAAACTGCTCAAGTTTGGTGCAAAATGGCTATAGCAGCCGGGAAAAAACTATTTTTGGCAATTTAAGGGGTGAAGGGAGGGTAGGTGCCCCACTTTGTCTGGGTCCTGGGCAGAGTTCAAATCCCCCCATAATTTGTTTGTCTAATTCAGAGGGTATTAAGAATCAACCGCATAGTATAGAACTAGAGTCATGTCGGTCAGAAAAGATAGGGGCTCCTTACCCCTAGGACACTTATGATCCAGTTGGTTTATTATGAAATGTTTTCAGTTAATTGTTTCTATGACTAGCTCATAAATGAACACATGACCTCACCCATACTATAAACACTGTGCCAATGTATCAAGGTACTGTGGCAAGTCAGGCAGCACAGTGTAGATGACACTATAGTATTGGTGAGAACTAGGAAGAGACATTTGAAGAAATTGCTCTTATGTATTGACACTTCACATGGCTGCACTCCAAATGTAATTCATTGCAACGAGATGCACATTGGGATTTTTTTTGAGGATGTAATGAGGTGCTGGAGGACTGCAATTTATTTTTTCCCCTCACACAATTCAGCTAGCTGTAGCAGAAACTCCAGGAAAATATATCAATGCAACAAACAGGCTTTCAAATATCAACCAGCAAGTTAAATCAAAATGTGTTCAGTCACGACTATCTTGCTCCTATCAGAAAAGAGATTGTTCAAATCCCTGGTTAGCACATCTCAAAAGATAAAGTCACCGACAGTTTTTGCACAGACAAAGCTAGCTTCTTGAAACCTTGTAATGCACTCTCCAGTGTAATACAAGCTGATAGACTCCGCGTCATCTTTTCAGTCTTCAGTATTGAACTTGAAACACCACGTTATTGAAGGTCTTGAGAAAATACTGCTTAGAATTTAAAGGAATGGATGGGAAATCAGCAGAACCCTTCTGGGAAGGTAACCCTCTCCACTCAAAATACTCTTCTACCCTACATCTGGACAACACAATACATAGCAGTATGGGGAAAGTCCCTTCTCTGGCAATCTTGAATCTGAGATTCTACCAATGAATCACAGAGCTTTCTCACTTTGCCTACATCAACAAATACAAAATGATCAATCAGAATGCAATATCTTAACCTGCTGGAGATTCCTTTTTGTTAATTTAGCAATGTTAGTCTGTTCAGTTCCATCGTCACTGATGAAGTGATGGAGAGGAATTTAGTAGCTGCAGTAATTTGCTTATTAAATGAGTGACATTTACAGTTGCACAAGGGAATTCCAGGTAAATCAGTCACATTAAGTGTTGCAGCACTCCTGATGGAATACTTGTAATGAGCAAAATTTTCAGACTGCAAACTCACTCTGAATATCAACTTCTGGGAAGAACAGAAATGAAAACGTTGAGCTGAAAAGTTCATATTCTTCAATAAGAGACTAACAATACAAGCTCCAAAACACACTGGAGTTCCTAGGTGTATCATCCCTAGGTGTACCATCACATGATCTTTGCCTCCAAATGACCTCCAATTAGTCAAACAGTCTTTCTCTCCTTCTCAATCTACAATTTTTACTTAACAACAATCCTTCAGACATCCTTTAATAGTTGGCACAAGCTTTGGGTACCTGGAATTCATGAAAGGTGCTATATAAATGCAAGTATTTATTTCCTTCTGAATGCCTTTTTTTCTCACCGTGATATTTATGGCAGTGATTTAGGAAATTAATCTTGGACAGCACTGATCCAGACAAATCTTCAGCCAGAAAAGCAGCCCTCCTTTCCAAGTTGGAAGATAGGAATTCTGTACTCTTTCATCAGAAAGAGTTCTCATCACCTTTGCAATGGAAGTAACTACCCACTATTTTAACTGGATTAATGCTACCAGCCATGTTAGTTATGAATTTGTTGGTAATATTGCTTCTGAATTACAAGGTTCTGGGTTCAAGTTCAATTCCAGCGTTGGAACATAAAAACAAAAGTTGATGCTGTAGTGCAGGAGAATTGCACTCACAGAAATGATATAATTCAGAAGAGTTGGTAAACTGATCCCACCTACCTATGTGGGTTGTTTTTCAGACTGGAGGCCTGTGACCAGTGGAGTGCCACAAGGATCGGTGCTGGGGCCTCTACTTTTTGTCATTTACATAAATGATTTGGATGCGAGCATAAGAGGTACAGTTAGTAAGTTTGCAGATGACACCAAAATTGGAAATGTAGTGGACAGCGAAGAAGGTTACCTCAGATTACAACAGGACCTTGACCAGGTGGGCCAATGGGCTGAGAAGTGGCAAATGGAGTTTAATTAAGTTAAATGCAAGGTGCTGCATTTTGGGAAAGCAAATCTTAGCAGGACTTGTACACTTAATGGTAAGGTCCTAGGGAGTGTTGCTGAATAAAGAGACCTTGGAGTGCAGGTTCATAGCTCCTTGAAAGTGAAGTCGTAGGTAGATTGGATAGTGAAGAAGGCATTTGGTATGTTTTCTTTTATTGGTCAGAGTATCGAGTATAGGAGTTGGGAGGTCATGTTGCGGCTGTACAGGACATTGGTTAGGCAACTTTCCTATCAGAAAGATGTTGTGAAACTTGAAAGGGTTCAGAAAAGATTTACAAGGATATTACCAGGGTTGGAGAATTTGAGGCTGAACAGGCTGGGGCTGTTTTCCCTGGAGCACTGGAGGTTGAGCAGTGACATTATAGAGGTTTACAAACTTATGAGGGGCATGGATAGGATAAATAGACAAAATCTTTTCCCTGGGGTCGAGGAGTCCAGAACTAGAGGACATGGGTTTATGGTGAGAGGGGAAAGATATAAAACAGACCTAAGGGGCAACTTTTTCAAACAGAGAGTGGTACGTATATGGAATGATCTGCCAGAGGAAGTGGTAGAGGCTGGTACAATTGCAACATTTAAAAGGCATTTGGAAGGGTATATGAATGGGAAGGGTTTGGAGGGATAAGGGTCGGGTGCTGGTAGGTGGGACTAGATTAAATTGGGATATCTGGTCGGCATGGACAGGTTGGACTGAAGGGTCTGTTTCCACACTGTACATCTCTATGACTCTATCCCGTAGCACTGTGAGGAAGAGTTATCTTTGGTGTCATGGTCAGTATATATCCCTCAATCAGCATCACAAGGATGGGCTGCTTGGTCATCATGTTGCTTTCCATGGGAGCTTGTTAAATGAACATCCTACATTACAGCAATGATTACACTTCAACAAGTATTTCATTGACTGTAAAGGGCTTTGTAACATCTAAGGGTTTTGGAAGTGCTCTATAAATGCAATTATTTCCTTTCGATAATAGAACAATTTCAGAGAATTAATCAATCCTGCCGATTACGGGAGGTATGGTGACTCAGTGATTAGCACTGCTGCCTCATAACACCAGGGAGCCGGGGTCGATTCCACTCTTGGGTGATTAGCTGTGTGAAGTTTGCACTTTCTCCCCATGTCTGTGGAGAATTGGTGTGGACTCGATGGGCTGAATTTCCTGCGTCCACACTGTAGGGATTCTATGATTCATTATCGAATGATGAAGGATGGGTTTTTGTACTATCTGGGAAACCCCACAGCATCATCCTGTTTTCATCTTTTAACCCGAATACCTCATAAAGGCTTTTAAATAGCAATTAGATAGTTGCGTGAAAAGAGAACTGTCATTATTTTGAGCACCTCGATTTAAATGTCATCTTAACTGTCATCTGAGGTGAAATTTCCTTTTCTGAGGTAACATGTTTTGGCAGGTGAGAGTCATGGCACCCGGTCTGTTGCAGCCTTTGCTCACACAATCTTCCACTCTTCACCTTATTTAAAACATAACCCGGATCTTGACCACATTTCTCAGGTGAATCAACAGCAGGAGAGGGAGAAGTGTTCATCACTGCCAGGATCTTCTGGTATTCAGTCTGCTGGCACCCTATACAAAGCTCAGTATAGTGTTACGACATGGGGTAAACCCTTCTGCTAATTTAAACCATACACACAGAAAAGCTCACCTCGCCTCGTAATCTGTAAAATTATGAGTGACAAAGGACTTCCAAAACCCACTATTTAAAGAAAAAATTAACAATACATTCTTTAACTCCAAGAAGAAAGAGAACATTAAACAACAACTATCTACACTGTAATCCTCCTTTGTCCGATCGATTTATCTACCTCCCATTCTACAATGATATACTGATCCGATAGAACCCCCCGATTAAGATTTGCAAAAAATTCAAATTTCAAACCAGTCAGCTGTGTCGATTCTCCTCTGAATCTTCCTCTGTAGATTTTTCTGGGTCTTTTCTTTGGTTTTCTGCTGCACAGATTTCATGTGCACAGGTAGCTTTCAAAGAATGGTTTTGCAGGCAGTCTGTGTTTGTTGGTGCTCTTTGCCGCTCGGGCTAACTGTTTAAAATGCCAGATTTTTATATCCCAAAACATTGGATTGTCTCATTGGTTTGATGTCATCAAAACAGCAAAATTCAAATTCAATTGGATTTTTGTATCTTGGGGCATAATTTAAACTGATTGGCCAAATTCAAATTTGTTGTGCAACATAGCAACACAGCTGCAGCTATTTGTTTCAAAGCCAAATGTTACATTTTCAAATTTTTCAGCACAGTCTGTGCTTGTTAAGTCCTTGCCAGCTTTCACTCTCTCTTAAAGGTACAATATACGCCTACACCTTCATAACTGTAGTAAGAGTCCAGCCAGGATATCTAATAAATTATGGGGCAAATAACCCAGTCCTATCAGAGAGCCCTGGCTCACAGATAAAAACAGGAGTGCCAGAGGCTGTGTTTACTCTAACAGCCAGCACTGAGCTCGTTTGTACTGTGGACATGTAAATAAAAAGTGACTTGGTGATGGGATACCAGCCTTCATTGAGTTAATTCACCCAACTGCACACCATGTCTGATGCTGCAAGGCAGGAACAATCCTTCACAACGTGGTGTGCTTGACTGGTATTGCTAGAGTCATAACGGAGGAAAGCTCATCTCTCCCCACTCTTCACAAATGGGACATGGATCCCAGGACAAACTATTGACTGACTGTGGCTAACCCCAATAACTGTAAAAGGAGCAGTCCTTGACTGACTGTAGCAGTACCACCTGAATGACTGTAGTCCCTTTCCACCCCACTAAGGGCTTCAGGCGAGGCCATTTGCTTGAAGCACATGCAGTGTATTTGCTGTCTGAACTGTCAACAAATGTTGCAGGATACTGAGGGAAGTTGGACTGCAAATTGCAGGGGCAGTGGCCCCAACCATTCAGTCTTTCCAGACACAGAGGTGGTGCCAGAAGACTAGAGAATTGCAAACATTACACCCTTATTCAGGCATGGTTGTGAAGGATAAACCCAGCAATTAGAGACCAGTCAGTTTAAAATGAGTGGTAGGGAAACGTCTAGAACTAATTATTCAGGGTAGAATTACTGGTAATCATGTTTCATTATCTTGCTAGGGTTTCTTGAAGAGGTAACAGAATTGAATTGAATTCAATTGAATTAGCTTTATTGTCACATGTACTCCCACGAATACAGTGAAAGGTTTACAAGTCACTACTTACGGTGCCATCTTAGGTACAAGGTACCTGGGTACAGATTCTTGTGTATAAATCTAGGAATAATAAATTAGAAAAATAAAGAAACAAAAAGTTCAGAAAGGGTCGATGAGAGTAATGTTGTTTATTTAGTGTACATGAACCTCCAAGAAGTGTTTGATTTAATGGCATGCAACTGACTTATGAGAAAGTTATAGGTCATGAAATAAAAAGGGCTGTAGCAACATGGATACAAAATTGTCTGTGTGATAGGAAACCAACAATAATGGTCAATTATTGCATTGCAGGCTGGAGGAAGATTTGTAGTCTTGAAATCCTTCCTTTTCCTGATATGTTTTAACAATCTGGATCTTGGTGGACAGGAACCAATTTCAAAGTTTGCAGAGGACGTTAAACTTGGAAACATTGCAAACTGTGAGGAAGACAATGTGAAATCTCAAAATGATATTGACATGTTGGTGGAGTTGGCAGATAGGTGGCAAATGAAGTTTAATGCACAGAAGTGTGAGGTGATGCATTTTTGCAGTTTGATTAAAGGCAGACAATAGAAAATAAGCTATCCAATTCTAAAGGGGGTGGAGAAGCAGAGGTACCTTAGTGTATGTATACAAAGATTGTTAAAGATGGTAGGACAGGTGGAGAGAGCAGTTAATAAAGTGTACAGGATCCTGGGCTTTATTAACATGGACACAGAGTACAAGAGTAAGGAGGTTAGGAATCTCGATAGGACATTATCTAGTTCTGGGTACTACAGAATGGGACAGATGTGAACACGCTGGAGACATGAGAAGAGATGTACAAAAATGTTTCCAATAATGAGAAATGTCAATTATGAGAATAGATTGGAGAAGGTTGAACTTAGAAGGCTAAGAAGAGATCTGATAGAAGATTTCAAAATCATGGCTAGACTCAATAGAATATATAGAGAGAAACTGTTCCTATTTGTAAAAACATCAAGAATAAAAGGGCACAGATTTAAAGATTTTGCAAAAGAAGCAAATGCGATGTGAGCAAAAGCTTTTTCACACAAATTTCTGCAGTCCAGAATACACTGACTGGCCTGGGATTCAACCGAAGCTTTCCAGAGGACATTGGGTGATCAGTTTATTATATACAAGGGTATACAGAAAAGGCAGAAAGTGCCACTAAGTCATGATCCTAATTTTGAGAGCCAGTATGGACACAATGGGCTGAATGGCCTCAATTGCACCTTCATTTTTCTGTGATTCTGATGTATGATATGTATGTAGCATGATGCTACACAATGACATGTCCACTCCCTCGACTGTTCAATGCCTCCCCACCATGCAGGTGCCTGCTCTCCTGTTCTGTCACCATACAGGCTGAATGTCAAGAAAGCAGTGTGATCCACAGAGGCTGGCAGCCTGGAAGTCAGCGCTGAAGTTAGTGAGTGTGCACAAAGAAAGCAAGCTAAAAGCTCCGAAATGCATCCGAAATGCATCCGAAACGCTTCATGCAACGTAACCTGGCAGAACCATGTAAGTCACAGGTATCCCTGAGCTCTAAGTATTGAAAGACTGAAGTAGTGTGAACATTGGCCTTACAGCTTAGCGAGGCTACTGGTTTACCAATGCCAATGTGCATAGACAAGGGTTAAGAAAGGTGGCCAGGGACCTTGCAGAGATGCTGCTCTGAAGAAGAAGTTAGATGATGACTGGAACAAGCATCTGATGAGATGCAGCTGCCAGGCATCCACTCAGATTCACGTGTCAGGAATTTGCACTGTCAACTTTCTCATGATAGGAGATGACAATTAGAACTAGTATATAAATAAGATGAGTTGAGGCTTTAATGCAATGCAAATGATGGGAATATGTTCGCTGCCACTCAATAGCAAGATTCTAATGTCATAATTTAAGACTTAAGGAGAAAATTGGGAAACCTCTTCTCAATGTTAAGGTTTGTATTTATCTTTCTCTCCAAATTTTCCTATCTTTCTCAACATCATTGCTCATGTCACACGAGAGAGGGGTAACCTCCAGGTCTATTCTTGAAGAACATGCAAGTTCAGTTAGCTCAGTTGAATGGACAGCTACTTTGTGCCACAGAGGGATACCAACAGCATGGGGTCAATTCCTGCATTGATTGATGTTAACAATGAAGGCCTTGCCTTCTCAACCTTTGTCCCTTGTCCGAGGCATGGTGACCCTCAGGTTAAAATCCAGCAGTCATGGTTCTCTCTCTAAGGGGAGGGTGGGATTATAATAACTTTACTTTTTGTCAGTATTTAATCTGTTTTAAAGTCTTTAGATTATGTAGAGAAGGAGAAACTTGTGGAACATTGACAGTGGCTTAACCAGTTGAGATGACTGTCCTGTTTCTGTGCTGTAAATGGCATAATTTTATACCGTAAGTCAAGGGAAAACTATTTTCAGTTCCAAAAATATAGGTACCCAACTGGAATGCAAACTGAACATTCTTGACCAAAGGAGAACAGCACCATTTGTTAATGGAACGGCATCTTGCAACTATGGCTGTGTGTTGCATTCATTGGCAATTTACTAGCCAGTGGACACTTGGCTTATGATTTTCCAAATATTGACCAAAAATAGAGGAATGTTACGAGCACATGTCAGATTAACTTATTTTAAAGTATGCATCCAGTGTACCAGATGGCTGGAAGTGCAAAACTACCAATCCTTCAGAATTGTCCTGGAGTTTTCAGGAATTGAAGAATAATTTCTAGGACACTCCAGATTACTGGAAATCTGAAACAAACACAGAGAATGCTGGAGAATCTCAGCAGGTGTGGCAGCTTCTGTGGTGTGAGAAACAGAGTCAACATTTTGAGTGCAATATGACTCTTCAGTTTTGAAAAGGTGTATCAGACTTGAAATGTTAACACTCTCTCTCTCTCTCTTTCTCTCTCTCTCTCCACTGATGTTGGCAGGCCAGTGACCAAAACAAGCCTTCAAGACCCTATGATTTGATCCCATGCCCCAATTTTACTTGCAGTGAGAGGATTGCTTTAGACAGATGGCACTGCACTGCAGGAAGGAGAGTTTAGCTGGCTAACTGGGACTCCAACTCTTTCTCTGCCAATTAATCACAGATTACATCAACACATTCAACCCTGAATTATGAGTAGTATCTGCCAAAGCTATAAGGGAATTGGCTGCCATCCACTGCAGATTAAAGACCTGTACAATATAAGAGCTCCACTCAGCACACATGGATGCGAGAGGGGGTCCAAAGGCTCACATCATGAAGCGGTATCTGTGATCCTCAACTGACAAGCTTCAAGACTCTTGAATTAGTTCAGCAAGTTGGAGAAGTTGGAATCTTCAATTTCCTCCATGAAATTGAGCAATGCAAAGATCGAAAATCATTACTTGCCTATTTTCTCAATAAGTAAAAAGCTATTTCCAGAAGAACAAGGACAGACCTATCAGCCAGAGCAGCTTTAGAAAGGGGTAATCTTCTCCAGCTCCCCATAAAATAACTGAATCTGGAAAATAGTCATTGTTGTTCTCTTTCCTGCAGGTTTACCTGCCAATAAATGCTCAGACACAATTATTTAATCTTTCATGCTTTTGCCTTTTATATACTCTATTCGTATATTTCCTTTTATGTTTTTGTGGAAATAGCACTGTATTCTGTAACACCACTTATAGGATCCTGCGACTGGAGGGGAGCTGGGGTTAAGCCAGCTTGTCCCTTTAAGATGACAACATCTTATTGCTGCCAAACATCCTTGTGTCAATGAGAACCCAATTTTTGCAAGTGAGGAGAGTTTGTAGATTGTTAGGTGCTTGGACAATGTACAAGAGGGTAGCAAAACTGGTTAATCAGTAGAACAAAATTAATTAGTGCTTTCAGGAAAAGAGGTAAGACAGTATTGGATGAAAACAGAAATGTGCCTTAAAAGCTTACACAGGGATTTGTAGGAAATCCATGAATGTGGAACATGGAATTCTTCTTCCTCTAAGTACAAGAGCAACCAACCATGTTTGCAATTCTGGAGGTTCCAATGTTAGATGTCTTCATTTGTACTTCTTTACCTATTCGTTTGCATGCAAATTACCAAATCTGTTGCAGCAACACACATGATACAGTGGGAATTAGATCAATTAGTTCAACTAATTTATGATGTGCAGAATTTAATGTGATACACAGGGATCGCCTGCTCAATCACTAAGTAGGACCAAGATATCAATTGGAGGAAGTCTGCATAAACTAATAAAATGAATGAGGCATTTGCTATATTTACTAGCAATTTTAAGTATTATTGATGTTGAAGTCTTAGAAGAAGAGGAAAAGATAAAGAAGCCTAATTGTAGAACTCTAAATGAGTTACTACCATAATTTTCTTTTTAAAACTGGAACTGCAGTCTTAATTAATTCAAGCTGCCTGCAGCAATGTCTGCTTATTGGCATATAAATTATCTAAAAGTTACATCAGTGTAGCAGACTTCCCTCTTCTTCAACAATATCTATATCAATAGGCATGTTTACTTGAGAATGCAGCACATAGTCATCCTGGCAATGTGCTAGAAGTCACTATTATAAATCCTACATGTTGTGTTCAAGACTTAGGACATGAATCCACAGCTAATAATAAAAGTATTAGAGGTTCAAAGTAGTAGATACTCATGTGCTTACCAAATACCGAAAGATATGGAATTGTGGATGACGAATCAATTTTACTCACATGCGCCATTTCATAATCTCCAGTTGGTACTTATCTTCAACCAAAATTATTCAAACAAATTAGTTGATCATACATTATTCTGGTATTTTGGGGGGCTTGCTATGCACAAACTGGCAACAACATTTCCCACCTTAAACAGGGTGAATACATTTTAAAACAAAGGCACTTCATTGACGGTAAACCACCTGGGATGACTTAACTTTTTATCTGGTTTGCTTTTTATCATTTTGCATTCAAATGCCCTACATTGAGGTTTTAATAAGCTGCTGAAAATATATTTTCTTCAGAAGTCTAAAGAAAATAGACAACAGATTTTCAAACATTAACAGTGACTCAGTGGTTAGCACTGCTGCCTCACAGTGCCAGGGACCCGGGTTTGATTCCTGCCTCGGGTGACTGTCTGTGTGGAGTTTGCACATTCTCCCCGTGTCTGCGTGGGTTCCCTCCAGGTGCTCCGGTTTCCTCCCACAGTCCAAAGATGTACAGGTCAGGTGAATTAGCTATGCTAAGTTGCCAACAGTGTTAAATGCATTAGTCAGGGGTAAATATAGGTTCGGGGAATGAGTCTGGGTGGGTTACTTTTCGGAGGGCCAGTGTTGGACTTGTTGGGCCAAATGGCCTGTTTCCACAGTGTAGGGGTTCTAATCAAATGCAGTCCTCAAAACAATGTCAGACTACAGGTGGTAAGCTTAGGGGAGACTAGATGTAATCCGGACTCTTTTGGTGGGCTGTGTTAGCTTCAAGATAACATGCCACTGGCCCACTTGGAACTAAATCAACCCTTTATGGTTGACTCACTCTTTCTGATATCTGAACCTGGGCCAGGGCACCGCAGGGCACTGGTGGTAATTAGCCAGCTAGTCTGACTCATTATTGGAGTCTGTGGGGGATCAGCAAGTCAGATTACTTCCTACTCCATTTCTGATTATCCTAAAAACTAAAGACGAAATGGCTGCAGCAGTCCTAATTTCTCACTGGCCCTGGATATAGTGGTAACATCTAGAATTTTAAAGCATAATAAGGTGGGAAGTGTTAAATCTGGCAATAATTCTGAAGGAGTTAATGTCAATCTTATACTGAGTTCCACCCCCGAGGATGGTGTTACATATTTGAGTACAGGCATTGAGTTCTGCACAAATACCCAAAGGAAGCAACTGTAAGTTTAGTTAGCAAGTTGAATTAACATGTTTTCATGCAATAAATTGCTGTTACCTAAGACAGGTACCTCCTGTTTACAGTCACCAATGGTCTTTCATCTATCACTGATAATTAAACTGGCACTAGACCCAGAATAGAGAAAGGAGGATTGGTGGCCGTGAACTACCCAAAGCAGTCGTGGTCTCTGAAAATAAGAAATAACAATTAGTGATGTGTGGAGAGAATCTAGCTAACCTTGAAGAAAGAAGAAGAAAATCTTGAAGAAAGTCTTGAATGCGTCACTTTAAAAGCATCACAGCTTAAAGAAGAAACAGACACAAAAATATGAAAACTGATAAAACGTCAGCAGGAGACATGGGAACAGCAACAAGGTGCATTCAAGACCCTAAAGGCAAACTTTCACCAAGAAGCTGGTAAGATGGTGAAGGGAGGACAATGGGGATTCAAGTAAGAGAAAAAAACCAGCTACACTGAGCAAAACACAAAGGCCTGACTGAAGGAAGTTCTATAGGGAATAGATAAAAGGTCCAGGAGTAAAGTTACATATATTTGAGGGAAAGGAATGAAAAATTTATGAAAACAGGGCAAATACCAGAGTAAAAAACAATTCACACTTCTCAAAACGAGCATCGCCACTATCACAACTGGGCTCTACATTGAACAGATGGAAGGGACAGTGAAAAGGTCAGAGACAAAATCCATACTCGAAACAAAAACTGACATTGCTGAATAAGTTTAGCAGCTCTGGATCTACAGATTTGGGACTGCCTCAAAGTTTATTTCAGATGGAAGAGAGGAAAATTTGGGGCAAGAGTCTAGCAGAAGAAGAAAAGCCATTAGAAATTTAGCATATAATTGGACTACAATGTAATTAAAGCGCTGTGTTGTCAGAAAGGTTTAAAAAGGTTGACAGAGAACATTATTCAAAAAAATTGTGCAGAAGCAAGTATGTTCTGTTTTGGATTATGAAAAATGGAAAAATGTCATTGTGCCAGTAAAGCAGCCAGAAAATTCCGTCTTGGCTGCAGAATGTAGAAAACCCGCTGAAAAACGGCAGAAGTCACCATTTTAATTACTGAAAAGAGGCAGGAAATCACTGCAAGCAATATAGAGCTACAGTCTTGCAATGAAACAAAATTTAAAAGCTTAAAATCAAACTGCAATACAGAGGTCCAAATGGAGGAGAATTGATGTGTCTTATTGGAAGAATTGAATACACAAATACAAATAATATAGAGATAACAGACTCATGGATAGAGACATTACTGCAACGTTGTGGCTGTACAAAGTCAAGCAGAGTTTACAGCAACAACATTTAAAACACCATTGATGAAAAGGAGAATTAAAGCTTAAATAACAGCAGAATACATGCAGTATTGTAATGCTACAGATTCAAACAACTTTGTAGTAATAAGATTTAAATTACCTCATTAAAAAAAAGGAGACGTAATACTTTTTACCAAATTCAAAAGCAGAGATGGTGCATACAGAACACAAGATTTGACATCTTGCAGATGACAGTTCTTAAGATACAAGTCACTGCAAAATTAAACACGAGATCTGAAGGTGAATAATGAAATACACTTTATGTATTCAAGGGTCCTATTGCCGATAATGTTATTGATCACCAGATTATTAGAGACTATTGATACTTGTCACAAAGTCCTAAAAGCTTTTGATGATTGCTTTGAGAATAAATGTCCTGACTGAGCGAGATTTAACAGAAAAATTCAGCTTCCAGGGGAACCTGTAGGTAGTTTATATAATTACCTCTACAATAAGTAAAATATTTTTTGATAAAACTTTGTTAGGTTTCTTGTAGTCTTACAATCCAAACACGACTTAATTTTGGAGAAAGCTATTCAAGTTGTGCTGGAAACAGAAACTAGAAAGACTTAAGACAGATTCTAAGAGAAGAAGAACTCTATCACAGGACAGCAACAGCATCTATTCAGTCTTCAATGTATAGACACTGTAAAGAAGCACATGACAAGCTATGACAGGAAGTAAGCCAAACAGCAAAGGCTACGGCATGGACAGCATTGTGGGGTGATAAGGCTAGAAGGCACTGACAATTTACACTATGACACAGGAATGCTATACTTGTAAAATACTAGATCACTTCCACAAGACGTACAGACACATTTTTTAAAACAGCGGAAATACTGGAGGTCATTAATGCAAAGAGCTCTTCACAGTGGAGAACCCACCACCATCAGAAAGTTATATTCCTCCATTAGTAAAGATAACAGGAGCACTCTTAGGAGAAATTACTATTTTAAATGAGAGTAGTTATGCATATGTATGCCATTAGGTATCTTGTTAATATCAAGCTTGATGCAAGAATGACTGTCACTATACTGGAAGGTTTAATACCATAGCTGAGGAAACGGTGGATATAACCTACTAAGGTTAAACTGCATGGTCTGGGTAAACAACACCTGAAACTAAAAGTATGTGCAAATAACACTGCAACATGAGCAGTGTATGAATGTTGAAAACATATATGTGGTTAACAATCAACACTCCTCACTTTGAACCTGTATACATATGTTGTCCTCAACATCCTTGCAATAGCAAAAAGGTCCAACTACAGCCAAGAAACAATCACTTCAGAAACAAACCATTGTCAAGCAACCAGTCAAGGAGCAACCTGTAGAAGATTTCACTGGGCTTCCTCGGCACATAGCAGAAGCCAAACAGAAGAACGAATCCAGAGAGAATACCCACATTGGCAAAAAGGAACTTTTTCAGCAAACAAGTCACAGACGTTTACAGTACTGGTGGAAATGTTCAATCCTCTGACTTTGAAAACAGAGCAATCAATGTAAGTGACAAAGACAATACTGATTGAGCAGCAATCTTCCACTAACTGAACCGAGTGTGTGAAAAAGTCTAGCTCACCAGTCTAACAACCAAAGAAGGCAACTGAAAACATCCAACCTAACCAAGAAGTTGAAGCAAAAATGCTTATACACTTTAATGCAGATGTAATTAGGGGCAGCAAGATGGTTCAGTGGTTAACACTGCTGCCTCACAGCACCAGGGACCCAGGTTCCACTCTTGGGTGACTGTCTGTGTGGAATTTACATTCTCCCTGTGTCTGCATGAGTTTCCTCTAGATGATCCAGTTTCCTCCCACAGTCCAAAGATATACAAGTTAGGTAGACTGGCCATGCTAAATTGTCCATAGTATCCAGGGATGTGCAGGTTAGGTGGATTATCCATGGGAAATGCGGGGTTACAGAGATAGGTTGGTAGTGGGTGTGTGTGGGACATTCATCAGAGGGTCGGTGTGGGCTGAATGGCCTACTTCCACAGTGTTAGTATTCTATGATTCTATGGTTGAGAGTAAATGTTTGCTGCAACAAAGTGGAGATGGCCTACATACAACATCATGAAAGCCAGACTAATGTCCACAGATTCAGGATACACTCAAAAAGAAGAAATTTCCTGGTTTGAACTTCCATGATACTGCAAAAAAAAACCTGCTTAAATTGAAAAGCAATTTCCTGGTCGAGAAGGCCATGATACTGTAAAGGGAAAAAAGCTTTTAATTCAACAGAACACTGTCTCTCATGATGGACATTCATGAGACTAAAGGTCTTCCAGGTGACGTTATTGGTAAATACCTGAGTCAGGAAAGAAGTTCCTCTGCAAAGCAAATTCAGAAGCCTATAGGTCTTGCAGGGAAGGTAATCGACTAATGACCAGCCTCATCAGGAATGAGATCCTCCCTGCAGGATCTTCAAGAGATTGGAGAACTCACAAAAGTTCAAAATCAAGGTCAAACGTCCCTCAAGCAATAGATCTATTGTTCATCCAGGTCCAAACAGAATGCATCTAGGAGCACTGCGAAACATCCAGAGTGCCTATATTTGACAAAATTGGTAAGAAAAAAAAACAATAGACCTGAGATTTAGGAACAGTTTAGAAGTCAGCAACAGGGCACGAAGGGATTGTTAAAAAGGGCAAAATAGAGTATGAGAGTAAGCTTGCAGGGAACATAAGTTTCTATAGGCATGTAAGGAGAAAAGAATTAGTGAAAACCAGTGTACATGCTTCATAGTCAGAAATGGCAGTATTTATATTGGGAAACAAAGAAGTGGTTGATGAACTAAATTCATACTTTGCTTCTGTCTTCACAAAGGAGGAGACAAATAATATCCCAGAAATGATAGGGATCACAGTTAGTTTAGATAGAGAGAAGAACTGAAGCAAATCTGTATTAGTACAGAAATGGTGTTAGAAAAATTGATGGAATTGAAGGCTGATAAATGGCCAGGACTAGATAATCTACATCTCAGAGTACTTAAAGAAGTGGCCCTCCTAGAAACAGTGGATGCATTGGTGGGGTCATCTTCCAAGATTCTTTAGACACTGGAACAGTTCCTAGAGATTCGAGGGTAGCCAGTGTAACTCCACTGTTTAAAAAGGGGAGATAGAGAGAAAACAAGGAATTACAGACCAGTGAGTCATATATCAGCACCGGGAAAGTTGCTAGAGTCCATTATATTGGATTTTATAGCAGAGCTCTTAGAAAATGGTGACAGAATCAGTCACAGTCAGTATGAATTGACAAATCTACTGGAATTCTTTGAGGATGTAACTAGTGGAGTTAATTGGGAAAGCCAGTGGATGTGGTTTATTTGGATTTTCAGAAAGCTTTTGACAAAGTCCCACATAAGAGATTAATGTGTAAAATTAAAGTGCATGGGATTGGGGTAGAGTTGAATAGAAAATTGGTTAATATGCTAGAAACAAAAGGTTGGAATAAATATGTCTTTTTCTAAATGGCAGGCAGTTGACTAGTGGGTTACCACTGGGATTGCACTAGAAGTCCATATTTTAATGATTTAGATGAGGGAACGAAATGTAATATCTCAAAATTTGCAGATGATACAAAGTTGGTTGAGAGGGTGAGCTGTAAAGAGGATGCAGAGATGTCGCAGTATGATTTGGAAAGGTTGAGTGAGTGGGCAAATGCATGACAGATGCAGTATACTGTGGATAAATATGAGGTTATCCACTTTGGTAGCAAAAACAGGAGGACAGATTATTATTTGAATGGCTGTGAAATGAAAGAGGGGAATACTCAATGAGATCTGGGTGTCCTTGTGTACCGGTAACTAAAAGTAAGACTACTGGAGCAACAAGCAGTAAAGAAGGCAGACTGTATGTTGGTCTTCATAGAGGGAAGATTCAAATACAGGAACAAGGATGCCTTTCTGCAACTATACAGGGCATGGGTGAGGCCATACTTGAAATAATGCATGCAATGTTGGTCTCCTTATCTGGGGAAAGATGCTCTTGCTACAGAGGGAGTGCACAGAATGTTCAGTAATTTGATTCCTGAGATGGAAAGACTGAATATGACAAGAGATTGAGTTGGTTAGGATATATTCACTGGAGATTAGAAGAACGAGAGGGCATCTCACAGAAATCTATAAAATTCGAAGAGTACTAGACAGTTAGATGCAGAAGGATGTTCACAGTGGAGGGGGAGTCATAGTTTAAGGATAAGGGGTAAATCCTTTAAGACTGAGATGTGAAAAATTTCTTCACCAAGAGAGCGTTGAGCCTGTGGAATTCATTACCACAGCATGTGGTGCAGGCCAAAACATTATGTGTTTTCAAGAAGGGAGTAGATATAGCTCTTGTGGCTAAAGGGATCAAGGGATATAGGGGGAGGATGGGATTAGAGTACTGAGCTTGATGATTAGCCATGATCAAAATGCATGGCAAAGCAGGCTGGATAGGTAGATTGGTGAATTCCTGCTCCTATCTTCTATGTTTCTATTTTTGTGAAGTTAGAGACTTGTGGATGCAGGGTGGAGATCTGCTGGTGGTAAATATGAAAGTAATTGTAGACTTGAATGTATAATATTTACCAATGGGGATAAAGCTTGGGTAGAGGCCCATAATTACATGATTTCACACAGTCCTTGTATGTAGTTTGGCTCAAGTACAAAAAGGGAGCAGAAGTATTTTGTACAGATTCCAAGTTTTTGTAATAATGTCTAGCAAGTTAATGTAAATTATACCTGTTGCTTTCAGGTAATAAATGACCTAGTATCTAAAAGAAATTCATCTTCTGTTTAGATTCACCAGTGATCTTTGGTCAACCACTGTTAATTAGAGGCCCTAAGTTCAATGCACAGGAAGAAGGATTGGTAGCAGCAAACCAACTAAACCAGAATCCAATGCACAAGCAGTAGTGTTGTCTGAAAATATGACAAGAGAGACCCCAGTCACATTTGTCCAGCAATTTAAATTAAAATTGGGAAATATAAAATTCATGCAGACTAAAGCATGGAAAGTGCTTGCTATATATTTTGTAGAAAACCTAAGGGAATACAAGACTGATAGCAGCAAATGTTAAGCTAGCAAGGTTTTACGTCAGTGAAAAAAATTAAATAATAAAGAGCAACTGTAATGTTAATAGGTTTGGGTGAACAGATACAGCAAGATTTCAGATGATGCCTGTCATCAGAAGGATTCAAAGGAAGGGCCCACCTGGAACATCCACCTCTTTCAGAGACAAACTGACCTATCATAGATCTTCAGTTTTAATTTCAGATCTCCTGCATTTCGTTATTTTTCTTTTCAACTCAAATGGAAGATTTCCCCTTAGACTATAACAGGAGATGAAGGGATGCAAACCTCTGAAGGAAAGACTTTGATAGTTGAAGGTTTTATAATCAAGTCTCGTACCCTTCGAGGCTTTGGGGCTAAATTGAAGAGCAAAAAATAGAAATGTGCATTCACTTGAAACTACGGGAAAGGATTACAAGATATCTTTGTTACATATTGTCTGTGGCCCTGACCAGATAGCCAAATGCAGGTCAGAACACATGTAATGTATAACATTAATTTGAAGAGGATGTAGAGCATACAAACTGGGATTTACATCACAGGAATTCTCTCTCTTTAGTGGCAGGGAAAATAAAATTAAAGGAGAAATAAACATAAAGAGAGACTACAGATTCAATTGAAACACACCTGTTCTTTCCTCAATAGACTTCATGTTTTATCTTCCATGCAAACATTTGTATCTTACACTTATATTGGCTCAAATATTAAACAGTGGTTGTCTGGTAGGCTCAGCACAGCATCATTGTGGAACATCAGTAGAATAAAATTTGTGTGTTTCATTTAATCTTTTAAATTGAAATTAATAACAGTAGGAGCCCCATTCGCTTTGAATGTCTAATTGTGTAACATGTAACTGGATACACTGTGTTGTCAGATGCATTTCATTGGTCTTTGTAGAGTTCAACCATTCTATGTTTGATTGTGAGTCTGATCATTATTGATGTGCACTGTGCCTAATTGCTTAAGTCTGGGTGTGGACTCACTAAAATGTAAACAAACTGTAGACGTTGCTGCTGTGTCATCTCTGCGTTGTTCTGAGACATGAAATATGCATAGTCTCCATGGACAGAAACTTAAAGGAATCTAAGGCAATGTGGCCTATGATGAGATGCAGAATTGTCTAACATGTTTGGCCTGACATCAAAATCATCTCATTTCATCTGTTCATAAATGGCATAGTGAGATTCTTGCTAGATAGCAGTGGTGATCATTATTGTTTGTTAAATGCCTTGTTAACACCACAACTTTTCTTAGTAATATTCTGACTTCCATCTGACCAAACTTACCAAACAAGCTGGATGTTGGGAAAACTCAACAAGGAAACCAGGCAGATTCAATTCACGACTTGCTCCAAATGACGCCCATATTGGCGCTAACATCTCAGGACGCTCTCCATGCACACCAGTCACACGCACCATACCTCTATGGATTGTAACACGCTACATTTGCCAACTCTAAGAACCCTCATGGCACATCTCCAATCCACTTCCAGTAAACTACTGAACTTCAATGCTGTATCACGAGTTGCACCTGTAATGCTGTAAAGTTGCAGCAAGGACACTGTATGTTCAGGGATAAGCATCCAACTCATGGACTGGACCAGGCTGCATTTCTGGGCTGGTCATGGTAGTTCATAGTGTTCACTCACTCTGAGCCTACCTGGATATGTTGGAATGATAGTGAGTAGGGAACGTTTTGCAAGAAATAGTGAGAGTGGTAGAGCATGAGTCTTGGTGGGTCCAGTAGCAGAGGTAGAGTGAGCGTGGAGTATTGGAGGCATGATGGTGGCACTTACCCTAGCGGAGTGGAGAAGGACACTGACCTTCCTACTACAGAGCTAGGTATTCCTCCAGATAGCTGAGACTGTTTCAATGTGGGTGGCAACCTTGTCCATCACATTTTGCTTCTGTCTTCACAAGGAGGACACAAATAACATACCAGAAATGATGGGGAGCTTAGGGTTTAGAGAGAGGCAGGAACTGAAGCAAACTGAGAATACTACCCCTTCGCTGTGGGTGTCATAGCCTCCACACCAGGTCCTAGGGAAGGAGTCCAATAGGATCTCTAATTCCCTGCCTGAAAAAAAGATACCAATTTCCCTCTCTTCATCACGTCCAGGGCAAATGTCAGGAACCACACAAGGCTGCTCCAGTCTGGCAATGCTTATTTGGGTGCACAATAGGTTTCAAAAGAGAGCATGGCTACAAGGAATCCCAATGAATTCTGACATATCCACTGAGTGATGAGCTGTTGTGGGAACAGCTTGTGGTAAGCTGGGGCAGAAATAAATGCAGAAGGTACCATCAAGGCATGTTAGGTAATTAGTGAAGCAATTAATGACATAGGGCGAGAGAACTCGTTAGGCCTCGCAGCAGCAAATCCTCCAAAACCTCAATGCAAATAAAAAGCGATTTAGCCCCATGGGTTAACAAGTGCACAGTTGTCACAGTCTCCGCACTATTCGGCAGGACCAATTCCTCTATCACCCATTTCCAGTTGCACCTTGAATTTGGTAAATAATTCAGGGAGTATTGGCTCATCTAAATCCCAACCCTGCTATAATATTAAACTCAGAATGTTCTCATTTTGTCTGCATGCTCACCCAATGCATTACTTCCTTGCTAATCCAAGAAGGCTGTGAAGTAGAGCTCCTGACCCCGGGGCTCCCCTGCCTTTTCTTTCTTTTCTCTTTTTTTCTCCTTCCTCATTATTTTTCTTCTCTTTCCTTACCTCTTGTGAAGAGCTTGGTTGCAGCGACAGCATCAGCAGCGATTTGGGTTCCCAGCAGCCTCTGTATTGATGAGGTGAGCCCAGCGCCAACTCATGGCTGCTGCAGTGCAGGTCAGTTTGGTGTCCCATGGCATCTGCATCCAGTTCAGATTCATGAGGATGCCAGTAAGGCAATACGTGAGCCAGTGTTATCGGCAGTGGCTGCATCGGCATGGTGGGTCCAGAGTGCAGTCCTGGAGGCGGTAGAGTCACGTTTCGGATGGTGAAGGACTTGGGGGCATCGGTGGCGGCTGCATTGAATTGAATTGAATTTATTGTCACGTTTACCGAGACACAGTGAAAAGCTTTGTCTTGCAACCGATACAGGCAGATCACAGAGTTAAATAGCACAGACAGTGAATAATAGATAAACCGCAGCAAAAACAAAAACACAGGTAGAGGCAAATGTTAAGAGTTTGTGAGTCCATTCAGTATTCTAACAACAGTAGGGTAGAAACTGTTTTGAAACCAGCTGGTGCGTGTATTCAGGTTTCTGTACCTTCTCCCTGATTGTAGAGGTTGTAGAAAAACATTGCCAGAGATGGATCTTTAAGAATGCTAGTGGCCTTTCCTTGACAGCGGGCCTGGTAGATGGATTCTATACATGGGAGGTTGGTCTTTGTGATTGTCCGGGCCGAGTTCACCACTCTCTGTAACTGTCTCCGATCTTGAATGGTACAGTTGCCATACCGGGTAGTGATACATCCAGACAGAATGCTCTCAATGGCACACCTGTAAAAGTTGGCAAGGGTATTCGCCGTCATGCCAAATTTCCTCAGCCACCTGAGGAAGAAGAGATTGTTGGGCCTTGGTAACCAGTGCATCCACATGAAGAGTCTAAGAAAGCTCGTTGTGGATGACCACTCCCAGGAGCTTGACACTTTCCATTCGTTCCACCTCTGTGCTGTTAATGTGCTGGGGGGGAGGGCATGAGTAACAACCCGCTGAAAGTCAATAATGGGTTCCTTGGCTCCATCAGTGAGGTCCAATGAGGATTCATGGTGGTGGCTGTATTGGTGGAGGGAAGATGGCATCAAAGTGTGGTGACTCTTGTTCCAGTAATTCAGCGAGGGGATTCATGGCTGGCTGCTCCAAACCCGTGGCTGACCACTTATCAAGAAGGGCTGTAAAGCAGAACTTTATTTCTTTGTTTTTCTGCCTTTTTATTCAATGTTTTGCTTTATTTTTCTGTGTTTAAAGATGGCACCGGAGAGAGGTGACACTTTACAACACTTCTCACTGTATTTTGTAACAAAATACATATGACAATAAATAAATCAAATTTTAAAAATCAACATGGCTGCTTTGAATCAAATTTGATTTATTTATTTGTTTTTGGCATGTGTTCTATGACAGGAGAAAATAATAGCCCCCTAAGTGAGCAATTTCTCCTATCTCATTTGATAGTGTTACATTGATGTTTCTATTGGACAACAGAGAATAGGTGCAGGAGTAGGCCATCCTGCCCTTCGAGTCTGCACCACCATTCATTATGATCATGGCTGATCATCCTTAATCGGTATCCTGTTCCTGCCTTATCTCCATAACCCTTTATTCCACTATCCTTGAGAGCTCTGTCCAACTCTTTCTTAAACAAATCGAGAGACTGGGCCTCCACTGCCTTCTGGGGCAGAGCATTCTACACACCCACCACTCTCTGGGTGAAGAAGTTTCTCCTCATCTCTGTCCTAAATGGCCTAACCCTTATTTTGAAGCTATGTCCTCTGGTTCAGGACTCACCCATCAGCGGAAACATGTTTCCTGCCTCCAGAGTGTCCAATCCTTTAATAATCTTACACGTCTCAATCAGATCCCCTCTCAGTCTCAAGGGTATACAAGCCCAGTTGCTCCAATCTTTCAACATAAGATAACATGATTGGCGTGTTGGATTTCCACTCTAAGCAAACAGTAACTTTATTAGATTGAAGTGACATTTCATTCATTTTCAAGCAAAGTGAATTGGAACACTGGAAGAATTTCATTACAAATGCTCTTTCATTTTACCCAATTAAGCTGTAAGTTTTACTAGTGTCAACTGATCACTTCATTTTTGAAGGTTACCTTCTTGCTTGATACATATTTCTTCTTGATGGCACAGAATCCCTTTATTTTTCTCCCTCTTTTTTCTCCATAATAGTCTACACTAGCAAAGTATCTCCCATGAGAAAGGTAGTAGCCACCAACCCTGTTATAAATTCAGAAAGTATAGGCAAGATTCAGAACATTGTAGCAGCATCTGTGACCAGTGAAAAAGTTAACTTTTCAAGTTAAATATTTCTCCTCTGTAAAAGAGTTTTGTTTTCATCTAGTGTTCTTAAGCAGGTCACAAAATACAAGGGATGTCCTCAAAGGGATTTACCCTTCTGTAATTTTGGGCCCTGAGGCTATTTGTAGCAAACTGCAGTGTTTGTGGATACAAGAATGCTGCCACCATTCCTTTTCCTTAATGAAGTATTTTTAGTTGTTCCTCTACCACTGTAAACTAAATATAAACTATGACTGAGGCTCTTGTCTGAACAAGATGCAATTTATTTTATGATAACAATAAGGTGCGAGTTACATTAACGATTTAGACATTGTTACTAAGATTATTAAGAGACAACGATGACAAATTTGTTCACTGAGATCCAGACCTACCCTCCCCATTTCCCCATCTAGACTGTATGAAATCACCAGACTGGGTAGAACTTTACACAACCTGCAACATTAACCCCTTCAGAACCGTCACCTTATACAATATTTCCCTCTAAGCTTTTTTCCCCATAATTAACATTTATCCATTGACAACTCACGGCCTCTGGGAATTTCTTCTTAGTCCAATAGAATTTTTCACTGCAGTACCCTGTGGTACTGAGAAATGATGCTCATCACTGATTGCTCTGCAATATTTATGGATCTTAATCTCAAGGCCTAGTTGATTTACAGAGGAAGAGGAACAACAACTACAGAATCTTTACATGAACAAAGTTCTTATCTTAACAAGATGTAGTTTGTTGCATAATGGCAATTAGGCGCAAGTTACATTAGCTAGTTACATATTGCTGCTCAGAACATTAGGAGACATAGATCTGTCCCCTTTAAGAGTCAGAGCCATTCTCCCCTTTCCCCACCCGAGATATCATCAGATTGAGTGGAACTTAAGCACAGTCTCCAACGTTACTGCTTTCAGAATAACTGCCTTATACAACACAGGAAAAATGCAGGTTGACATTGACAGAACTAGGAGGTCGGACCACAGCTCTTTCCTTGTCTGTGAGGTTTGGTACTCACTGAATTACCAACCCAACCACCCTGTAGCTCAACATTTCAATTCCCCCTCCCACTCCACCAAGGATATGCAGGTCTTTGGACTCCTCCATCGTCAGACCACAGCGAAACGACGGTTGGAGGAAGAACGCCTCACCTTCCGGCTAGGAACCCTCCAACCACAAGGGATGAACTCGGATTTCACCAGTTTCCTCATTTCCCCTCCCCCCAGCCTGTCTCAGTCAAATCCATCAAATTCAGCACCGCCTCCCTAACCTGCAATCTTCTTCCCGACCTCTCCGCCCCCACCCCAATCTGTCCTATCACCCTCACCTTGACCTTTTTCCACCTATCACATTTCCGACGCCCCTCCTCCAAGTCCCTCCTCCCTATCTTTTATCTTAGCCTTCTGGACAAACTTTCCTCATTCCTGAAGAAGGGCTAATGCCCGAAACGTCGATTCTCCTGTTCCCTAGAATGCTGCCTGACCTGCTGCGCTTCTCCAGCAACACATTTCCATCTCCGATCTCCAGCATCTGCAGACCTCATTTTCTCTACTCACTAAATTAACCTGTTGAACCATTGGTGTCCTTTACAGAATAAAAGGAGGTCATTCAGCCCATAAGGTCCATGCCAAATTCCTATGGAGGAATTCACTCAGTCCTATTCTTCGTTCAATCTCCACAGCCCTGGTAATTTCCTCCTTTCAAGTGTCCATCCTTTTGAATTAATTAATTAATTGTTTCTGCTTTCACCATTCTTTTGGACATAAAATTTCATGTTATTAATACTTGCATTTCCCCTACATTTCTGACCTAAAATCTCAAATTTATGTCTCCTGGTGTATGAACCATCAGATAACAGGAAGATTGATTCCTTGACTATCCAAGCTTCTTGTTGTGAATCACATGGACAAACTGTAAACTGAAATAACAAAATTTACCAAGTAACCTCCAGATGAAGAAATTTAAGATAAATTTCACTTTAACTACTTGATACATTAGAGATATGTCTTACACACTGCAAGCATCTGCATCACACCCCACAGACATGTGTCATCATGTGTAATTCCAAAGTTCTCCAACTCAATCTCTGGTTGATAGAATCTCTCATTTTCCCACTCAATTAATTCTATATTTGAGTCATGTTCATAGTTAGCCTATATTCCATCTGAAGACCCTGGAGATGGTCATCACCTGAACATCACACTTCTGTAAAATGCTTCAGCTAGATTCATAACAGTCGTGATGGCACAAATTTTTCAGACACTACTTTATTTGATTTATTTAAAAAGCATTATTGCACGGTCTGGTTGATTCCAGCAGAACTGAAGCATTGCAGAAAATCTGTGCAATCCACAATCTCTGCTGTAATCTATGTTAAGATTTCTGGAACCATAGAATCCCCACATTGTGGAAAGAGGCCATTCGGCTCATTGAGTCTGCACCAACCCTCCAAACAGAATCCCACCCAGACCCAGTTTTTAACCAACCCCTTAGTTCTGCATTTACTCTGTTTAATCAACCTAATCTCCACATTCTTGGACACAACTTAGGATGGTCAATCCACCTAACCTGCACATTTTTGGACTGTGAGAGGAAACTGGAAAAATCAGTGTAAACCAACATAGATACGGGCAGAATGCGCAAACTCCACACGCACAGTCGCCCAAGGCTGGAATCAAGGCTGATTCCTTTTAAATTATATTACATGCACAGTTCCTTACAAATGTCCTTCTCTGTTCTTCTTCAGTTGTAAGCTTTGTCGCTGACAACATTTGTACCCAAATATTAAATTTCTTCATACTCGTACCGCTTCCAGGTCAACAGTCACCAGGTTACATTGACCAGTACACCTTATCTAAGAAAAGTATAACTGATACATTTACAATTGCTGCAGCCTCTTAAAAGTCCTTTTTCATACACACTTGTAAACAATTACAAACTCTCCAGACAGTTTAAATGAATTACAATTTTCTTTACTGTACAGTTTCTGAGTCAAAGATTCTTCTACTCTCATTATCTTGTACATCTCTATCAAATCTCCCCTCAATTCCTTTGTTCCAAGGATAACATCTCCAGACTTTCGAACATAGCCTTGTAACTAACCCTTAGCAATTCCTGGAACTATTCAGGTAAATCTCCTCTGGATCCTTTTAAGGTGCTTCATATCTTTCCTGAAGTGTGGTGACCAGAACTAAATGCAATTCTCTAGCTGGGGACTAACCAGAGTTTATAAATATGCAGCATAATTTCTGTGTTGCACTATATGCCTCTATACATGTAGCCCAAGATTCATGTGCTTTTCTAGCTACTCTCAGTATGTCCTGCTATCTTCAAAGATTGAGTCCCTGTATTCCTGCACACTCTTCAGTACGGCACGACCAAAACTATGTTACCTCTCTCTTCCTCTTAGGCACAGCCTCACACTTCTCTGTATTAAATTCCATCTTCCACGTGTTTGTCTTTTCTGCGAGGCTACCTATGCCCTCATATTGGTGTTTTACATTATCATCACTGTCTTATTGTGAGCAAGTTTTGAAATGTTACTCCTTCTGCCGAGATCCAAGTCATTCATTTATATATAGCAAAAGAAAGTGCAGTGTTGCTGGCATTAAACAGCAGGAAATACCATGGTCCAGTATCCTTCAGATCAAGAAACAACCATCTACCATGACTCACTGCTTTTTGACATTAAGACAACTCTTTCATCCAATTGGATACTAGCCCTCCTATTTCACACCATGGGGCACCAGTTTGTTAATCAGTATTTTATTTGGTACCTTGTCAAGCAATTTCTTAAAATGCATATAAACAATGTCCAACTGTTTTCTCTTCATCAATCTTCTCTGTGGCTTCATCAAAACAACTGCATAATATTAGTCAAATACAATATGTCTTTTAGAAATCTGCACTGGCTCTCCTTAATTAATTTAAATTTCTCCAATGCTTGCTGTACTTCTACAAATATCATTTACTGTATCCGTTGCACCCAATGTGGCCTCCTTTATATTGGGGAGACAGGAGGCCAACTTGCGGATCGATTCAGAGAACATCTCTGGGATACCCGCACCAACTAAACCCACCACCCCGTGTCTGAAAACTTCAACTCCCCCTCCCACTCCACCAAGGACATGCAGGTCCTAGGCCTCCTCCATGACCAAAGACTAACCATCCAAAGCCTGGAGGAAGAATACCTCACCTTCTGCTTTGGGACCCTCCAATCACACGGGATAGTATGAAGTTCACCAGTTTCCTCATTTCCCCTCCCCCCACCTTATCCCAGTCCCAAGCCTCCAACTCAGCACCGTCTTGACATGTCCATCGTCTTTCCCACCTGTCCTCTTACCTTCCTCTCCAATCTATCACCTTCTTCCCCACCTTCATCCACCTGTCACATTCTCAGCTACCTTCCCCCCAGCCCCACCCCACTCCCATTTATGTCTCAGCTCCCTCCACCTCCCCCCCCCCTCCCCCCCCCCCCACCATCCCCACACTAGCCCCCACAAGCTTCATTCCTGATGAAGGGCTTATGCCTGAAATGTTGACTCTCCTGCTGCTTGGGTGCTGCCTGACCGGCTGGGCTTTTCCAGTGCCACACTCTCAATGACGATTGTTGAATTACATCCTTGATTATGGATTAGAAAAGTTTGCCCACCACCAATGTTAAACTAACCTATGTTTGCTAGGACTATCCATCCAAAATTATTTGAATTAAGGATGCCACATTTGCCATTCTCTGGTCCTTTTCCCATACCTAGGAAAGATTGGAAGATTAAAGCCCCTCCCACCTCCACTTCCTTCAGCAACCTTGGATGCAAGCCAATATCAAAGGAATAATTCAAATTGGTCTTCTTTGCATTTCTTAAATAAACTAGTAAATCAAATATATTTCCAGTCCAAAAATGGTAGCAAACTTTCAAGAACCAATGTGTTGCATCCAAGTATGAAACTGGTAACAGTAGCAGTGACATATTTGGATGTGATCTTCACAACCAAGATAAATGCTTAACAGATTTGTTTTAGCAGAAAAGAAAAAAATTGTGGCGGACTGGAATTAATTTCCTTGACTCTTTTTCACTGCTTATCCTCACACTGTGATGGCAACATCACAAAATAACTGAAAATATGCGTATCATTTTTCAGCTTAGCATATGTACAGTCAAACTGTTTGGATATCAAAGTATGAATCTCTGAGGTATATTACAACATTGTTGTAGACAGCAAGTGACATTTGGCATTTAGCCTAGAGAGAAGCATTTCCCTAGAAAATGATGGAACAGTCAGATCCACCGTCTATAAGCAACTAAACATCAGAGAGCCTGCTCTTGTTAAGATAATTTTTAAAAAAAGCAATATCAATGAAATGCCTTCCATGTGGAAATTAAGAAATCAAGGATGTGGTACTATAACTAAAAATGGATCCTTGAAATTAAGTATAAACCGCTTAACTATAAATTTTGAAATCTACTTGAAAAACCAAATATATTTGCATCAAAATGAACAGAGACACATCAATTTAAACATTTTTAAAATCTGAGAATGATGCAATATTGAAGGAGACATTTTAGCCCAAGCTTATTGTACTTGCTTTAAAAAACATTATCCAATTAGTATCACTTTTCTTGTTCAATCCTCAATTTACAACATGTTTAGTTTAATTTTTAATTTTATAAGTGAATCTGCATCCACCATGCTTTAAGCTGCTTCCACCACCCTTTTGCACAGCACATTCCAGGAATGCTTTAGAAACAGAGGATTGAGATCGGGACATAATTCTAAAATCCACACACAAAATATTGCCAATGCTAGTAATGTGAGGTTGGATTATAGTCCTTAAATTCACTGCCTCACTGCAGGAGAGTGAGCTGAGAATAGTGTTAATAAACATGGTGATACTCAGAGCTAGCCTGATGAAGTGTCGAGGTTGGGCATCAATCTGGTTCAACTTCAGAGAGGCCACAGACAGACTTAATGTCTGGGTTTGATGTAGCCATGGAAACGGGGGCTCAGGATCCCATGGAAATTCCAGCAGAGGCAGGAAATGAAGCCACTGCTGTGGATATTCTGGCTACAGTTGATTTCAGTACGAATCTGATCATGGGAAATTTTACTGAGCTGGACAGTGAGAGGAGGGAGATAACAAGGAAAGCAATTGTGACATTTGTTAGATCTTGTGACTGGAGTGGAAACCTGGAGAATGCAGGTGAGACATCAGATTATAATCACAGCATCTGTGAGACCGGACAATGGCAGCTTGGAAAGAAAAGGGAAATATCTAACGTCAGGGAATTATTTATAATGGCAGCTAGCAAGGAAATGGGGTTGGTTAAAATAAAGACTTGTGTTTGTAAAACAACTTCCAAAATTTCAGGATATGCCTTACAGTCGATGAAATATACTATACAATGCTGCTAATATGATGTAGGAGAAAATGAGGACTGTAGATGCTGGAGATCAGAGTCAAAGAATGTGGTGCTAGAAAAGCACAGCCAGTCAGGCAGCATCCGATGAGCAGGAGAGTTGATGTTTCGAGCATAAGCTCTTCATCAGGATCATTCCTGATGAAGAGCTTATGCTCGAAATGTCGACTCTCATGCTCCTCAGATGCTGCCTGACCAGCTGTGCTTCTCCAGCACCACACTCTTCGACTGCTAATATGATGTGTATGTTTCAATGTAGGGCATGTGGAACTCAGTTTATGGATACATCCACAAACAGCAATGTAATAATCATCTGATTATAAGTTTTTGAGTCATTAATTGCAGAATAAATATTGCTTAATTTTCCACTCCTTTCCCAATCTCTTTCAAAATAGAGTTATGGGATATGTTAGATCCATCTTAAAGAATATGTGGACAAAGTCTCGCATTAACATTTCAAACCAAAGATGCACTGCCAACACTTGCAGCATTTCTTCACTGGACTGGAGAGTGAGCCGAGAATTTTGTACTTCCGGCAGAATTTTTGTTCCAATATAAGATCAAATACGGACGAGAGCAGACACAAAATCCTGCATCCTTGGTATCCTAATTTGTTGGCACCATTCTGCCCCCTGACCACGTTCCCTGAGGATAGTTGCCAAATGAGGCTAATTGTCAGAGCCCAATTGAATATTTCTAGACAGCTCCTGGAGCTCCAGAGGTGTTGAGTACTAGATCAGCTGCCAAGAGATGACTTTCCATTGCCAGTCTTGGGGCTTAGAACTCCAGGTTGACTCTGAGATACTCTCTGCCTACTTGATCACAGCTGAGTCTACAAGATATCTTTTGGAAAGGGGATGGAGCTGCTGAAAGCCCTTGTCTTCCTATTTAAATAATGCAGAGAGGGTGCTCAAGAGAGCGGCTCCTTCTCTCTGAGCTACAGTCCAATGCTGCTTCAGTACTCAAAGACCTCCTATTTTTCCTCCATCTTCAAGAGCCTATACACTGTCAGTAATTAGGCAGCAGACCCACCTGCTAGCCACTAATGGGTCGATTCGAGGAAAATTGTTTTGTTATGACTTCCATTTGACCATGTGCCCTATCCAAAAACCCCACCCCACATCATAGGAATGAGACTTTAATCCATAATCTTCAGGCCTAGAGGCACTGGTGATGCCAAATCAATCATAACTAATAAAGATTACAATAGGAAATTGGCCTTACATGAGAATGTAAGAAACAGGAGCAGGAGTAGCCCATTCTGAACTTCAGGCTGTTCAGTAAGTTCAAGACTAATCATCTACTCCAACACCATTTTTCTGCATTATCACTGGACCTTTTGATATTTTTAATATCTTGAAATCTATGGATCTCAATCTTGAACATACTTAACAACCGATCCTCCACAGTCCTCCGTGGCAGTGATTTTCCTAAGACACAACACCTTCTACGGGAAGAAATTCCTTCTTAACTCAATCCTAAATGGCCTGCCCATTCTTCTGAGTCTCTGGATCCTGGTTTTAGACCCCCTAGTCTGGAAAAACATCATGCTGCATAAGAAATGTAAATGTTTTAATGAGATTATTCAGAAAGTAATAAGCAAGTCTATTTAATTTTTCTTCAAAGGACAATCCCTCCATCTTGAAAATTAATTTGCTGAATCTTCATTGCACTCTGTCTACAACAAAATATATTTGCCCCTAGGTAAGGAGATCAAAATTGCACACAATACTCCAAGTGTGGTCTCAGCAAGGATGCTTTTAATTGCAGTAAGACATCATTGCTCCAACACAGTAATCTTATTGTAATAAAGGTCAACATACTATTTGTGTTCCTAATTACTCTTATACTGAATGTAGATACAACAAGAATTTGGTGAATATCATGGAATTTAAATGTTTCAATAGGCCCTTAATGAATAGTGAACCACCCTGGCACATGCAACACTTATTATTTCAAAATCATATTTTGCCTGAAACTAAAATTCAACTTCTTCAGCAACTAGTGCAATTTAAACAAAAAAATAAGTTTAACAAAAAATTTGCTTCAGCTGATGATTCGAACGAAGTGGTGCAAACTGTGCTTTGCAATATAACAGAAAATGTTGGATAAATCCAGCAAAATAGCATTGTTAGCAGTCAGTGAGACTACAGAAATATTTCACATTTATAATCCTTCATCAGAATTGGGAACTGTTCCAGACGTGATACATCTTAAGCAAGGGCAGAGGCAGGAACAGGGTACGTGGATGTACCTACTAGAGAAGGTGCAAAACTTGACCTACGCTTGGGAAATAAGGTAGGGCAGATGACTGAGGTATCAGTGCGGGAGCACTTTGGGGCCAGTGACCATAATTCTATTTGATTTAAAATAATGATGGAAAAGGATAGACGAGATCTAAAAGTTTAAGTTCCAAATTGGAGAAAGGCTAATTTTGACGGCATTAGGCAAGAACAGTGGTTAGCTGCCTCACAGCACCAGAGACCCGGGTTCAATTCCCACCTCAGGCAACTGTCTGTGTGGAGTTTGCACATTTTCCCCGTGTCTGCGTGGGTTTCCTCTGGGTGCTCCGGTTTCCTCTCACAGTCCAAAAATGTGCAGGTTAGATGGATTGGCCATACTAAATTGCCCGTAGTGTTAACCGAAGGGGTAAATGTAGGGGAATGGTTCTGGGTGGATTGTTCTTCGGAGGGTCAGTGTGGACTTGTTGGGCCAAAGGGCCTGTTTCCACGCTGTAAGTAATCTAATCTAAACTTTCGAAAGCTGATTGGGGGCAGATGTTCGCAGGTAAAGGGACGGCTGGAAAATGGGAAGCCTTCAGAAATGAGATAACGAGAATCCAGAGATAGTATATTCCTGTTAGGGTGAAAGGAAAGGCTGGAAGGTATAGGGAATGCTGGATGACGAAAGAAATTGAGGATTTGGTTAAGAAAAAGAAGGAAGCATATGTAATATATAAACAGGATAGATCAAATGAATCCTTAGAAGAATATAAAGGAAGTAGGAGTATGCTTAAGAGGGAAATCAGGAGGGTAAAAAGGGGACATGAGATAGCTTTGGCAAATAGAATTAAGGAGAATCCAAAGAGTTTTTACAAATATATTAAGGACAAAAGGGTAACTAGGGAGAGAATAAGGCCCCTCAAAGATCAGCAAGGCGGCCTTTGTGTGGAGCCGCAGAAAATGGAGGAGATACTAAATGAGTATTTTGCATCAGTATTTACTGTGGAAAAGGATATGGAAGATATAGACTGTAGGGAAATAGATGGTGACATCTTGCAAAATGTCCAGATTATAGAGAAGGGAGTGCTGGATATCTTGAAACTGGTAAAGGTGGATAAATCCCAGGTGTACCCGAGAACTCTGTGGGAAATTAGAGAAGTGATTGCTGGGCCGCTTGCTGAGATATTTGTATCATCGATAGTCACAGGTGAGGTGCCGGAAGACTGGAGGTTGGCTAATGTGGTGCCACTGTCTAAGAAGGGTGGTAAGGACAAGCCAGGGAAATATAGACCGGTGAGCCTGACGTCAGTGGTGAGCAAGTTGTTGGAGGGAATCCTGAGGGACAGGATGCACATGTATTTGGAATGGCAAGGACTCATTAGAGATAGTCAACATGGCTTTGCACATGGGAAGTCATGTCTCACCAAACTTGATTGAGTTTTTTGAGGAAGTAACAAAGAGGATTGATGAGGGCAGAGCAGTAGATGTGACCTATATGGACTTCAGTAAGGCATTCGAAAAGGTTCCCCATGGGAGATTGATTAGCAAGATTAGATCTCACGGAATACAGGGAGAACTAGCCATTTGGATACAGAACTGGCTCAAAGGTAGAAGACAGAGGGTGGTGGTGGAGGGTTGTTTTTCACACTGGAGGCCTGTGACCAGTGGAGTGCCACAAGGATCGGTGCTGGGTCCTCTACTTTTTGTCATTTACATAAATGATTTGGATGTGAGCATAAGAGGCATAGTTAGTAAGTTTGCAGATGACACCAAAATTGGAGATGTAGTGGACAGCGAAGAGGGTTACCTCAGATTACAACAGGATCTTGACCAGATGGGCCAATGGGCTGAGAAGTGGCAGATGGAGTTTAATTCAGATAAATGTGAGCTGCTGCATTTTGGGAAAGCAAATCTTCGCAGGGCTTATACACGTAATGGTAAAGTCCTCGGGAGTGTTGCTGAACAAAGAGATCTTGGAGCGCAGGTTCGTAGCTCCTTGAAAGTGGAGTCACAGGTAGATAGGATAGTGAAGAAGACATTTGGTATGCTTTCTTTTATTGGTCAGAGTACTGAGTACAGGAGTTGGGAGGTCATGTTGTGGCTGTACAGGACATTGGTTAGGCCACTGTTGGAATATTGCGTGCAATTCTGGTCTCCTTCCTATCGGAAAGATGTTGTGAAACTTGAAAGGGTTCAGAAAAGATTTACAAGGATGTTGCCAGGGTTGGAGAATTTGAGCTATAGGGAGAGGCTGAACAGCTGGGGTTGTTTTCCCTGGAGCGCCAGAGGCTGAGGGGTGACCTTATAGAGGTTTACAAAATTATGAGGGGCATGGATAGGATAAATAGACAAAGTCTTTTCCCTGGGGTCGGGGAGTCCAGAACTAGAGGGCATAGGTTTAGTGTGAGAGGGGAAAGATATAAAAGGGACCTAAGTGGCAACATTTTCAGGCAAAGGGTGATACGTGTATGGAATGACCTGCCAGAGGAAGTGGTGGAGGCTGGTGCAATTGCAACAGTTAAAAGGCATTTGGATGGGTACATGAATAGGAAAGGTTTGGAAGGATATGGGCCAAGTGCTGGTAGGTGGGACTGGATCGGGTTGGGATATCTGGTCGGCATGGACGGGTTGGACCCAAGGGTCTGTTTCCATGCTGTACATCTCTATGACTCTAGAACAATAGAGATGGACCATGATAAGGTGAAGGTAGGAGACATTAAATGATGAAAGGGATGGTATTGAAAAGTAAAGAACAAGAGATGGAGCTACAGGAGGCATGAATGGAAAATAGTAGTGCCATCACCAACAATAGATATGTAATAAAATGGCCGCCCAAGGTTATAATTTGAAATGGTTAAACTATGTGTTCAGTTTGGAAGGATGCAGAATGCCCAATAGTCGAAAGGTGGCGCTGTTCTTCATTAAAACAGGAGACCAGAGATAGAGGTCAACTTGGGTGGAGTGTGGAGGATAAAAATGACAGCCAACTAGAAGTTCAGGGTCATGTTTGCCAACTGAAGTAAATGGAGTGCTCGGCAAAGAACACAAATCCTCACCATATCCATATTTAGCAAGGGGACTGCATTATAAGCAGTGATTACGATGTTCCAAATTGAAAGAAATGCAAGTAAATTGCTGTTTCACTGTGCCCTAGACAGGTGAAGGTTGCAAATCCTCCACTTTCATGGAAAGTTGTTTTGGGAAGGAGATGAGATGTTAGTGGTTTTGGGGGGAGTGATTGAGGAGTGGACTGTAGCGTCAGAGAAAGAACTCCTGCTTCACAGTGCTAGGGTAAAGAGAACTTGCGTTTGTTGGTAGCATCATGCTGAAGGTGGCAGTAATGGCAGAGAATGATCTGTTCGATATGATGGCTGCTGAGGTGGAAGGTGAGGATAAGGAGTATGGTTGTGGAAAAAGCTGGGGGATAGAATTGGGAATAGAAGTGTGCGCAATATGTCAGACACTATTAAGGGTCCTGTCAATTATGGTGTTGGGGAATCCTGAGTTGAGGGCAAAGGAAGACATATCAGAATGTGACATTGTCAAAACTGATGCAACAGAGAAAGAATTCTTACAGGAACAATGGTGGAAGATAAGATCAATCAAGGTAGCATTGACAGCTAGTGAACCTATCATAGCTATTAATCAAAGGCAAGTGGAGATAGAGAAGTGTCGCAAATAGACCAATTGAATGCCAGGAATTGTTGAAATTGGGAGCAATATTGATTAAATTTTCTAGTTTAGGGCAAGAGCAAAATTTGACATTGACACAGTCATCAATGAAAGAGGTGAGAGGATAGGCAATGGGATAACTTGGACTGAAATGCAGTCTGTCCTGACTATCTGAAGGGGCAGATGTAGGAAGGAGCAAGGTGAGTGCCTACAGCTCGAGGACGAAGTGACAGAATTGAAGGAGAAATTGCTCAAAGTGAGAACAAATTCAAAAATGTGGAAATGATGATGAGGAAATACTGATGGTGGATGGGGATTGGTAAATGCATCGATTCATGTATCATTCAGAGAGATCTCACACCATCCTGATGGGGAATGGAGGTGGTGAGGTATTCGGTATCCCAGTGAGAAAATTATCAGGGCCAAGAAACTGGAGGATGTTGAAAGATTTACAAAATCCAAAGGAATACCGATGCTGGAAATCAGAAGCAAAATCAGAAATTGCTGGGAAATCTCAGCAGGTCTGACAGCATCCGTGGACAGAAAGCTGAGTTAACGTTTCGGGTCCAGTGACCCTTCTTCAGAACACAAAAAAAGACTCACCGGTGTGGACTTGAAGAGACTGGATGAGGAGAGAAAAAAAAGAGTCGGGATAGGAATAAGATAAAAGTATGGAAAATAGGAGGAGGCCATTTGACCTGAGTCTGTTCTGCCATTCAAGACAAACACAGCTGATCTGCAACATCAACTACAGTTTCATAGAACATAGAAAAATACAGCGCAGTACAGGTCCTTTGGCCCACAATGTTGCGCCGATCCAAGCCCACCTAACCTACACTAGCCCACTATCCTCCATATGCCTATCCAATGCCCGTTTAAATGCCCATAGAGGGAGAGTCCACCACTGCTACTGGCAGGGCATTCAATGAACTCCCGACTCACTGAGTAAAGAATCTACCCCTAACATCTGTCTTATACCTACCACCCCTTAATTTAAAGCTATGCCCGCTCGTAATAGCTGACTCCATACGTGGAAAAAGGTTCTCATGGTCAACCCTATCTAAACCCCTAATCATCTTGTACACCTCTATCAAGTCACCCCTAAACCTTCTTTTCTCCAATGAAAACAGCCCCAAGTGCCTCAGCCTTTCCTCATACGATCTTCCTACCATACCAGGCAACATCCTGGTAAACCTCCTCTGCATCCGTTCCAGTGCCTCCACATCCTTCCTATAGTATGGCGACCAAAACTGCACACAATACTCCAGATGTGGCCGCATCAGAGTCTTATACAACTGCAACATGACCTCAGGGCTCTGGAATTCAATTCCTCTACCAATAAAAGCCAGTACGCCATATGCCTTCTTCACCGCACTATTTACCTGGGTGGCAACTTTCAGAGATCTGTGTACATGGACACCAAGATCCCTCTGCTCATCCACACTACCAAGTATCCAACCATTAGCCCAGTACCCCATCTTTTTGTTACTCTTATCAAAGTGAATCACCTCACACTTATCCTTGATCACATTATTCCTATCCAGATGTTCATAAATCCTATCCCTTACAATTCTCTCTAAGACTTTGCCCACAACAGAAGTGAGACCCACCGGCCTATAGTTACTACGGTTATCCCTACTCCCCTTCTTGAACAAGGGAACCACATTTGCTATCCTCCAGTCTTCTGGCACTATTCCTGTAGACAATGAGGACATAAAAATCAAGGCCAATGGCTCTGCAATCTCCTCCCTTGCTTCCCAGAGAATCCTAGGATAAATGCCATCAGGCCCAGGGGATTTATCTATTTTCACCCTTTCCAGAATTTCCAACACCTTTTCCCTACATACCTCAAAGCCGTCCATTCTAATTAATTGTGACTCAATATTCACATCGGCAACAATGTCCTGTTCCTGAGTGAATACTGACGAAAAGTATTCATTCAATGTCTCCCCAATCTCTTCAGCCTCCACACCCAACTTCCCACTAATATCCTTGACTGGGCCTATTCCTACCCTAGTCATTCTTTTATTCCTATAGAAAGCCTTAGGGTTTTCCCTAATCCTACCAACTAAGGACTTTTCATGTCCCCTCCTTGCTGCTCTTAGCTCTCTTTTCAGATCCTTCCTGGCTACCTTATAACTCTCAATCACCCCAATTGAACCTTCACGCCTCATCTTTACATAGGCCGCCCTCTTCCATTTAACAAGGGATTCCAATTCCTTATTAAACCATGGCTCCCTCACACGACCCTTTCCTCCCTGCCTGACAGGTACATATTTATCAAGGACACTCAATAGTTGCTCCTTGAACAAGCTCCACATATCAATTGTGCCCATGCCTTGAAGCCTACTTTTCCAAGCCACGCACCCTAAGTCGTGCCTCACCGCATCATAATTTCCTTGCCCCCAGCTATAACTCTTGCCCTGCAGTGCAAACTTATCCCTCTCCATCACTAGAGTAAAAGTCACTGAATTGTGGTCACTGTCCCCAAAGTGCTCACCTACCTCCAATTCTAACACCTGGCCTGGTTCGTTACCCAGAACCAAATCCAGTATGGCCTCACCTCTTGTTGGCCTGTCTACATATTGTGTCAGGAAACCCTCCTGCACACATTGGACAAACACCGACCCATCTAACAAACTCGAGCTATAGCTTTCCCAGACAATATAGGAAAGTTAAAGTTTGCGGTTCTTAACCCTTGATTCCCTGAGAGATCTGTCTATCACAGCCTTAAGCGCACTGAATAATTAAGAATCCACAACCTTCTGGGGTAGAGAATTCCAAAGATTCACAACCTTTGGAGTGAAGAAATTTCTCCACATCTCAGTCCTAAATTATCAACCACTGATCCTGAAACTGCCCTAAATTCCCTAGCAAGGGGAAACAACCTTTCAGCGTCTAACCTGGCAAGTCTCTTCAAAATGTGATATGTTTCAGTGAAATCATTCTTCTAATCTCCAGAGAATATAAACCAGGTTTACTGCACCTCTCATCATAGCACAATCGCCTCATCCCAGCGGCCAAAAAAGTGAACCTTCACTGTACTGCCTCCAATGTAATTATATTCTTCTTAGAATAAATTGCAATGGTTGGTCTTATCTGAGAAGTTCTGTTTGAGGATCTTGAGAAGGAAACAGAAGTGGACTGTGTGGGGTTGAGAATTGTTACACTTGGGGGGCCTAGGAACAAAGTGTCCCCAGAGATGCTGAAGACAGTGACTATCTGAGCAAAGATGACTTGACATTCAGTGGTAGAGTCACGGTCCAGTCCTGTTCTTGTCACATTACTAGCAAAGTTACTTGGATAAAGCCTCGATGAACATGTGGGTTGATATTTGAAACCAAGGAGGAAAGCAATTGAGGCTCGGATCACAAACATAGCTGATGTAGCTGAAAGCTTCGATTTACACAGAGGCGTGTGCGTGGAGCTTCAGATAGCTGTGTGATTCCCCCTGGTGGTAACAAGTAGGTTAGCAGAACTGCCTTACTTTGCAGTTTCCACAGATCACAAATTACTGAAGAAATAAGCTTCAGCAAGTCGCATGGTTCCAAAATCGCAGAATAATAATATTTTACTTTACAAGCAATGAAATTTATGATGGAAGAGATTTAAAGACATATTTCTAATCAAAATGTTGAAAAATAAACACAAAAAGCAATTAATCGAGCAGCGATCAGAAGAATTTGGGACTATGTAATTAAACAATGCCCTTTCATGCTCGAATCCATGAGGACAGACGCCTAATCCCTCGGGCACTTGTAACTGTCAATACTGTCTGATACCCTAATATTAAACTTCTTCTGATTAGCATGAAAAGGCTTCCAATATAAAACAAGCATGAGTACTGAAAATTTGAAATCAAAACCAGAAGAGTGCTAATAGATCACAGTTTATTGACAGAAACATAGGACTCATTGATAATTATTGGAAATCTTTGTATTGACTGGAAACATACCCAGCAGAAAGGAAGATGATGGTAAATTGTAAGTCAATCATCTCAGCCCCAGAACATCACTGCAGGAGTTCCTCAGGACAGGTTTTTAATTAACTTGTTCAGATACATTAGGACACATAACTGGAGCGTAAGGGATTTGAATCCGGACTGTTTAGCTCACAAGGTAGGGATAGTAACACTGTGCCACAACAATCCCATAAGCTCCTCAGGACAATGTCCCTTACACAATTATTTTCACCTAACTCCCTTCATCATAAGGTTAGAAATGAGATGGTCGCTGACATTAGTGACTTCCATTCATATTCAGTCCATGCTTGCATGAAGCAAGAACTGAACAACAGTAAGAATTAGGCTGAAAAGTGACAAGTAACCTTCATATCACACAAGTTCCAGAAAATGACCATTGCTAACAGGAATCCTATTCTGTGGAGAACTTCTGCAGTGTATTATACATATAGTGAAGGAGGAAATTCTAGAGATTTTAAGAAATGAACTCCTGCTAAAGCTTAGTTTTTTTTGCACATAGTGTGTAACCTAATTTCAACTGAACTTACAGTCTCTTTCATAGAAAGATATGAGTTATAGAACATGGAACAGACCTTTTGGTCCAACTCGTCCATTTTCCAAACTGAACTAGTCCCGTCTGCCTGCGTTTGGCCCATATTCATGTTCATGTACCTATCCAAATGTCTTTTAAATGGTGTAGTTGTATCTGCATCTACCATTTCCTTTGGCAATTCATTCTATAAATTCTCCACTCTGTGTGAAAAAGTTGTCCCTCAAGACCCTTTTATATCTTTCTCCTCTCAGCTTAAACCTATGCCCTCTGGTTTTGAACTCTTCTACCCTAGGGAAAAGACTTTGGCTCTTCACATTATCCATGCCTCTCATGATAATATAAACTTCTGTAAGGTCACCCCTCAGCCTCCTACGCTCCAGGAAAAAAAATCTCAGCCTGTGCAGTCTCTCCTCATAATTCAAACCCTCCGGTCTTAGGAACATCATTGTAAATCTTTTTTGTATCTTTTCAGTTTAATAACGTCCTTCCTATAGCAGGGCAATCAGAATTATATGCAGTACTCCAAAAGTGCCCACAAACTAGCTGATTACTGGCAGCACAATCATGTGGCTTGTTAGAACTGTTGACTACTGTCAAATGACTCAAATCTTTCGAATTTGAGTATTTTTTCCCTTAAGGGAAATAAAGTACTAACTGGGTTCTAACAGATGGATAATACAGATTAATTTTAGACCTTGGACTAGCTGGGACATTATGCTAGGAATTCCTGTGCCATTTGGAAATGTCAGGACACTTTGAGTATCTTGGGGGAACCACTTGTGTTGGAAGGTTCTCCAGCAGTCTGAGCTTGACTTGTGGAGCATCAGGTAAATAAAAAATTTTTTGAATTGTACACTCCAAGGAGGTGGACACCCTGCACACCTCACATACAATCACACTATCTGGCCATGTTCTGGTATTAGACATTCTAAAAGCTGGTATTTTGAAGTTCACACTGTTTCCAAGAATGTCGCACCGCCTAAGTGAAGGTCTGGATTTACAAATGGCGTAGTAGAGACTTTTGCACATCCATTATATCCAGAATCTAGCTTACCTATAGGAGATGCAATCTGACTCAACTGTTGCAAGCTTATATCAAACTGCAGGCTCTCCTAAGTGAGTAGCTACTCAGTAATACGTTCAATGCTAGACATTTGGATGCTGCCTGCAACTCTATGATCAGCCACAGGTTAATCACCAACCCCAAGCCCAATTTAGGAGACTTCTCAAATTCTACCCCTTTCCTAAATTTATCAGCAGTCCACATGCATTTTATACTGATAATTTGTTGAAAGTATCTGATATTTAAAATGGACATTCGTGGCAATATTGACAAGGAAATGATTTACAAGGATGTTGCCAGGGTTGGAGGATTTGAGCTATAGGGAGAGGCTGAACAGGCTGGGGCTGTTTTTCCCGATGCATCGAAGGCTGAGGGGTGACCTTATAGAGGTTTACAAAATTATGAGGGGCATGGATAGGATAAATCGACAAAGTCTTTTCCCTGGGGTCAAGGAGTCCAGAGCTAGAGGGCATAAGTTTAGAGTGAGAGGGGAAAGATATAAAAGAGACCTAAGGGGCAAGTTTTTCACACAGAGGGTGGTACGTATATGGAATGAGCTGTCAGAGGAAGTGGTGGAGGCTGGTACAATGGCAACATTTAAAAGGCATTTGGATGGGTATATGAATAGGAAGGGTTTGGAGGGATTTAGGCGGGTGCTGGCAGGTGGGACTAGATTGGGTTGGGATATCTGGTTGGCATGGACGGGTTGGACCGAAGGGTCTGTTTCCATTCTGTACATCTCTCTGACTCTATCTCTGGAATTCAGCACTTTGCTTTCATGATTGGACCAAGGTTGTAATGAGTTCAGGAGGCATATGGGGCCAATGGAATACAATTTGAGCACTAGTATACAGATTATTGTTGAGTAAGTGGTTTTGATCGAATTATTAACAACCCTATCAATTTGCCTATGATTGAGAGTAGACTGATGGGATAGAAAATGACTGAGCTGGATTTGACTAGTTGTTTTTTGTGGACAGGGCATACCTGAGCACCACTCCCATCACCTCAAAAGACTAGAGTTACTTGCTCTCAGCTTGACTGCAGCCTTTTAATGAACCAGATTGTTGATCCTTCAGGGTCAATTGAAAAAATATTTAAGACATTCTGCGGTTAAAAGTTGCTGGACATTCAGGAAATCTTAGTTTCAAATTTCCTCTCTACAACTCCATCCTCTGCACTAAACATATTTTGAACCCATGACCATCTGATTCAGAGACAAATCCTGCTATTGTACTGACAGGTTTGACTATGACATTTTTGCATACCAGGATGGAAAGGCCTAGCAGGAGCCACATAGAAACTTCGTACAAAATGGTTCCTTCCCTGTGTGCACTAATAATTGATATATTTGTTTTTTTTTAATGTACCCTAGAATATAGTCCTGCAAATTCAACTGTTTTCTTGATATCGAAATTGATGGATTCTATTATCTTTTATATATTCCTATATTATAGAATTAACATTTGATATTTTACGAAAATGAAAAACAAATGGCATTTGGGTTATCAATAGTAATATCATCTCCCTAAAAGCTGTCCTAGGAAGTGTGAATATCATACCATGCATCTTGGCCAAGTTCAATGCTGTGCACCAGCCTTAATCATCACTAATGGCAATCTGACTTATGAAGGTAACACTTCTAAAGGTTGATATGTCAATATGCCTCTTTAAATATAAATCACTAGGTGACCATCTGCAAGAAGCATCCTTGCATCAAACTGATATTTCCAATGATCTTTTAGATTAGATTTTTAGATTAGATTAGATTACAGTGTGGAAACAGGCCCTTCAGCCCAACAAGTCTACACCGACCCGCCGAAGCGAAACCCACCCATACCCCTACATTTACCCCTTTCCTAACACTACAGGCAATTTAGTATGGCCAATTTACTTGACCCTGCACATCTTTGGACTGTGGGAGGAAACCGGAGCACCCGGAGGAAACCCACGCAGACACGAGGAGAACGTGCAAACTCCACACAGTCAGTCGCCTGAGGCGGGAATTGAACCCGGGTCTCTGGCGCTGTGAGGCAGCAGTGCTAACCACTGTGCCACCGTGCGTTAAAATCCAAAAGCGTGCTTTCTTTTCTGACCCAGCAACCTGCCCCCAGCCTGAGAACCTCCACGTGAATTACTTTTGGAAGCTTCAGCATGTTTTGCTGATCATCAAACTCCAGAAGGTCAAGAATTCAATGGCACGTAGCTGTTCAATTTCTGGCATTTTGAGACATTTTCTTCACCAATATCACCTTCCTCCAACACATTAATATTCTGATATCAGATAGAGGGTAAGGCATGACTGGCCTGAGGGTGTAATGACAACAGAGACTGAATAAAGAAGGACATGTGAATGTGTAGTGAGAACATAAATAAAGAATATAAGAAATAGGAGAAGGAATAGACCAAATGGCCTGTTAAGCCTTTTCCACAATTCAATAGCATCATGATGACTCTTTGGCTTTTACTCTACTTTTCTTTTGTTCAGTCCCCATACCTCATGATTCCCTGAGAGACCAAACATCAATCCATTTCAGCCTTTAATATATTCAATGACTGAACATCCACAGCCCAAAAAAGCGAATAAATGTTTCCTCACCACCTAATAATTAACCTTCTATCATGCAGGTTTGCTCCCCAATGGCTAGGTGTCTACCCTATCAAGTCCCTACAAAATTCAGTACGTTTCAATGAAATCCAAATCTAATTAGTACTGATGTCGAGGAAGATGAATTCTTGGAATATATGCAAAATGGTTTCTGCAGCAGATGCTGCAGAACCAACTAATGGATAGGTTATTTTTGATCTAGTAATGTGCAATAAAAAAAGGACTGATTCCTAATAGTTTTGTATAGAAGCTTTTAGGGAAGAATGAACATAATATGATGGAATTTTCCATTAACTTTGAAAATGATGTAATTCATTCAGAATCTAGGGACTTACATCTCAACAAAGGAAACTGATAAGGTATGAAGTGTCATTATTCACTGGGATAGCACACTGTGTTCCAAGAAAAACCAGTAATATGATACGTGAAACAGTGGGAGCTTTATTAAGGGATTGTTCACTCTGTCGGCAGCAAGGTTAGATTAAGCTAGTTACCAATTGCACTCCAAAAGTGACAGTCCACCAATCCACGTAAATTCACAACATGAGTCATCATAAAAGTTGAAGGTTTTAAAGTAAGTACACAAAATTCCAAATTTACCTGATCTTCAGATCCAGGTTGATAGAAAGCACACACCAGGTTTCTGTGCTTATAAATGACCATTTATTACAAGTAATTAAACTCTAACACCAGGTAAACAATAGTAGACCACTGGTATAGGACGCCACAAATTAAAAACTTTAATCCTCTGAAATATTCACATTCGAGTCACACACACATACCAGGAAAGATGAACTGTGGTTGAAGGACAGCTGTGAGGCTGTTCAGTGCCTTGCTGAGATGTTCCTTATGATTCCGATACTGGTCAGAATATTGCTTTTCAGTCATCTTTCTCCAGATGCTTCCACTAGTTCGCAAGAGACACAAGGTTGCTGATTTATCAGTTAAAAGTCACAACTGAAGGAAAGATGAACTGGTGTTCTTCAGATTTAAAATAGGTTTTGACTGCAGAGAACAGAGAAACAGCTTCTGTGCTGATGGACATCAAAACACTTCTCTCTATCTTGTGCCCAACACCAAGTTGTTCAGTTACCATCTGCCATTAGCAGGCAAATGGCACTAGTCCACAGACACCAAACAACTTCCGTTGCCACACAGTTGCATCTATACAAATCCCCTTGATTCTGATTCTTCCATAATAACTTCAGTTATTGTCTGTCCAAAAAACTGTTTAAACTATGTTTGTCATGAGTGTTGGGTTACTTACTTTTCAAAATGCAGCAACCCTTTAAAACACGGGTTTTAAAATAATTCTTCCTCACTTCAGACCACAATTTTAGAAAAACTCAAAAGACAAAGATCTTTACAGAGAAAAATTTGGCTATGGTATTATTGGAAAATTGCATTAAAAGACATGATGGCAGACAGGCAATGGCTAACATTTAAAGAACTAATACAGAGTTTACAACAAAAATACATTCCTTGAATGCTAAATAACCAGTACAGAAAATCTTCCAATAATATTAATGAAAGGAATCAAGATCGTATTAATCAAAGAAAGATGTGTTAAAGTTACCCATAAAATGGTAAGCACGAGGATTTTTAAAATTCTTTCGTGAGATGTGAGCATCAGTGACTGGACCAGCATTTACTGTCCATCCATAACTGCTCTTTTGGAAAGTTGAAGTACATTTGGTATAAGTACCTTACAGTGCCATTAGGAAGTAGTTGATGGTGAGTTGTTGCACAGCATCCTGTAGACAGTACAAACTGTTGCCACTATGTAACAGTTGTGGAGGGAATGAATGTTGAAGGTGTTAGATTGGATTTCAGTCAATCAAGCTGCATCATCCTGGTTGGTGTCAAGCATCTTATGAGCTGCACTCACCTAGGCAAGCGGACAGAATTCAATCACACTCATGACCTGTGCTCTGTGGACGGTGGACAAGCTTTGGGGAGTCAAGAGGTGAGTTCTCACCACTGAAATCCCTAGTCTCTGACCTGGTGTATTAGCCATGGTATATTTCATTTTTAAAAAAGTATAGTAATCATTTCCATAATACTGCATTTTTAAAATCAGCTCTTTTCCCATATCAGTTTACAATCAAAAATACAGAAAAATAACAAGAGATATCTGTCCACAAATGCAAACACGTTATGCAAAAAAGGAGCGACAGACAGAAAGTGGTGGATTATAGATCCGTTTGCCAAACATCTGTCATAAGGAAGTGCTAGGGTATATTTCAAAAAATGACAAGGGGACAGTCGACAAATCATATGAGAATTGGGCACAGCCATCATGGATACATAAAGGGAAATCACCTTGAAAAAACCCGTTAGCAGTTTTTTGAAGATGTAACTATCAGAATTGATAAACAGAAACAGCTGGATGTGGTATATTTAGATTTTTAGAAAGCTTTTCATAAGGTTCCACAAAGGTTACTAAACATAATTATAGTGTGCAGGATTTGGGGAGAATATACTGGTATGGATTGAAAATTGATTAATGCTCTGAAAACAGAGAGTAGGAATGTATAGGTCATTCTCAGGTTAGCAGGCTGTGACATATGGAGTACTCCAAGCATCAGTACTTGGACCCCACTATTCACGATTCGTAACAATAGATTGGATCTGGCGATTGAATGTAATGCTTCCAGGTTGACAGATTACACAAAACTAGAGGGAAGTTAGAACTGAGAAATGGATACAAAGACACCTCAAGGGAACTTGGAGAGGCTGTCAATAGGCAAAGAAATGGCAGATGGAACACAATGTGGAGAAATGTGAGGTTATGCACTTTGTGAAAATAACATACAGTATATACAGAGTATTTCTTAAATGGCAAAAGACCGTAAAGTGTTGACCTTTGAAGGAATGTTGGCCTTTGACAAGGAGATTTGAACTCAGGAGTAAAGATGTCTTCCTACTGTACAATTATATAGTGCTTTATGAGACCACAGTTGCGTGCAAGTTTGATCTCCTCAAGTACAGGCATGTGGATTGGCCATAGAGGGAGTGCAATGAATATTCACGCTCTAATTCCTGGAAGAAGAGATAGTCCCATGTAGAAAAATTCGACAGACCAGGTCCTTAGTCTCTGCACTTTAGAAGAATGGGAGGTGATCTCATTCAAACTTGCAGAATTTATTTAACAAAGAACAGAAATTTCTGGCAAAACTCAGCAGCTCTGACAGCATCAAGGGTCCCAGGAGTCACTGGATCTGAAAAGTTAACACTGTTTTTCTCTCTTCAGAAACTGCCAGACCTGCAGAGTTTCACCAGAAATTTGTTTTTGTTTGTTTCAGATTGCCAGCATCCATATTTATTATCTATCAAATGCTTACATTGCTCATCACGGTAGATGCTGGTAGTATACTTTCTTGGCTGAGGTGGCTACAATCAGCAGACAATGTCTAAGAGTAAGGAGCAGGCCATTTAGGATTGAATTGTGGAGAAGTGTCTTTATCCGAGGACGGTGAATCTTTGGAACCCTTTGGCCAGAAGGCCGTGGAGGTTCATTGAGTAGGCTGAAGACTGAGATCGATAGAGTTTGACATGTGGAAAACAAAAAGGGATACAGGGATGATGCAGGAAAATAAGGTTGGAGATCAGTCATTACATTTAATGGTGGAATGGGCTCAAAAGCCTGAATCTCCTATCCTACTCTTTCACTTATTCTCATGAGATCACCTCTCTTTTTCTAAACCTCAATGAAATAGGCTCAACTTACTCAACCCTTTTAGGAATGAATGTTGAGAAATTTCACTGCAAGAGCAGCATGCATAAGTATGGGTATTCTCTGGCATCTAGCTCAACATGAAAACTACAGTTTGGTCGTGCTTTTCTGTATGAAATGACAGGAGATTGTCTTGTAAAATAGATAATTCATTAATGGTATTTGATTTAAAGGGAACAGCCTGGACTAAGGCTCAAAAATTAGTCAGTCCAATAGAATGAAGCTCTCTTCTATCTAACTTATGGTTGACATAAAGTAAATGTGTCCCTGAAGTTCTTGTTACCCAGATTACTTATTTCAACTTACACCACCCACTGAAACATCCTTCTCCAATGCTTCCAAAACATTTCACTTTTACAATAACAACTGCTCAAAGAAAATACAAAACTTTTTTTTAACTGACCCTGCAATTTTCCTGCAGCAGGTTGTCCATAACAGTGTTCAGGAGACTAATGTGTTCAGTTCCTATGAGTCACCAGGGTGATCCTGAAAGATTGACTGATGCTGGTTGCAAATGTCTTTGGTGAGTTTGGGCAGTTTCAAACCATCTCTAACTAGCCAGGAAGGGGCCACAGCACCAAACTGGCAGAGAATTATCTCACTTACAGGTTTCATCACTTATTTCTTTTACTCAGAAGTGTTATCACACACTGCTGAGTGACTTGCCCACCATCAAAACCACTGTGATGTCTTTATTTTGCATTTTTTTTAACTACTGCCAGAAATCACCAAGTAGCCAATTAAACAGTTACCAGCAAAGCCCATTATGGACAATGCAAGCCATCAAAAGTGAGGGGGAAGTAGGGTGAGAGGGAAGGAAGTAAATCAAAATGGCGTTGGAGTTGAAGGGAACTTTTCCAGGTAATTTTATTTGTAAACTACTAACCACCACGAGTAAAATCACTCGTGGAGCCAACCTAATAGTTTCAAGCAACACCTATTATGGGGAATGCAAGTTATCAAAAGTGAGGGAGAGGGAAGAGACTAATCAAAATGGAGATGGAGAGGGAAACACTTACAGGTAATTAACTGTTGCTGGAGATGGGAAAACAACCGTCACTGATGATGATCAGTCACACCAGCTGCAGAATTAAACACGTTTCACTTGTTAGAGAGAATGAAAATAAATTGGGAAATATATTAACTGGATTTACATTTCACAGTAGACACCTGCTTTGACCTGTCTCTCTCAGGAAGCAGCCAGTTGAGCTAAAGCCCATGGTGCACTGCGCTCCTGGCCTGACCTCACTCCCGAGATACTCCTGCTTTTGGAGAGTGGCGGGAAGGCCTGACCTCACTTCCATGGTGCCGGGTGCGTTTGTGGCACGACCATGGGGAAAGAAACAGGTTAGAGTGAAACAGGGAGAGAGTTATTAATTGCCTTCAGTATTGGAATCACTGTCTTTTAGTGGGTTTGTGGAGGGGAAGAAATCGCTGTCTCTGATTGAAGTGAATCGGAGAGCCTTCAGCTCTGGGCCGCGGTTGCTATGGGAACCAGCCTTGTCCAGAGCTGAAAACAGCAGCAAAGGGTCGGGCAGTCACATCCTTTCAACTCAGATGTGGTTTTAATTCTCTCTCCCGTTTTATCCTCGAAATAGGCTTTATTCGTCAGTCAATAAGGATACAGCAATGTACAATTCAGCTGTGGCTGATCACAGCGTAATACAAACCACACTTGTTAAATACAGTTTCTGGCACTCCAGAAAGCCTCGCTACACTTCCATACAGTGTACATTGACATTCCATTTGGGAAACTGGAACTGAGTTTATCTCTGCAGTCCCTTGAGTCTCTTCCACCATTTAAATTAGTTTGTGGCTGATCCTCAACTGTAACTCCCACTTGGAGACAATAAGGACCTGCAGATGCTGCCACTTCCCTGTCTGATTTTCAGTGATCACCATTCTTAGCCTTCATTGACTGAGCGTTTGCAACTGTTTTGGGGTGGATTTGACAGATTTCTAACTCTGAGTGAAGACATTTCAGCTCATCACAGTCCAGAATGGTATCCCCATAACCTTGATGATGTCCACCAGCTCTAGGCTTGCCATCTAAGGAAAGCATCCTCTGAGTAGCTACCCTTTCAAATCTTCAGAATCAAGGTATTAGGCAAGAACTTTCAAAAGCTGATTGGGGGCAGATGTTTGCAGGTAAAGGGACGGTTGGAAAATGGGAACCCCTCAGAAATGAGATAACGAGAATCCAGAGATAGTATATTCCTGTTAGGGTGAGAGGAAAGGCTGGTAGGTATAGGGAGTGCTGGTTGACTAAAGAAATTGAGGGTTTGGTTAAGAAAAAGAAGGATGTATATGTAAGGTATAGACAGGATAAATCGAGTGAATCCTTAGAAGACTATAAAGGAAGTAGAAGTATACTTAAGAGGGAAATCAGGAGGGCAGAAATAGGACATGAGATAGCTTTGGCAAATAGAATTAAGGAGAATCTAAAGAGTTTTTACAAATGCATAAAGGACAAAAGGATAACTAGGGAGAGAATAGGACCCGTCAAAGATCAGCAAGGCAGCATTTGTGTGGAGCCCTAGAAAATGGGGGAGATACTAAATGAGTATTTTGCATCAGTATTTACTTTGAAAAAGGATATGGAAGATATAGGCTGTAGGGAAATAGATGGTGACATCTTGCAAAATGTCCATATTACAGAGGAGAAAGTACTGGTAGTCTTGAAACAGGTAAAGGTGGATACATCCCCAGGACCTGATCAGGTGTACCCTAGAACTCTGTGGGAAGCTAGAGAAGTGATTGCTGAGCCGCCTGCTGAGATATTTTTATCATCGATAGTCACCGGTGAGGTGCCGGAAGACAGGGGGTTGGCTAACGTGGAGCCACTGTTTGAGAAGGGTGGTAAGGACAAGCTAGGGAACAATAGACCAGTAAGCCTGACGTCAGTGGTGGGCCAGTTATTGGAGGGAATCCTAAGGGACAGGATGTACGTGTATTTAGAAAGGCAAGGACTCATTAGGGATAGTCAATATGGCTTTACGCATGGGAAATCATGTCTCAGCAAACTTGATTGAGTTTTTTGAGGAAGTAACAAAGAGGATTGATGAGGGCAGAGCAGTAGATGTGACCCATATGGACTTCAGTAAGGCGTTCAACAAGGTTCCCCATGGGAGACTGATTAGCTAGGTTAGATCTCATTGAATACAGGGAGAACTATCCATTTGGATACAGAACTGGCTCAAAGGTAGAAGACAGAGGGTGATGGTGGAGGGTTGTTTTTCAGACTGGAGGCCTGTGACCAGTGGAGTGCCACAAGGATCAGTGCTGAATCCTCTACTTTTTGTCGTTTACATAAATGATTTGGATGCGAGCATAAGAGTTATAGTCAGTAAGTTTGCAGATGACACCAAAATTGGAGGTGTAGTGGACAGCGAAGAGGATTACCTCAGATTACAACAGGATCTTGACCAGATGGGCCAATGGGCTGAGAAGTGGCAGATGGAGTTTAATTCGGATAAATGTGAGGTGCTGCATTTTGGGAAAGCAAATCTTCGCAAGACTTATACACTTGATGGTAAGGTCCTAGGGAGTGTTGCTGAACAAAGAGACCTTGGAGTGCAGGTTCATAGCTCCTTGAAAATGGAGTCTCAGGTAGAGAGGATAGTGAAGAAGGCATTTGGTATGCTTTCCTTTATTGGTCAGAGTATCGAGTACAGGGGATGGGAGGTCATGTTGCGGCTGTACAGGACATTGGTTTAGGCCACTGTTGGAATTTTGCGTGCAATTCTGGTCTCCTTCCTATCGAAAAGATGTTGTGAAACTTGAAAGGGTTCAGAAAAGATTTACAAGGATGTTGCCAGGGTTAGAGGACTTGAGCTATAGGGAGAGGCTGAACAGGCTGGGGCTTTTTTCCCTGGAGCGTTGGAGGCTGAGGGGTGACCTTATAGAGGTTTACAAAATAATGAGGGGCATGGATAGGGTAAATAGGCAAAGTCTTTTCCCTGGGGTCGGGGAGTCCAGAACTAGAGGGCATAGGTTTAGGGTGAGAGGGGAAAGATATAAAGGAGTCCTACAGGGCAACTTTTTCACACACAGATTGTTACATGTATGGAATGAGCTGCCAGAGGAAGTGGTGGAGGCTGGTACAATTGCAACATTTAAGTGGCATTTGGATGGGTATATGAATATCCAAGGAGCAGGAGAATCGACGTTTCGGGCGTAAGCCCTTCTTCAGGAATGAGGAAGATGTGCCAAGCAGGCTAAGGTAAAAGGTAGGGAGGGGGGACTTGGGGGGAGTGGCATTGGGAATGCAATAGGTGGAAGGAGGTTAAGGTGAGGGTGATAGGCTGGAGAGGTGGTGGGGGCGGAGAGATCGGGAAGAAGATTGCAGGTCAAGAAGGCGGTGCTGAGTCCGAGGGTTGGAACTGAGATAAGGTGGGGGGAGGGGAAATGAGAAAGCTGAAGAAATCTGCATTCATCCCTTGTTGGAGGGTTCCTAGGCGGAAGATGAGGCGCTCTTCGTCATTCCTGAAAAAGAATGCAGATTTCTCCAGCTTCCTCATTTCCCTCCCCCCCCCCCCCCCCCCCCCTTATCTCAGTCCCAACCCTCGGACTCAGCACCGCCTTCTTGACCTGCAATCTTCTTCCCGACCTCTCCGCCCCCACCTCCCACTCCGGCCTATCACCCTCACCTTAACCTCCTTCCACCTATCGCATTCCCAATGTCCCTCCCCCCAAGTCCCTCCTCCCTACCTTTTATCTTAGCCTGCTTGGCACACCTTCCTCATTCCTGAAGAAAGGCTTATGCCCGAAACATCGATTCTCCAGCTCCTTGGATGCTGCCTGACTGCTGCGGTTTTCCAGTAACACATTTTTCAGCTCTGATCTCCAGCATCTGCAGTCCTCACTTTGTCCTGGGTATATGAATAGGAATGGTTTGGAGGGATATGGACCGAGTGCTGGCAGGTGGGACTAGATTAGGTTGGGATATCTGTTCGGCATGGACGGGTTGAACCGAAGGGTCTGTTTCCATGCTGTACATCTCTATGACTCTATGTACATTTTGTACTTCTGAATGCACATTCTTTTCATTGTGCTTCACCAGAGAACCCTCTTATCACAAAAATTAATTTATTCAATCATATTTACACGCCTCTCAAGTTAACTGTGCCTTTCCCTAAGTAAAATGGGGTGTCTTTACAATATCCTGATGCCATGACGCTAGTACAATTCCAACATTTTAAAGAAATCTGGATGGGTTTGAGGGATATGGACCAAATGCTGGCCAATGGGACTAGATTAGTTTAGAATATCGGGTCAACGTAGATGAGTTGGATCGAAAGTACTGTTTCCAAGCTGTACAACTCTATGACTCTATAAAGTAACCAGAATTGTTCTCACTCAGTTACTTCCAATTAAGGTTCTCCCAATTGCTTGTTCTTAATTATGTTATGAATATATTTTGATTGGTATAAGCGTGAATGGTTTTACACTGGTTCCAGGTCCTTAGTGTGACTTAGGTCCAATGTGACTTAGACTCTGACTGTGGCCTTCTCCCCATTGTTACTTTATGTTGACTGCATCAGACTTGCAGTGCATCTCTCAGCATTTATTCCTGGAGCCTGGAATATGCCAGTCTACACTGCCTGTGGACAAGCGAAAAAGGTTATGTCAGAATACAATGGGATCTTGATCAGATGGGCCAATGGCCTGAGCAGTAACAGATGGAGTTTAATTTAGATAAGTGTGAGATGCTGTGTTTTGGAAAGGCAAATCGGAGTAGGACTTATACACTTAGTGATAAGGTGCTAGGGTGTGTTGCTGAACAAAGAGACCTTGGAGTGCAGGTTCATAGTTCCTTGAAAATGGAGTGGCAGGTAGATAGAATAGTGAAAAAGACGTTTGATATGCTTTCCTTTATTGGTCAGAGCATTGAGTATAGGCGTTGGGAGGCCATATTGTGGCTGTACAGGACATTGGTTAGGCCACTTTTGGAATATTGTGTGCAACTCTCGTATCCCTCCTATGGGAAGAATGTTGTAAAACTCAAAAGGGTTCAGAAAAGATTTACAAGATGTTGCCAGGGTTGGAGGATTTGAGCTACAGGAAGAGGCTGCATAGGCTGGGGCTGTTTTCCCTGTAATGTTGGAGGCTGAGGGGTGACCTTATAGAGGTTTATAAAATCATGAGTGGCCTGGATAGGGTGAATAGACAAGGTCTTTTCCCTGGGGTCAGGGACTCCCAAATGGAGGGCATAAGTTTAGGGTGAGAGGGGAAAAATTTAAAAGGGACCTAAGGGGCAATTTTTTCACTTAGAGGGTGGTGCCTGTATGGAATGAGCTGTTAGAGGAAGTGGTTGCAGTTGATACAATTACAACATTTAAAAGGCATCTAGATGGGTATATGAATAAGAAAGATTTGGAGGCATATGAGCCAAGTGCTAGCAAATGGGACTAGATTAGGTTAGGATATCTGGTTGGATTGAAGCATAACATCTGATCTTACAGAGCTGTTTGATTTGAGACTCGACAAAAGCTCCTGAACCCCTTTCCAAAACATTCTTTGCAAGTGCACAAAAGATGACAAGTCTAAATCTTCCCAACCATCTAACCACAAAGTGGGACTTTGGGTGTGCATGAAGGAGCTATTGGAGAAGAGTGTATTCACCACACTTCAAGCCACATCTTGGTTATTCCTTGTCAGTTCTGGCAATAAAGTGTTTTGAGGAACCATCCGACAGGATCCAATATCTCCTTTCTCCGCAGGGCTTTGAGGATATTACATGCATACCACTGCCTCATCAAATTGTCTGATCAAACATGTTTTTATATTTTAAAAAATTATCTATCAGGAGCAGGTAGTATGGTGTGTCCAACTGAATGGAGCATTCCTGGAAACTTGGCCAGATCTATCCTTCAAAATACCAGGAACAATTAGAACTACTGCACATACTGGCAGGTAGTGTTTGTGTACTGAGGAACTATGGAGAACTTGATGCAGCCACATGCAAAGGTAGTGATCAGGTGTATTTTCTGTCCTTTATCATCTAAAGGTTTGAGCATTGTACCCTTGCAAATATGGTCCATTTTCAGTCTCCAGATAAAACGAAGTCTGGCTTGTGTGATTGCCTTAGTGCTGCAGGGAGAATGGGTCAAACACGCACCATGTATAGAAATACCGAGAGCATTTTGTATTCTGATAACCAGGTTATCACATGGAATTGAGAGGAACCATTGCTCAAAGAAGGTTTTCACAATCCTTCAATTGTGTGAGTTCCAAAGATGTCCTACGTGTTTTAGATTAGATTAGATTAGATTACTTACAGTGTGGAAACAGGCCCTTCGGCCCAACAGGTCCACAGTGACCCGCTGAAGCGCAACCCACCCATACCCCTACATTTACCCCTTTAACCTAACACTACGGGCAATTTAGCATGGCCAATTCACCTGACCTGCACATCTTTGTGACTGTGGGAGGAAACCGGAGCACCCGGAGGAAACCCACGCAGACACGGGGAGAATGTGCAAACTCCACACAGTCAGTCGCCTGAGTCGGGAATTGAACTCTGGCGCTGTGAGGCAGCAGTGCTAACCACTGTGCCACCGTGCCGCCCGTTTTCTGAGGTTTCAACCAAAGATGCGCTAGATCTGCAGTGTGCTAATGACATCACACAGTTTGGTGTCTTTTACTAGTTCTGTGGCGTCCCGTTTGCTGTCATTTTTGCTGGATCATCCAGCCCCATTGATGATGCTGTTGCAGTTACTGCATAGAACAACATGGCCTTGTCATCATCAGCAGCAAGAGGAGTTGCTAGAAGTAGACCAGTCACTCATATACTCAAGCCAGGAAATGAAACCTGAGTGGTCAAAGCAAAGTGCTTTCATCTAGTAATTTTGCAACAAGACCACTAAATACTGCTTCCTTCAGTGTTAGCGAAGTGTCTTCTAGCAACAGAATATCCAGCTGTAAAGAACAATGACCGTTAACATACATATTAGCTCACTGAGCTGGAAGGTTTGTTTTCAGATGTTTTATCACCATACTAGGTAACATTATCAGTGACAGTCTCCAGTCACCATACGAGGGACATCATCAGTGAGAGTCTCCAGTGAAGTGCTGGTGGTACAGGGGTCCCGCCTCTGTACTTATAGGTCTTGCTTTCTTAAGGTGGGTGATGTCATTCCTGATATTTTTTCTCTCAAATATCACTAACAATGATCATTGCCTCTTGACCAAATTGATGACCATTATCCTGACCACCTGAAAGAACATCAGTTAACCTTGGGGAGATATCCTAGGATCAAAGACCATTGTATAGTTTTCTTTCTTCACATTATTATCCTTCGAACTTTGAATTTTTGTTTACAAAGGTTGGTTCAAAGATCCATCTGAAATGTCATATAGGTTGGTTCTGGCCTTTGGGTATGTTCCTGCACAGTATTACCTGCAAGGTCCCTTCCAGACCTTACACCATTCTGACTTAAGTCAAAATTTTGGAATATTTGTCATTGGAACAATGTTAGAATCTATTGTTAAGGATGTAACAGTAGTGCATTTAGAAACACATAATATAACAGGTAGAGTCAACATGGCTTCATGCAGGAGAAATCATGCCTGATAAATTTCTTAGAATTATTTGAGAATGTCACAACCAGGCTAGATGAAGGGGAACCAGTAATTGTCATATATTGGGATTTTCAAACAGCATCAAATGAGGTACCGTAAGGTCACCTTTTAAGGTGAGCCCATGGTATTGGGGTCCTCATGTAAGAATCAAATAAAGCTCACATCCAAGGATTGTTGGCCTTTATTTCAAAGCAAATTGTGTATAAAAATAGAAAGGTCTTGTTAAAATTATACAAGGCACCAGCCAGACCGCACCTGGAATAATGTGAACAATTTTGGTTCCACTTATCAAAGTAAAGATATACTGTCATGAGAGGCAGCAGGAGATGGAGCGGTTGAGTAATTTGGGCTCGTACTCAACGGAGTTCAGAAGAATGAGAGGAAACTTTATTGAAACCTATATGATTCTGAAGGGGCTTGACAGGATAGATAACTGAGAAGTTATTTTCCCTTGTGGGACAGCCTAGCACCAAAGGGTATAAAATCATAGTAAGGGGTTGCCTATTTAATGCTAAAATCAGCAAGAACATTTTTCTTTCAGAGGATAGTGAATCTGTGGAATTCTTTATTGCAGAGGGCTGTTGAGGCTGAGTTGTTAAATATATAAGCACATGGATGATGATGGGATAGTGCAGGGGGACAAGCTGAGAATAGTTCACAGGTCAACGCAACATCAAGGGCTGATGGGCCTGTTCTGCCCTGTATTGTTCTCTGTTCTATATTCAATGCAGAGATAGATAGGTTTGTACTCTAGAAGAGAATCAATGCTCATGGGGAAAGACAAGGAAGTGGAGATGAGGATTCTCAAATTAGTCATGATCTCAGTGAATGGTAGAACAGACTTGATGGACCAAATTGCCTAATTTTCCTATGTTTTATGGTCTAACTTCGGTGTTAACAGTACTGTGGTTGCCCCTACAATACATGGTCTGCAACATGTAACCTTGATTCTTTCAATAGCAAAATTGGAGAGAGGTATGGGATGGCTTCTTTGGCATTCATTTTTAATACCATCTTGATCTATCAGACCATTGATGTAGATGCACTTTCCAATCCTATCAGTATATTTGCTGTATAGTTTCAGTGACAGGAATGTGCTGTCATGGTGCAATTCCTTTACACTGGGAAGGAATGCTTGCAGAAACTTTGGGGATCCATTCACGTTTTTAAAATATCATTTCAAGTTATGCACCATAGGCAAGGTAGTCCACTGCTTGGAAATCATATCACTTGAACTGATCCCTCTGCACATAAAGGTGAGGTTAGCAGGCATATCTTTTTCCACTTTCTTCATCAACATTCTGACAGTGCCCTATATTCCCTCATTCAGTGCTCACCATTTTAACACGTTTGACTCCTCGACTCCTATTGATATTAGACCAAAGCTTCAAACTAATGAGAAAAGTCAAGACTCTTCACTCAAACGTTTACAATACTACCCTTGCACTTTGCCAAAAAGCCAAGAAGCAGTCCCAGGAGAGAACTACCCTGCAGCTTCCAAAGTCTGTGACAGACTCTGAAAAGTACAGTTGAAGCCACAATCTCATAGTTTAAATGTGCTGGAGAGTTAATTTCACTTCTTGCTCATGTTAATTCATTGATTGTACTTTCAAAGAGAAGCTGATATATAGGCAAAAAATGATGACAAAATGCAAATTAATTCTGTAAAAAAGTACTTATGAATTTAATGTCTCATGGCTAACTGTCTTGCTGTTGCTCCAGAGGTAGCCAAACATGAAAGAATCAGCAGCAGTGGGCTCCATCATTAACTTGACAAGGTGAAGTGTTCTGTAATACCTCTTCTTCCAAACTGAGTATCCCTGAGCTGCAAGCTGCCGCTCCCTGCAATTTAACTTTAAAATGAATCTTGATCAATTGGGTCAATGGGCTGAGGAGTGGCAGATGGAGTTTCATTTGGATAAATGGGAGGTATTGTATTCTGGTAAAACAACCAAGAGCAGGACTTACACAATTAATGGTAGGGCCCTGGGTAGTTTTGTAGAACAGAGAGACCTAGGAGTTCAGGTACATACTTCTTTGAAATTGGTGTCACCGGTAGGCAGAGTGGTTATGAAGACGTTTAGCACACTCGCCTTCATTGCTCTGTTCTTTGAGTATTGGAGTTGGGATGTCATGTTGATGTTGTATATGATGCTAATGAGGCCTCTTCAGGAATACTGTGTGCAGTTCTGGTTGCACTGTTACAGGAAGGATATTATTAAAATGGTGAGGGTTCAGAAAAGATTCACCAGAATGTTGCCGGGAATGGAGGGTTGCAATAATAAGGATAAGCTTTTCATTGAACGTAGGAGATTATAGAGGTTTATAAAATCATGATGGGCATAGTCAAGGTGAAAAGCAAGGCTTTTTTCCCTAGGTTGAGGGAATTCAAAATGAGGGGTATATTTTTAAGGTGAGAGGAGAAGGCTTTAAAAAATACATGAGGGGCAACCTTTTCACACAGCATGGTTCGAGCATGGAATGAACTGCCAGAGAAATGGATGCAGGTACAGTTACAACATTTAAAAGACAAGTACATGAATAGACAAGTTTGGAGGGATATGGGCCAAACACAGGCGAGTGGGACTAGTTTAGTTTGGGAACATGGTGGCCATGGATTAGTTGGACAGAAGGGTCTGTTTCCATGTTCTATGACTCTGCTCCAAGAATTTCTGTTAATATCTTGCTTCAGTTATACAAATTTGCCTATGTATCGTGGATTCTATCTAATCTGGCTTAAAATAAATATTTGTGCACATTGCAGAGCCATCAACTGAAGTATTTCTACCATTTTCTGGAATTTAGTACCTCCAGAACAGTAATTACTGACATTTTATTTTCTTGATAAACCTATGCAAATTGTGTTAGCCGTTTATCTCTCTTGCTAACATCATTACTTGTAGTATATCATCAGATACTCATTCAAAAGCCAGTGGAAAATAGATTGCAATTCTTCAATAAAGTGGAAACACTTGAGCCAAGATTATGATAAATAGATTTGATACATCAGTGCAGTACTGAATGGAGCAATGCCAGAAACAGGTGACTTGGTCATTCATTTCATTGCTATTGGAGGATCATGCTGCACATAAAATGGAAACTATACTTGCCCACAGAACAAGAATCAGTGCCTTCAATTTAATTCTGAGTGTAGCAAACTCAGAGATAATTCTGAGACACACTAGATAAATAAATATTTCTCACATTTTAATAGCCAGAAAAGGACTAATATTGAGGCTACAATCAATCGATGCTCCCAGATCATCTGTAGTGTTTTTATAAATATTGCACTCTCCATCATTGAATAGCCATTAGACTCTTCAAATTCGCTGTCTGTGCAAAAAAGCCAAAGAATACTAAAAAAAGTGCCTCTGGAAAATGGTGCCATGTGTCATTATATATGATGTTATAGTCCGCCATCAATGGGAATCAAACATACTCTACGCTTCATTACAGTGGACAATATTTTATGCTATAAATGTTGCTGTCAGTTCACAAAGGAAAAATCCAATAATTATGTAGCATTGTTTATTGCCATACAAACAGAAGTAGTAAATAATTCTCAGCAACATGGTACAATAATTGTACATGGGATGTAGACTCCCAATCCATTGACTTTTATTTCTCATCTTTTGCGCCAACCCAATACCATGAATCACTTTTGTCTTGATATTAAATGCTACCTTTGTTACTCCATTCTATGTTGCCAGATGGCATACCCGCGGTATACAAATGACTCCTTTGGTTCTTTCAAGAAAACTCACCCACTGGGTGCATTTTTTCTTTTCAACGAACCTCAAATTTTTGAAGTTGTGGAGTGTGGCTGCCTGCAGAAACCAGCAGTTTTTTACCTTCATTCATACATCCACCATTTTTTGACACCAGTAGACCTGTAAAATTGTACATAACTGCAACTCTTCATTTGTTGGCCTAATCAATATCTGTAGCTATTTATTCATAGGTGGCATCACAATTGAACCTTATGCTATTGTCATCAATATGAACCTTCCATCATACGTGCTGAATAGTAATTTGAAGGGGGAGCCATGTTTTGAATGGTAGAGAATGTCTCAAACAAATAAATTCCTACATTAATTTGCAATGGTGACAGATTGATAACAATTATGTCAGAATAATCTAAAATGATGGAATTGTTTCGCTTTGAGACATGGCTTTTTCCTATATCTAAGTTGTTTTCCTTATGCTCCATTCTCAACCCTTTGCTCCTCCCTGGCCACATTCTTCATTAACTCAAATTGGTGCATTAGCTTTCACGTCTACTGAATTAACTGTTTTCTACCTTGTTGCTTTGTCCAGTGACCTAAGTATTGTATTAAGACTTGGGACATTAAAGACTGAGAAGTTGTAGCCTGGAATCTATCAACTTCAGTTACCTTAAAATTGATCCCTACGGTTGCTGTCTCTTTTTCCACTAGTACTCTTCTCAATGCCTTCATCATTTTGGCTTCTCCAACATCTATCAACTTTGTTTCCTTGTACTACATCTCAACAATCTTGCAACTCATCCAATAATTACAGCAGTATATGTCTTCATCGAACTTATGTTCAAGAGTTCTGATTTCACAATTCACATGTGTCTTTTTAAATTTTCATACCCAACTTACTGACTTTCTCTTCCTTGATGTTGCTGTCTGTGCTTTCTGATTCTTCCTGCACCAGACTCTCTTCACTCTGTTCATTTATTATCACTCATTACTGTTTTGTCCACGAGTTTCCTTCTCTGCGGCATTTTTGACTTAATCTCTTGCAAGATCCCAATATTCTCCCTGTCATAAACTTAAAGTTCTCCTCTGTAAATTTCTTTTTGTTTAATTTCAGCTTCATTTTACTGTACTTGTTGTACTTTATATCCTTCTCTTTATTGTAAAGTATTCTGACATACTTTCCAGCATTGAAAGAGCATCATTATAAATGCAAGTTGTTAGTTAAAGGGAAAGGAATGCTTGCATTTTCATGAAAAACAAGATTCCTCTCTTGGAGTCATTTGATTGATATCTTTCATTTTCATGGGCAAACCTTACTTTTTTATTTTAAAAAAACAAATACTATTTTACCAGTTAATCAATATTGTATTTGAGCACTGTTCAAGCCATGACTTTACACATTATTAGTATTTATTTTCATATGGTAATACTCTGGCAGCAATTAAAGCTTTACTTTCTCTGTTTCAGCATTCTCCTGCAGATACTAATTTGTTAGATTGGGGAAGCACACTAGAAATCAAGCCTCATTATTTCCAGTGTTGTCATGAGTTAAAGATTTTTAAAATAGGCAAAATTACCTGTCTTTTTGACCCAGATTGACAGAAAGCATAGACCACGTTTTTGTTCTTAACAAGAATTACTATTTATGACAGCTAAATAGAGTCTAGCTGCAGATAAACAATTGTGAATGGTCAGCATGTAACTCTAATAGTTAAAACTCTAATCTCCTTATAAAACCCAACCTACACACTCATGCAGACAAGTGCATAAAATTAGTGTTATGGGTAGAGGAAAAGACTGGAAAGGCAGTTCAGTGATTCCTGTCCTTTGGGTTTGTCAGGACTTGCTGCTCATCAATCTTTCAGAGGTATTTTCACATACTTGTAAGAGGAATATGGCGACAACTTCACAGTTATAAAGTCTCTGATTTATTGGTTAAAAGCTACAGCCTACAGCAAATGTTATGGGGAAATAAACTAGTTTACTCCAGACTTGAAGTACTTTTTAGGTGCAGACAAAAGATTGCACCTTCTGTTTCAGAGGTTCAATGGCTACTGATCAAACATTCATGCCCATAAGCTGTTCAGTTACCTGGAAACCAATCATATATTCAGTGGCAGGTAAAAGCCTTTGTGATTGGCAACTGCCACAATTCCACAGATCAGTTAGCTACTTGTTGCTGGCCAAATTTCATTTGTACATATTTCCTGGTTCCAGCTTCTTTGCAACTAACACCCCACACCTGAACTGCTTGAACAAACAACAATGTTAACAATGAATGTTGGCAACCTGCTTTTTAAAAGTGCAGCAATCCTTTCCACAATCTTTGCATTTTTTAAAACAGTCCTTTCCATTTCAACCCACAATTAAAGATACAGAAAAATGAAAAAGATACAGTCTTTTCAAATTAATGTAGGGTATAGTACCAAAGACAACTGTAACATTCTGACACTCCATATAAAATGACATTTACTCATTGGTATACCTGACAGTAAACTGGCAGGCAGCAGAGGTTAACCAGACAATCCAGGTCTTAAATTCAATCAATGTGCATTCATTCTCCAGCAATTATCATTGGGTGGTTATACAATTACAAAGTTTGACTTTGTTTTCTTTCCTTCCTAACAGAAAGACACTGAGAAAATCTGAGGAATCAAGCCCACAAACTCTAATCTGTCGGTCTCAGTACCACACCAAGTAGTGTTCTTAGCCACTGTTTGGGCAGATCTTTTATGGTCGTCAGACAGAATTAAACTTGAAGTATATTAGAAACAATTATAATATTCAGAAATGGTCCATTGTTATTTAGGTCCTCAAATGATAGAAATCAGTATAGGTCTGTGATTTAAACAGACCTATACTGCCCATCGTGCAGACCAAATGCTTTACTCAAGATCTCTGAGAGGTGATGTATTTGAATACAGGTCGTTCTGCTATAACTTGCATTTTGTTAATGCGAATTTGTTACAAACACAGTTGACAAATTGGGAATACTGCTTCTGAAGTGCGATCTTTTAAAATGTGTGTTGCTGTAATGCAATTACATCAACAACACTGTAAGCGCTGTTTCTAAAGAGCGATTTTTCTATAGTGGGGTGGGTTGCACAAGAACACAGCCATCACATTATAGAAGAATTACCTGTACGTGCTTCTTCCTTCATTGTTCCACTTTGTAGTTTGGCACCAAGCATACTTGTTAAGTAACTTGTGATTGTCTTGTAGTGCCACTTATCGAGAAGAATCTGCTGGATCTGAAAGTAAAAGAAGTTCCTTCCTGGACTGTACGGAGACTATTATCCCCAATGTCTATCTTTTATGCTATCTGCAGATGTAAGTGTGATTTATGAAATCTAATTCTACACATTAGATCTCAGTGTCACGTTGAATGTACACTAGTCAGCTACTGCATGGGTTAGAATTTGAGTAAGATTTCTTTACCGTAGCAGATGTTCTACTCATTTCTGCTGTATTCCATCATACAGGCCATGATTCTTACTACAAACATTACATCGATGTGAAAAAGGGCGGCCTTGGTGGCATTTCAATGTTCCTGATGGGTTATGTTGTGATCAGCTACATTTGGGGGTTCAGCCACATTAGTAAGTAAATGTGCACAGACTCCTTCGGGCTTGAGATGTTTTTCATTTACTTGTAATTCACTAAAATAATGGACCTGCAAATTTTTAAAGTTCCTTCATGGGACATCTCGTCACTGACTGACCAGCATTGCCCACCTCCTGTTGCCCTTGAGAAGGTGGGGGTGAGCTGCCTTCTGGAACCATTGCAGTCCATATGCTGTAGATATGCCCACAATGCCATTAGGGTGAGAATTCCAGGATGTTGACTCAGCAACATTTAAGGAACTGCGATATGTTTCCAAGGCACTGATTGGCTTGGAGGGGACCTTGCAGGTGGGGGGTGTTCCACCTGCAAGTGGTGGAATGACCAAAGTTTTGTGGATATGGTGCCAATCAAGCTGTCTGTATTGTTCTGATGGGAGACTGGTTAGCATGGTTAGATCTCACGGAATACAGAACTGGCTCAAAGGTAGAAGACAGAGGGTGGTGGTGGAGGGTTGTTTTTCACACTGGAGGCCCGTGACCAGTGGAGTGCCACAAGGATCAGTGCTAGGTCCTCTACTTTTTGTCATTTACATAAATGATTTGGATGCGAGCATAAGAGGTACAGTTAGTAAGTTTGCAGATGACACCAAAATTGGAGGTGTAGTGGACAGCGAAGAGGGTTACCTCAGATTACAACAGGATCTTGACCAGATGGGCCAATGGGCTGAGAAGTGGCAGATGGAATTTAATTCAGATAAATGCGAGGTGCTGCAGTTTGGGAAAGCAAATCTTAGCAGGACTTATACACTTAATGGTAAAGTCCTAAGGAGAGCTTGGAGTGCAGGTTCATAGTCCTTGAAAGTGGAGTTGCAGGTAGATAGGATAGTGAAGAAGGCTTTTGGTATGCTTTCTCTTATTGGTCAGAATATTGAGTACAGGAGTTGGGAGGTCATGTTGTGGCTGTACAGGACATTGGTTAGGCCATTGTTGGAATACTGCGTGCAATTCTGGTCTCCTTCCTATCGGAAAGATGTGAAACTTGAAAGGGTTCGGAAAAGATTTACAAGGGTGTTGCCAGGATTGGAGGATTTGAGCTAGAGGGAGAGGCTGAACAGGTTGGGGCTTTTTTTCCTGGAGCGTCGGAGGCTGAGGGGTGACCTTATAGAGGTTTACAAAATTATGAGGGGCATGGATAGGATAAGTAGACAAAGTCTTTTCCCTGGGGTCGGGGAGTCTAGAACTAGAGGGCACGGGTTTAGGGTGAAAGGGGAAAGATATAAAAGAGATCTAAGGGGCAACGTTTTCACACAGAGGGTAGTACGTGTATGGAATGAGCTATCAGAGGAAGTGGTGGAGGCTGGTACAATTGCAACATTTAAAAGACATTTGGATGGGTATATGAATAGGAAGGGTTTGGAGGGATTTGGGCCGGGAGCTGGCAGGTTGGACTAGATTGGGTTGGGATATCTGGTCAGCATGGACGGGTTGAACCGAAGGGTCTGTTTCCATACTGTACATTTCTAAGACTCTATGACTCTAAGTGTTGTTGGAGTTGCTGTCATCTAGGAAAGTGGGCAGTATTTCTTTACGCTCCTGCTTTGTGCCTTGTAGTTGGGCGACAGTTTTTCGGGAGTCAGGAGGTGAATTATTTACTGCAAGCCTTGACCTAATCTTGGAACTATTGTATGTACAGGGAGTCCAGTTCAGTTTCTGGTCAGAGGCAACCCAAGAATGTTGATAGTGGGGGATTCAGTGATGGTGACACTATTGAATATCAAGGGACGGTGATTAGATTGTTGCTTATTGCCTGGCATCTATATGGTGCTAGCATACTTGCCACCATTCAGCCCAAACCTGGATATTGTGCGTATCTTGTGGCATTTGGACGTGAACTGCTAGAGTATCTCAGGAGATCTGAATGGTGCTGAACGTTGTGCAATCATCAGCAAACATCCCCACTTCTGACCTTGTGATGAAAGGAAGGTCATTAATGAAGCAGTTAGAGATTGTTGGACCTCGAACACTACTCTGACGAACTTCCGCAGATATGTCCTTGAGCTGAGATGACTGACCTCCAAAAACCACAATCATCTTCCTCATTCATCAAGTGTCCTTCAGTTACTCATTGCCATTTGGTCAACAGAGGCAACTTTTCTCTAATGCCAGATCTTGGTGTCATGAAACTATGGTATAATGACATTGTGTAACATTGCATACAGTCCACCGAAATCTTTTACTATAGAAAGTTCCTTAATTATCATCTTAATCTTACTTTAGATTAGATTAGATTAGATTACTTACAGTGTGGAAACAGGCCCTTCGGCCCAACAAGTCCACACCGACCCGCCGAAGCGTAACCCACCCATTCCCGTACATTTACCCCTTTACCTAACACTACAGTTTAGCAAGGCCAATTCACCTGACCTGCACATCTTTGGACTGTGGGAGGAAACCGGAGCACCCGGAGGAAACCCACGCAGACACAGGGAGAATGTGCAAACTCCACACAGTCAGTCGCCTGAGTCTGGAATTGAATCCGGGTCTCTGGCGCTGTGAGGCAGCAGTGCTAACCACTGTGCCACCGTGCCACCCACAAATCTGGGGTTTTAGTCAATATTCTAAGGAGAAAACCTGCTAATTTTAGATTACTTATTTCCCAGAGATTCAGTCAGAGTATACTTTATTCTCAGGATTTTGAGGATTATATTTTCTCCCGAGTGTTAATTTTTGAAATCTTATCTAATTACCCTTTTACACAAACGCACATTTTCTTTCAGAACAGTCTTTGTAAATTTAAGCAAAATGAGTAAGGTCTCTGTTAAGAATTTATTTTTTAAATTATACATTCAGGAATGTGTTTACCCTGACATTGCCAATTCCTAATTGCGGACAACCTTTTACGGATGCCCAAGCAGAGCTGAGAGCTGACGTAGCCCACAATGCCCATATCCTGTGAATGAGTTTAAAAAAAAACCTGGGAACGGGATGGTGAATTTTAAATTGCTGATAGGTTGGGAACATTGCGTTCCAAAAATGGGTAAGAAAGCCATAAGTATGTACATCACATTAGTCAGTGGCTTTCAAACCCAGGAATTGTATACTCTCTTTATTCCTGCATCTCCTAACCAATTAGCATGAGTGGGTGTGGTAATTATCCTCATGAATTGATTTCAATTTCAGTATTTAAGGGGATACTGTAGGTTTACAATTTGCCAGATGATAGAATTAGTAAATTGGGGCATACACATTAAATGTTGTGATGCCTCTCTGGATATGGAGGCCACATTAGGAGTACTGTGTACAATTCTGGTGACCCTGCTATAGAAACAATATTATTAAACAAAGTTAAAAATCACCAGGTTATAGTTCAACAGGTTTATTTGAAATTATAAGCTTTCGGAACAGCGCTACTTCCAAATAAACTTGTTGGACTATAACCTGGTGTTGATTTTTAACTCTGTCCTCTCCAGTCCAACACTGGAATCTCTACATTAGTATTAAACTAGAAAGTGTGCAAAAAAGATTTGCAAGGATGTTACCGAGATTGGAAGGTTTGAATTAGAAGGAGAGGCTGGGTAAGGTTAGGACTTTTTTTTTCTGGAGCGTAGGTGGCTGAAGGAAGACCTTATAGAGTTTGATAAAATAATGAGAGGCATGGATAAGGTGAATAGCCTCAGTCATTTCCCAGGGTAGGAGAGTCCAAAACTAGAGGGCATTGGTTTAAGGTGAGAAGGGAAAGATTTAAAAGGGACCTTTTAAATTCCTTTCCTACCAGGAAATTGCAGGAATATAGAGTTGAGGTTAAAATCAGGTCAGCCATGATGTATTGAGTGGTGCTGCAGGCTTAAGGCACCAAGTGGCCTATCCTTGTTCCTTTCTCAAATGACAGTTGCAAAAGAGGAGGCACTGATCATTAGTGGAGCTTTGGTGCACATGATTGTTGCAGATGGTGACACAATTAAATATAGATCCTCCAGGGCATACATTAACATGATGCCAATCACGAGTGAAATATAATGATCACTTGAAATGTTCTGACCTGGACAATTCTAATTCATATATTTAAGTTGCCGCAGGCAATTGTGTCCTGCTGGAAATGGTGCAGGGAAACAATAATAATTATTCAGAGGAAGTCACTCCCTCTCTGTGCATAGTTTACAGGTCTCATGCAAACAGTGCACCAGCTCGGATATTCACAGTGCTAGAAAAGCACATGGTTGGATTTTGACACATCATCAGTGAGCAAAAGCAAATTGAAATGAGAGACAATTGAAGAGAAGACTGTCAAAGGCTTAAGGATGCTCCAGCTGCTCCTCAGCTGAAGTTATATGTTATACAGATGAACATTCCAGCTATACTGTGCAGGCTCGCCATAAAATTGGTGTCACATCACAAGCCTTCACAATTATGTCTTCATACATACATAGAGTTCCCACCTGTTTGCAGAATCAAACTTAACAATGACCAATTGCACAATATCAATGCCACCTGAAAAAGGATGCATGATACCCTGGCCTTGGGCATTCATCACCCCACTAATCTGCAATAAAGTGTTCTTCACCTTATTGCAAGTAGAGAAATGTGAATGCAGAATTATAAGATTGATAGTAATGTGCACATAGAAGTGGGGACTCAGCTCAAAAGCATCCTCTTCCTACCCTTTTCCTTGCCTTCCCAGTTAATAACTCAAACACTGCTTTGTATCTCAGAAAGGTGATTTGTCTTTGCAAAGGCACTGAAGGAATCCTTAAGGACTCCAAAACCTTGTGCAGATGTTAATGAAGAGCATCTACATCTACAAACTGGGATCTGAGCAATGTGCCTATTATCACCACTGTAGCCACAGGTGTAGCACCACGTTGAAGTGCTTGGAAAATTTAAAGTAATAATTTGAAGTTGCACAAGATTATGTACATTGGTATATTTCATAGTATTAAATTGGAAAGTTTTGTGTTTTAAATTTAAACCATTCAAATATTCTTTCTCCTGCAACTTGCCCATCTTCACCATTTTTGATTGCTACCTAGCAAGTGATCTTTTGATAAAAAAGCAGAAACTCATAAACACAAAGCCACAGGGATTTGTGAAGGAGGTGCATGATTTGTGGTTTGTTGGAATGGAATGCATTTTGCATGTAGATGTCAGATGGCTGGGCTGGTGGAACCCCAGTGAATCTCACATCATTTAGGTTTTCCAAGTAGTAGGAATAGTCTTCTTCCCTTGTTCTTCCTGTACATCCAACTTCATAGTTGCACTGCATTTTGTGCAGTATGCAGCGTGCCTCAACATTGAAGATCCTGGGTGGTAGGTACTGAAAGGCCTTTCTAGATCTGTCCAAGAATCTGAAGTGTATCTTTAGCATACCAGTGGCTTGCTGAATGCTACAACAGGTTGCCATATAGCTTTGTTGTTTCTTTCCTGAGCATCATTGATTGGGTTCTTCAGAGTAAGAGGGGTCATTAGTCACATTTTAGGTGAGGTTTCTGTGTCTCCACTCAACTAGCATTTAACTCTGTCTTGAGAGATTATAGAGGAAGATTTGCTGCAGCACGAAAAATACATAGCAGCTGCCTGAGAATAAAAACATTTGGTTTTTATGCAGAGATGTATTCCCCACTCCAAAGGAGAAATTGAACATGAGCCCACCGACTCAGAAGCCCACTGCTCCACTGTCATATTACCATGGGAGCAGCATTAATGATGCAGAGTGGGACGTCCCCCACCTCCCCCAACATGATTTAGTATTAAGATGTAGAGAGCTGCTGGATAATCTGAATATCTGGTTCTGCGATCCCAGTTGTGTCAGGATTGAGCGATGGCCCCTGCTGGGACTACGCCTTGTCCCTGAGGAGAAATTCAAATGTTGTGGAACCTGGACCTCAGGTAAGTTTAGGATTTTGGATGAGCCCATCTCGCAAATCCCACAGAAGTTGGGAGTGGTGCAAGTAGGTTTGGAGGTTACATCTTAGAGAGTGGAGAATGGGTAAAGGATGGGTATGACCTTGGTGGGGAAGGGTGCATCTCATGGGGAAATCCCAAACAGCAAAGAACATGAGTCCTGCCTGACAGCAACCTGCACAGTGAAAACTGACATGCTACCCGTTTTGACTCTACCTTCCCCAACTATTCATAAAATAACAACAAATGTGAAATCGGGCCTTCTGTTGCCATTAGTTGACTATTTAATGCTTTGAATGGTCCAAGGGTGGTGGATTGCCCTATGCCTGTCCTACCAACAACAACATTTGAGAGACCCCAGGAACAGGTGGGTAGAAAGGAGGTGGAAAAGCCAAGCACTTTATTTACAAGCCCCCTCTACGCTGCCTTCAAATACACCCGGGTGGCTGGAAAATCATTCAATTGAGAAGATAGAAACATCTAACATTCATAGCATGGAAGAAGTCTATCAGTGTCTGTGCTGGCCTGAAAAAGAGCTTTCCAGCTTAATCCCACTTCCCAGTTGTCAGTCAGAAACCTTGTGAGTTATGGCACTTCAAGTGCATATCCAAGTTTTTTTTTTGAATTTTGAATTACCTTTTCATACAGCGAGTTTCAGACTTACTCTCTGGGTGAAAACTATTTCTCAACTCCCCTCTAATCCTTCTACCACTTATGTCAAATCTAAACCATTGGTTATTTGGCTTCTCCACTAAGGGTTAGACTTCCCTATTCACTCTGCCTAAGTGAATAGGGAAGTCTATTCTCCTCATAATTCTGTGCACCTAAACTGAATCTCCACTCAAACGCCTGAAACTCAACGAAAACAATCCAGCCAATCCACTTTTCCCTCAAATCTAAATTTCTCTATTCCTGGAAAGGTCATCTCCTTTGTACCCTCTCTAATGGCAATGTATTCTTCCTGTTGTGTAGTACCATCTTACAACACATAGTGCTCTCACTGTAGTGTAACTGTTTTTTATGCAATTCTAGAATAACTTACCTTCTCTTTTCTTCGCTATCCAGGAAATTGTAGGTCAGTGAGCCTTACGTCAGTATTAGGGAAATTATTGGAGAAAACTCTTAGGGATAAGATTTATTCACATTTGGAAAGTCAGGTAAACTGGGTACTATGCACACCTTAACATTTGATGTAACTGCAGGAATAGTGGTACATTAGATTAGATTCCCTACAGTATGGAAACAGGCTCTTCGGCCCAACAGGTCCACACCAACCCTCTGAAGAGTAACCCACCCAAACCCATTCCCCTTCCCCTTCCCGACATGGCCAACTCGCCTGACCGGCACATCTTTGGATTGTGGAGGAAACCGAAGCACCTGGAGGAAACCCACATAGACACAAGGAGAATGTGTTAACTCCACACAGACAGTCGCCCAAGGCTGGAATCAAACGTGGGTCCCTGGTGCTGTGAGGCAGCAGTGCTAACCATTGAGCCACTGAGCCACTATGCGCACCCCCCACCCAATGGTATTTGATTTACAATACACTACCCCTGCATCTCATAACACTATTCCTGCTGATGCTGTTTGTCATCCTAGTCCTCATCAAAGATCCAAAGTAACCAAATTTTAAGCAGGATCCTAGTTGATCTGATTGGAGCTCACACAAAGAAATCTCCAACTTTGCCCAAGCAGCTTCTCAGCTGTGCAAAGTCTTTTGCACAAAAAAGCAGCAAAAGAGCTGCAAAATCTTGATACTTGCTGGTATTTTTCTGTGGTGTATACAGTTCCCTCAGTTGTTGCTGTGGAAGCAGGAAGCCCAGGAAACATGTACATCGTTAAATTCCAGAAGCCTTGTTAGTATTGCAGTAATCAAGTGAGTAATATGTTAAAATTAACAATCCAACTTTCCTGAGGGATTTGCTGGCATACAGCCCTCTGTACTGCAGTTAATTGTGGAATTTGGCAGGTTGCACCTAGCTTTTGAAACCCTAACTAGATTCCAAGCCCATACATTCTTGCACATGTAAGACTTATAAAACTTTTGCAGTGAAATCCTTAAAGGTTATGGGCTGCTGGCAAGTGATTTTTACAAACTGCATAGAATTTCACAGAACATGGTGCACACAAACAGATAATGTGGCTCAGCTTCTGTGCCTCCTCCAGCTCCACACAGATTTTAAAGATTTTGACAAGACATGTGGGGCATTTTTTAACATACCAAGTGGGAATGATCTGAAATTCTCTACCTATGAGGACAATGGAAGCAGATGAATAATTTTGATATGGAATTAGATGGGCTCTGAAGTGAAATAAAACTTTGTGTTACAAGGAGTGGGAGAATGGGGCTGATTGGATTGCTTTTGAGAGAGCTGACAGTGGATGTAAATGGGTTGAATGGCCTGTCTCTGCACTGTAATGATTCCATGACTCATCGAATCCCATCAGTATATTCTTGTTGCTTTGTCTCTCAAGTAGTCATGACCCAGAACCCACTCCCTTTGAGCGAGATGGAAGCAGAGGTGTGGAATGATTTTGAAATAAAAATAAGACGTTTTCCTGTTGCACTTCAACTGTTTGTTCACTAAAATGCACATTCAAAATCCTGACCAGCTATTTCAGGTGTCCTATGGCTGTCACAGGCAGAACTGGGTAAATTGGTATCTTCTGTGTATCAAATGCAAATATCCTCATTAATCTCCTCTGATGAGCTTTGCACATTAATTCAAACAAGTTTCATACAGTGTATCATATTAACTCAAGCAGAGATTGCATATTTTAACACTTATAAAATCACGGATGTGACTTTATGTGAGCTTTAATTGCTGGCATTTTCCCCAAGGGAAAGGCTCATGTTTGGATGAATGCCGATATACAGTGCTGCTTATGTGTAAATGAAATGGAATGTGATTGATTCACACTAGTGCATCAAAACAAATCTTCCATTACTGGCGAGAGACCTTGTTAATACAATTACACCAATTTACTCATCTTGAATTTTATTCCAAATTTTGATTTACTTTTTGCCTCATTCTTGTGATTCATTTCTAACTCAGTTAAATATTAAAAACATTTACAGCCTGGGGTGGGGGGGAATAAAAGTGGGATGATCGTGTGGGTTAGTGGAGTTTAAGTTTGCAATTGCAATCAATTTAACGGAAGCACATCCAATTTGTTACCAACAAAAAAAAATTCTCAGTGGATCTTTCTGAAGCTGATTAATATTTCAGAGGCTTGATTTTAAATGCGAGATTAGTTCCAGCCTCTAAAATATAATCCTGACAGGATGCAGTATAGCACAGAGGCAAGCGCAGTGTCATTTCAAAATTCCAAACAATTAACTGCTTCAGTACGTTGATGAGCAGATAATGTAGCAGAGAGACAGACTGATAAACACGGTTGCAATCTCCTATTTTAGTAGAAATTTGAGGACAGATGCCTAATATATATTCCATTGTATTATAGAGCAGGATCGCTGGAGAAAGTACCACTAAATGACTGCAATAACATTACAGCTCGAAGTAATGATAGAAGCTGACAAACATCTCTGCTGGACCTGTTGTTATTGAATGGTTACTTTGTTCATGCATTTTTTACACCAGTTGGTTATAAGTAAAACTCATTGCTTACTCTTTTGTTATATTACTCTGTCCTGATTTTTGTGAAAGGACAAATTTGAAAAACCTGTTCATTGTTTCTGGAATTAAATGTGATATATTGCTGAATTTGGCTTCTTTAAATGTGTAATTAACAAAGGGATGTAAAACACATTGAATTTTTTTTCAGTTTCAAAGTAGCAGTTGAGGTAATGCGAGGTTAGATCAAACACCAGATCTCTACTGCCCTAAAATTACAGTCTGTGAAAGCAACCATGAAAATGGGAGTCTGCTTTTCCTTCTTTTGACTTTGCCTTTGGCTGCACCTGAGGCACAGCGTTGAGCAACACTTGGTTTGTTTGACCCTGACATTTTCCACACCCAAGAACATATTTTCAACTGTTGAGCTCAGAATCTATGTCTCCTATACAAATTCATATTCAGATAATTGCTACACTTGGTGTCTTATTATAACACCTTGTTGAATTGCACCCTTTGAGGATTTGTTTACTTCCATTCAGGATAATGTGGGTGTTATTGCCTAAGGCAGCATTTATCATCCATCATTAATTGCCCTGGAGTAGGTGGTGATGAGCTACTTCTTAAATTGCTGCAGTCCTTGGTACTGGTAGGAAGGGTGGTCCAGGATTTTGACCCATTATCAGTGAAGGAGCAATGACAATACTTCCAAGTTAGGACTGTGTGTGGCTTTGTGGGGCACTTGCAGGTATTGGCTAGACAGATAAAGATGGAAGATTTCATTCCTATTAAAGAACTTGGGAGATTGAAAGACATAAGAAAGTAGACATCAAGTTAAATGGTCAACAGCTGGAACAAGGATCACAATGTAAGTATTTAGAATGTATCTTGTCATAAGGTAGTTATTGCCATAAAAAAAATCTAAGGTACACTAGCAATGTGGAAGAACATATTCTCTAAGTTTAATGAAAGAGTACAAATCTTAAGAAAATAACGATCATGACAATGATATGAACTGTTTTAATGTATGCATTTGAATCATTGACCTTGAGGAAAATAGGAAACAGTGAGGACTGCAGATGCTGGAGACCAGAGTTGAAAAATGTGATGCTCGAAAAACACATCAGGCCAGGCAGCATCCAAGGAGCAGGAGAATCGACGTTTCGGGCATAAGCTTCTTCAAGGCTTATTTTTCAACTTGAGGAAAATAGGCAATGAAAGATGTGAAAGTTGTCAAATGTAGTTTGGGGAAGGATGGAGCAGATCGATTGGAAAGAACATAAGACTAATAAACATAGAAACATAGAAAAAATACAGCGCAGTACAGGCCCTTTGGCCCTCGATGTTGCGCCGATCCAAGCCCACCTAACCTACACTAGCCCACTATCCTCCATATGCCTATCCAATGCCCGTTTAAATGCCCATAAAGAGGGAGAGTCTTTACTGCTAATGGCAGGGCATTCAATTAACTCACGACTCGCTGAGTAAAGAATCTACCCCGAACATCTGTCCTATACCTACCACCTCTTAATTTAAAGCTATGCCGCCTTGTAATAGCTGACTCCATACGTGGAAAAAGGTTCTCATGGTCAACCCTATCTAAACCCCTAATCATCTTGTACACCTCTATCAAGTCACCCCTAAACCTTCTTTTCTCCAATGAAAACAGCCCCAAGTGCCTCAGCCTTTCCTCATACGATCTTCCTACCATACCAGGCAACATCCTGGTAAACCTTCTCTGCACCCGTTCCAGTGCCTCCACATCCTTCTTATAGTATGGCGACCAAAACTGCACACAATAAAGTAATTCTGGAGATGGTGGCAGAGGAAAAATTGGTTGTGAATATCACCATGAAAAGGCAACAAGGTTGGATTGTCCATTTTCTGACACATGACAACATGCTAAAGGCAATTGAAGAAAAACTGGAGGGATGTCCACTAAGAGGGAGAAGGAGAATGATTATGTCAGATTATTTTAAATTGAAAATGGGAGGCTTATGAGAGCAATTTAAGAGGAAAGTATGAGAGATAGAGTAATGAACAGAGAGCCTGTCCTTAGGCCGACCATTGCTAAAGAATATTAATGAACCAAGAGGATTTTTGCAATAAGTTGACAATTTCATGGTTACCATGATTGATAGCTGGATATTTTCATTGAATTAACTAAAGGTAAATTTCCAACAGTGTAATGGCATTTGAAATTGTGACTCCAGATCACTAGTGAAGACCTGCTTCAGTTGAACAATTTCAGATTGTAGCCACTTCCCCTATTTTTTCATACAGGAATCATTTACAACTTCTTAGAGTCATTTTTATCCCATCAAAAGCTTGGTCAAAAAGATCAGTTTAAGGAACATCTGAAAGGAAGATAGTTGGGAAGGTCAGGGTGGATATTCCAGAGCTTGAGCAAGGCTGACTGAAGACAGACATACCCTTTTGTTCTCATCTCTCCCCCAACCTTCTCTTTCCATTTGTTTAAAACCTATTGCATCTCTAAGAACTGTCTGAAAAATGTGATTGGCCGGAAACACCAACTTTATTTTGGGTACATTTGGATGATCACATTTTCTAAAACCAAAACTAGGACACATTGAAATTCCACATTCCATGGGACTCTGTGATGATTCATTTTGAGCAACAATAGCATGAGTGAGGGGGTATGCAGTAGGAGGTGAGTGGTCATGTGATGACATCTCCCAGAGCATGTTCAGTGTTTCTTTTAAATGAACCTGTTTGGATACGTTATGATCATTGTGACCATCAGAGGTAGGATCTGACCTCAGAACTTCTGGCTCAGAGGTAGGGATACTATCACTGCACCGCAAGACTCAATGTCCAAAGAATTAGAAACCCTATTCCACAGATAATTTAAATGGTGTAATCACCAATACATCTTTATTAGCAAAACAGGTTGACCTGGTAATTTGTCTCATTGCCGTTTGTGGATCTTACTGTGTGTAAATTCGTGTATGGAACGAGCTACTAGAGGAAATGGTGGAGTTGGATACAATTCAAAGTTTAGATCAGAGTAGTGCTGGAAAAACACAGCAGGTCAGGCAGCACCCTAGGAATGGGCCTGATGAAGGGCTTTGCCTGAAACGTCGATTTTCCTGCTCCTCAGATGCAGCCTGAACTGCTGTGCTTTTCCAGCACCACTCTGATCTAAACTCTGGTTTCCAGCATCTGCAGTCCTCACTTTTGCCTACAATAATTCAAAGGCATCTGGATGGTTATATGAATAGGAAGGGTTTAAGAGGGGTCTGGACCAAATGCTGGCAAATGGGACTACATCAGGCTGGGATGCCTGGTAGGCACAGATGAGCTTACAATTCACGACTGCATTTGCCAGGAAATAAATACGCTGCAGAAGGACTTCATTGATTACAAAGCTGTTTGGGATGTTTGAAAAGTGCTAAATAAATGAAAGCTCTTTCTTTACAAGTTTCAAGACAGAAACATTAGTCATATTTATTACAGCAAAGAACCTGATTTGATGGGAATTCTATGTCAGTTCAATAAATAGCTAGTATATTGCCATTTAGTCTTGGTTTTGTTTATTCATTTGAGATTTAAATACCACAAGCTAAACCATTTATTGCTCATCAGTTGCCCTCAGGATGTTGTTAACCTCCATAAACCTCTGCATTTCCTGTGCTGCAGGTACACCCGCTGCTGTTTGGAAGGCATTTTCAGGATTTTGATTCCAGCATCTGTAGTTTTGTTTTGGCTCTAACTAGGATTTTGACCCAGCAACAGTGAAGGATTGATGATATTGTTCTAAGGCAGAATATTGTGACGCTTGGAAGGGAAGTTGCAGGCAAGTGTTGCTATACATCTGCTGCCTATATTTTTCCACTTGTTAGACCTCTCAGTTTTGGAAAATGCTGTCAAGAGCCTTAGTTTCTGCAGTGCATCCTGTGGATGTTTCATACTCAGTGGCAGTAGTGTGTATGATGAAGGGATTGAATTTTTAAGATGCTGGATGGACGTCGATAAAGCACCTGATTGGTGTCAAACTTTTAATATCGTTGGAGCTACATTCATCCCAGCAAATGAAGAATATTCCATCACACTGGTTTCTTTGAAAATGTGATGATATAATAAGAGGTAAATAGATTTCTTCATATTTCTAACTAAGAAAGCAGTCTCAGTGCTTGAAGATCCTGTCTATTAGAATTTCAATTGTTACAACCAGACCAGACCCCTTAAAATATTTTAAGGTAGCTTAGACCCTAACCTCTTTCTTATTTTAAAGGCAAATGTAAAGTGCTGTGATCCAGATGCAATTCCACTGGTCAAACTACTCATCATTAAGCAAAACAATTTAAACATCCCATAATTAAAATACAAAAGAAAAACTCAATAACTTAACTGCTTTAGAAAACTTGAGAATAATAGATACAGTAATTACTAATTAACTGTTCCAATATAGTAACATCCCCATGAACACACCACTTGGCAAAAAGGCAAATTTAGAAATCAGATTTTCTCACGTACAACACCTACAGTAAGGAAGAGAAACCCTAGCTTCTGGCTGTAACAGAGAGGGGGAAGACGTTTCTACTTTAGTAGCTTCTGCTGAATCTAAAAGCAAAAAAAAAAACTAGAAATCGTGGTCTGAGAGAACTGGCCACAGCCACCCAGGCTGCTTCTATTGTTCCAACTTTTTTAAAAACACAAGCCCTCACAAGCTATTTACATTACCACAAAATACTCAATACCTCTCGTTCAATCTCCCTCAAATTAGAACAAAATACACCTCTTAAAACCACAGTATCGTCACAAAATCCACTACCACATGGTCACTTTGAGTCATAGAGATCTACAGCACGGAAGCAGACCCGTCAGTCCAACTCGTCCATGCCGACCAGATATCCTAACCTAATCTAATCCCACTTGCCAGCACTTGGCCCATATCCTTCTAAACCCTTCCTATTCTTATACCCATTCAGATGCCTTTTAAATGTTGTAATTGCATCAGCCTCCGCCACTTCCTCTGGCAGCTCATTGCATGCACATACTGCCCTCTGTGTGAAAAAGTTGCCCCTTGGGTCCCTTTTAAACTTTTCCGCTCTCATCGTAAACCTATGCCCTCTAGTTCTGGATTTCCCCCACCCCAAGAAAAACACCCTATCCATACCCCTCATGATTTTATAAACCTATATAAAAGATCACCCCTCGGCCTCAGACGCTCCAGGGAAAACAGCCCCAGCCTATTCAGCCTCTCCCTGTAGCTCAAAGCCTCCAACCCTGGCAACATCTTGTAAATCTTTTCTGAACCCTTTCAAGTTTCACAACATCCTTCCGATAGGAGGGAGATCAGAATTGCACACGATGTTCCAAACGTGGCCTAACCAATGTCTTGTAAAAAGGAACAAAATAATCCAAGTGCTGTGTATGAGTACTTCTTTTTAAAAAGAAATGTCCACATCAGCTTTTCTGTTACATTCCTTTCTTATCCAACACACACTGGAATCAATCGAGTAAACATGTTACCTGTCACCATATGGAAGAGTTAACGTGCATATTTTCAACATTGTCAACATGTTACTTGGTGGCTCATTGTGCCTTCATCTGAATTTCTGCATTATGAAGAAAACTTTGACCCACATTTTCCCAATCATCTTAATTGAGGCCTCACGTTGCTTTGAGGAGCATCACTCAATTAAAAAAAAATACAAGAACCTTAAACAAAATCTTTGAAGCAATCCATTTCAAGAATTGAGAAATAGAAGGTAATACTATGAACATACTGGGAATGAGATTAAATAAGGACACAAAACAAGGCAGATTTTTGTTAAAAAATATTTATTAAATTGGATAAAAATGAACACTTGACAATCATAAGGTAATTTAGGTTTCAAGAGTAGAATTTCTGCAACTTTTATTGCATTTTTCTTCTGCCACAAAGCTAAAAGCTTCTTTCCTATAAAATGTGATAACGCACAGGGCAAATCAATAAGAAATCCTAGCAAGTAATTCTACATGACCTAAAGTAACCCTCATCATTCATTATTTTGCTAATCCAACAGACATATTTGTTTCCAAGTTTGATATCTAGCCAGGATTTTCTGTTGGCTTTCACATCAATGTGAGGTTGAGTGGCACAATGTATCAGGACACTATTCCTGTGCCTGGTGCAAATCCATTCATTGAAATATGACTAAGGATGTTCTCAGCTCCTTTCCCTACCACTTTTATATACATAAATCTCAAATGTCTAAATTCAGAGCATCTCAATAACAGCTCCGCTAGAGAAAAGGATCAGGCTTGTATTAAGACACTGAGACCAACCAAACTTATGGTTCTCTACAGAGAACAGCAGATCTGCTCAATGCTTTGAGTGGATGCTACCAGAATTGAGAGGTATGTCTGAAAAGGCCTCTAAAAACATTACAAACAGCTTCAGCTCAATACATGACTCAAAACTGCCCTCACAATTGGAGAAACAAAAAAAAGTAATTCGCAAATTGAGATATAAAGATCACAATCTAGCAATCTGCATTGTTCTCTCCCTCAGTTTCTTACCAATTAAATCCACTGTCAACTCTGTACTTACTTTCACTGAAAAAGTCGGAGCTGAAGGATATTAAAGGCTATGGCTGGAAACAGTACAAGTAGAAGCTATTCAAAGTAGCTTTTCTTCATGGTGTAGTGCTTCCTGACACCAAACTTTAAAACAGCGCACATATTTCAGTAACAAGTGTCACAATGTGCATAAAGGGGCTCGGGAGGTGAGGAGAAAAAAAGATAAATTAAGTTTTCCAACTCCCAACCCCATCCAAGAATAATGTACATTCCAATCAGGGCATCAATAGAACTGGAGAATTTTCCAATGTGTTGTTCACCAATTACTCTGCTACTGACCGCTAAGAAATGCCAAGTGTCCTTTGGTACATCGATTGGCATAATGTCCTTTCTCACCACACTGGAAAAAAAACAATTTATTTCAATATCAGAAATCGGCAGACTACAAAGTCAGTTATAGAATACAATAATAGCAGCACACGTAGGTCATCATTATTAGGTGTTAGATTCTGACAGAAGCACAATGAGAAAATTCACACTCCATTCTGTTTCTTGTAATTAATAAAGAAGCATTAACTAGGACAATACAGTTCATTTTGCACTGATCCAAGGACCAATATGCGATCAAATGATTTTTCCTTTCATAAGATATACCAGATATAATGCTGAAATATATTTTAAATGAAGTAAACGCATTTGAATGTTGATAATAAGTGTACTAGACTATATATAATAGGTGAAGTAAGAACCCATCACTACCAAATCATATGGGGTCAAAATATTCCAAACAATGGCAATTACAACGTCGATGTGACCAAATGCCCTCTGAAATGGTCTAGCAAGCCACTGAGTTGTATCAATCGCTATAAAATCTCAATGTAGAAGTGAAGCTGAATGGATCAGCAGGTATCTATCTGGGCACTGGAAATGACCTTTAGGTTCAAGGCAGCAGCTCACCACTACTTTCTCAAGGGCAACTAGGGACAAGCAATAAATGGTGGCCAACCAGCAACACCTATCTTCTGCAAGTGAATAAAATATCAGTGCCATGTGGTTAACTTCTGTTCCTATCTCTTGTTGGTTATATTCAATATACCAGACTTGTACTTCATAGATTATTTCCAAGTAAATTATCACTAATGACTTTTCAAACTTAATTGTCCCAATAGTCTGGAATAAAGTACCAGAGTGAATGACACTCATAACTCAAGTCAAAGCAGCTGGCTTTAACACAACCCATCCATCATCTTAAACATTCACTCACTCCACAACGGGGAGTAAAATGTACTTTGTACAAATGCATGCAGCAACTTGACAGATAAAGGCAGCAGATGAATGGGAACACCAACACCTGCAAGTTCTGCTCCAAGCCAGAGTCCACCCTGATTTATACAGTTCCGTCAGTGTAATCGGATCAAAAACATCGGATCAAAAACATGGAACTTATGGCCCAACAGCAATGTGGGCATACCTATACCAACTGGACTGAGGGCCAAACGTAACTGGATTTGTTTAGTTGGGAACATGGTCGCACGGACTAGCTGAATCGAAGGGTCTGTTTCCATGGTATATGACTCTGACCCAAAGAAGGGTTCGCATTATGTTCCAGAACAATTGACAACGGGTGATAAATGCTAGTCATTAAAAACAGAGGGTATGATTGCTTCATTAGGTGCATTCTCCTTAACATTGTCTCTACCAGAGTTTATTCATAGAATCCCTTCAGTGTGGAAACAGGCGATTCAGTCCAAAAGTCCATACCGATTCTCTGAAGAACATCCCACCCAGACCCACCCCCACCCTGTAATCCTGCATTTCCCATGGCTAACCCACCTAACCAACACATACCTGGACACCACAGGCAATTTAGCATGGCCAATCCACCTAACCTACACATCTTTGGACTGTGGGAGGAAATCAGATCACCCAGAGGAAACCCACACAGACACGGGGTGAAGATGCAAACAGTCGCCCAAAGCTGGAATTGAACCCAAGTCCCTGGCGCTGTGAGGAAGCAGTGCTAACCCCTCAGCCACTGTGCCCCCACCTAAAAATAATCAATCAACATTCTCCTCTCATAATGCTGGCTCTCCCTTGAATTTGCATTCTTGCAAAACGTCCTGATGAGTGCAAGACATGAAGCTTTGCTTTCAGCAATACACCCATGAGTAACTGAATCATCTTCACTTCTAAAATTATTTCTCAATGACAAAGAACCATCAAGTAGCTGGCATTCACCTTATAACACGTGACTTGCTCTAATGGTCTAGGGCCTCGATTCGACAATGTCTGAAATTGAGATTGTTGCACTGATCCACTTGATTGCGTGTTTGACTTCTGCTGCCCTACAATTATGTTGGTGCTAGGAATCTGTACCAGTGAGGATGACCGCTGAAGAAACGGAGTAAGACTCTGCTGTAAAGAGAGAAAAAAAACATATTGGCACAGGATTGCCTAAACTATGCGTCATGAGCTGATATGTAACTTGGTAATTTTTTAATATTTTTACCATGCTAAATTTAAAAAATCAAACTACACAAACTTAATTCTCAGTCATACTGGTGTATCTCCAGATTATAGCCTGAACCCATGACATTTAAGACAAGAGTGCTATCGTTACAGTCAGGTTGAAATTTCTAACCTCCTCTTTAATGATTTTTAAATCATACTATAGACAATTCAGTCATTCATGAATTTCTTCCTTCTCTGCGATTATCAGCAACACAAGAATTAAATTTGCTGCAGAATGATCTGTAGGTGCTGGTAATACCACACAACCATCCATTCTTCACCTCTTAGCTCTAACAGAATAGGCAGGCTACCTGAGCAATTGTCCAGGACCAGGCGATCTGGAATTAGGTCCCATCTGGTCCAGAAATCATAATAAGATGTTGTAATTACATCTCTGAACAGGCTGATAAGAAAATATCTATCTATTGTCCAGCTTTATTCTAGCCTTGCTCAACCCAATACTGTTTAAACTTTTGTTGTTTTAGCAGGTTCAATAACTCATTCTGGCCAATGGTTAATGAAACCAGTATAATACTTACTGGGCCCTCTAAAATAGTGAAGTACAAAGATCATTTGGTGTCTTTTGCTCTGTATGATTTAGTTCAACACCATATATCTAGATACTGTCCTGTTAAGATGCAGTGGTAACACAGTTGACCCCAAGGACATACTATAGATGGAGAGTGGGAGCCGAAAGAATTTTGGTGGAGTTGGCATACATCTTTAATACCCAGGAAGGGAAAATAAAGCAACGCAACATAATTCAATCGCCTGAATAAATATCACTCTGCAAAGGCTGAGGACAGATTCTTCCAGATTCATAAGATATCCCAGCAATTAATGAATGGAAGAGAGAGTAGCGTAGCAAATAAATAATCTTGTAAAGGAATGGACCATAGCTGAGGCTCACCTTTTGAAGTATCTGTTGCTGTTGCTGCAACGGTGGTTGGTCAACACCAGTACCCATTGGCAGCTCAAAACGAGGACTGATAGGGAGAAAATAAAAGCAGTGTCATTCTCAACAAATCCCGAGAGCCACCTGCATGGAAGGCAAGCAATGAAAAAGGCCAACATTGAGATCCTGTGAAGTACTTTAATTAAGGTCAGTGCTTACTGACACCCAGGGCATATGCACTAGAGGGTGATGGGAGTGTGGAATGCACTGCCTGGGAGAATAGTTGAGGTAGGAAACTCTAACCTTTAAGAAGTGTTTCGATAAGCACTTGATATATCAGAACATTGGGCTGGACAGTGGGACTAGTTTAACTTTGTCACTGCAGACTCTTTATGTGCTGTATGATTCTAGAAGTGAAATCTTTCAAATATATTTAAATAAAAAATTATTAAGACCTTACAAATACTTATAAATGAAAAGAACAGAATGAAAGAGTATATTGCTGAATAGGAAAAAAAGAGTTAAACAAAGTAGAATTATCTTTAAAAGTCAGCTTTCTGTTTTGCACGTTCGCAATCTGAGAAAATCAGAGGTGAGGATGTACAGTTGACATTCGCAATAGGATCACTAGTGTCAGCAGACATATCAGTAATTAAATCAAAGCATAAAATCCGAATAAAAGGTTTATGGCTTCTTCCATTTCGGTTTAACATATGAAGGACACAGAGGTTCAATGGCACCTGCACTGACTTCTCAAATCGGGCATCATTACCTCGTGCCAATCTCTTGCTTTTGCCCCATTCCCTTGCACTTTGTTTAGATCCAAATAATCATCTAATAGCCTCTTGAATGTCTCAACTGAACCTACCTCCACCACAGTTTCAACAGTGCATTTCATATACTATCTAATCACTGAGTGAAAAAGATTTCCTTATCCCTTCTTGCTTCCTCTGAAAATCAATTTATATCCATGTCCTGACACAGAGTCTGCAAATAGAAAAGAAGCCACACGGCCCATTCAGTCTGTGTTGGTCAAAAACAACTACCTAACTATTCTAATGCCATTTCCCAGTGCTTGCCCCATAGTCTTGTGTGCCTCAGATATATCTATGCACCAGTCATTGATTCCTCCACCAATAAAAAAAAGTTCCTTCTTGTCTACACTCTCCCCTCAATTTTTGTACATCTCGATCATGTAGTTCTCTCAATCTCTTTTGCTTCAAGGAAGACAACCCCAACCTCCCAATCTCTCATCAGAACTGAAAGTCTCCAGCCCAGGGAACATCCTGGTAAATCTCCTCTACACCCTTCACAGTTATTACATCATTCCTATAAACGTAGACTCTAGGACTGCACACAATATTCTAGCTATCTAACCAACATTTTATACAGTTCCAGCACAAGCTCCCGTCTCTTAAACTCTTGTGCCTCGGCTAATAAAAGAATCATATAATCACTTTACCTACCTGCCAGCTATCTGAAGGAACTGGTGAAACAAGCACACCAAGGTTCCTCTGACCCTTGATACTTCTCAGGATCCTACCATTTGTCATTTATTCCCTTACCTTCTTTGTCCTGTCCAAGTGCATCATCTCGCACTTACTGGATTAAATTCCATTTGCCACTCATCAGCCCACCAAGATCCTCCTGCAATATCTAAACTAATCTTCCTCACAATTTATCACTCCACCAATTTTCATATCATTTTATAATTATGGGGACAGATAGTATCCTTTGCAAGCTGGATATGGAGTCCTGCATGGTGTGTTGCTTGCCTGGTGCCAGGGTGCAGGGCATCTCTGACCAGCTTGAAAGGATATTGGAGTGGGAGGGAGAAGATCCAGATGTTGTGGTCCATGGTGGCACTAACAACATAGGCAAGGCTAGGAAGGAGGACCTGTTTGGGGATTATCAAGCATTAGGAAGGAAATGGAAGAACAGGTGCTCGAGGGTCCTAATCTCTGGATTACTGCTCCAGCCACATGCCAATTGGCATAGGGATAAGAAAATTAGGGAAGTAAACAGATAGCTAAGAGATTGATGTGGAAAAGAGGGATTCATGGGACATTAGCATCAGTTTTGGAATGGGGGGGGGGGGGGGGGGGGGAGGAATCTACCGATGGGACGGTCTCCACCTGGACCTATCTGGAACCAGTGTTCTAGTGAAAAGGATAAATAGGGTGGTCACTAGGACTTTAAACTTGTGAGTGGGGGTAGGGAAAGGGAAAGCGACAGAGTATGGAATCAAGTAGAAAGATAAGCAGCAGGTTAACGTGTACAAGGTTTGAGTTCAACACAGACTAGGAATGAAACAAAAAGGAAGGATAACTTAAGACGTAATACTAGAGATGTTGGAAGTCACGAGGATAAGAAAATTAATAAGGAGCTTCACCTGAATGCTTATAGTATTCGTAACAAAGTAGATAAATTAACGGCCCAAATCATCGTGAATGATTATGTTATGGTAGGCATCACAGAAATGTGGTTGCAGAGGGTTCAGGACAGTTAAACATCCAAGGATTTAAAACTTATCGAAAAGACAGGGAGGTGGGCAGATGAGGCAGGGTTCCCTTTTAGTTAAGAATGAAATTAAATCTATGGCACTGAATGACATACCGTCGGATGATGTGGAGTCTGTGTGGGTGGAGTTGAGGAACCACAAAGGTAAACAATCAAAATGGGAGTTATGTACAGACCTCCGAACAGTGGTCAGGACCAGGGGCGTAAGATGTACTGGAAAATAGGTAGGGCAAGTCAGAAAGGCAAGGTCACGGTGATCACGGGGACTTCAATATGGAAATACACTGGGTGAATAATGTTGCCGGTGGATGCAAAGAAAGGGAATTCATGGAATGCTTACAGGATGGCTTTTTGGAACAGCCTGTGATGGAGCCCACAAGGGAGCAGGATATTCTGGACTCAGCGCTATGTAATGAGCCAGACTTTATGAAAGATCTTAAAGTAAGGAGGCAGCAATCATAATATGGTAGAGTTCAGACTGCAGTTTGAAAGGGAGAAGGCAAAATTGGATGTAATGGTGTTCCAGTTAAGTAAAGGTAATTACAAGGGCATGAGAGAGGAACTGACGAAAATTGACTGGAAGCAGAGCCTCATGGGAAAGACATTACAGCAATAATGGCAGGAATTTCTGGGTGTAATTGAGGACAGTGCAAAGGTTCATCCCAAAGAAAAGAAAGATTCTCTAGCGGGGTGGATTAGACACGAGCTGAAAATGTGTTGCTGGAAAAGCACAGCAGGTCAGGCAGCATCCAAGGGGGAGAATTGACATTTCGGGCATGAGCCTTTCTTCAGGAATGAGGAAAGTGTGTCCAGCAGGCTAAGATAAAAGGTAGGGAGGAGGGACTTGGGGGAGGGGCGTTGGAAATGCGATAGGTGGAAGGAGGTCAAGGTGAGGGTGATAGGCCGGAGTGGGGGTGGGGGCGGAAAGGTCAGGAAGAAGATTGCAGGTTAGGAAGGCAGTGCTGAGTTCGAGGGATTTGACTCAGACAAGGTGGGGGGAGGGGAAATGAAGAAACTGGAGAAATCTGAGTTCATCCCTTGTGGTTGGAGGGTTCCTAGGCGGAAGATGAGGCGTTCTTCCTCCAACCGTCATGTTGCCATGGTCTGGCGATGGAGGAGTCCAAGGACCTGCATGTCCTTGGTGGAGTGGGAGGGGGAGTTGAAGTGTTGAGCCACGGGGTGGTTGGGTTGGTTGGTCCGGGTGTCCCAGAGGTGTTCTCTGAAACGTTCCGCAAGTAGGCGGCCTGTCTCCCCAATATAGAGGAGGCCACATCGGGTGCAGCGGATGCAATAAATGATGTGTGTGGAGGTGCAGGTGAATTTGTGGCGGATATGGAAGGATCCCTAGGGCCTTGGAGGGAAGTAAGGGGGGAGGTTAGACAGCCATGACTGACAAAGTCAGTCAGGAAATGTATCAAAAAAAAGAGACAGCTTATAAAGTGGCCAAGAGCACTCGGAAATCAGAAGATTGGGAAGACTACAAAAACAAACAGAGGATAACAAAGAGAGAAATAAAGAAGGAGGGGATCAAACATGAAGGTAGGCGAGCCAATAATATTAGAAATGACAGTAAAAGTTTCTTTCAATACATAAGAAACAAACGAGAAGCGAAAGTAGACATGGGGCCGCTCCAAATTGATGCTGGAAGGCTAGTGCTGGGAGATAAGGAAATAGCTGAAGAACTTAAGTACTTTGCGCAGCCTACACAGTGGAAGACATGAGTAATATCCCAACAAATAATGAGAGTTGGGGGCAGAGTTGAACATGATTGCCATTACAAAGGAGAAAGTGCTAGAAAAGCTAAAAGGTCTAAAAATTGATAAATCTCTGACATTCTAGAATTCTGAGGGAAGTGCCTGAGGAAATAGCAGAGGCATTAATTGTGATCTTTCAAAAGTCACTGAAACCAGGGAAAGTCCCAGATGATTAGAAAATCTCTGTTGTGACCCTCTTGTTCAAGAAAGGATCAAGACAAAAGATGGAAAACTATAGGCCGAATAACCTAACCTCAGTTGTTGGTAAAATTCTAGCATCCATCGTTAAGGATGCGATTTCTAAATTCTTGGAAGTGCAGGGTCGGATTAGAACAAGTTAGCATGGATTTATTAAGGGGAAGTCATGCCTGACAAACCTGTTAGAATTCTTTGAAGAGCTAACAAGTAAGTTAGACCTGGGAAAGCCAGTGGATGTTATCTATCTAGACTTCCAAAAGGCCTTTGATAAGGTGCCTCACGGGAGGTTGCTGAGTAAGGTGAGGGCTCATAGTGTTCGAGGTGAATTACTGGCAAGGATTGAGGGTGGCCATCTGACAGAAGGTAGAGAGTTGGGATAAAAGGTTCTTTTTTGGAATGGCAGCTAGTACAAGTGGTGTCCCGCAGGGTTCTGTGTTGGGGCTGCAGTTGTTCAATTGATATATTAATAATCTGGATGAAGGGACTGGAGGCATTCTGGCGAAGTTTGATGATGACATGAAGTTAGGTGGACAGACAGGTAGTTCTGAGGTGGTGGGAAGGCTGCGAAAGATTTAGGCAGTTTAGGAGAGTGGTCCAGGATATGGCTGATGAACTTCAACTTGAGCAAATGTGAGGTCTTGCACTTTGGAAAAAAGAATACAGGCATGGATTATTTTCTAAACAGTGAGAAAATTCATAAGCCAAAGTACAAAGGGACCTGGGAGTGCTAGTCCAGGATTCTCTAAAGGTTAACTTGCAGGTTGAGTCAGTGATTAAGAAAGCGAATATAATGTTGTCATTTATCTCAATAGAGTTGGAATATAAAAGCAGCAACGTGCTTCTGAGACTTTATAAAGCTCCAGTTAGGCCCCATTTAGAATACTGTGTCCAATTTAGGACCTCACACCTCAGGAAGGATGTACTGGCACTGGAGCGTGTCCAGCGGAGATTCACACGGATGATCGTTGGAATGGTAAATCTAACATACGATGAACAGTTGAGGATCCTGGGATTGTATTCATTAGAGTTTAGAAGGTTGAGGTGAGATCTAATAGAAACTTACAAGATAATGCATGGCTTAGAAAGAATGGACACTGGGAAGTTGTTTCCATTAGGCAGGAAGACTAGGACCCATGGGCACAGCCTTAGAATTAGAGAACGGAAATGAGGAGACAATTCTTCAGCCAGAGAGTGGTGGGCCTGTGGAATTCATTGCCCAGGAACACAGTGGAGGCCGGGTCTTTAAATATCTTCAAATAGAGATTGATAATTTCTTGAAATCGCAAGGAATTAAGGGCCACAGGAAAGTGTGCGGGTAAGAGGAGTTCAAATGCCCATTAGCCATGATTAAATGGCAGAGTGGACTTCATGGGCCAAATGGCCTTACTTCCACTCCTATGTCTTATGCTCTTATGGTCATTTGCAAACTTACTGATCAATCCTCTTACATCCAAGACTAAACCATTTATAAAGTTGCCATAGTCCCCCAAGGACCATAGGGTTAATCTCTTCTCAGAGACAACTGGGGACTAGTTTAACCAGACTCTTGTTTTTGCTCCTTTTACAAGTAGAACAGTTTCACCTGAACTACTTTACTGAGCCCACTCATTGAAGCAAAATACGTGACTCACAGAACTCTGACTTCATAGCACACCATTAACAATGAAAGCCCTGCTTAAGCATCTTATTCAGGCACCCATTGATCTGGAGTGTAAACACTGCCTGCAATTAATTAAAAATACATAGAAGCTACTCAACCCTGAAGTGCACTCTGTTAATCATTTTAGATCATGGCAATTTGTGCCTCAAGTCCATTTCCCTTCCTCAGATCTTTATTACCCTTACATAGCAAAAGTCCAGTGCTGTCTCTCTTGAATTTCAAATGACTCCAAATACACTCAGTATTTTGGTGCATATGATTTCCAATGCCTTTCACGTGGACAAAATTCTGCCTAATTTCAGTCCGTTGTGGCTCAGCTTAAATTTGAAGAGTATGCCTTGTTCTGTATCTCTTCTGATGAAGTAACCGTTCCATTTCCATCCACTGAAACTAATTACCATTTCAAGATTTTCTTCAGATTTCTTCTCAACCTTAGAGAAAGTATTGCTCAATAAAATTATATAGGTTTTACAAATTGATTTGGCAACCTTAAAAGGCATCTACAATGTTAAGTAGTGAATGGCCACAACATGCAATCAATACTGTGCGTGTAGGTGGCACAGAAAGTTATATACCCATTGTGTAATACTGCATGACAACTCTAACATTGGCTGAACACACACCTAATGAAGAACATGTACATGATTTCTGGTATCATTATTGTATGGAAGCAAGGTGGACATCATATTTGATCCAAGAGAATGGCAGAACTAATGGCCTGCTCTCATTCCAGGGTCCCTATCTCACTGTGTACTTACTGCATAAATTTACAGCTGGGGCCTTCGGGACAGAATCCTACCAGATAGTTAACACAGATGACTCGCCGTGTGTGTCGGTGCCTGCACAGGGGACCTATAACAAAACAAGATTCAAGGTCAGTAATCGACTAAAGTTGTAATTCAGCAAATAACAATCACATACCCATGGCACCACACGATTCAATTGAGTTAATCACAAAGGGTCTGACTGATCTTAGCTGTACACAACTCCACCTGCTTTAAAGAATTATTACTAAACTTTAAAACTTCTGTTCTAAAACAACTCATGTTGGTGAGGAACACTTACAAAATTTCTCTCATTTGGACAACGCACAAGTTAACAAAAGCAAAATAAAGATGCACTCACCCAACACTGACAGAAATCTCAACTTTAAAACTTCACTCAGCGCAGTTTTGGAAGGCCAATCTTGGGCACAGTGGGAGTTGTGCCACTATAATTGCCCCTTGATTAAGGAGGCAGAAGGTAGTTTTTTTTTAAAAAATCACGATATTTTGGATCACCATTGAGTGCCTCCTAGTGAATATTCCTGCATCAACAGCAGGTTCAACCCAGACCAAGTGCCCAATGGGCCACAACTCATTCCCAGATTGGGATTGTACAAAGTGACCTGCTGCCAGGTCTCTGCCAATATCCCGCAAGAAAGTCGTATGTGAGAGAAAACCAAAGGCATCTAATTCATCCATTTTTCCACAGCTCACTGCTTACCATGTTTACAAAATCCTCGGTCATACCAGGGGCAGTCTTTGATTTTGGACTCAGGGTCAATGTGTAGAAATGGACATTCCTTATTACTACATTCTCCTACAGAAACAAAAGGAAGAAATGAAACACAGACCACAAGGAGAAAGCAGCAACCAAAATACCCACAGGTTCTTTTCTCCCCCTCAATATGCAGGCTTTACTTGGATCCTTTTGTCTTGATGCTGTACCAAAATCCATTACCTTCAAATAATTCAGGAACCAATCCATTTCCTTTCTGAATACTTCATCTGAACTAAGTGACCTCAGGCTGGTGACAGTTTATTCCCAAACTTAACTCAAGGGTATAAAGAAATTAGATTTTAAACCAAATCCAGCTCAGTTTCAATGAGATGAACTGTTTCAAGGGACAGATGATGTCAAAAGCATAAGAACAGCTTCACTATTTGCGACATGCCCAAACAGTAAACTCCTTCCTGATGAGGAAGCAGATGGGCTCAAATTAAAAAGCCTACAAAATCAAAATGCATGTGCTGCAAACTCTCAGTATCTTCTAACTCAAAGGTCAGCTGAAACTTCAAGCAACGAGAGTTCCCTCCAACTCTTCACCAACCTTGGTACATTTCCTGCTCCCAATAAAATCCACAATACTGCCTGAAAAGAAACAAAGCAGCTAATGATATTCTTAAACCTTAAATACTATAGAAAACAATATACAGCTCTACTATGTAGGAAAACTGTGGTGTACTGTTAAAGTCCTATCTCAGTAGAGTCATAGAGATGTACAGCACGGAAACAGACCCTTTGGTCCAACTTGTCCGTGCTGACCAGAAATCCTAAATTAATCTAGTCCCATTTGCCAGCATTTGGCCTACATCGCTCCAAATGCTTTATATTCACATACCCATCCAGATGCCTTTTAAATGTCATAGTTGTACCCACCTTCACCATTTCCTCTGGTAGCTCGTTCCATACACTCACCACCCTCTGCATGAAAAGGTTGCCCCTTAGGTCCCTTTTAAATCTTTTCCCCCTCACTTAAATCTCTGCCTTCTAGTTTGGGACTCTCCTACCCTGGGCAAAAAATCTTGGCTATTTATTCTATTTGTGCCCCTCATGATTTTATAAACCACTATAAGGTCACCCCTCAGCACCAATGCTCCAGGGAAAGTAGCCACAGCCTATTCAACCTCTCCCTATAGCTCAAATTCTCCAACTCTGGCAACATCTTTGTAAATCTTTTCTGCACCCTTTCAAGATTAACAACATCAGTATACTTTGAACCTTGGTGGGAGGTGAATGTAGTGGTAGAATTAAAGTGATTGTGAGTTAGCAGAGAGGAAATGGTGCCTCTTCCCCCTGCACTCTGCAAGGGGAAAGAGTAGGTTAACCACTCTGCTATAACTGGGGATACAAAGCCTGGTCGTTCCCAACCCCAATTGTGATCAGTCATCTGGGTTGGTGTGGAAACTACAAACAGGGAGCACTCACCAAATTTGGAATAGAAATAGCACTCAGGCATCTTGGTCATGTCATACTCGTGTAAGAATTCACACTGATCTCCTTTCTTGCAGAGGCCCCTCAGCCAGTGTTTGCACACCACTGTCTTCTCACCGCTGATGTGACGAAAAGGGCACATCCCACCTACACAACAAAAGCAGATTCAATCACCAGATCAGTTCCTCCTCACCAGGGCCCTTCACAGCTTTCTGATGAGGAAAGGACGCATCGTGGATAGACAGGGATTTTGCATAAGTAGACTTCTGGTGCACAGGAAAAATCGATTTACGTTTCACTTAAAGAGCAGCAAATTTCACATGATAAAACAAATGATACCCGCTCGATACAAAGAAAGAAATCCTCTCTCCCTGTGTGGGCACATAGCCAACTCCAGTAGTGCAATAAGCTAGGAGAGAAAGCCCTTAATTGGAAAGACAGGAATTTGAATTGAATTAGCGTGTGACTTTCTTTCAGTCCCTGGTGAAATATCTGGGACCCCCACACCCCTGAAACCACAGAGATAAAGAAAGCTCTAAATTGGAATTGACAAGCGTAGGTCAATGGTCCTGACTCACTAACTCTCAGTGGTAACAGATTTATTCAATTATCATGAAAAAGAAATAGTCTGAGAAAGTGTGCCACACGTTGTTCACTTCTGGGCACCTTATTAAAGCCTTGATGCGAGTTCAGAGGAGATTTACTGGAATAATACAAGGAATGGGGGATTTTAGATGAGGAAGAACAAGAGAGATTGTGATTATTCTCATTGGAGCAGAGAAGGTGCAGAGATAACCTTAATGAAGTGAGCAAAATTATGGACAGTTTTGACAGGGTCGAAAAGAATATTCTGTTTCCACTAGGTGGTATGTCAGTAACTAGGGATCACAATTTCCAGATTGTCAACGAGAGAGCTAGGTATGGGATACGGAGAAACTTCAGAGTGGTTAAGATTTGGAATGCCCTGCCTGGGAGAGTAGTGGAGCGGATTCCATAGGAGGTTTCAAAGAGTGTGGAATATATATTTGAAAGTGATCAATTCAGAGGGCTATGGAAATAGAGCTGGAGAATGGGACTAGCTGGCTTGCTCTCTCAGGAGCCAGTACAGACACAATGGGTTCAATGGCTTCCCCCTGTACTGTAAAATTCTATAATTCTACTATATTTTCTTCCCTTCCTCACCTCATCCCACTAGCTCTCTTTGTCCAAAAAGTTATGTAACAGAAAAGACTGACTTCTGAGCTGTTCTCAGACTTCTGTCCGTGTACTACTTAGCCAGGCACCAGCACATAAGTGTTATCAGAGGAACTGACTTCATGGAAAGGCAACTTGCTTCTTACTTCCTCTGTCATTGTCAAGAGGCACAAACATAGGGGAGATATTGGGAAGGAGACTTCAGGAACTCTCTTCCCAACACGAATACTTCATGCATGATTCAAAATGATGTCAAAAAGCAAAAGTAGCATCTGAATGCATCAGTGGTAAGAGCTCTACTTAATAAACAGATCAGAACATCACTATAATGAGCAAAAACAGGAAAAACAACAGCATATTGACACTAGAAATAGCTCACCCTTTCCACATGATGCTCTCAGAAAGAATTCACAGACCGCTGCCCCAGATTCTGAGGGAAAAAATAAACACATTAAAAGACCACTCATTTCAAAAAATTGCATTTACAGTTATGTAGATTGAGGCCCTCATTTGAATTTTACGACACATTTCACTGGAACAGGAGACGACCATTCGGCCCCTTGTGTCAATCAACAAACCAGGGCTGATGTGTGACCCAAGTGCACAAAACCCACCTCTGGTCCATCTTGCTCAATAACTTTGATCAATAAAAATCTACCAAATCTGAATTTAAAACTGATCTGGCATCAACTGCCATTTACAAAAGTGATTCAAACATCACTGCGTATAGATGTGTTTCCTTAACTTCATTCAAAAAAGTCTTGACAAACACTTAAGCCATGTCCTAGGCCGCACAGCAAGCAAATATAGCTTCTCTGCTGCCTGATAGTTAGTTATTCCCCCACTCTTGTATGAACACAAGGGTTCTGAATGAATTGTGTTTTGGCAATCTCAAACTGTTCCCAAGATAGCACTAGTAGAAAACACACAAACTACTCACATGGACAGTTTCCCCTCTCCAAAAAACAAATAGTTTGGGCACATGGTGTCCAGTGATTGAACAGGTGTGAGAATGATCATGAGAGTTTAGAACAGCTATTAATATTGGTGTAGCAAATACTGCGTTTATGTACATTTTAATGTGGGGGATGAGGGGGGGGTGGGAAGGAGGGTGGGGGGGGGGAAGGAGGGTGGGGGGGGGGAAGGAGGGTGGGGGGGGGGGAAGGAGGGTGGGGGGGGGAACGAGGGTGGGGGGGGGACGGGGGGGGGGGACGAGGGTGGGGGGGGGGACGAGGGTGGGGGGGGGACGAGGGTGGGGGGGGGACGAGGGGAAGGAGGGTGGGGGGGACGGGGGGAAGGAGGGTGGGGGGGACGGGGGGAAGGAGGGTGGGGGGGACGGGGGGAAGGAGGGTGGGGGGGACGGGGGGAAGGAGGGTGGGGGGGACGGGGGGAAGGAGGGTGGGGGGGACGGGGGGAAGGAGGGTGGGGGGGACGGGGGGAAGGAGGGTGGGGGGGACGGGGGGAAGGAGGGTGGGGGGGACGGGGGGTGGGGGGGACGAGGGGAAGGAGGGTGGGGGGACGAGGGGAAGGAGGGTGGGGGGGACGAGGGGAAGGAGGAGGGTGGGGGGGGACGAGGGGAAGGAGGAGGGTGGGGGGGGAAGAGGGGAAGAAGGAGGGTGGGGGGGACGAGGGGAAGAAGGAGGGTGGGGGGGACGAGGGGAAGAAGGAGGGTGGGGGGGACGAGGGGAAGAAGGAGGGTGGGGGGGACGAGGGGAAGAAGGAGGGTGGGGGGGACGAGGGGAAGAAGGAGGGTGGGGGGGACGAGGGGAAGAAGGAGGGTGGGGGGGACGAGGGGAAGAAGGAGGGTGGGGGGGGTCGAGGGGAAGAAGGAGGGTGGGGGGGGTCGAGGGGAAGAAGGAGGGTGGGGGGGTGGAGGGGAAGAAGGAGGGTGGGGGGGTGGAGGGGGGGGTGGAGGGTGGGCGTGGGGGAAGGGGGTGGGGGGGGAAGGAGGGTGGGGGGGGGAAGGAGGGTGGGGGGAGGGGAAGGAGGGTGGGGGAGGGGGGGAAGGAGGGTGGGGGAGGAGGGTGGGGGAGGGGGGGAAGGAGGGTGGGGGAGGGGGGGAGAAGGAGGGTGGGGGGAAGGAGGGTGGGGGGTGGGGGGGGGGAAGGAGGGTGGGGGGTGGGGGGGGGGGAAGGAGGGTGGGGGGTGGGGGGGGAAGGAGGCTGGGGGGTGGGGGGGGGGAAGGAGGGTGGGGGGTGGGGGGGGAAGGAGGGTGGGGGGTGGGGGGGGGGGAAGGAGGGTGGGGGGTGGGGGGGGGGGGAAGGAGGGTGGGGGGTGGGGGGGGGGGAAGGAGGGTGGGGGGTGGGGGGGGGGAAGGAGGGTGGGGGGTGGGGGGGAAGGAGGGTGGGGGGTGGGGGGGGGGAAGGAGGGTGGGGGGTGGGGGGGGAAGGAGGGTGGGGGGGAGAAGGAGGATGGGGGGGGAAGGAGGGTGGGGGGTGGGGGGGGAAGGAGGGTGAGGGGTGGGGGGTGGAAGGAGGGTGGGGGGTGGAGGGTGGGGGGTGGGGGGGGAAGGAGGGTGGGGGATGGGGGGGGAAGGAGGGAAGGAGGGTGGGGGGGGAAGGAGGGTGGGGGGTGGGGGGGGAAGGAGGGTGGGGGGTGGGGGGGGAAGGAGGGAGGGGGGTGGGGGGGGAAGGAGGGTGGGGGGGTGGAGGGTGGGGGTGGGGGGGGGGGGAAGGGGGTGGGAAGGAGGGTGGAGGGGGGAAGGAGGGTGGGGGGGGGGGAAGGAGGGTGGGGGGGGGGAAGGAGGGTGGGGTGGGGGGAAGGAGGGTGGGGGAGGGGGGAAGGAGGGTGGGGGAGGGGGGGAAGGAGGGTGGGGGAGGGGGGGAAGGAGGGTGGGGGAGGGGGGGAAGGAGGGTGGGGGAGGGGGGGAAGGAGGGTGGGGGAGGGGGGGAAGGAGGGTGGGGGAGGGGGGGAAGGAGGGTGGGGGAGGGGGGGAAGGAGGGTGGGGGAGGGGGGGAAGGAGGGTGGGGGAGGGGGGGAAGGAGGGTGGGGGAGGGGGGGAAGGAGGGTGGGGGAGGGGGGGAAGGAGGGTGGGGGAGGGGGGGAAGGAGGGTGGGGGAGGGGGGGAAGGAGGGTGGGGGAGGGGGGGAAGGAGGGTGGGGGAGGGGGGGAAGGAGGGTGGGGGAGGGGGGGAAGGAGGGTGGGGGAGGGGGGGAGAAGGAGGGTGGGGGGGGAAGGAGGGTGGGGGGGGAAGGAGGGTGGGGGGGGAAGGAGGGTGGGGGGGGAAGGAGGGTGGGGGGGGGGGAAGGAGGGTGGGGGGGGGGGAAGGAGGGTGGGGGAGGGGGGGGAAGGAGGGTGGGGGAGGGGGGGAAGGAGGGTGGGGGAGGAGGGTGGGGGAGGGGGGAGAAGGAGGGTGGGGGGGAAGGAGGGTGGGGGGTGGGGGGGGGAAGGAGGGTGGGGGGTGGGGTGGGGGGAAGGAGGGTGGGGGGTGGGGGGGGGGGAAGGAGGGTGGGGGGTGGGGGGGGGACGAGGGTGGGGGGGGGGACGAGGGTGGGGGGGACGACGAGGGTGGGGGGGACGGGGGGAAGGAGGGTGGGGGGGACGGGGGGAAGGAGGGTGGGGGGGACGGGGGGAAGGAGGGTGGGGGGGACGGGGGGAAGGAGGGTGGGGGGGACGGGGGGAAGGAGGGTGGGGGGGACGGGGGGAAGGAGGGTGGGGGGGACGGGGGGAAGGAGGGTGGGGGGGACGAGGGGAAGGAGGGTGGGGGGACGAGGGGAAGGAGGGTGGGGGGACGAGGGGAAGGAGGGTGGGGGGGACGAGGGGAAGGAGGGTGGGGGGGACGAGGGGAAGGAGGAGGGTGGGGGGGGACGAGGGGAAGGAGGAGGGTGGGGGGGGACGAGGGGAAGGAGGAGGGTGGGGGGGGACGAGGGGAAGGAGGAGGGTGGGGGGGGACGAGGGGAAGGAGGAGGGTGGGGGGGGACGAGGGGAAGAAGGAGGGTGGGGGGGACGAGGGGAAGAAGGAGGGTGGGGGGGACGAGGGGAAGAAGGAGGGTGGGGGGGACGAGGGGAAGAAGGAGGGTGGGGGGGACGAGGGGAAGAAGGAGGGTGGGGGGGACGAGGGGAAGAAGGAGGGTGGGGGGGACGAGGGGAAGAAGGAGGGTGGGGGGGACGAGGGGAAGAAGGAGGGTGGGGGGGACGAGGGGAAGAAGGAGGGTGGGGGGGACGAGGGGAAGAAGGAGGGTGGGGGGGACGAGGGGAAGAAGGAGGGTGGGGGGGGTCGAGGGGAAGAAGGAGGGTGGGGGGGGTCGAGGGGAAGGAGGAGGGTGGGGGGGGTCGAGGGGAAGGAGGAGGGTGGGGGGGTGGAGGGGAAGAAGGAGGGTGGGGGGGTGGAGGGGGGGTGGAGGGTGGGCGTGGGGGAAGGGGGTGGGGGGGGAAGGGGGTGGGGGGGGAAGGAGGGTGGGGGGGGGGAAGGAGGGTGGGGGGAGGGGAAGGAGGGTGGGGGAGGGGGGGGAAGGAGGGTGGGGGAGGGGGGGGAAGGAGGGTGGGGGAGGGGGGGGGAGGAGGGTGGGGGAGGGGGGGAGAAGGAGGGTGGGGGGGAAGGAGGGTGGGGGGGGGAGGAGGGTGGGGGGTGGGGGGGGGGGAAGGAGGGTGGGGGGTGGGGGGGGGGGAAGGAGGGTGGGGGGTGGGGGGGGGGGAAGGAGGGTGGGGGGTGGGGGGGGGGGAAGGAGGGTGGGGGGTGGGGGGGGGGGGGGGAAGGAGGGTGGGGGGTGGGGGGGGGGGAAGGAGGGTGGGGGGGACGGGGGGGAAGGAGGGTGGGGGGGACGGGGGGGAAGGAGGGTGGGGGGGACGGGGGGAAGGAGGGTGGGGGGGACGGGGGGAAGGAGGGTGGGGGGGACGGGGGGAAGGAGGGTGGGGGGGACGGGGGGAAGGAGGGTGGGGGGGACGGGGGGTGGGGGGGACGAGGGGAAGGAGGGTGGGGGGACGAGGGGAAGGAGGGTGGGGGGGACGAGGGGAAGGAGGAGGGTGGGGGGGGACGAGGGGAAGGAGGAGGGTGGGGGGGGACGAGGGGAAGAAGGAGGGTGGGGGGGGACGAGGGGAAGAAGGAGGGTGGGGGGGACGAGGGGAAGAAGGAGGGTGGGGGGGACGAGGGGAAGAAGGAGGGTGGGGGGGACGAGGGGAAGAAGGAGGGTGGGGGGGACGAGGGGAAGAAGGAGGGTGGGGGGGACGAGGGGAAGAAGGAGGGTGGGGGGGACGAGGGGAAGAAGGAGGGTGGGGGGGACGAGGGGAAGAAGGAGGGTGGGGGGGACGAGGGGAAGAAGGAGGGTGGGGGGGACGAGGGGAAGAAGGAGGGTGGGGGGGGACGAGGGGAAGAAGGAGGGTGGGGGAGGAGGGTGGGGGGGGTCGAGGGGAAGAAGGAGGGTGGGCGGGTGGAGGGGGGGGTGGAGGGTGGGCGTGGGGGAAGGGGGTGGGGGGGGAAGGAGGGTGGGGGGGGGAAGGAGGGTGGGGGGAGGGGAAGGAGGGTGGGGGAGGGGGGGAAGGAGGGGGGGGAGGGGGGGAAGGAGGGTGGGGGAGGAGGGTGGGGGAGGGGGGGAGAAGGAGGGTGGGGGGGAAGGAGGGTGGGGGGTGGGGGGGGGAAGGAGGGTGGGGGGTGGGGGGGGGGGAAGGAGGGTGGGGGGTGGGGGGGGAAGGAGGCTGGGGGGTGGGGGGGGGGGAAGGAGGGTGGGGGGTGGGGGGGGGGGGAAGGAGGGTGGGGGGGAAGGAGGGTGGGGGGGTGGGGGGGGGGGGAAGGAGGGTGGGGGGTGGGGGGGAAGGAGGGTGGGGGGTGGGGGGGGAAGGAGGGTGGGGGGTGGGGGGGGGGGGGAAGGAGGGTGGGGGGTGGGGGGGGGGAAGGAGGGTGGGGGGTGGGGGGGAAGGAGGGTGGGGGGTGGGGGGGGGGAAGGAGGGTGGGGGGTGGGGGGGGGGAAGGAGGGTGGGGGGTGGGGGGGGAAGGAGGGTGGGGGGGTGAAGGAGGGTGGGGGGGGGAAGGAGGGTGGGGGGTGGGGGGGAAGGAGGGTGAGGGGTGGGGGGTGGAAGGTGGGTGGGGGGTGGGGTGGGGGGGGTGGGGGGATGGAGGGTGGGGGTGGGGGGGGGTTGGTGGGTAGGAGGGTGGGGGGGATGGAGGGTGGGGGGGGGGGGGGTTGGTGGGGGGGGGGGGGGGAAGGAGGGTGGGGGGGGGGGGGGATGGTGGGGGGGGGGGGGGTGGGGGGGGGGGGGGGGTGGGGGGGGAAGGAGGGTGGGGGGGGGAGGGGGTGGGGGGGGGGGAGGGTGGGGGGGGGGGAAGGAGGGTGGGGGGGGGGGAGGTGGGTGGGGGGGGGGAAGGTGGGTGGGGGGGGGGTTGGAGGGGGGGGGGGGGGGAAGGTGGGGTGGGGGGGGGGGGAGGGTGGGGGGGGGGGGGGGTGAGGGTGGGGGGGGGGGGAAGGAGGGTGGGGGGGGGTTGGAGGGTGGGGGGGGGGTGGTGGAGGGGGGGGGTGGTGGGGGGGGGGGGGGGTTGGTGGGGGGGGGGGGGGGTTGTGGGGGGGGGGGGAGGGTGGGGGGGGGGGGGTGGTGGGGGGGGGGGGGGTTGGTGGGGGGGGGGGGGGTTGGTGGGGGGGGGGGGGGTTGGTGGGGGGGGGTGGGGGAGGTGGGTGGGGGGGGGGGGAGGGGTGGGGGGGGGGTGGGGGGTGGTGGGGGGGGGTGGGGGGTTGGTGGGGGGGTGGGGGGGTTGGTGGGGGGGGTGGGGGGGTTGGTGGGGGGGGTGGGGGGGGTGGGGGGGGGTGGGGGGGTGGGGGTGGGGGTGGGGGGGTGGTGGGGGGGGGGGGGGTTGGTGGGGTGGGGTGGGGGGGGTTGGTGGTGGGGGTGGGGGGTGGTGGGGGGGGTGGGGGGTTGGTGGGGGGGGGTGGGGGGGTTGGTGGGGGGGGGTGGGGGGGTTGGTGGGGGGGGTGGGGGGTGGTGGGGGGGGTGGGGGGGGTTGGTGGGGGGGGGGGGGGTTGGTGGGGGGGGGTGGGGGGTGGTGGGGGGTGTGGGGGGGTTGGTGGGGGGTGTGGGGGGTTGGTGGGGGGGTGTGGGGGGGTTGGTGGGGGGGGTGGGGGGTTGGTGGGGGGGGGGTTGGTGGGGGGGGGGTGGTGGGTGGGGGGGGGTGGGTGGGGGGGGGGGGGGGGTGGTGGGGGGGGGGGGGGGTGGTGGGTGGGGGGGGGGGGGGGGGGGGGTTGGTGGGGGGGTTGGTGGGGGGTTGGTGGGGGGGGTGGGTGGGGGGGGGTTGGTGGGGGGGGGTTGGGGGGGGGGTGGGTGGGGGGGGGTGGTGGGGGGGTTGGTGGGGGGGGTTGGTGGGGGGGGTTGTGGGGGGGGGTTGGTGGGGGGGGTTGGTGGGGGGGGTTGGTGGGGGGGGGTTGGGGGGGGGGGTTGGGGTGGGGGGGGTGGGTGGGGGGGGTTGGTGGGGGGGTTGGTGGGGGGGTGGGTGGGGGGGGGTGGTGGGGGGGGTTGGTGGGGGGGGTTGGTGGGGGTTGGGGGGGTTGGTGGGGGGGGGGGTGGGTGGGGTTGGTGGGGGGGGGGGTGGTTGGGGTTGGTGGGGGGGGTGGTTGGGGTTGGTGGGGGGGGGGGTTGGTGGTGGGGGGGGGGGGGGGGTTGGGGGTGGGGGGGGGGGGGGTTGGGGGGTGGGGGGGGGGGGGGTTGGGGGTGGGGGGGGGGGGGGTTGGTGGTGGGGGGGGGGGGGGGTTGGGGGTGGGGGGGTTGTGGGGGGGGGTTGGGGGTGGGGGGGGGTTGGTGGTGGGGGGGGTTGGTGGTGGGGGGGGGTTGGTGGTGGGGGGGTTGGTGTGGGGGGGTTGGTGGGTGGGGGGGTTGGTGGGTGGGGGGGTTGGGGTGGGGGGGGTTGGTGGTGGGGGGGGGGGGGGGGGGGGGTTGGTGGGGGGGGGGGGGGGTTGGGGTGGGGGGGGTTGGTGGGGGGGGGAGGTGTGGGGGGGGGTTGGGGTGGGGGGGGTTGGTGGTGGGGGGGGGTGTGGTGGTGGGGGGGGGGTTGGGGTGGGGGTTGGTGGGGGGGGGGGGGATGGTGGTGGGGGGGGGGGGGGTTGGGGTGGGGGGGGGTTGGTGGTTGGGGGGGTTGGTGGTGGGGGGGGTTGGTGGTGGGGGGGGGTTGGTGGTGGGGGGGGTTGGTGGTGGGGGGGGGGTGGTGGGGGGGGTTGGTGGTGGGGGGGGTTGGTGGTGGGGGGGGGGGTTGGTTGGGGGGGGGGGTTGGTGGTGGGGGGGGGTTGGAGGTGGGGGGGGGGGGATGGTGGTGGGGGGGGGGTTGGTGGTGGGGGGGGGGTTGGTGTGGGGGGGGGGGGTTGGAGGTGGGGGGGGGGGTTGGTGGTGGGGGGGGGGTTGGTGGTGGGGGGGGGTTGGTGGTGGGGGGGGGGGGTTGGTGGATGGGGGGGGGGGTTGGTGGTGGGGGGGGGTTGGTGGATGGGGGGGGGGGTTGGTGGTGGGGGGGGGTTGGGGGGTGGGGGGGGGGGGTTGTGGTGGGGGGGGTTGGTGGTGGGGGGGGGGTTGGTGGTGGGGGGGGGGGTTGTGGTGGGGGGGGGGGGGAGGTGTGGGGGGGGGAGGTGGGTTGGGGGGGGGGTTGGTGGTGGGGGGGGGTTGGTGGTTGGGGGGGGGGGGTTGGTGGTGGGGGGGGGGGGGTTGGTGGTGGGGGGGGGGTTGGTGGTGGGGGGGGGGGGGGTTGGTGGTGGGGGGGGGTGGGGTTGGGGGGGGGGGTTGGTGGTGGGGGGGGGGTTGGGGGGGGGGGTTGGTGTGGGGGGGGGGGTTGGTGGTGGGGGGGGGGGTTGGTGGTGGGGGGGGGTTGGTGGTGGGGGGGGGTTGGTGGTGGGGGGGGGGTTGGTGGATGGGGGGGGGGGGTTGGTGGTGGGGGGGGGGAAGGGGTTGGGGTGGGGGGGGGGGTTGGGTGGGGGGGGGTTTGGTGGTGGGGGGGGGATTGGTGGTGGGGGGGGGTTGGTGGTGGGGGGGGTTGGTGGTGGGGGGGGGTTGGGTGGTGGGGGGGGTTTGGTGGATGGGGGGGGGTTGGTGGTGGGGGGGGGTTTGGTGGTGGGGGGGGAAGGTGGATGGGGGGGGGGTTTGGTGGATGGGGGGGGTTGGAGGTGGGGGGGGTTGGGGTGGGGGGGGTTGGTGGTGGGGGGGGATTGGAGGAGGGGGGGGGAAAGGAGGATGGGGGGGGAAAGGAGGATGGGGGGGGGGAATGGAGGTGGGGGGGGGAAGGAGGATGGGGGGGGGAAAGGAGGATGGGGGGGGAAGGAGGATGGGGGGGGAAGGAGGTGGGGGGGGGAAGGAGGATGGGGGGGGGAAGGAGGATGGGGGGGGGAAGGAGGATGGGGGGGG